>NC_137801.1:28167572-28896916 GCF_963383645.1 Muscardinus avellanarius | reverse complement strand
AAAGTTCACAGATATATTAACACAGGTATATAATCTACAATCATAGCATGTCACATTATTTGTTGAAAAGCAGCCACAAGATTCCATACATGCCACTGTTCTGACCCTAAAAGGCCAGCAGCCACATTGCGAGGCCTAGGTGGAGCCAAACCTCCACTGTGTCAGGAAATTACAATATTTACGTGTCGCCAACAAGGAAACATTTCCCTGGCGCTTTGTATCTACTGATATTTCAATGTACAGTATTACTGTTACAATAAACATCATTATGTTCTTTATCACAATCAGTAAAATACCTATATGGGCCCCAATTTACAAAAGTGAAATTTTTATGAGTAGCAACCTGGGCCAGTTTTGCTCTACAAATACTCTGTTGTAATGGATGGAGCATAATTTTTCTTTCTCCAGGAGACTGCTTTACATGGTAAATCTGAGGGGACTAAAAAATTAGCAGTATAATTACTCATACAATGAGCCATCAAATTGGTAACATCAAGCAATAAAGAGAAAAACAGCAAAAAATCCAATATGTAATCCAGTCCCATAATTAGTATTGTACCCCACCATTGAGGAAATATCAGAAGACATATGTCAATTCCCTCAAATTAAAATGAGTAGAGTCTTATATCCCAATATGAAGTTTATCAGTTTTCCTTCCTCATCAGGATGCTTTGGTGGCTTCTTCCAGGGAGGTGGCATCATTCCTGAATGGATGGTGAACACTAGTGATGCATTATCTGTCCAGTAAACAAGTTCTAAGTCCAATATGTGTATTCATCACCACTTCCCCCTGAGGTACAGGACAATATAGCAATCATTGCTAAAAAAAAAAAAAAAAAAAAAAAAAAAAAACCTGTCTGGTGTTACCGGTTCTCCAGCTTCTTTTACTGTTGTCTCTGCCTTCCTACTTAGATTCTTTGTGCCCATATCAGGTAGGATTTCTTTTCTGATATCTGCATCTGGTGAAGATGGAACTGTATGTTTTTCATCGGTCTTTCTCCACCAGAGTTTTTAGTCAGGTATCCAGAATTGCCTGAGAAAATGTTGCGTGATAGGTTCAGGGCCATCAGGACTATATGTGGTCTCTACAACAGGGAATAAGTTAACTACATTAGCTGAATCGGATATTACATTTAAAGTACAAGAACATCTTTCTAACAGGGCAATTAAAGCAAACAATTTATTTTTCTGAGCAGAATGGTAAGGGGTTGGGATTTTTAAGTTTAAATTTAGTAGCATCAATATAATAAGTAGGAGTTTTTAGGAATAGGTTGTGAAACAACAATAGAATGAATAATGCAGTCATATCTAGTGAGGAAATTGCATAGTTTTCCCTAAGTATCACCAACAAAATCTGTACCAGTATTGGGAAGAGGCATCAAAATGTATTAATATGCTGGTATTAGAAAATTGCTTTGATAATTTCCAAAATGTAAAATGTAGTCAGAGCTTAGGTTTTGTGTAAGCATTCAGGCATGGAGGGGGCTGAAGTGACTACAATGCAGAGTTCCTTTCTGTCTTTGCCCTTCATTCTAATCATTAACCTATAGAAAAAGGCTTAGAGTCAACTGAAGCCATTAGCCCTAAAATTACAATAGAGGCAACTGGTGTCTCTGTTTACCTCTTCTCCTCTGGGATCCAGCTTGGGCATAGGAAAGGTAAACTTTGTGTGTGGCTTCAAAGCACCCTACCTATTTGATGAGCAACCAATACTGCCTAATACAATAGAGCCAATGGCCAGGTAGATTTTTGACCCTTGTGCTTAGTAAATGCACTGTCCGGAGACAAAGAGGCACCACCTGGCTAAGGAATAAGTAACCAGCCCATTGCCTTGTTAACCCTGGTGAGGGCGATAACAATACAAAATAGACAAATGGTCAATGTAAGGGATGATTGTTTTTGACCCTGTATGATGGGTATACACCCATTTTAATGGCTTATCCTCCTGAAATATGATTTCTGTAGGCATATTGGAAGTGCCCATAATCAATAATCCTATTTCTTTGTTAGGTTTTTATCATTGAACAAATGCTTCCGAGATTCTTCATTTTACCAATTTTAACTCTTGTTTGTGCAATTAGCACTCGCAAGCTGTCTAAGGAAGAGTCTCCTTTTAAAGTGGCAAAAAGATGTTATAGGGTATAATTTGGAATTCCTAGAGTGGATCGAGTCTAATTAATATCTCCTAATAATTTTAGCATGTCATTTAGAGTACAATTAGTGGGATGTCTATTTCGGCAATCTTTGGTTTTACTGTCTGCTTCTGCACTGCATAACCTAGATAATCATAAGGAAGCATAGTTTGAATTTTCTTCGGGGCAATTTTCAAACCCTGAGTTTGTAAGGCTTGAACTGTTTTTTTAAGAAGATTAAGTAGGGTTTCCTTTCAGGGTGAACAAGTAAAACATCATCCATATAATGGACTATGTATGCCTTTGGGCACAATTTTCTGATAGGCTCTGACGTCTATAGCAGTGGCCCCTTGCCTGGTCACAGTAAGTGTCATTATATTTGACAAAGTTAAAGGAGTAGTCTTATTTTTGATGGTTATATTTTTTAAAAGATTTTCTAATTTTAAGCTCCTGTTCAGAAAATTGTCTTTCATTTTGCTTGGGGCTGAGAGAACACCACCTATTAGTTCTCTTGATTTTCTGTAATTTGCTTTTGTTCTTATCAAATTTAGATCACATTTATTTTTATTTATTTATTTATTTAAACATTTCCTTTTTTATACCTAGGGCATATTCTAGGGAGTGGCTGTTTTTCTTCCTGTCCATCTTTTTTTGCTTGTACCTTTTTTATTTTACTTTCTTTATTTTATATATCTTAGCTTCCCATAATTTAAACACTTTTGTTTATTCATATTTTGCATCCTTTTTTGTTTCAATTGCCTCTATTTGGACATTATGTCTTACTGTTTCTTTTTTTTTTGACATGCTTTCATATAATCTAAATCATTTATGCCTTTCTTAATGGGCCGAATAGCCACTTGATAATCTCTATTAATGTTATTGAAAACTGGTTGTCTAATCAACATTTCTGATAATTCTGCATTCTTTTTGGTTTTTGAATAGAATCCTGTAGTTTCCCAATAAAAGAACTATATTCCTCAGTGGGTCCTTGTAAAATTTTTGTAAATGGATCTCCTGTTCCATTTCAATTTTTTGTCAAGCTATAACAGCAGTTTCTCGAATCCAATACAGCTGCTGTGGTTGTACATTTTTTACCTGAGTTCTTACGTCTGACCAAGCTCCAGTTCCGGTGAGTTAACTCCTAGGGCAACAGGGCTGGATTTCCCCGAGCCACTTGATCATTCATAATTTGTTTTGCCTCCTCACTAAGCCACGTCTGCCATTGCAAATATTGTTGTCCTGTAAGGACCATCTTTGCTACTGTAGAGAAATCATAAGGGATCCAGTTCTCAGCCCAAGAGAGCAAGAATTCAATGCAGTAATTAGAAACAAGCCCATATAACATGCATGCTTTTTTTTGAAAGAAGAAATAGTATCAAAGCCAGGCCCCCTCCAATCAGTTTGCTGCAGCAGACCAGGATTAAAAGTGACAGGAAAGGCAAAAGCTAGGTGCACAGGATAGTCCCAAGATTTAAAAGAGATAAATTTTGGCAGAACTGGATCCACTCTTGTTCAAAAAGTTTTATGGTTTTTTGCCACAGGGCCAAAGGGGGAGTGAGCACTGGTGCCAGGGCACTCGTTCCAACTTCTTTTCCTAGGCTTTCTGAGGCAAACATATTCTTCTGATTTTTAGCATGATCTAGAACTTCCTCTGACAATTTATATACATGGAACAAATTTTCAGTATCATTTTCTATACCAAAAACCATGCCATCAATTTGTTGGATAATAATTCTAATTAAAGAGTAAGTGACCCACCACTGAGGGGGGGTGTCCCCCCTTGCCAACAGGCTTTCATAAAATATATATTTTTGAACTCTGTCCCATATTTCTTCATCTAAAGTTCCTTCATCAGGAAGCCAGGGATTATATTCTGCAGCTAGGTCATAACAATTTTGCAATTCTTCTTGTGATACCTTTATCTTATATTGCTTTAAAAGATGATGTACGAATTTTGTAAAAGGATTCTTACTTACTTGGTTTCCCAATACTGCTTACTGCCTTCTGCAGTGGACTCCTCCCTCTTTTCTACTGGGGCTCCTTCAAGTCCCTATTAAAGAATTTCCCTCTTCCTCCTCCCATCCCCTCAGATAGGTCACCTTAATTGCTCCTCTATGGGATCTCTTCTTCACCTAGAGTTCCTCCTATTACCTATTTCTCCCTAGTTTTTGCACATTAGAAATAGCATCTGATTTCTTATTTTTTGTAACATTTCACTGTAAATGCCATAATGCTGTTCTCCCTTATGGCTGGGCAAAATTCCATTGTGTACACATCCCATAGTTTTGTAATCCACTCATTCATTGAAGGACATCTTGGCTGGTTCCACAGTTTGGCAATGGTGAACTGTGCAGCTATGAACATGGTTGCTCAGGCATTAGTTTGGTATTTTGATTTTCATTCTTTTTGGTTGATACCCAGAGGTGGTATTTCTGTATCATGTGGTAAGTTCATTTTCCTTCTGAGGATCTTTCATACTGTTTTCCAAAGTGCTTGAACCAACTTGCAATCCCACCAACAATGTATTAGAGCTTCTATTTCTCCACATCCAATCAATTACAGTTTCTTTCTTCCTTGAAAGTCCTTCTTTTAATTTCCACATTTATTCCCATTTACTGAAATCCTCAAAGCCAGAAGGCAGTAAATTTGACAAGATGAGCCACTCACAACCAATTTTTTTAATAGAGGTCACTTGGATCTGGGAATCTGCTGAGTGATGGGATGAGGCAGTGGCAGCTTCTAGTGCTTCCTGGCCACATGGTTGCAGGGACTTGCTGGTCCTTTGCTGTGGAGCAGACCCCAGTCACAGGCCTGCCACACAACAGGCTTTGGGCCTGGCCTGGCTGGCTCCAGATCTGGCCTCACTGTGTGGCAGGCTCCAGGCCTGGCCTTGCTGGCTCCAGACCTAGCTTACCACGAGGCAGGCTCCAGTACCCATCACCATGGGCAGGACTTCTACAGAGGTTCTCATTTTTCCTTCCATATTTTTTAAGTAGGTTAAAAACAGCAGATGTCATTTGCAGAAGCTGGGGGTCTGATTCCCTAGCAGCAATGGATTTTATCTCCCTATTGAAAGTCATTGAAAGTGGAGGCCCATAGCCTCACCACGGAGAGCGGGATCTGCTGCTCCAAGCACACCTTGGCCTCCAGCTCGGTGCATAGGAGTGCAGTGGTCATAAGCACTGAGGTCTTCCAGGATACATTGTGCTGACCCAGCCATATGGGCAAGGCTCCCTCTGACTCACACCAGACATTATTTTTACATAGTATGTTATGTAAGAATTCCTGAGATGTGTGGTAGGAACTGTTGACTTTCAGGGAGATTTCTTCAAACATTCAAAGTGGATTGGATTGGTTCTGTCTGTCTCCCAAATACTGGCCTGGCTGCCGCTGCTGCCACCATGTTGGTCCATCTCCACAAAACTTTTTCTTACATAGTATGTTGTTCAGTGTTCCTAAGCAGGTGAGGCAGGAACTGTCCGCTTTGGGAAAGATTTCTTCAAATTTTCAAAGTGGATTTGATTGGATCTGTCTGCCTCTCCTGAATACTGGCTGCAACTGCCACCTTCTTGGTCTCTCCTAAAGTATGTTGTTGTTAAGAATTCCTGTACATGTGCACAGGAGCAGTCTACTTTCTGATCTCTTCTGGGATATCCCTCCAAAAATCACTTTTCTTGCAGTGGCAGGTGCTACGCTGCCACCTTGCCTCTAATTCCGCCATTTTACACTCTGTCTCTTATATTTCAGACCAGAAGTCATCACTGGAAATGTCTCCATATGTTGTCCTAATCAGCTATTATACCAAAATCTGTTGTTCAGGATTTCTCAGAGGAGTGAATGTCCTATTTGGCCACTACCAATCATCACTTCTGGGCTGTGGTTACCGCAGCAGCTGCAGCCATCACCATTTTCCTCCCTCTTCAATATTTTTTAATAAAAAAAGTACATGTCTTTTGCAGAAGTTGGGGATACAAGTACCTAGCAGCAATGGGTTTTATCTTCCCACCAAGATCAGAGGCCCACAGCTTCACCATGGAGAGCGGGTTCTGCTGCTCCCAGTACACCCTGGCCCCCAGCGCTGTGCAGAAAAATGCGGCAAAGAGGGGCGCCCTTGTCTCCAAGGACTTGTGGCATTGGCTGACCCGGGTATGCAGGGCTCCCACTGATATGCCCAGAACATTTTTCTTACGTACTATGTTTCCCAGAGTTCCTGAGCATGTGGGGCAGGTGCAGTCTAATTTTGGAAAAATTTCCTCAAAAGTTCAAGGTGAATTAGATTGAATCTGTCTGGCCTCTCCCAAATACTGACCACCACAGCAGCTGCCACCACTGCCACCACCACCATCTTGGTTCCCCTAATGAGCATTTTCTTACATAGTATGTTTCCATAATTCCTGAGCATGCCAGGCAGGAGCAGTCTATTTTCAGGGAAATTTCCCCAACAGTTCAAGGCAGTTGGATTGGATCTGTCTGCCTCTCCTGAATACTGGCTACAGCTGCCACCTCTGTCACCACCACCGCCACTGCCACCATCTTGGTCCGTCTCTTCTCTCTTATATTTTAGGTAGGAAGTCATGTCTAGAAATGTCTCTGTATGTTGTTCCAATCAGATATTAAACAAAAGTCTCTTGTCTGGGGTTTAACAGAGGAATATATGTCCTATTCGGCTGCTGCCATGTGTTGTTGTTGCGGCTGCAGCCGCCGCCATCTTCCACACCCCTCCTGTTTAGTTTTTTTGTTTTCTAAGGAGAATTTTTTTTTTAATCTGAGATCTGGTGACAAATATCCTTGCTATATTATTTAGAAGAGTGGAGTGGTTGACAGCCTACATAAAGAATTTCAGCTTTCTCATTCTTCTCAGCCTCACTTCTCAATTATGCTTTCGGTTATACCTGTCATCCTTGAGAATGAAGTTATCATGTGTTCTGCCAAGCGGGTCAGGATTTTTGTCAATGCATCCCAGTCAAATGCATTTCATAACTGTGGCTTCCTTTTCTGGTAGTCATCTTATGTATGACTCCTACTTTATCCTCTCCAGAAAATTTCCAAAACCTGAGATTTACCAGTGATTTCTGTCATTCTCTTGTTAAGGAAGAATTATACTTTGGAAAATTATATAAGCTATCATTCACATGACATATCAGAAAAGAGATAAAAATGATTATTTGGGTTATAATATACCAACTTTTAAAGTCATAGTGTCTTTAAAAATATCAGTTAAAATAACTAAGTTATTATTTGTATATGCATGTTATGTGTATTTCTTCATATTGAGGATTAAATGCTGTTATACATATGGAAATCTGTATATATGATAAAAAGTGTTCAGTCAATGTTAGTTGTTACAGAAAGTGAGTCCCTACCCAGATAATGAAAGAACTAGTAAATTGTTTAAAAATGTATTAAAGAAAATTATTCACCTAGTAGACTTCTTAATAGTTTTTTATTGTATTTCACTACAATGTTGATATTAATTATCAGAGATGATTTGCTACCAAACAACTATTATACAGATTTTGTTTTCACTCATAACAGAATGGAATAAGCTTTCCTGGAACTCGTCAACTTAGCACTTGTTATTTGGCATCCCCAACTCTGAAAAGCATGCATATTAAGAAATAAATATAATTGGTGCAATTCTTCTCTTTTAAGATTTTTTATGAATTAATCAGTTCAAAGAAAAACTATGTATATTATATCATTTGATACTTAAAAATTTATAACTTAAAGCTGGCTTTTGAAAGGTAGCCATAATTAATATTTTGTTTCAATAAAATATATAGGATTTAAGAAATGTTGATCACTGCAACAATTAAGCAATTCAATTCCCCCTCAAAAAAAGTTGACCTTTTTTTTGTTTACCAAAGTTAATTTAGGTTCAAAGTTACAATGTTCTTAGTTTATTTTTTCTAAGCAGGAAGTTACTTTAACTCTAATATATATTATTAATGCTAGAGCAAGGAGAATAATTATTGACTTTTATTAACCAGTGGTTTGGGAGTTATATAGTCTTTGAGAGGTGAGAGTGTGTTTTGCTTGATTCTGTATTCCTAATGATTACTACTATGCATGGGGCATAGTAAGCATTCAATACATAGTATAATTATAATCACTTTACTCTTTGTAATAGCCAACATTGAGTAAATTGTAGAAAATGAGTTTTACATAAAACAATAAATATGAGACTTTATGAATATTTAAAATATCTAAAATCTAAAACTTTATTTTTTAAATTTTTATATTGGTGCATTGTATTCATACATCATAATGGGATTAAAAAAAACTTGTGAAGATATACATGTACACATTGCCCAGTTAGCTCCTACCCAACCTCCACCCTGTTCCCTCCCCATCCCTCCTTCTTATGCTTGGCTTACTGGTTGACATATATATGTTTGTTTAAGCACATCATGTGCTTTAGAGAGTTTCCTTCTTCCGTCTCCCATCCCCTCAGTTAAGTTGCCTTATTTGCTCCTCTAAAGGATATTCTTCTTCACCTAGAGTTCCTCCTATGACCCACTTTTTAACTTTCACATATTAGGGAAAGAATTCAATTTCTTATTTTTTTGTGACTAATCTCACTTAGAATAATGTCCTCCACTTCCATCCATTTCCCTAAAATGATGTAATTGTGTTTTTTTATGACTGAGTAAAATTCCATGTGTACATATCCCATAGTTTTGCAATCAATTCATCTGTTGATGGACATCATGGCTGGTTCCATAGTTTGGCAATGGTGAATTGTGCAGCTATGAACATAGATATGCATGCATTAGTTTGGTAGTTTGGTTTGCTTTCTCTTAGGTAGATACCCAGAAGTGGTATTGCTGGATCAAATGGTAAATTTGTTCCCATTCTTTTGATGATCCTCTATACTGTTTTCCAAAGTGGTTGCACTAATTTGCAATCCCACTAACAATGTTTTAGAGTTTCTACTTCTTCACATCCTCACCAGCATTTGTTTTTGTGTTTTGAATGATTGCCATTCTATTTGGTGAAATCTCAGGGTAATTTTAATTTGCATCTCTCTGATTGCCAATGATGTTGAGCTTTTTTTCATGCATTTATTGGCCATTTTAATTTCTTTTTTTTTTCATGAGGTGTCTATTTATTTCACTTGCCAAGACCTATTTTATACATTTATTTAATTTGGAAACAGGGTCTCTTAAGTCAGCAGAGGCTGGCTTTGAACCTGAGCAATCCTCCTGTCTCAGCCTCCCAAGCATGGGGATTAGAAATGTGTGCCACCATGCCCAGCTGGATTATTTGTTTTGTTTTGTTTTGTTTTGGTGGTTCTGGGGTTCCTGGAAACTCTTCTACCTCCAGGCTACCCTCCCAGACCTATTTTATATTTTATTTGGAAACAGGGTCTCTTAAGCGAGCAAGGCTGGTTTTGAACCAGCACGATCTTCCTGTCTCTGCCTCCTAACTGCGGGGATTACAAGCATGTGTCACCACACCCGGTCATTATTTGTTTTTTTAATGTTGAGTTTCTTGAGTTCTCTGTATATTCTAGATATTAGTCCTCTATCTGAGGCATACATGGCAAAAATTTTCTCCCATTCTGTTGGCTTTTGGTTGAGGTTCTTGACAGTTTCCTTTGCTGAACAGAAGCTCTTCAGTTTCATTCAGTCCCATGTATTGATTTGCCTTGTAGTTTCTTGTGCCTTTGGGGTCTTGTTGAGAAAGTTTTTATCTGTGTCTATGAGTTGCAGTGTTGGACCTATGCCCGCTTCAAGGAACCTCAAGGTCTCTGGTCTAATTTCTAAGTCTTTGATCTATCTTGTATTGACTTTTTTTTTTTTTTTTGGTGGTAGTGGGGTTCCTGGAAACCCTTCTACCTCTAGGCTACACTCCCAGACCTATTTTATATTTTTATTTGAAAACAGGGTCTTTTAAGTCAGCAGAGGCTGGCTTTGAACCTGTAGGATCCTCCTGTCTCTGCCTCCCAAGCACAGGGATTACAAATGTGCACCACCATGCCTGGCTTTGTATTGACTCTTGTGCAGGGTGAGAAGTGGGATTTAGTTCTATTTTTATGCATATAGTTAACCAATTTTGTCAACACCATTTGTTGAACAAACTATCTTTCTTCCAGTGTATGTTTTGGGCACCTTTGTCAAATATCAATTGGCTCTAAGTGTATGGTTTTGTTTCTGAGATTTTTATCTGTTTTTGTTCCAGTACCATGATATTTTTATTACAATGGCTTTGAAGTATAGTAAAACTTTAGAGTTTATATTATATGTATATTATTTTATTTACCTTTGAAATAGACAGCTGATATCTTGCTTCTTATATTTCCATTTTCAAGGAAACAGTTATTTGAGTACATATTATATGCATATATACTGAATAAGTATTAGGCTTATAGAACTTAAAAAAATATGTAAAAAGTCAAAGTCATCTTTCCTCTTCTGAATTAGATGATTATTTCATTAGAGAAACGCAGATCTTGGTTATTAGGAAAATTTAGGCATTCAATAATATGGTTAAGTAAAATAAAGTAGTCTCATTAAATTAATTAGATCTTTTATGAAATATACATATGTATGACTCATTCAATTATAAGAATATATTTCTAAATATGTATGTATGTACATATGTGTGTATGCATCACAGGTATATTACATATATATATATATATATATATATATATATAGTCTGTTATATATTTATCTCTAAATATATATCAACATCTATATAGGTATTTCTATATTTCTATATATGTATTTATTTATTTATATACTTATCTATCATATATTTATATAAAATATTGGCAAGTTTGTTGGAATAAAAAGCAAAGTACAATATTTCCTGAAGTGTTAGTATTGGTTATCTTTATAGACAATATTTGCTTTTATTTTATAATTGATTATTGCTTCAATTAATTCATATTAATTTTTAATCAAGTAAAATGAACACATACTGTTTAAACAACTGATTCTAAATTAAATTAAAGTGCTTAATGAGTGAGGTTAGGTCAATACAATTAAAGTGTTAAAACTAATATGAGTCAGCATGAACTTGGAAAAAGGTCATTTTATCTGTGATGACATTTTGGATTGCTAAGTATTGATAGAGTATGCCTTTGAATGCATCATTCTATAAGGGTACAAAGACATGTCTGTCTTCATGTAAACATATTCATATGGGATATCCTTGATAGTACACAAAATATCACTTTTATTGAACTTTCAAAAACTTAATTACAAAGCATTATGTAAGAAAAACATTCTCAATACATCTATGACCACCAGCTTGATCACTATTCCTCAGGCCTAGATGTTAGTGATGTATAGAAGTCAGAAGTAGAATTATTTAACATGGATTAAAAATCTGAAAAGAAATAAGGAGCATACATTTATTTTTAAAAATATTTCTTTGATAGAAAAAATTAACAATTTTATATTTTAATCCTCCAATGTAGTCTCCATCACTCTAGTTATGTTGAAATTAACCTATTAAAATAATGTATAGAATTTATCCACAATGTATAATAAGAATTGGACTTAACTTCTCACTTTAAAACACTAAAAAGCTACAAAAAATATATGGAACAACTCTACTTAAACAGGCATTTCTGGACTTGCTTTCCTAATGGATGGCTAACAAAAACAACAACAACAACAACAACAAAAAAACCAGCCTAAAAAGTCCTAGATTTCTCACTCATATATATCTCTAACCTCAGTAGAGAAATATGACCCTGAGTAGAAAATAAAATAAAGATATTGCTGAATTAGAGATGTTGGGTCAGTGAATCAGTTCGTGACCATGGTGTGATAGATATTATAGGAGAACATTTCTACAATGAGAGAGAAAAACAGAAAAAAATGACTCAGAATTTAAGTAAAAGACCCTTTGAAACTTTGGCAAATATGTAGCAGAACATGTGTGGGGTGGAACACTAGAAGCAGAACCAACCAATTCATAGTACAACCTGGGAACTCTGAACTAAATACTACCCCACAATTTTTCCAATGCTGGGAATTATTTGACTTTCTTTTCTTAATTTTTTATTTGTTCATTGTAGCCATATATCTTAATGGAATACAAGCTGGTAGAGGCATGCATGCACACATCACTTAATTAGCCCTTCCCCAATTCCCACCTCATTTCCTCCCTCCTTCCTTCTCATTTTTGGCTTAGTGATTGACTTTGATATGTTTGTGAATGTACACCATGTACATTAGGGGATTTTTTTCTTTTGCCCTCCCATCCCCTCATTTAGGTCACCTTATTTGCTCATCTATATTATCTCCTTCTTCTAGAGTTCCTCCCATCAGCCATTTTCTCCCTAGCTCTTGCATATCATGGAGAGCATTTGATTTCTTATTTTTTGTGACTGACTAATCTCACTTAGCATAATGTTCTGCAGTTTCATCTGTCTCTCTGTAAATGATGTAATTTTTTTCTTCTTTATGGGTGAACAAATTTTCATTGTCTATATATCCCATAGTTTTGTAATCCATTTATCTGTTGATGGACATCTTGGCTGGTTCAATAGTTTGGCAATTGTGAATTATGTGGCTATAAACATAAATATGCATGCATTAGCTTGGTAGTTTGGATTTCATTCTTTGGGGTAGATACCCAGAAATGGTATTGATGGATCATATGATAGGTTCATTCTCATTCTTCAGAGAATCTGCCATACTGTTTTTCAAAGTGTTTGCACTGATTTGAAGTCCCACCAACAATGTATTAGAGTTCCCACTTCCCCACATTCTCACCAGCATTTTTTGTTGTTTGTGTTTTGAATTATTGCAATTCTAGTTGGACTTAGGTGAAATCTCAGGGAAGTTTTGATTTGAATCTCTGATTGCTAATGATGTTAAGCATTTTTATACATTAATTGGCCATTTGAATTTGTTCTTTTGTGAAGTGTCTAGTACACTTGCCCATTTTCAATTGGGTTATTTGTTTTCTTAGTGCTGAGTTTCTTGAGGGCATAGGTTCAAAATTGCCACATATTGGCATAGGGAAAAAAATTCTCAATAAGGCCACAAAGGCACAAGAAACTAAAAGGGGTATAAATAGATGGGATTGCATTAAACTGAACAGCTTCTGTAAATCAAAGGAAACTATCAAGAACCTCAACAGACAGCAGACAGAGTAGGAGAAAATTTTTGTGAACTATTTCTCCAACAGAGGACTAATACCAGAAATTGTTTGATTTTCAAAACAGCCAGATTATATCATGATTAAGCAATAAAGTTATTTACTACATAATCCAGAACAGCAATTTTTAATGCAATGGATCAACCACTTATGGAGTAAATACTATAATAAATTTCCTCTTTAAGAAAAATATAATGGCTTAAACAAACCAAATGCAATGTAACTGCTCACCAAAACATAGTGCAACTCATTGAGAAAAACAAAATGTAGAAATTCAACAATGTAAAATTTATAGCAACTAATATAAAATCATTAGATATGCCAAGCAGCAAGAAAATATGACCTAATACACAACAAAAAATTCAGTAGAAACTGATACAGAACTAAGAAAAGATGAATTAGAACATAAAAGACATACTGCTTACTACATTCAAATAATAAAGTGAAATGAGAATTAAAGATGTTAAAAAACATTTTCAGAATTAAAAATTAAATATCCAACCTGTATATTTGCAAGACAGAAGTATTGACAGCATAAGTATACTAATCATATCATAGTCAAATTTTTGAAAATAAGTGTTAAAGAAAAATAATATCAAGAGTCTAAAGAGGGCCAGGCATGGTGGCACATGCCTGAAATCCCAGTATGTGGGAAGCTGAGATCCTCCTGTCATTTTTTAGTTGTAAAAGGAACAATCCAGCAAGAGGAAATAACAATAATCAACATTTATGCCCCAAACATAGGTGCAGCTACTTTAAGTAAAAAAAAAAAAAAAAAAAAAAAAAAAAAAAAAAAAAAGACCTCTCTGTGACATTAAGTCAAACATAAATCCCAATACGATAATACTGGGAGACTAAATACCCCATTAGACCGATTTTCTAGAAAAAAGTTGAATGAAGATGTATTTCCAATTTTGGGTACCTATTTTCTTCTCATCCATTTATAGGTTGAGAATCTATTTGGTACTGACAGAATTCTTTGAAGCACAAAAACAGAAATTTATCAGGATTTATTTTCTAAATTAAAATATCAGTCTTTCTACAAGAAACCATCGAGGTGAATATTTGTTATTCTTTTTAGGTATCAAAAATTATACAAACTATAAGTCTTCATGGAATCTAATTGGAATCATTTTAGGCAGTATTTTTAGGCAGTATTTTTATTTCCATCTTATGATGAAAAAACCAAAAACCAAAGTATATATACATATACTTTTATAAAAAAGTATATGTATATATACTTTTTTTTTTGGCTGGGAGTGGTGGTGCATGCATGCTTGTAATCCCAGTACTTGGGAGGCTGAGACAGGAGGATCTCAGGTTCCTGGCCAGCCTCAGCTACTTAGTGAGGGCCTCTACACCGTAGTGAGACCCTGTTCTAAAGTAAAGAATAAAAAATAGGGCTGGGGGTGTAGCTCAGAGGTAGAATGCCCCTGGGTTCAATCCCCATTACTGAAAAAATAAAATAAAATATTTTTAAAAATCTATCTATATATATATATATATATATATATATATATATATATATATATATAGTTTTTTTGGTATTAGGGGTTATAGATAGGGACATTCTACCTCTAAGCCATACTCCTAGACCCCCCCCCCTTTTGAAACAGAGTCTTAAAGTTGCTGAAGGTCTCACTGAGTTGCTGAGGCTAGCCTCAATAATGGAATCATCCTGTCTCAGCCTCCCATTTACTGGTACTATAGGAATGCGCCACCATGCCTGGCTAGCTAAGATATTAATCAGATTAGTGATACATGTATTTATAGGATACATCTGAAGAATCTTACAATGTATTTCATATATATGCCCTTCAAACTCCATGAATATATGATAATGTCAGGTTAATATTTATTAATAAATGATGTGTTATTTTAAGTCCAAATCAGAAAATATTTTCCAAACAATCCAACTCTAATATTATTGTCTTTATGTTTATATATCAGTGAGCACATAGCAGATTAAATAATAAAATGACAAATTTAAGAAAGTATATATTTTGCAATAAAATTATGTGAATATAATTCAATATCTGTTTAGAATAGTTATTTCAGATTTGTGTTGAATGTCTTAATCCATTCATCTAATGATTTGATTATATGAGAAAGCAGTTGACTGTTTTAGTGTTGCAATTCTAAATTATACATATAGATGTAAATTCAATAACATAATCATTTGTAGGGTAATTATAATCATTTTACAAAACAGAATAACTTTGCACTATATTATGTAAATAATTAAATACCCTCATTTGTAAAATTTGTTATGGTTTGTGATTATAACAACAGTTTATTGCATGGGTGTTGTCATTATTTTTAATAGCTAAAATTATTCCACTTACAACTATCATCTTTTTTCATGGCAAAACATCTTTATAATGAAAAATGTCAAGTTTTAATCTACTTAAGTTGCTCATCATATATTTCCAAACATTTTAATCTTACCATTGTCATTCCAATCAACCTGAGCAAATTTGTTTCATAGAGTGTTTCAGATATTCCTGCTTTGGTTATGAGAGTAATGCTACATTAAAAACCTAGTTCTTTCTTTTTTTAAATATGCTTCTATTTATGCATTGTATTTATTTATTTTATGTGTATCATATTGAAAATGCATACATTCTGACTGTGCTTGATGTTTTGTATTTATACATCAAAATGAGGTTCAAAATGATACAAACATACAAGCACACAGCCCTTGGTGTGATTCCCTCTGGTTCCACTCCCCTCCTTTCCCTTCAACCCTTGCAATTTCCATAGCTAATTTTTTCTTATGACTTATTTTCTCTTATCATTCAGAAAAATTTTATTCTGCTGGGTATATTTTAAGTTGCATAAAAGTTACTGCTACAAATTCCTCATCAAGACTAACCAACTTTACTCCACAATTACTGAATTTAATTCAGTTGTAGACTTTTATTATATAAACAAATACTACAACTACAGACAATAAAAAATACACTGTTCTCCCCATCATAAAAAAGCGTTATTTTGCTTGCTATTTGGGTCTCCAGAGATAGCAGGAGATAGAGAGATTAAATAATCATTTGGATATTCTACTAGTTGTCCTTTAAAATATAGTTTATAATTCTCTGCTCTTTGCCATAGATACCTATAATTAATGGTTGTTTTTTTTTTTTGTGTGTGTGTGTGTGTGTGTGTTGGTGTCAGGATGGAACTCAGGTGCATTTGACCTCCGAGCTACACCCCCTGCCCTATTTTTTATTCTTTGAGACTGTGTCTCACTGAGTTTCAGAGGGACTCACTAAGTAGCTGAGGCTGTCCATGAACTGCAATCCTCCGGTCTCAGCCTCAAGCCTGCACCACCACGCCTGGCTAACATTTTTAAATCACGATTTAGGATTTACACTACTAGTACCATTTTCAAAAAATACAAACTGAAGAATAATCTATGTAGCTAGGAAATTTATCAATGACCATGAATAAATCAGTATGCTTCAAGTAAACCTTTGATGTTAATCCATAACAGTTTAGAGTAATTTATGTAAATCTATCTTGCATTTTCTTCTTCTGATATCTTACTTTGTATGCATCTAAATTATAGATCAGCAGGGTTTGATTGTTTTTACTATAAACTGCCACCTAGTTATTTCAGACTTTGTGGATACATGTGGCCTCTGTTGTATATTCTTTTATGTTTTGTAATAGCCCTTTAAAATGTATAAAACATTTTTTATTTGATGAAAGTAGGAAAATAATTAAAGTTATTTGATCTGTCAAATCCTCATCTAAATATTGCAAAATTTAGTCAAATTTATTGTTATCTTATATGCTTAGTAGCTAAAATATGTCTCTTACAGTATACACTAAGTATTACATGTTATGAATGGAGTTATCCCTTGGGTAAATCCCACTTTGAGACACCAATGTTTAATATATGTGTTTAATATATACATGCAAATATATGCTAAATACACATACAGGTATATAAAATATTCTGCAATAAGTAGAATACAGTGCTATGACAACATATCTAGATGAGAGTTTATAAATGGAGATATGTGGACTTTAGGAATCAATAGTTTAGTTAGTAAAACTATCTGAACATTAACATCTGGGCTGTCAATAAAACCCTAACATTATACCACTCTATGTCAGAGCCATATCTGCAAGTGTAAGTGTATAATACTTCTTTGAAGGGCAATTTTGAAGATGAGTAGAGATAATTTAGAGAAAAGTAACTTAACACTAGGCCTTGGGCATTGTAGATCTTCAATAATTATCAATTCACTTCTTATAAAAGTAAAATTATAGAGATAGTGTATATTTAATACTTAATTGAATTATTTTATAGAAGCTTATGTAAAAATTTTAACACATGACACTTGGAATGCAAATTAAAATCAAGCTCATTTTCAACAATCCTTCTGTGTTTGTATATTATTAAATCACTAGCGATCATACTAGCAAGTACCAGAAGACTGGAGGAGGGAGGGCTGAGATGCAGAGGGACATGCTCCTTTTGTGGTTTCTTACTGACTTTTTCAATAAGATAGCCCATGATCTGGCTGTTATTGGAGTAGATATTTCCAAACGTAGAACATCAGTGCACCAAAAGACATATTTCCTGAAAGTTTCAATTTATCAGTTAATATAAATAGTATTTAATGTATACTATTTATTAGTAAAGATAAATATGATTATATGACTGATCTAAGATATAGTGTACTTGTCAGTAAAAAGCAGTTGATATCCAGAGTGAAAGTACAAAGTACAAGCACAACATGCAATAACTAAAGAGAAAGAGAGAGACAAACTGGAGGTGGAGGAAGAGATAGGATGAAAAAGAGAGAAAGATTAGTAAAAATTACAATATTTAATTTTGCATTAATAAAATTCAAATAATGAGTCAATCATAAGTTAAACAAACTGGGAAAAATATAACTGAAAGGGGTAGATTTTAATATAGGTATTGCAAAAAAATAAAAACAGGCATTAGCTTGTAAATGGAGACTGGAAAGTATTTCAGATTATAGGTAAAACTGGTACAAAGAAGATGATGTATATGACAATAAAATATAATTATGAATTAATAAGCCTAGTAGACCTTCTGAAACAGAATTTAGCAGAAAAATCATGAAAAAGTAAACAATTCTGCTCAAATTTTAGGTCATAAAGAGTGTGAAGTAGCAGTGGTAAAAACTACATTTTCCCCTTTCCCACACTTCTCAGGATCAGAAAAAAAATCCATTTTCTAGTGTTTACTCTGATAGAAGTATTCAGGCATGATTACAAAAATAGAAAAGACATTTTTGTTCTATTTCTCATTTAAAATAAAATAAGTTTAGAATTTTATAAATTAAAATAATATTTAAGATTTGGGCAACTATTACTTGTCATATTTAATAATTTTTTCTTTATTCCTATTAGAAATGTCAAGTGAGTTTTATAAAATTTCTTAAATCATCTAGCAATACATATCTTGTAAATTTAGTTATGTTGACATTTTTATGAGTTTGGGCCATCCTTGAATTATCTTAATAAATCATGTCTTAGTACATTTTTATAACATATTGATAATTTTCATCACTGATTTATATTTATAAACTTTGAACCTTAGACCTTTCATGAGCATTATGTACTTCCTTCTGGTTAGCAAATGTATTGGCTCAACTACTCTTACTTTGGATAAAATACTCTCCCACCCTACCTAAGTAAGAAAATCTAAAAAAAAGTTCAGCTAAGAATAGGATTTAGCTCAAAAGCAGAATTTCTGTTAGATACTCAGTAGCTTTTATGCTGAGTGGTGAAGCAGTTCTCTATATTAAGAGATGTAGAAAAAAAATGGCATGTTAATAAAACCTCACACATTCATTGTACATTGAAAGAATAGGAACTCTAACCACAACAAATTCTTCCATTGGGAAAGGGGAAGAAAACCAGAAACATAGATGCCTCTTTTATCAATCAATTCTGAAAACCCACTCAGTGGATAACTAGGGTGGTACCTCTCTCTAGATGTAGATAATATTTTATTTTAAGCTTTATTTACACATTCTGAAGATCATTAAATTTTCTCATTTTTATCGTTGTTTTTCGACTTTACTCTTTTAATTTCTCCCTTGGCCTCATTAAAACCTGTAGGGTACAATGGAGAATGTGTTCAGAGGCCACAAAGATCTTCCAGCTCTACTTTTTCCCATAAAACCACCTCAGGCAAATGTTCATTTTAGTTCTGGAGCAGTCAGATATTTTTAAATGTCAGTGTTCTTGGTTTCTTTGGTCATTTAGGTATTTAATTAATTATTATATCCAATTTTTTAAAAATTAAGCCAAACCCAAGGAACAAAGATTATCTCCTATTCTTAAATGTAGGTAGTTTTATTCTTAAATGTAAGTAGTTTTATTTTTAAATGTAGGTATATACATTTTTCTTAAATGTAGTATATATTATTAAATCTGTGTGAATTCTGAAAGATAATGAATTTTTCTATATAGTGAAAGGAAAGGATAAAAGCCTATTGTAAGTATATGGTTCTTAGAAATTTGCACATGGTTGAAACATCACTTGCTGATAAGACTATCTTTGCTCCATCATAAAAAACATTGCCAATTCATTAAAAAAATGAATTGATCATTACAAGTGAGTGGCCCATTTGTGGATATTCTTTTTTGTTCACTTATCTTTATAATATACCAAAATCAGTATTTCTTGATCATTGTAACTCAAAACCAGGAATTGCAAATCCAGTTACTTTATTATTGAAAAACAAACAAAAATAAAACAAGACAGTAATGGTGGGCCATACTTATAATATCAGCATTCTGGAGTTTGAAACAGGAGGAGGATATCAATTTGCAGACAGCCTCAGCTATTTAGTGAGGTCCTTTTCAACTCAGTGAGACCCTGTTTCAAAAAATAAATAAATAAAAAGACTAAAAATTAGGACCACGAGTGTAGCTTGGAGGTAGAATGCCCCTGGGTTCCATCCCTAGTATGACAAAAAAGCATTAATTGTGGTGACATTACTTTTTCTATTTTTGAAACTATCATCTGATTTCTAATAACAAGAGGATTTTATGGGTATTTTGTTGAAATTACACTAAATCTATAGTTCATCATGTGAACAAATGGCATTCTAACTGCTCTGTCTCACCACTAAATATAGTATATTTAGTAAGATGCATTGTCTCCAACCACCAAATACAGTGTATGTAATATATATATATATATATATATATATATATATATATATGTGTGTGTGTGTGTGTGTGTGTGTGTGTGTGTGTGTGTGTGCATTCGTGTCTGTGTGTAAGATATATCTCAACATATTTGCAATTTTAGTACATAAGTCTTTTGAGGAGGTTTCATTTTATTGGTGCATTGTAATAATAAATCTTAATGGAGTACATACAAGATGGTAGACTATATATATATACTTGTGGATATATACCAATGTCAGTCTGGGTACTTTATATTGGGAGGGAGGAAAATGGGGAGGGGGGATCAAGAGCATGTGCATGTATGTCACTGTCAACATGATTTACATTATGATATGAAACCAATAAAAGCACACAGAAAAAAGTAAAAATTAGATGCCCTCCCTAATACGAGGAAGCTAGGGAGAAAAGGGGGTCATAAGTGTAACTCTACATTAAATATTTTAAATGTTTAAAGACTACATTTCTAAATTGGGCATGGTGGTATATACCTGTAATCCCAGTACTTGGGAAGTTGAAACAGGAGGATTTAAAGCTCCAGACCAGCCTTAGCAACACAGCAAGAACCTCAGCAAAGAAGACCTAGTTTACAACAGAAAATAAAATAGGGATGAGGATATACCTCAAGAGATAGAACACCCCTGGATTCAAATTCAGTCTTCAGTAACACACACACACACACACACACACACACACACACCAAATAAAACATATTTCTAAAAATATTATGTATTCTCTTATAAGTTTCAATAGTTTCTTGCTTACATATATAATATATAAAATTAGTATTTTGACCTGATATCCTGAGATATTAATAAAATGTTTTACCTAATACATTTTACATATAGAATTTTATACATGGAAAATAAATTGTTTGTAAAATATATTATTTTCCCTCTAATCTGTAAAGTGGAGGAAGGGAGGAAAGATAGGAGAAGAGGAAGACTGAAGTTCATTAATGGAAATACTATCATTGACTGTGTATATATATGAATGTAGCAATGTCCATCTACCTACTCTGTATCATGAGGGAGGGAAATGAGGAGAGGGGGCGGCACCAAGTGTTATGTGCATGTATATCATTGTCAACATTGATTTACATTGTGATGTGAGACTATAATGTACCAATAAAAGCATAAAAATGAAAAAAATAAAAATAAAACCCTGCATTTTATTAGTTTTTTAATTTTTATTTATAAATTTTGGTTAGTGCTAGGTATAGTACTCACACAAGGCCATGAACAGAATAAGCAAGTGATCTGCCACTAGGCTACATTCTCAATCCTGGATATCTTTCTTTAAATTCTTATTAATTGCCAAAGACTTTAAGACTTTGTTAAATCCTACTAAGAATTGTCACATTTCATTCATACTAAGTTTTATGTCAGCTACAGTTTTATATAAATTTATTCTAGTCAGGTGTACTATTGTATGCCTATAATCACATTATTTGGGAAGTTGAAACAGGAGGATCATAGGTTTAAGGCCAGTCTTAGCAATTTAATAAGACTCTATTTCAAAATAATAATTTAAAAGGCTAGGAGTAGCTGGGAAATAGAATGCCCCTTGGTTCAATATTTATCAGCTTGAGTAATTTCATTCTTTTCCTAGTATAATAAGATTTTACTTTGCTTTTATAGATGGGTTTTGAAGTTTACAAGTTGTTTTTTATTGCATCTCAGATATTTATAGATTTAATCTTTTAATATGATAAATTTAATGGACTGATTTTTAAACTTAAACTAACCTTGCATTCCAAGGGTAAACTCTACATTTTATAATATTTACATGCATCTTATATATTGATGGAATTATTTTTAATATTTTGCTTTACAATTTTGCACTTATGGTTAAGAGCTAAGTAGATTTTTACTTTTCATCATCTCTAATGTATAATTATTATTTTGATATTCCTTAATGCTGAACTTATAAGTCAAGTTGAGCCTTCCTTTTCTTGCATGTTCTAAAAAAGAATTTTTGTAGGACCTTCATTTTTTTAAATTCTTAAATGTTGGTAGAATTCACCAGTTAAGGCAATTAGGACTAGATGTCTCTTTGTGAGATGTGTTTTGTGAATCCAACTTAATAGAGCTCTTTAGGTTATATATTTCTTATTGAAAGAATATTGGTAGTTTACGTCTTTGAAAGACATTTTTTGTGGTAATGGGGATGGAACTCAGGGGAATTCTCTGAGCTACACCCCCAGCCCTATGTTTTATTCTTTATTTTGAAACAAAGTCTCACTGAATTGCAAAGGCCTCACTAAGTAGCTGAGGCTGTAAACGAATCATGAACCTCGATCCTTCTGTCCCACCCTCCCAAAGGCTGTGTAGTACAATCATGTGCCACCACACCCAGTTGGAAGACATTTTTCATTTCACACAGCTGTCAAATTTATCAGTATATTAACTCTTAATATGTTTTTATTATTTATTTATTTATTTATTTATTTATTGTTTTCTTGTTTGTTTGATTGATTGATTGAATGATTGATTGTTCTGGAAGTTGAACTCAGGGCATTCTATAATCTGAGCTACACACTCAGACCATTTTATTTATTTATTTATCATTTTAAATAGGGTCTTCTTAGATTGCTGAGAGTCTGGCTGAGTTGCTGAGGCTGGCCTCAAACTTGTAATCTTTCTGTCTCAGCTCCCAAGTACTATTTTTACAGGAGTGTGCCACAACACCAAGCACTTACCAGCTTCTTATTGTCTATAATGATGCTTGCTCTCTTATGCACAATCTTTATTCTTATTTTTTTGTTTCCTTTTCAGGCTTGATAGGATTTTATCATTTTTATTGATCTATTTAGAGAACATGCTTTTGATTTGATTGTATTCCTCAATTGATTTTCTGTTTTACATTTTTGTTAATAGCTGCTCCTTATCACCAACTTTCTCATCCTTAACAATTTTTGTTTTTTCTAGTTTTCTATAATTCTAGGTTTATCTATTTCTTCAGTGTATTTTGTCTACTTTTCGTTCATGAATACTGAAACTGGTTTAGCTGCATTGATATGTACAGTCATTTTGATGATATAACAAATTTACACTTTGTTCTTTATAAATATTCTTTGCTCATATTATAGTTTCTTAATTTGAAGCTAATGTATTATTTATGTGCATTATAGTTCATTTTATTAGAATTATTATTATATTTTTTAATCTTTTTCTCAAGCACATCTTGTTTTCATATTTAAATGTTTCTTAATTACAACAATTTCTTCTGGGATCATTTTTCTTTTTAATAAAGGATATTTTAAATATTTTTGATAGTAAGAAATTCTAATAGCACTTCTTTCAAGCTGATATACCTGTAATCCAAGTACTTGATGGTCTGAAACAGGAGGATTACAAGTTCAAGGCTAGCCTCAGCAACTTAGTGAGATTCTGAATCCTAGTGAGACCCTGTTTCAAAACAAAAAATAGTGTTGTGGGTGTATTTTGGAGGCAGAATGTCTCCGAGTTCAAAACCCAGTAACACACACACACACACACACACACACACACACACACACACACACACCGTTGAACATTTGGTTGAATGATACAGCAATTTGCTAAAACTTTGGAAAGATCTTTCCATTGGGTAGTTTAGCAAGGTATGGTGGCATATGCCTGTAACCCTAGAATTTATGAGGCTGAGACAAAAGGATAACAGGTCAGCCTCAGCAACATATGAATGGCCTCTACAAAATAGTGAGAACCTGTTTCAAATTGAAACAAATAAAAAAGGACCAGGGTGTACCTCAGCTGTAGAACGTACTTGTTCTACATACATACATATATACATACATATATACATACAAATATATATATATATATATATACATATATATACAAATATGTATACAAATATAGCTAAATAGATATATACATTGTTTTTTAAAGTCCTGCTTTATTTTCTAATTTTATTTGGTCCTGAGAGGGTGTTTATTATCTTTCTTATTTTTATTGCAATGCAAATACAATATTTTTATGCTTATGAAATTTTCTTTGTCAGACTTTTCTCAATAATCAGATGCTTATATGGATTGACATGGTTTTCCCTGTGTTTACAATGCTTGGAGTGTCTTAAGCTTAGATGAATAGAGACATAATTGTCAACAATTAAAATGTTTAGCAATTATTTCTCCTAAGACCTTTACAGTCTTCTGTCCCTTTCTAGGATACTATAAAGATGGTAGACTATCTGAGACTATTGATAAGGTCATTAATTTCATGTTTTTTTTAATCTCTGTGACATTATAGTTTCTAATGCAATAAATTTATTTTCTCACTGTAGTATTTATATGACAATAACCCCATGTAATATACTTTTGTATTGTTGTATTATGTGATTCAGGGTGTTTTTCTATCTTCCATGTAGCAGTAATTATGCTCACATTTTATCAAAACTTGTAAAACATAAATATATAATGGATGAGAGTTACTTTACATTTTTATCTGCTAGAATTTTATTTTAATCTCCAAAATTTTATAGCACTTCTGGATCTCTTAATAATGATTTACTTTTTTCCTAGTTACGTGAAAATTTCCTCCTGTGTGTCTGCCTGTATATTTTCATTGGATACTGGATATTGTGATCTTTTGTTCTTGATTTCTGGACATTTTTGTATTCTTTAGGGTTTTTGTTATGGTATTTCTAGCATGGAGTTCTGTTATTTTCAAATTGATATGGTCATTTCAATTCTTGTTTTATATTTGTTGTGATATGTGCAGAATAATCTTTAGCATGGCATTTCTTTATTTCAAGTACTAAGGTGTTACCCATCCAAGGACTCCATTAAAGCTTCTGTATATCATGAAAATTTACCTCTGCTTTAGGGAAAGCACAAACTATTCCTATTTGTGTAATCCTATGAAATATTTCAGTGTATTCTCTTAGGATGGTTCGTTCCTTGCCTTAGTTTATTTTCTCTTTTTCATGTGCATACCAATACTCAAAGACTCTCAAATCTTTTTCACAAAAGGGGTTTTGATAAACATTTAAAATACAAATAGAATTTTAAATGAGAAAGTCAAAGATCAAACACTACTGAGGTAGTAGCCTGAACATAGCAATATATTAGGAAAAATTGAGGATGTCTGTGTGAGTGTGTGTGTGTGTGTGTGTGTGTGTGTGTGTGTGCATGCACGTGCACACACAAATATTCAAAATATTCAAGTCTGGATAAACCAAAGGTTCCATAAAAATGGATGATAAGTTGTCTTAGTTACACAATATCAGGTAAGTAATGACTTAGATTTTGCTCTTGAAGTTTATGAATTGCATCTCATTGATATTAAAATGTTAAGAATGTCTGATGAAAGCATGAACTATGATATATCTTTATTTTAAAATTTCACTTTGGCTGGGTGTGGAAGCGCAGGCTTGTAATCCCAGCATTCAGGAGGCTGAGACCAAAGATCACGGTTCACAGACAGCCTCAGCAACTTAGTGAGGCCCTCTGCAACTTAGTGAGACCATGTTTCAAAATAAAGAATTAAAAAAAAAAATAGGGCAGGAGGGTATCTCGGATGTCTAACTTTCCTGGGTTCTATTCACAGATTGCAAAAAAAAAAAAATTCACTTTTTTAACAATGGTTAACAAATGATTGTTGTGACAGATAATATAAGAAATCGACTTTAATTTTGTGAAATTCAAGGAAGATTTAATTATAAAAAAACTATAAAATTTCACTTATGCAACCCTAGGCATTAGAGTGAGGAAAATATACAAAGCTTAAAAAAGGCTTTTATTCTATTTTAGATGACTCATTTTCTAATGAAAATGTTAAAAATGATCTGCTTCTTTTTTTGTTAAAATGAAAGCCCAGAAAGTAAATTTATCTTACTGCATGCAGATATTATATTAATACTGTTAATCTGTTCGTGACCTATAACAAAATAAAATGTAGCATCTACAGATGCTATGTTTAACATTTTTATTGGTTCATAAAATAATTATACAGAATGGTGGGTTTTATTGCACCATATTTGTTCATACATAAAAAATAATTTGATTAATTTCACTCCCCAATAAAAAAAAATTACTTCATGATATTAGAAGAGAAACCATTAGAGTAGAAGAAAGGGATTAGGATAAAGGATTAAGGAAGGGGAAGAGGAGTATTTTGAATACTTTGCTTGATAATATAAATATATGCATGCATATTAATTAATATAAAATTTACATATTATATGTTAATATATGCATACATATAATTATGTTATGTATAATTTTAAATTCAACATGAATTTAAGTTTAATGTGTATATGTGTGTGTGTGTGTGTGTGTGTGTGTGTGTGTGTGATTTTAAATGGCAAACAGAAACTACTTTTATTCACCAATAAACTGTTACTCTGTTGTGCCAAGGTTTGGTACAAGTTATTGATATCAGGTTTGTTTCTATATCATAAACTTTATTATTCTGGAGACATGGTTTATGACTTTATGACAGCCATCAAATTAGTATCCATAAGTGCTGATGGCTAAATTTTTTTCCCTTGGTCTCTGAAAAGGACATCAGCTGCACTCTATAAACTTAATTATATAAAAATAAAATCTGTCTTTTAAAATAAGGACCCCATAACAATTGACTTTATTATAATTCATTTACTTCACTACACCATGATTCCATTTCTCATTAATTTAATCAATATCAGCATGTTTCTGAAAACAAATGTCCTCACTTGTTTTATAAAAAGCAATAGATCCCTGCTTTTGAGTTGGACCAGAAGTGGGTTGAAAGCTGAAAACTGTTATAACGAAAACAATACTATAAATGTGAGCATGGTAACGATTGTAACTACAGTGTCTTCAGCACTGTAATTATCCTGGATGTACTGAACCTTAGTTTCTGTAATTGGAGACTTATTATGCTTAACTTCCAACAGAGACTTTGTCCCTAGATGAAGGATTTTCAGTGGAATGAATTTATGTCTCAATTTCTAGTAAAATAAATGCATTTTTAGATTCCTTCTTTTTATTAGGTCCTGTTCTAATGTAATTAATCTAATATTTTTTAACATTTGAAAATTTCAGAAAATGTAGCCCAGTCAGTGTTTAGTTCAAAACATCTTAAAGTATGAGTTGGTACTTATTTCATGTTCTTTAAAAACACATAAATTCTACTGTGAATATGTTATCAAACTTATTATTCTGTTCCTGCACAAAAGAAAGACATCAAAGATATTTTGAAAAATCAGGAGTTTACAACAAATGGCCAGTGTACAGAAATACATTCCCTTCTGTTGTAAATAGAAGCTGTTGTGATAATCCAATCGAAACCATCTAAGTTTACAGGTTTGGAAAATGCAATAATTAATATTAATAAATTTATTTTCAGCAATAAGATATCAAATTCACCTGTTAATAAGTCTTTTTGTTAAAATTTCTATTCAAGTCATTGCTTATTTTTGTTTTTTAATTTTTTATTGGTGCATTGTAGTCATATATCTTAATGGAGTACAAGAATTCGATTGCTAGTATTTTATTATTGACTTGGAAGAGTTTCTTATATATTTGACATTATATGCCATTGATCAGATATGTATTTAATAACTCTAATGGTCTGAGTCTTTATTTTGTTAATGGGAACTTTTGAAGTAAAAAAAAATTCTTAGGAAGTCCCATTTAACAATATTTTCTTCTTGGTCCATACTGGTAGTATCATATCTAAGAACATTTTGCCTATAGAAAAGCAAAAATATTTATTCTTATAGTTTCCACTAAAAATATCATAGTTTCAGATCTTATATGTAAGTTACTGATATATCTTAAATTAATTGTTGTATCTTATGTGAGCCAAGGAACTAACTCTGCTCATATGCATGTGTAAATATATATTCTGTTCTTCCTCTGACAATTTTTTAAAATAACATTTTTCAATTGAATTATTTTGGCACCTATATTGGTAATGAACTAGCTAGAAAATTACTGATTTTTTACTCAGTTCTGTTGCAGCAATCAACCTATATATCTTATGCTATCACCCAGATTTTTTTTTTTCCAGTACTGGGGCTGGCGCCCAGGGGCATTCTATCTCTGAGCTACAACTCCAGCCAATTATTTTTTATTTTGAAACAGGGTCTCACTGAATTGCAAAGGACCTCACTAAGTACCTGAGGCTGCCTGAGAGCCAGGATCCTCCTGCCTTAGCCTCCTAAATGCTGGGATTACAAGCAAGCACCATCACACCCGGTTTATCACCCAGATTTTTGAATCATGACATTAAGCTTTCAAATAAGGCAATATAAATCCCCCAGCCTTGCCTTTCTTTTTCAAAACTGTGGTAATTACAGGCCCTTTTCATTTCCTATTATTTGGAGGGTTACATGTCAATTTCAATAAAACAAGCATCTAGCATTTCTAAAGGGAATGTACTAAATCTGTAGATCTACTTGGTGAGAATTATCATTTTATCAATGTGAATCAGCCAATCCAGGGACATGAAATGTCTTTATGTAGTTACATTATTTAAATTATCTTAGAAATATTGTATAGATTTATTTTTTTATTTTTAATTGGTGCATTGTAGCCATACATCTTAATGGGATACAAGATGTTAGAGGCTTACATGTATACATGCCTCATTTAGCCTTTCTCCAATTCTCACCCCATTCCCTCCTGCTCCCTCCTTCTCATGTTTTGCTTAGTGATTAACTTTGATATGTTTATGAGTGTATGTCATGTACATTCGGTAATTTTTCTCTTCTCCCCTCCCATCACCCTCAGTTAGGTCAACTTATTTGCTCATCTATGGTTTCTTCTTCATCTATAGTTCCTCCTATGACCCCTTTCATCCCTAGTTTCTACATATTAGGGAGAGAATCCAATTTTTTTACTTTTTTTGACTAATGAATCTCACTTAGCATAATGATCTCCAGTTTTATCTATTTCCTTAAAATGACATAATTTTGTTCATCTTTATGGCTGAGTAAAATCCCATTGTGTACATATTCCATAGTTTTTCTAATTGATTTTTGACAGAAATTCCAAAACCATACACTGGAAAAAAGATAGCCTCTTCAACAAATGGTGTGGGGGAAAATGGTTAAGCATATGCAGAAAAATAAAAATAAAACCCACTTTATCACCCTGCACAAGAGTCAATTCAAGATGGATCAAATACTTAGAAATCAGAGCAGAGACCTTGCAGCTTCTTGAAGAGGGCATAAGTCCAACACTTCAACACATAGGCACAGGTAAAAACTTCCTCAACAAGACATAAAGGTACAAGAAATTAAAAGTAGAATCAATATGTAGGACTGTGGTGAACTGAGGAGTTTCTGTACAGCAATGGAAACTATCAAGAACCTCAACAGAGAGCCAACAGAATTGGAGAAAATTTTTGCCAACTACTTCTCCAATAAAGGACTAATATCTAGAATATGCAAGGAACTCAATAAACTCACCACTAAGAAAACAAATACCGCAATAAAAAATGGGCAAGTAAACTAAATAGACACTTCACAAAAGAAGAAATTTATATGGCTAATAAATGTAGCAAAAATGTTCAACATCATTAGCAATCCAAGAGATGCAAATCAAAACTACCCTGAGATTTCACCTAATTCCTATTAGAATGGCAATCTTTAAAAACACAAACAACAACAAATGATGGCAAGATTGTGGAGAAATGGGAACTCTAATACATTGTTGGTGGGATTGCAAATTAGTGCAACCACTATGGAGGATCCTTAGAAAAGTAGGATTGAACCTACCATATGATCTAGCAATACTAATTCTGGGTATCTACCCAAAATAATGGAACCAAAACTATCAAATTAATGGATGCATGTCTAAGTTCATAGCTGCACAATTCCCAATTGCCAAGATGTCCATCAACAGATGAATGGATTATTTTATAGATTTATATAGCCATATTTTTTACTTTTTTGTTAAATATATTTTAAGAATACTTTACTTTCTTTTTATGATTCTGAAAATGAAAATATTTTCTTGATTTTTATTTTTGGATTTTTTTGTTATGGTATAAAAATGAAATTGACTTTTACATAGTGATCTACAACCATGTTTAATTTTTTAATTTCTAATAGCTTTTTCTTCTGGTATAGTATTAAGGGTAGAACTCAGGGGCTTTTCTACCTCCAGGCTATATTCCCAGATCTATTTTATACTTTATTTGGAAACAGGATCGCACTAAGTTGCTGAGAGCCTCACTAAGTAGCTGAAGCTGGCTTCAAACCTGTGCAATCCTCTTGTCTCAGCCTCCCAAGTGCTGGGATTACAAGCGTGCGCCACCACACCTGGCTCTAATAGTTTTTTTATCTGCATTGCTTGTAACTTTCAAGTACATGTAGGCTCATATCATTTGTGAAGAAAGACCATATTATCTTTTTTCCTTCCTATCCAGATGCCTTTAATGCTATGTGTTGTTTTATTTCAATGCTGAATAGAATAGATTTGTCTTAATTAACTTTTAAGGGAAAAATATTATTTTTACCAGTAATTTAAGCTTTGGTATTTCTTGGGTGTTCTTCATAAAGTTGAATATATTTTCTTATTATTTTCTTGTTAGAAGATATACAAAATGGATATTTTATTTTGTCAAACATTATTATTTTATCTATTGAATGATTTTGCCTTTGTAATTTACTATATAAATATTGTGCAGTATATGACTTGATTTTAGGCAGTCGAACCAACCCTTTATTTCCAGACTAGCTTTTATTTGGTCATGGTATAAAATATTGTTATATATTGCCAAACTAGGATTGGAATTTGTTTTATCATCATGTTTCACATTGATGTTTCCTGGGATATTGCTCTGGAAAAATATTTTTTACCGAGATGACTATGGCTAATTTTTTGTGCTTATAGTATTGGATATTTAACCCAGGATCATCCTATCGTGAGCTACCCCCTCAGCCCTTTTTATTTTTTATTTTGTAACAGGGTCTCACCAAGTTGCCTATTGTTTTCCTATATTGCTAATGTTAGACTTGAACCTGAGATTCTCTTGTTTCAACCACCCAAGTACTACATGTGTGTCCTACTAGGCACAGCTGCTAGTGTTTAATTTTTATATCAGGATAATACTAGTATTTAGAATGAGTTGTGAAATGGCCTCTGTTACTCTTTTTCATAAAAGGGTTTGTGAATTTTTTTTCTTTAAGTATTATGTATATATTGAAGTTATATTGGATTATCACTGGCATTTTAGATTTACTTTATAGTCTTTGCCTACATGAAAAAGTAAAATATATTAAAATGGCAACTCCTAGCTACCTCATGAAACTGTTGGGTATCAAATGGAATTAAATATGCTAAACATATGCTATTTTTCTTATCTTCAATTGTTTCCACAGTTTCCAGAGATTTTAGCAGATTCTCTCATTGCTGCCCAATTCAAGGGTTCCATGAATTTATTAGCCAAGAAAGAGCAGGATAATCTGTGCAACCAAAAATTTATAACAGTATCTAGGGTCCAGGAAAAATAATTTAGAGAGAAGAACCAAAAGAAGTGATGAATAGTTGAATCACATGATAATTGAAAGCTAGATAAAGTATGAATGAGAGAAATATCTTTCAGAAATATTGTATATATTTGTTGTAGACTCTGTACTAGCCTTCAAGTATGGCTAATCAGTAACCTTCAAATATAAGCTAGCAAAAGAATATGAAAGGAAAAAAGAATGACCAATTACAATAGATCCCGAGGCAAGTATCATGTGACCATATTGTAGATAGAATTCTCTAAAAGTAGATAAGAATTGGAGATAGAGACATAAAATAGAAGACCATATGGACAGGACTTATCTTTTGGAAATTTTTTAAATACAAATTTGATTTTATTATTTATTATGAATCTATTCAAATTTATTTCTTTTTGAATTATTTATAATACTTTATCTTCTGATAATTTTTCTAACGTGTGTGTGTGTGTGTGTGTGTGTGTGTGTGTGTGTGTTACTGGGAATTGAACCTAAAGGCATTTTACCTCCAAGCTACAATGCAGACCACTTATTTATTTCTTATTTGAAAACAGGGTCACATTAGGTTGCTGAATGCCTCACCAAAGTATTGAGGCTGCCCTGGAACTGAACCTGCAATCCTCCTGTCTCAGCCTTCCAAGAACAAGGATTACAAGTGTGTGCCACCAACCTGGATAGTTTTTTTTTTAATTTTCTGACATTAAATTGTTCATAATAATTTCTTTTAATTTAATAAGCACATGGAAAGTTATGAGTAGCCATTAATGACATGCAAACTTAATCTACAGTGGGATATGTCTGCATACTTACAAGCATATCTATTATTAAAAGGTGAGAAAATAAAAAATACTGGCTAGAATATAAAACAACTGGAATCCTCAAACATTCCTCATACATGTAGGTATATATACCCACATTAGCTGGGCATGGTGGCACACGCTTGTAATCCTCGCACTTGGGAAGCAGAGACAGGAGGATTGCGCAGGTTTGAAGCCAGCCTCGCTGGCTTAAGAGACCCTGTTTCCAAATAAAAATATAAAAACAGGTCTGGGAGTGTAGCCTGGGGGTAGAAAGGTTTCCTGGAACCACAGTACCACTAAAATAAATTAATAAATAAATTAATTAATTAATTAATATGACAGCCACTTTGGAAAATAGTTTCACAGTTTCTTATAAAGTTTCACAAAATTTTATCATCCAAAACAAAAAATTCGTTTTAGTAACCTACTTAAGAAAAAATAAGCTATACAGCTGCACAAAGTCAGTTATGCAAATAGTATTATCCCCAGTATTCATAATAGTAAAAATCTAAAAATAAGCCAAATACCCATCAGCCATGAGAATAGACAAGTAAAATAAAATTATATATTTGGACACTATTCAACAGAACGAAGTAACAACTAATACATACATTAATATGAATGCATTTTAAAACATTTTCTAAGTTCTGTCTGGTGGTGCATACCTGTAATCCAAGGAACTCAAGAGACTGAGGCAACCAAACTGGGTAAATTATCAAGACCCTGTCTCAAAATTAAAATTTATAATTTTTTTAAAGACTAAGGATGTGAAGTACCGTGGGACCAACCCCCTGTGCAGGAAAAAAAAAATCCAAGCAAGAGAAATCAATTACAAAGACCTATAATTATATCAGGTTTTTTATTTTAAAATAACCCAAATATGCAAATTTATTAAGATACAAAGGAAATCAGTTATTGTCTCTGGGTGAAGGAAAATCATGGAATAAATTCACTTCAACCAATTTCAAGGGAATGTTAGCAGATAATTGTAAAACTGAATTATTAGATAGAAAGATACCTACAAGGACAGGCGTGGTGGCACACACTTGTAATCCCAGCATTCCAGAGGCTGAGACTGGAGGATCGCAGTTTGCGGACAGCTTCAGCTACTTAGTGAAGCCCTCTGCAACTCAGTGAGACCTGGTTTCAAAATAAGGAATAAAGAAACATAGGGCAGGGGGTGTATCTCGGAGGTCAAATGCCCCTGGGTTCCATCCCCAAAACCTGCCAAAAAAAAAAAAAAAGAAAGAAAGAAAGAAAGAAAGAAAGAAAGAAACCTACAAAATCTAATAAAATTCATTATTTCAATACTTATTTTTATGAATTTTATGATAGGAATAAAAGTAATAAGGAAATTTATCTATTGAGTTAAATCCCTGTGCTGAAAGCTTCTCAACTCATGATATCAAACCAATTTGAGAAGGGGTTCTCAAATTGAACTGGATTCTGAAATATGGAAAGAAAAAAAATCTCCCAACCTCATAAGATAAGCAAACTATTTCTTGGCTAAGAAATTCATGGAACCCTCATGATGGATAGCAATATGACAATGTGAGACTCTGTGAAAATCCCTGGAGAAAGTGGCTCCAGTTGAAGCTCTCGAAAAACAGCATATGCTTTAACATGTTAATTTCATCTGATGCTCAAAAGTGTTGTGAGGTAGCTAGAGCTTATGTATAGGCAAAGATTCTAACAGAAATCTGAAGGGTCTTTCATAATTCAAAGTGGCTTTATTGGAAGGAGTATAGAAGTAGGCTGCAAGATTTCAATAAAAATCTATTCATTCTACAGGACTACAATGAGATTAAGAATGCACACACAGCCGGGCGTGGTGGCGTACTCTTGTAATCCCAGCCTTCGGGAGGCTGAGATGGGAGGATTGCGGTTTGCAGACAGCCTCAGCTACTTAGTGAGGCACTCCACATCCTAGTGAGACCCTGTTTCAAAATAAATTTTAAAAAAGGCCAGGGGGTGTGTAGCTCAGAGGTCTAATACCCCTGGGTCCCATTCCCACACCCACAAAAAAATGTACACACAGCTGTTATAATAGTTTTCTCTCTCTCTCTCTCTCTCTCTCTCTCTCTCTCTCTCTCTCTCTGTGTGTGTGTGTGTGTGTGTGTGTGTGTGTGTGTGTGTGTGTGTGACTAGGCATTGAATCCAGGAACATTCTACCTCCAAGATACATCTCTAGCCCTATTTTATTTTTCATTTTGAAACAGTTGTTGAGCCTGGCCTCAAACCTGTGATCCTCCTGTCTCATCGTCTCAAGTACTAGGGTTATAGCCGTGCGCCACCACATGCAGATATCAGAATATTCTTGCACATCTCTGAAATACCCAAGAAAAATATTTGCGTTCAGCCACTAGACCTTCTCTGTGTTTGATTATGCTATATATTCTGATAATATCTGGAAATTTATGATTAAGCATGTTTAAGAAGTTTGTTTCATAAATGTTAAACAAAAACACATCCAGCTAAGAGATGACATAGACATTTAATAAAGAGTAAATTTTTGGGAAATAAAATTATTCAGGGTATCTAAGGATGATGTCTAAAAGCTAAAGAGAGATAATAGAAAACTTAGGCAGGAAGTTAACAGATTTTAAACAACATAAAAATACTTTCCAAGTAAAGAATTGCCCTAGCAACCATTCCAACCTGAGAAAACTTCCACTTCCTTACACAACAACTCAATTGCCAAACTGGCAGGAACATAACTCAAAATATCTGATTCATGGTCTCAGTTTTAAAAATCCTCCTTACTCATATTGCAGTTTGTACACATTGGCTGTGAAACCTGAGATCGCCAATTCTTAGGATCACAATAAATTCTCAAAGGAACTCATTTCAAATCGAAAGACATAAGATCAACAGAAGTCCAAATAAACCAGGGATTTTCACCACAAGAATATTTTAAGGTTCCAGACTCTAAGAAAAGACGCCTCAACCATGAGATGAGTAACTATGCTCAAAGCAAGACCATCAACAAAGCTGACATATTCCAAAGAAGAGCTCTTTTGACATAGGTGTGTCATTATCTCCAAACCTACAGCCCAGCATTATGTTAAAGTGGAGGAGGGTGTTCAGTGACTTCAGGCATGAATAAGAAGAAATTTCTGGTAGCCAGGAACACTGTCCTATCACCTAAGCCGTACCATCTAGATTGGCATTTTATACACATACTTTACAGAAAAGGCCAGTTATGTTGTGGTTGTGACATTCTTGATTTCTGATGAAATACACAATAAAACTCAAAAGCCCCACCGTGTTAAAAGCCCACTCCTTCCTATTCTAAGTAGAATCCATGCATTCGCTGATCTGGTTTTCATTTCATCAGAAGACTTTGCCAACTAATGAAACTAACTTTCAAGCAAGAAACTATATAGAATGGCTTTTAGGTATCAATCTCCATCAGGAAACAGTCCACAGCAGTTTGATGTGTTACATCAAAGTTTCTGACCTGCAGGTCACGGTAATCCAGACCAATACTGACACTTTGCAGAAGATGCAGATAAAGCAAAATATTATTTTAGGGAAACTTTTCTTTGTCTTTTAATCAATGTATTTTCTATGAAGCTCGAAGAGCTCAGTATATAAATGTGGGGCATTATCAAAGGAAACAGCTTTACAGAAAAACACTGAATTAGAATCCCAGATTTGGGATGGTTTGGGATTAGTTTTATACAAGATTGCTATTGTAGTTGCTCAGGTTTTTATTTTATTTTTTTTTAATTTTTTAATTTGTGCACTGTATTCATACATAATAATGGGATAAAAAAAAGTTTTGTAGACATACATGCACACATCGCCCAGTTAGCCCCTACCCAATCCCCACCCCGTTCCCTCCCCATCCCTCCTTCCCATGCTTGGCTTAGTGGTTGACATCTAGTATTAGAGCAATTTATCCAAATTTAACAATGATAATTTCACATAACAGTTCCATTTGTCTGATACCAAGCTTTTGATGACTTTAAGATAACATTTCAATATTTCTTTTTGCTTTCTTTCTTACCAGAGAATATTTTTTCTTTCTTTTTTTTAGGTGAAACCATCATACATTTATTTATTTATATTTCAGAAAAAATCTATCCTAATATGGAATATGGACTCTAGATACCCAAAACGATCCTGAAAAAGAACAAAGCTAGAAGATGTATATTTTCTGATTTCAAACCCTATAAAGCTACAATAATTGAAACAGTGTAGTACTGTTATAAAGGCAGATATATAAACCATTGGAGTTAAATAAAAGCCTAGAGATAAATTCTTCCATATATTGTCAAGTTATTTTTACAAGGTTTCCACGAACATTTTATTTTTATGATATTATACTTCTGATACCTTCTAGTTTGGACATAGTTTAGGAGCCTATCCGGAAATCAATGAGCATAGCCAAAATGAACTCCAACTTCCCTTTCTGTTCTAAAATATGGTGAATGCTTTTGAATTGAACAAGTAACTTGTGATCTGATCTTTATTCTAAAATAAAATCATTTGAAGCACCAGAGATGTTCAATTTGTTATCAGAGGCACCTGAATGAATGTGTCAAGTGTTTGTTTATGGAGAGTGAATATTGTTACTGTTTTTCAAAGGTCAGAGTGTGCCTCATTGCAAAGCTCAAAAAAAAATCTGGCAGTTTTAATGGGTCAGGACAGCTGTCCTTTGGTAAAACAAAGCTACACCATAGGTATAGATACCACAAGAAAAGATCTCAACCCCACATTAAAGGGGAGCAAATCCACTCTCATTAGGGAGATCTCACAAAGCAGCTGGGGAACTTAGGTACCTATTCTTTAAGGCAGATCTAGATGTAAATCCATATGGTAACACATGATCATGTTCATCCTTTGATGCTCCCTTAACTAAGTGGGAGCTTTTTGTTGCACTGAAGTCTTCCTGTCTCTGTCCACTCTGCTCTCCTGCACTTCTAATGCATACTTACCTACTCCAGCCCGCAGGTATGCCTCTTTGATCAGGCTTTCTCTTTGAAATATCTGTCCCTTGAGGCTGGTCAATACAAAGCTGATTCTGCTCTAAGGCTCAGCTCTTCCTTAGAGATAAATTTCAAAGGTTTAAAATGTTTTGACCCTTAAGGATTTCTTATTTACCTGCACACAGTGTTCTGATGGGAGGGTCTGAATCTCCAACTTCCAGTAAGAATTCAGTCCTACACTGCTTTTCAAACATTTTCACATAATTTATCATTTTTAATAATTATATTCTAAATTTTAATTTATTATAAATTTACCTACATGTTACTCTTGTTATAACTATCACAATTCATACAACCTCAATTTATTCTAATAAACAACCACTAATTGATGGGCCTTATATTATTTTATTTAGTAGGTAAATTTAGTCATCTAATACATATGGGTTTTTAAACTAATAATGTCTTCTACCTAATAGCTATAATTTCTAATGTCACAAAATAGAGGCTAGTTTTTTCCCCTGTGGTGGTACTTGTGATTGAACCCAGGGGCATTTTACCACTAGACTGCATCCCCAGCACTATTTTTCATTCTTTATTTTTATTTATTTATTTTTTAGTGGTACTGGGGTTCCTGGAAACCCTTATACCTCTGGGCTACAGTCCCAGACCTATTTTACACTTTTTAAATTTGGAAACAGGGTCTCTTAAGCCAGCATGGCTGGCTTTGAACCTACGCCATCCTCCTGTCTTTGCCTCCGAAGTGCAGGGATTACAAACGTGCTCCACCATGCCCGGCTCATTCTTTATTTTTTTAAAGCAGGGTCTTAGTAAGTTGTGGAGGGCCTCACTAAGTAGCTGAGGCTGGCTTTGAACTTAGATTCTCTTGTCTCAGCCTCTCAAATACTGGGATTATAAGTATGTGACACCACACCCAGCAGAGGCTTGTTTTTTACTGACATAAAAGTACATGGTGATGATACAGTCTAAAGGACCTCATATGGTTCACTTGTTATTTATTTATTTATTTTTATTTTAAAAATATTTTAGCTAGGTGTGGTGGTGCACATTTGTAATCTCAGTACTTGAGAGGCTGAGACAGGTGGATCACAGGTTTGCGGCCAACATGAGCTACTTGGTGAGGCCTCAACAACTTAGTGAGACACTGTTTCAGAATAAAGAATAACTAATGAGGGCTGAGGGTATAGCTTGAAGGTAGAATGTCCCTGTGGTTAATCCTCATTAATACACACACACACACATACACACACACACATACACACTTTTAAATTTTATTTTTATTGATATAAGAATTGAACCCAGGGGCATTCTACCTCCAGCCTGATTTTATTTTATTTATTTTATTTTGAAGTAGAGTCTTCAAAGTTATTCTCAAATCTGCAATCTTCTTAGTTTGGATCCTCAATTACTGGGATTACAGCAAACACCACTATGCCTTGCTCTCTTGTTTCCTATGACCAATGAGACCATATATCCAGTTTACCTAGGATGGTTCCAGTTTCCAATGGTTCCCTAGAATAATTACTATGTTTGCCATCCTCTTTCATTCCGGAAAGTACTATTGTTTGGATGATAAAGGCCCTTGTGACTCCTTATATATCCCTCATGTAAAAGCAAATTTCTCTGCACTTGCTGGATTAACCACACATGAACATGTCATCCAAGAACATGTTTTCTGTGAAGAAGAGGACATCTTTGGGGGTCATGCACTTTTAATTATTGCCTATAATGTGCAACTTGAAGACCAAGCGTGAATAGAAATCATAATTGAGGTGATGACATAAAATTCCTGATAATCAGACAACTCTCACTGAGTTTCTGCTCTGAAGAAAAGTTACTGTTACTTCTGTTAACATTTACATAGAGAAACCAATTAACAATAGAATACAAAAGGAAGAAAGGATGTAAATAAATTGCCCTTTGATTTAAAGAGAAAAATAAAATTAATATTATAAAAGTGAGAAAAATGAGAAATTAAGATATTTATTAGAAAATATTTCTCTATGGAATTTGCCCATTAGTGCATCCCTAGTTCCCAAAGGGTGGTGATAGAGACCTCTTTGTCTCATGCATAAGACCAGATATTTCCAGATCAGTGTTTAAAGGATTTAATTAGTGTTCAATGAGGGCTGGGAGACAAACACTAATAGCAATTTAGCATCTATGGTACCATAATAAATAATTTTAATATAGTGTTAGGTAATTGCATATAGAAAATGAGTCCCTAAAATATGGTAAGTCAATCATTATCTTTAAACTTTAAAAAGAGGTGCTATTAGCTTTCTAAAGAAACATTACTCATAGAACATATAATTCAATGTCAAATTAGTAAGTAAGAAAGAAAATTATTTTAATATCTACTGGGTTATATTCTTGTTGAATGATAAATTGTTTTAAATTAATTTCTTAATTATACTTATTTATAAACGCTTTTTGACATCTTGCATTAGCAACTTCATAAATTTATTTATTTATTTATTTATTTATTTATTTATTGCCGCAATGGAGATGGAACCTAGGTGCATTTTACCTTAGGGCTATACCCTACACCTACATTCTTCAAAACGAAGAATTCTTTGTTTGAAACAGGGTCTTACTAAATTGTGGAGGGCCTCACTAAGTAGCTGAGGCTGGCCATGAACCTGTGATTTTCCTGTCTCAGCTTCCAGAGTACTAAGGTTATAAGTGTGTGTCAACATATCGAGTTAAATATGTTTATTTATAAGGCAACATAGCATAAATTTTACCTCTGTAATGATATAATTATTAAATTATTGTTTTATTCATGCTCTAGATCTTAGCTCCTCTGAGCTAAGACACATTGTCTTGATTCAAGTTCCTTCTTTTCTTTCTTGAAGCACTTGTATCTACTCTACAATAAGTTAGACCTGACTCATCATTGAAGTATCCAATGTCAGTTACTACAGGATGTTCTCATGTTGGCTGTGTGGACTGATTAGGTCTTCATGTACCTACCCATGGGATCATCCTCACATTTGAAATTATTTTTCAAAGTCTATTTTCCACTCAGTATAAAAACTCTTTAGAGGCAGAATCAATCCTCTTTATGCCTATTTTTTTTTAAATATTTCTGTTTTGATTGTACAATTTAGGTCACAGTGTACTTTTGATAACCATTGAAAAGTCTCATTTTTTTCTTTTCTTTTTTATTATTTGGTTCTGAGGATGGAACCCAGTGGCAGTCTACCTTCAAGCTATACCCTCAGCCCTCATTTTTATTCTTTACTTTTTATTTTGAAACAGGGTCTCACTGAGTTGCAAAGGGCCTCACTAAGTAGGTGAGGCTGTCCATGAACCACAATCCTCATGTCTCAGCCTCCCAAGTGCTGGGATTACAAGTTTGCATCGCCACACCTAGCTTGAAAAGTCTCAATTTTGACTGAGAAGTATTTTTTGTAAGCTCAAATAAAATTACAAATTCTCAACAATAGCTCTCTACCATGTTTCTACTTTACTGCAAAGCTGATCATAAGCCTGCTATCATTGCTTTTCTACTGTATTACAATGTTTTTATTTTTCATTTTCATTTTCTTCCCTTCCCCCTTTTTCCACTGTTTCTATTTAGAAAGAACAAGTACTAATAATACCCAAGGACAATAAAAGTTGTGAGAAGGCAATCTGTTTCAGAGAAAAGGGACAAAAACAATTATAGTGTCATGGACAACTAAAATATTGCATTTGAAAATGTAAAACAGAAAAAGACAAGAAAAAGCAATTTATAGATTACTGTTTTATTTACTTTTTTACTTCCTTACTCCTTGCCTTGAGAGAGAAGCATAGTTATAAGAGGAAATTTGCCTTCTTTTGCCATATAATTTTATTTATTCATTTATTTTTTGGTTGTACTGGGGTTCCTGGAAGCCCTTCTACCTCCAGGCTACACTCCCAGACCTATTTTTACATTTTTATTTGGAAACAGGGTCTCCTAAGCCAGGGTGTGTGGCTGGCTTTGAACCTGCGCGATCTTCCTGTCTCTGCCCCAAGCATGCGCCACCACTCCCAGCTGCGATATAATTTTTGAGCTGTAAATGTTTCTAGAGATATAGATAGTGCTATATTAATTTTTACCTTTCTGTTATTTCTAGATAACCTCTTCATTTTTGTAGATAATATATATATATAATGAGTAAATTTTAATCATAGATATTTAGCCCCTGTGGTTTTTTTTGTCAGAAGTTATAACTCTATCAACATTTCATTGGTTTTATTATCACTATTTAGCATTTATAAACCATTTTTATTTGGTTGTTGCTACACAATTATGTATTAGTTCATACAAATTCAATACACGATTGTTTTCTTCCATGAAGAAATGATTGCCACCTTCACTTCAGCTCAGCATAGCAACTTAAATATTAGTCTTTCCTACTCTGGAGTGAGGATTTTACAAGGTTTAAAATACAGCATTCTACTACTATTTTGACTTTTTATGAGAAAAAGACATTTAATGTTTAAGTATCATATATAAATATAATTTTATAAAATTTATTCATAATTTTGTAAAATTTATTTACATTAACTGTTATGTTCTTATAAACACTAAAATAAACATGAAGTCATCCTCTATTAGATATTATGTATTTTACATATTTTAATATCATTAATATCCTGATCATTTTCATAGTCTTTGAAAATAAATGTTAATGTTAATCAAGTCAAATTTTAACAAAGGCCTTTTAAAAATAGGCAGATATAAACCATATCATGGTAAATATTTTTTCTCTGAAAGTTGACTGAACTTTCTGTTAGACTGATAATCAGGGTAAAAATTAAAAATATACCTATATATCTATAACTCAGAGATATGCATTATTTGAATATAAAAGTGTCTTATAAGTAGCCTAAACATCAATATCATTTAGCATTTTTGTTCATTCATAATTTTATTTAGTAATATAGAAAAAATATAGGACAATGCCCAGCTAACCAAAAATGAATAATGTTTAAACAGATGGCAGATTTAATTTTTATTGCTTCTGAGTATAAATAAAATTCTTCATTGCATTTTGAAATTAATTCCTTTGAAGAAGTAATTTAAGTTGGTGGTATTTTAAAAAATCAATATGATTTTGATCTTTATCTTTCTTACTTCAGGCAAATATGCATAGATAAGAATATCTGATGCCCATTATTTACCATAAAAGAAGAAATAGTAATTTTATTTTATAAATCTATGTTCTTATAGAAAGATACTTCACTTTTCCTGTCACCAAATATTGATAGAATGATTAATAGGTTCTACACATTGTGCAACCTTCAACTGTCTGTTTCATGTATACATTGGTAATATATATATTACCAATATAATAATTATATATATAGATATATATATATATATATAATCTTCAACTGTCTGTTTCACATATACATTGGTAAAGATAAAAAGCAAAAGAGGAAGCACCATCACCAATAAAAGCAAAGCATATGAAATTCTCCAATGAAAAATGAATATTGCAAATTTATAAAAGGTTAAACTAGATTCCTATTATTTTTTCTTTTATTGCTCCTTGAACATTGGTTTCTTCCTTACATAAAAAAAATTGCTTAATTAAAGAAAGGAGGCTAGTGATGGTGGTGATTATCTTTTTAGGAACAATATGATTTTTCTCAGTGCTGAAGTGCTATTATACAAACTTCCAGAGAGACTTGCACAATCACTGAGTAAGATATCTGTCCACACCCCTATTTTTCTCTTTCATACTTATTGCCTACAGCGGGAGGGACTTCTTTATTTCTCAAGCAAGTCAAGGATCATGCATGTACAGGAATAAATTAATGTTCCTGTTTTCTCAGTCCATTTTAAATTAATGTGGTGTGGGATTGTCAAGAGAGAGTTCTCTCTCTGTCTGATAGTTGTCCTCCTGTTCAATGAGTTGTGTTAAATGGTCCCTTTAAGAGAAATCCCTCATTCCTGGCTCATAAAAATTGAGTTCTGAATAGCACTGTTTTTATTCTATGGAATTCAACAGATGGAATTAAACAGGCAATCTATTAAACAACCTCCTAAGGGTAGACCTCCAGCTGAGCCTCCAGGTTCATCCCATCCTTGTCTGTTTTCCTGGGTTCATTCACTTTAACACTATCATGTAAGCACCATTCATGTTTCTGTGCAAGATGTAGGTATGCATATTAGCAAACTGATAGCTTATGAGTTAAGGGAAAAATGGCTGCTAGGAGCTTGTGTTGTCTTTCAACAAGGTTTTGCTTTTAAATGATTCTGTTTCATTTCAAATTGAAAATGATGCCTACTTATGCCTTGGAATTCATTTCACCCAAGAGAAAATTATTGGTAGATTTTTTCTTATCTATCAACTAGATCTTTGACAGACACCCTCATCTTTGTTGTCAGACTGAAACTTTCTGTTCTGGAACAGAAGAAAAAACATCCTTCACAGAGTGCTTAGGAGTCTCTGAAGTCTTTATTGCTACTCTGCACACTTTCACACCTCCACAAGAAGAAAAAGTAGATTTATATTAGAAACTCTATTGAAAAATGTCCGCTTCAAACACACTCGAAGGACTTTCCAGTTGTTTTATTGCTACTCCAGAATGCCTTCATGTCACTGAAATAACTTGGGCTAAGCAAGGTGGACACTTTTCTAAATTTGTGGGAGGCTACCTTGAAAACTATGATGGAAAAATAAATAGGCTATATTCTTCTGTTGTTATTTATGTTAGAACCTTCTTGTAGTAAGTTACTGCTAAGGAGGAGTAAATATGCAAGAAGCAATAAAAGATGAGCATCTATCATGTATAACCAGAAATTCCATATTTACAATTCCAGCACAAGGTCAATAGGGTCAAATACACAGATATTTAATTTCTATATAAAATGTGAAGAAAATACTAGTAAATAATGTTTTGTGGCCATAGTAAATGAAATAAAATATTTTAAAATTAATGACAAAGATAGAAGCTATTTCAGAAGAACATGCTGTTTTTAAAATTTATGGGAGATATTAATGTATTTAGTTGAAGGTGAAGAATGAAGCATAAGTATCTTCAAAAGGACCACCTATTTCCATACTTGAGTCTAGCATCTCTCTTTCTTTTAAGTATTTTTCTGTGGTAAGAAAATGGCTGTGGCCAGCTTTGCTCATGTATGTTTCTTACTAGACCACTTGCTTCTATGAGGAGAAGCACTCTAAAGTAAGCACCAAAAAAATCTCAAGCACATGTAACCAAATACGCATACATCATCAAGATCACATACTTCAGGTGCCACCCTTTCAAAAAAATGAGCTCAAATCATTTTACCTTCTTAATAGTGCAGCTTTGGCTCACTGCCACAGAAAAGAGGATAGAATGGAAAGACTTAGGGGACTGCTGGGTAGAGATCTGAGTGATACATTTTTGCTGATCTGAACATGTATATTTGGTAAATGAAAAGCATTTTATATTGTGATTTAAGACTATATGAATCATTCTACCTTATCTTTGCTTCAAAAATTTGCTTTGATTAGATGAAATAAAATAATAATCTGGCTTGAGATGACTGGTGAATTCTTTTCATTTTTCTCTCTTGAGAGAAAAAAACAAACAAACAAACAAAAAAAAAACAAAAAAAAAGGAGGACCAGACTGGCTCTAATAGTAAAGTAGAGAAAGGTGGCTCATGGTGGGCTTCTCCATCTGTTCTTAAGTCAACCTTTTGATATTTTCCTGGACTCTTCTCATGTCAATGTACTGTATCAAGGGAATTGCTCAATAAAAAGAATTAGAAACAATGCCAGGATAGGGAAAACATGACACACTGGCCATTTAAGGGCTTGGGAAGTAAAGATGAGGCCATAGAGAAATCACAAAAATACAAGAAACACATTCCATGTAATAATAATAGCATATGCTTCCATCCAACTTACATCTTGCCAAGCAAGAATCCAACTGTTACACATATATCAACTCATTAATACTCATGACTCTTTTACTCATAGCTATTGTTCTCACTCCCATTTTATAAGGAAGGGACATAGTTGAGCAGTTAAATTACTCACAAAATAATTGGAAGAAAGAGAATTTGAACCCAGGCAGACTGGCACCTGAGCCCTGAGTTTATGCTGTGTTACCTGCCATCCCGATGAGTTTTACCTATATCAGCATAAGCATCAGTATGGAGGATAACATGGGAAAATAATGAACAACATGAACTTATCTGATTTTTGAGAGAAGGATGGGATTGAGTACATAAATAAAAAGGAAAGCATAATAACTTGTACCCTATGGCTGCCAAAAAGTAAGTTCTGGCTATCTATTAAATCAATAGTGAATGAAAAAATAATTTCCAGGCATGATCTTGGAGTGAATTCATAGATTTCTTTCTCATTTCCAACTATAGTACTGATATCATATGATAACCCATCACAAATGACAGATCCTCAGAGAGTTTCACACCTGCATGTCTGGAGACATCAATGTGTGATGTAGAACAGAGACCTCTTCGCAGTAGTCTGTTTTATTTAAGTATAGTAGTATTCTTCCAACATAGCAGAACATGCAACTATGCAAACATCTCCCCAGGATATCCAGCTGTCTAGGGGTTTTATGGTACTTTGTATCTTGAGAGTCACTCAGTCAAGTGTTTATGAATGCCATGTATTATGTCCACTTCTGCATGAAGACAATAGAGATTGTAAACAAGAATCCTACCTTGGCACTCTTCTGTTGAAAAATATGAGAAAGAAAGATGGAGAAAGAATGGAAAAAAGAAGAAAATAAAGAAAATAGAATAAACTTTTCATTACTGGTAATTTCAGTGAATGGAATAAATTTTTGATAGTTTAAAGAATAGAGAAACCATTTATGCCAGATGGTTTAAGAAAGCCTTTCTTCAGAGGTAATACTGAACAACAGCCTTGATTTTCAGAAGTAGACATCTAATGATACTGAAGAAGAGGTATCAAAATGAAACAGCATGTGAAGAGAACTTTTTATATTTTTTAGTAAGTAACACATTTAGAAGAGCTTTGGTTTGATGAAGAATTTTTGATAATGAATCTAATACTCTTAAGAAGTAACCCCTGCTAAGCATGGTGACACACATTTGTAATTCTAGCACTTTAGAGACTGAGACAGGAGGATCCTAGGTTTGAGGATAACCTCAGCAACTTAGCAAGACTCTGTTTAAAAATTTAAAAACATATACACATACATACATACATACATACATACCGGCTGGTGGTGTAGCTTGAAGGTAGAACACCTCGGGGTTCAATTCTCAGTACCAAAACAATCATAAATAATCCCCCAAACCTGACATTTGCAGCCTCCTCTGCATCCAGACATAATGTGATCAAGAGTCTCTGAATCTCAGGCACACGTAGGTGTGTGTGTGTGTGTGTGTGTGTGTGTGTGTGTGTGTGTGTATTATCACCCAGGCTCAGAAGGGCTGAAGAGCAGAAAGTATGCTTTGTCTGGGATCTCAAATTTGCAGTAAGATTTGTGCCTAAGCTACCCAGTTTTTGGAACAGTATTAGTTTGTCTTGTGAAGTTGTTCCTATAAAAGTAACATCAGGCAGAGCAAGCCACAGAAGCAGCTAGTATACAGTCTAATTTCTGGCAATGGTGCAAACAACAACATTTGCTGGTTTCATCAGTGATGTGCCATGGATGTTAGTATTATTTTTCAGAGTTTAAACTCAATCCTATTTCCCTAGCCCTTCTAACAATCTTTGATCCCAGTATCATTTTCCATTTACTCAACTCAAGTCAAATTCCATGGCTCATTATTACAAACCTTTAATGATAAAGGTTGGATGTACTTCAGAGCCAAAGAGAGAACCAGTGTAGTTTCAGGTTTCTTTCTCTCTCCAGTAGTGTACCCTACCTAGCTCTGTCTTTCCCTATAATTATTCATTATCGGACTTTACTTTTCTATTTTTTCCTTCCACTAATTTATTCAAACTCCTATTTTCTAAATAGAACTCAGATGTGAAGAAAAAATTTATAGAGACCTCCTATAAATAGCATTTAAGTTTTTCTATTTCCCAACCACACCTCAACTACTAAGTTATTATTATAAAAAACAACAGCAAAATAAAACAACTCTGCACTGCCTTTTGTATTGATGTCTTTCAGCCTAGTCTTTCCATAAAATGTACCTTTTGTGTGAATGTGCATTACTGGGGATTCAACACAGAGGCATTTTACCACTGAGCTATACTCCCAGGGCTATTTTATGTTTTATTTTTGAAATAGGATCTCACTAGCTTGTGGAAGGCCTTCCTAAGTTGCTGAGGCTCACTGTGAACCTAGGATCCTCCTGTCTCAGCCTCCCAAGTAGTGAGATCACAGGTGTGTGCCACCACACTGGCTTAAGATGAACCTTTTATCCATTTTCCATCTTCAGTGGAGAGAACAGAGGTTTGTTATATGCATTCCTCTTGGATATACCCTAAGTGACCCTGGTCTTTCCTTTAATACAGTGGAATGTTCACTCCTCTGAGACCCTGAATGTGAACACCGGTTCTGAGAGGTGTCAGAGCAGCTTTGCCCCCTAAACATTACCTAAACCCAGACATGTTTGGTTGGATTGTTTTCTAAAGATAATAAAAATGTTTTGTAATTCATTTATTTTAACTACTTGTCATTACTGTTTGTATATCACAGAATCTCCTAGATATTTTTAGAAATGCATATATAGAAGTAATTTTTTTGAGGTTTTTTTCCCCCCATGGAATGCTACTCCAGATGCAGTTCATGTGCCTTTTCTATCAAGGCCATAGACTCCAATGTTTAAAAATAGCTTGATAGACACAAGTTTTTAAAACTGTGTCAGGGACCAAATTTAAACAAAGATGGTCACTGGCTTTTAGAGAATGCTTAAATCAATTATTCTCAAACTTTTTGGCAGTGACCTATAATAAAAATTGACTTGCAACTCAGAATAGGAAGAACATTAAATGCAGATCCCCACATATAACACATAGACATTTATTAAAAAATATTTCATACATATATTATTATTCTCACAGTGTAGAATTCACTTGATATTTTTGTTTTTTACTTAGAAAAATGGTCACTATTTAATCCAAAACTCACTAATGAAATCAAACTCTGCAATCTAAAAAGCACCCTTTTGGGAAAATTTTATGTATTCATCAACATATATAAACTATACGTATTTATGAGGTACCGTATTACATATAATACAAGCAGAATTTTTTTTTTCAGTACTAGGGATGGAACCCAAGTGCATTCTAACTCTGAGATACACTCCCAGCCTTTTTTGTGTTCTTTGTTTTAAAACAGGGTCTCACTGAATTGCAAAGGGCCTCACTAAAGCTGTCTGGGAACTGCCATCCTCCTGTCTTAGCCTCCCAAATGCTGGAATTACAAGCATGCGCCACCATACCCAGCTACAAGCAGAAATTGTATACTGCTCAAATCATGGTAAACATATCTATTTCCCCCAAATATTTATCATTTTTGGAGTAAAAACACTGGCAATTATTTCTTCTAGCTTTTTCTGGAATATATAGCACATTATTTTTATCTGTAGTCTCCTTATTGTGAAAAGCACTATTTTATACTGGTTCAGGCATAGTACAGCCTAGAACTATATTCAGAACAGCCAAGGAACTAAATCTTCTTTTGATTTCCATGAGAAGAAAAAGATTTTTTTGAGTTATAGACAATCAGTTTGTAAAGGACTTTCAGAACTCAGGTTACATGTCTATCATGGTCTTGCTATAATTATTTCCAAATGTCCATATTTTGACCAACACATATCATAGCTCTGAACTACTCACTCTTGAAGAGTTACTCAAAACAAAAGTTTTAAACTTCTCTATTCAGTGTCATATTAAGATTAAGGAGTTTTATACATCACTGGTAACTTTTCTTATGTAGGGTGAGTAAAGCAGAGAGAATATTAACTCCAATATCTGTGGATGCGCTGCAGGAAACAGTCCAGTAGAGAGGCATCTGTAGGAAGTCTCCCTCTTCTAAAGTGTGATAATTTATTTTCAAATAACATTTTGAGTCACATTTGATGACTTGTTGCACTATTTTACCCCTATTGTTAGCAGCAAAGGAGTGAATAAAACGTTCATCCTCATCTAAACAAGTCTTTCAGTAAACCTAGTGAAATGCTCATTAAAAGTCCCTCATGTTTAGAACAACAGTGCATTAATAGGAATGCAATTAAGTACTTATTGCTTTTGTTATTTAAAGTAAGTTAACCAGATGGCATGAAATCCTTCAAAAGAGATTTTAACAAACAATGGAAATTTAATTAATATGCAACAGTTAACTCATTAAATATATAACTAGCTCATTATACATAAGGTACATACTTAGTTGAGTTGAACTTTTACATTCATCTACATTTTGCTTGGCTGGTCATGTGATAACAAATTTGTAGGCAAAAACATTTAAAGTACAAAGAGTTTTGCACTTCTCATAATTTTTTTTCTTCAGCACCAAACTGAAACGTGACATCATTTTTTGGGAAAATCAGAGGCCAACTAATATGTGACAATAACTAGAATAATCTGAATTTTTATTTAAATTTAAATATTAGAATAAATGTTTATTATTTTAGAAGGAAACAGTTATTATTTCTCTATCCAATAGTAGTACCTATATATGAATTATACATATTTTTAAGAAATTTAAGTAAGTATGTATCTTTCATATCTTATGCCTTTGCATTGCTTATAGTAAAACTGAGTTATATACATTTAACCAAAAATGATTATTTGTTATCTTGTGAGTTCATGATCCTTATTCTTTGCTTAAAACAAACATGGATATTCTAGATATTATTCCTCTGTTGGAAGAGTAGTTGGCAAAAATCTCCTATCTGCTAGTTATCTGTTGAGGCTCTTGATAGTTTCCTTTGCTACATAGAAGTTCTTTCATTGAATGCAATTCCTTATATGGATCCTCATTTTAATCCTCATTTTTGTGTTTTGGGGTCCTGTTGAGGAAGTATATGGCCAAGCCTATGTGTTAGAGTGTTGGTCCTATGCCTTCTTCAAGGAGCTGTAAGTTCTCTGGTATGACTTCCAAGTCTTTGATCCATTTTCAGTTGACTCTTGTGCAAGGTGAGAAAGTAGGGTTTATTTCCATTTTTATCCATATGGATAACCAGTTTTGCCAATGCCATATGTTGAGGAGGCTATCTTTTTTTTTTTTTTTTAGGTTATAATTCTGGCCCCGTTGTAAAACATCAATTGGCTATAGGTGTGCAGATTTGTTTCTGAGTCTTCTATTCTGCCCCATTGGTCTATGTGCAGTACCATGCTTTTTGTTTATTACTGTGACTTTATACTATAGTTTGAAGTCAGGTATTGTGATTCCTCCTGCATGGTTCTTGTTGTTGAGAACTACTCTGGCTATTTTGGTTTTTGTTTTCCAAATGAATTTAAGTACTGATTTTTCTATGTCTGTGAATAATTACTTTAGTAATTTAATAGGTACTACATTGACTCTATAGATCACTTTTGGAAGAATAGTTATTTTAATTATATTTATTCTGCCTAACAAAATGCATGAAATGTCCTTCCATCTTCTGAGATCTTCTTCAATTTATTTTTTCAAAGATTCATAATTTTTCTTGTGGAGGTCATTTATCTCCTTGGTTAGATTTATTTTTAAGTATTTTATTGTTTGAGAGGATATTGTGAATGGAAATATCTTCTGGATTTATTTTTAAGTGGACTTATGGTGGGCATATAGAACAGCTTCTGATTTTTTAAGATTGGATTTGCATCCAGACATTTTGCTGAATTTGTTAATCAGTTCTAAAAGCCTTTTGGTTGAGTTTATTGGATCTTCTAATTATATCATCAACAATATTGGTCAGCATTTTTTTTATTCAGTTTGGGTATTTATGTAATGTTGGCTTCATAGAATGTGAGAGAATTTTCCTTCTCTTTTTATTTCATGGAATAGATTGAGAAGTATTGAGATTATATCTTTTACAAATATTTTATAAAACTCAGAAAATCATCTGAGTCTGGGCTTTTCCTTGATAGTTGGCTCTTTATTGCTTTTTCAATCTCTTTGATTGCTATTGGTCCATTTAACTTATGTACATCTTCTTGATTCAATTTAGGAAGGTTGTATGTGTCCAGAATTTAATTTCTTCTGAGTTTTTCTTTGGTTGGAATATGGTTTTTCAAAGTAATTTCTAAAATTCCTGAAGCTTTCTGCAATATGGCAATATTACCTTTTTATCTCAATTTAGTAATTTGTTAATTTCTTCTAGGTTTTTCTTTTATTGGAATATGGTTTTCAAAGTAAGTTCTGAAATAACTCCGGCTTTCTGCACTGTCTGTGGTAATATTACCTTTTTATCTTAATTTAGTAATTTGGCTTGATATTATCTTTCTTTTGGCTAGGTTGGCTATTGGTTTATTTATTTTATTTTTTGAGAAACTATCTTTTGGTTTTGTTGATATTTTGTATTTTTTGTTCTCATTGATTTCTGCTCTGATTTTAATAATTTACTATCTTCTACTAGCTTTTGGATTAGACTATTCCTGTTTTTCCCAGGATATGGTCTATTTTGGAAAATGTTCTGTGAGCAGCTATTGTTGGGTAGAATATTCTGCATGTGTCTAGTAGGTCCATTTGGTTTATGGTGTTCCTTAAGTCTCAGGCAACCTTACTGACATTTTGTCTAAATTAATCTACTGGTGTGAGAGGACTATTAAAGTTTCTCAAGAAACTCACTACCAATAAAACAAATAACCCAATAAAACAATAAGCAAGTAAACTAAATCGAGATTTGACAAAAGAAGAAATACAAATGGAAAATAAATGTATGAAAAAATGTTCAACATTTTTAGCAGAGATATGCAAATAAAAACTACCATGAGATTTCACCTAACTCCAATTAAAATGACAATCATTAAAAACACAAATAGCAATAAATGCTGACAAAGATTGTTTTGGGGATTGTAAATCAGTGCAATCACTTAAAAAAAAAACTATGTGGAGGATCCTCAGAAGAATGTGAATGAAACTATCATATGACCCAAAAATGCCACTTATGGATATATACCCAAAAGAATGGAAAACAAACTATCAGAATAATGCATCCGTATCTTTGTTGATTGCTGACCAATTCATAATTTTCAAACTTTGGAACTAGCTGAGTTGTGTGTCAAGAGATGAACAGATTATAAACTATTGTTTATATGTAAACAATGGAATTTTATTCACACATAAAGAACAAAATTATTTTTATGGAAATGAATAGAATTGGAGAAATTATACTAAGTGTGATTAGTTAGTCATAAAATGTGAAAAGTTGAATGTTCTTCCTAAATTGTAGAAGCTAGGGAGAAAATAGGACATAGGAGGGACTTGAAACAAAGGAAGATAAACTTGAGATGAGTGAAGAAAATGACCTGAGGGAGATGGGAGAAGGGAAGAAGGAAATGCTTCAGTGTACATGATGTACGTGTACATACTTGTCAAAGCCAATCACTGTAATGAGCACAGGAAGGAGGGAGTAGAGCAGAAACTGAAGAAAAGTTTAATCAGTGCTATATACATGTATGCCTTTATCATCCCAACCTTCATCAAGACGTTTATTGCAATGCACCAATTAAAATAATCAATCAATTAAAAATTAAATAAAATGAACATGGAATGGTGATAGAGAATACAGGTCTGGCTAGACATGTCAACAAAAGCAGTGTTAAAAATTATCATGAGGAAGATATTGCAGCCAGAGCACTTGCCTTTTATGTAATTTTAGATACCTTATATTTTATGTACTCAAGCCAGTGGGTCACTTGCACTCAGTCACTTTGAAGTATCTTAGTGTGTTTTACCAGTGAGATTTTAAAAACAGCCTAATATGTATTTATATATATGGCATTAAAATAGCCTGTCATATTATCATATATATAATATAAATATAATATTTAATAGATAATTATAATAGATAAAGAGATAATCTACTCCACATCTTTGAATTTGCCTTATTCTTATAAGGGTTATATCCAAACCAGTGATCTCTACTATGAGTCATCCATTTATACTAATTTATGTATCAATTCATTTTCTGATTTGCAGATTCATATTTTATACTAAATAATGAATTTTATTTGTAGCATTTTTCTACTCTTATTAGCATATAAATATACACACAAATATTCTGTACTTAATCTTTTTAATCTTTTAAGTCAAAAGATGTTGAAGGCCCTTTTACATAAAAACTTCTTTATTTTCAGCTTCACATTGTGTACTAAATAACCAATTATATTTATAATATTTTCTACTCTCATTTGCATAAACACACACACACACACACACACACACACACACACACACATACACACACACTCTGAACTTAATTTCCTTAAGCTTCCAGGTCAGCAATAGGTAAAGATCCTTTCAGGTAATTCCATTTTATTTATTTATTTATTTATTTATTTATGTATTTATTTATTTATACTAGGGATGGAACCCAGAGGCATTCTACCTCCAAGCTTCACCCCCAGTCCTATTTTTTAGTCCTTTTGATGTTAGAAACAGGGTCTCACTGAATTGTGAAGGGACTAAGTAGTAACTGAGGCTGTCCGCAAACCTTGATCCACCCATCTCTGCCTCCTGAATGCTGGGATTACAAGCGTGCACCACCATGCCCGGCAGGTATTTCCATTTTAAAAGCTGTTAAATTATTTTTTTTCAGAATATAATATTAAAACATTAAATGTTAAAAGGCCATATGCATAAATTATAATATCAAGGCTTCCTGCAATTAGTACAAAGTTAATGATGCATTCTGTATTAATAATAGCTTTTTAAAATATTTCTGGTATGAAAGACAATATACATTTTGACATGTATGATGATTTTGGTTGTATATGATGAGATACATATGTTGTCATATAGATTGCGTGTGTGTATTTCAATTACATACAGTCATATTCTTATCCTCTCAAGCTTTGGAGGTAACCAGTCTACCATCTCTTGGCTATGGTTTGTCCCCCCTCATATTCATGCTGAACCTTAGTATCCATGGAAAGTCATCGGAAAGTGATGGGACCTTTAATGCGTGATTCCTAGTGGAAAGTGATTGGGTCCTGACCATCTATGTAAGAAATGAATGGGTGTTGGTTGGTTCTCTAGGATTAGTAATCCTTAGAGTGGCTTGTTATAATGGATGGAAACTCTCTTGGTCTGTTTTATTTGCAGATGCCCCCTTTCTCCTTCAAGTTTTATATTATGATGTAACCCAACCCATGATCCCTCACCAAACATCAGCACCATGCTATTTGAAATTCCAGCCATTAGAATTGTGAGATAACCTCTTTTCTTTATATACTTCCCAGCACCACATATATTGTTATAAAAACACAGAAGGTATGAAGACACACTCTCTGACCATAACTTCCCTATATTTTCTCATCAAAGCTCTGACATATTTTGACTCCAACATAACTTCCAATCCTTAGATCCTAACATATTTTCTCTAGATATCTTCTCTTTTCTTCATCCTTGATTAAAGTTAGTGAGTCACTATTATATTAACCTCTATTTACATTTTAACTTATTTATATCATCCTTGTTTTCTTACTATTCTGGAAAAAAAAAACCCCAAATCCTAGTTGTATCTAATAATTCTCCTTAATACATTTTTTTCTGGTACTAGGGATGGAACCCAGGGGCATCCTACCTCTGAGCTACACCCCTAGACCTATTTTTTATTCTTTATTTTGAAACAGGGTCTCGCTGAGTTGCAAAGGGCCTCACTAAGTAGCTGAGGCTGTCCGAAAACCATGACCCTCCTGTCTCAGCCTCCCAAATGCTGGGATTACGAATGTGCAACACCACACCTGGCTTTCCTTAATACTTCTTAACAGAGAGCTAATGCAATCAAAGTATGTCACAAATTAGTCTTTTTTCTCATTTTCTAATAATTCCTTCTCACTTGCTTATCTCAACTATGCTTATCAGTGTGTGTGTGTGTGTGTGTGTGTGTGTGTCTGTGTATCATACTGGAAATTGAACCTATGAGAATTCTATCTCTGACCTCTGAGCTACACCCCTAAAACTTTGTTGTTGTTGTTGTTTTTATTCTGTTTTGTTTTAAAACAAAGTCCCACAGGATTGCTAAGAGTCTCATTACTGCGTTACTGAGACTGTCCTTGAAAATGGAATCCTATCTCAGCCTTCCTGTAAGTATTTGCTTACAGGCATATGCCAACATGCCCATCTATGCTTTTGGATTTGAACAATTTATATTTCACTACTCTCACAATTATATCTCCCTCACAGATCTCTTTCCTAATTCTGCCAAATTCATATAGCCAACTTTTTCATAAAAATCTCTTTGATGTTTAATAGACATGACAAAACTAATGTACTGAACTCATGACTTTTCATTCTAAACCTGACTCAGCTATAGCTTTTCCAAGGCGGGTAAATGAATATTTCATTTTCTCTCATTCTGGGACCAAAAATTTTGTCATCATTTTAACTATGAAGTTCCTCTCTCACATGCCAGAAATAATTCATTAGGAAATGTTTTTCTCTAATTTGTAAATATATTCAAAATCTTACATTTACTCCTTCCCTTCACTTCTAACAATATTCAAGATATCATGCTTCTTCATGTGTATTATAACAAAGGCTTTTGACTGTGCTTTCTGCTTCTCCTCAGGCTGGAGTCATCACTCTACACAATATAAAGTTCAATCACTCACCCGCAAAAGGTGATAATTCCACTTTTTCTTTTCTGTTCATATCTCTTTAATTTTCTTCTGTTGCCTTGTTATCCTGGGTAGAATATTAAGTAATATATTCAACAGGAGTAGTAATAGTGTTCTATTAATTAATGTCAAATAGCTAAATCCATGACTAATAATGTATTCATATTTTCATTGTAGTTGGTACATATTCACTAATTATTATGAAAGAAAGACATTTAATTCTTATATACAATTCACAGCATCCTTCTCTTCATCCTTCTAGTTGTTGGATGTTAAGTCATAAATTTTTGTTCTGTCCTTTTCTTTTTATATAATATACTTAAATCTCAACTTTTGTCCAACCAGTTTTCTATAGTATATCAACTGACTGACTCCTATGTAAAATGAGACTATTTAATTTTCTCCATTTCTTTTCTTCTACCAGTGTTTGTGATCTAAACCGTTCATGTTATATTATCAAGTCTATTATATATATATATATATATATATATATATATATATACTCATTTGCAATCATAAGTGTACCATCTGTGCTTTTTTCAGTATGATAACTGCAAAAGCTAAAAATCCTAATAATCCAATTTTGGTTTATAGCAGAATCCCAGAATAGTTGGCTTAAAAGATGTTTCTCTGGAAGTAAATATAATCTTTCATTACCTTTCCCCCTTTTTACATCTTGCTCAGTTGAAACAAACTTAATGATTCTTCAATGCCCTAAAGGAAATTAAGGTATAAAATTAAAGTAAAAAGCTAAAATTAGGAGGCTGCAGGTTATGCAAATATCAAGCTGGCTTTTACCCTAAGTCATGACTATCACATTAAGGTTCTCTTTTGATGGCTGCATTGGGCATATGGACAAAATAAAGTCTATGACCAATCAATTATTAAGTATTTAATGGAAAACCCCATGCAAAACTAGATTAAAGCCAAATGTTAAATTCTCAATATGAAAGTATGCAATAACTAAATTTCTTCTTCATAGAGGTTAGCAAACAGACTTGCTGGAATCATGTCCTGTGACAATTCTTAACAAAATCTCTACTGCATATAGGCATATGTTTAAAAGTTTACACTATCTGCATGGTCTATAAAATCCTATGACTAAAATTAATATAAAATATTTATATAACAAGAATTGCCCCAGTGCTGACAGCAGCAAACATTGATCTTTTTTAGAAGAAGCTGCTTCATCCGACCCCTAAGGAGAAAGAGAAAGAGAATGAGCAGAGAAAGGGCATCAGGCAGGGGCACTTCAGTCACCTCCACCATAACTGAGTGGCAAGAGCATAGATTCTCATAATTTTGTGTTAGATTGTGTATATGATTTTATAATATTTTGAGTATGCAGTCAATGTTTATTTTATTTTATTTTTTATTTTTTATTTTTTTTGGTACTGGGAATGGAACTCGGACATTGTACCTGTGAGATACACCCCACCCTTATGTTTTATTCTTTATTTTGAAACAGAGTCTCACTGAGTTGTAGTAATGAGTTAATATTTTTTTTGATGACATTTTATGGTTCTCATGTGGTTAGCACTTCATATGGGTGATCTTATTTAAACAACATCTGACTGAGGACATGGATGAAGCCTGAGGAAAAAAAGGTTCCTAAAGAGTTAAAGGAGTTTCTAGGAAAGGTCAAATCCTCCTAACACTCTGGGTGTGATTACTGTCCTCTCCAGTATTTGCCCTCTAAGGCCCACCAGTGAGAGCAGGGTGCTGATCTTAATCACAAGACCTTTAATGTCTCAAGAGGTCTTTTTGTCTTGCTTATGATTGTATCTTAGCAATTTACCCCTCATTGTATTTTTGTATTTACTCTTTCCCATTAGGATTTGATAATTAACCTAACTGGAGAAGGGTATAAAAACTTAGTTTTAGAGAATAAATTTTGTCAATTGCACGAGAGGCAATTGTCCATGTGTCATTAATTCAGGTTTCTCCTCCCAAGTCCGGAAGAGGAATCTCCACAAATTGTAACATATAACATTGTAACATATAACATGTAAACATATAAGTCATATTACTACTTTCTATTAATAATATAAATCCATATATTTGCTTTACTTAAAGTCATTGACAGGTCTGGCGTGGTGAGGCATTCTTGTAATCCCATCATTCAGGAAATGGAGATCTTAGGATGGTGCTTTGCCAGCAGCCTCAGATACCTACTTAGCGAGGCCCTATGCTGTTTCAAAATATAGAATAAAGCATAAGGCTGGGGTGTATCTCAGAGGTACAATGCCCGAGTTCCATTCCCAGTACCAAAAAAAAAAACAAATAAAATAAACAAATATCTAACAAAACATTGTACTTTTTATAAATATTCTATTTCATAAGTTAGAAAGCCTTATTGTGAGAGATGACACATTTACTCAAAGTCACATGAAACCACAACTGTGGTGGTGGAGTCAGGTGTTTTTGGTAGACTAAGGAATTTCCCATTTGACTTTGACTTAGTAAAAACATAATTAGTCATTTCAAGACAAGGTTGTATATGTCCTTCTAAATAAAATTAATGTAAAACAAAACCTGCTGTATTTAAGGATAATGTTATGATTGGAAAAATCAAACAAATTCTACTTCCAGAGGCCTCCAAATTTTATTGGGATTCATGATTCATCTGTATTATTCTCAAAACTCTTCAAACACTTCCACTTGATCAAAATGATTATCATATAGAACTTGAGAAAATGCTGAAAATGGAGATGATCATGGGCAGCAATATGTAGCTTAAGTTTGGGGATAGGAAAAGGGTAATGGAAGAGACAGTACTTTCTCTGGAGCAGCAGTCTGTGTTGTGCTACATGTTTTTGTTTGTATTGTTAGAATCATTAACATTATGCATTATTTATCCTTTCTTACTGCCTTATTCTCACTGCAAGATTCCAGTATTGCTTTTCCTAAAATATATAAAGGTTATAAAACAGGATCACATTAGAAGGAGCTCTCTACAACAAGTATGCTTTGGGAAATAATGTCATAGTTACAATCAGAGTAGTCATTGTTCTTTGCTTATTACCCCTTGTCATCAACTTCATTTTGGTAACATTAGCATCTTAGTCATCTGTACTTTAATAAGCTTATTAATATCCCAGAGCTGAGGTGCAATGCTTGGCATCCTATTATCTCTTTGAGGATATCTATAAAATCTGTCTTCTACATTCCTAAAATTGTTTTACTAATATAATTTAAGTCACTCTACTATGACATTAACATACTTAGAGATTAAGGTAAATCAGCAAAAGTCTTCTAAGCTAGTGTGTTGAGGTATTCAAATAAGCAGAGCCATAAATGCCACTTTTCAGTTCACAATTTGTAGGTGAATAAAGAAGCCATATTGCCTAATTATAAAAAAATTTTCATCAAATAGTTTAACCAAAATTATATTCTTCAAAAATTTGCTCCTAAATTCAGTACAACTAAAGAAGCAATGAAAAATTAGAAAATTCTATTTCAGTGAGTAAATATCAGTGAAACCTGAATTGATAAGCAAGTAATAACAAATGTGTAGCTTCTTATATCTCTCATTTTAATAAATCATATTAAATTCCTGAATTTTTTTGTTTACAGAATAAAGTTTTTCCTTATTTCTTAAAAATTCTACATAAAACTTTGAATCTCTAAATGATTTTAAAGAGGATATTTATTTTATGAAGCATCAAAATTAATTTTAATTAACTAGTTATATAAGCTTTCAAATATTTTAAATTAAAAACAGTGTTGCATATGTATTTTCAAAAATGAGAGACATTACCAACTAATTTAAGACTTCACTTTTTTATTTATAGAAAATAAGTTTGTAATAAACTTATAAGATCAACAAAGTTTGATTTTTTTCCATTGATGCATTGTAGTCATATATCTTAAGAGGCACAAGATGGTAGAAACATACATACAGACATCAATCATTTAGTCCTTGCTTAATTTTCACCCCATTCCCTCCCTCTCCCTCCTTCTCATGTTTGGCTTAGTGATTGACTTTGAGATTGATCTTTTTAATACACACTTTGTTGGATAATACTTTTGGTCTCATAAACTTTGGGTGAAAAATAAAGTTAGTTATATATATCCAGACTTTCCTTTAATGCTTCTTTTGCAATGCTTCTTAGCTAAAAATGTAAATAAATGTACTATAATAGATTGTTATTTAGGTACATTAGGACAATTCCAAACCCTGTGGTGATATAACAATGTTATTTAAGGTTAATTAAATGATCTGATAATGTTGTCTTCCTAATGTTATTTTCTCTAATGTCTGAAAACCTGAGTAATTCCCCAAACCAAAATAAAACACTGACCAATATACTATATTATAATCTGAACTGAAACTCTTTGACTTAAATAAATTTTAACTGTTGAAATTATAAAATTGAATCATGTATTAATTTTTAAATAGGTTCTTATAAGGCTAAAACTTTGGAATCAAAGTAACCTCTAAGTTAGTAGAAAATAGTAATAGAAGCAATAATGATAGGTAGTATCCAATCAATGTGCTAAAAATAGTAAAATACTTATATCCACCCACCCATCCATCCATCCATCCATCCATCCATCCATCCAACTTTACATTCATTCATTTATAATATCAGTAATAAATTGTGTAAAGCCAGACATAATATATACTTTCCCAAGTGGGTAGATTTAACATTACCTTGGGTTTTGTGAAACTTTTCAATTCTGCTTTAATGCTATCAAATGTCTTAATGTGTCATTAAGTGCTATTCTTTAAGAAAACATCTTGCTCTATTATGTCCAGGGAAAACTGATTTTGAGTATTCATAGATCTGCTGTTTATCCAAGTTTAATAAAAATGAAATAAACTAGAATAAGGAGATTTGCCTTTTATAAAACTTTGACTCATTTGACTGCCTAGGGTTTTAATTCATACCTGATTTTATTACCATAGTAACTAAAAGAAAAAGAACTGTATCAATTGAACAATATTCTATAAAAAGGGAAAAACTAAGAGTCTTTAAACATTAAAAATAAAACAATTTTCAAGAAAGACATTCTTAGCCACTTATTTAAAATGGTCCCTAATGGGAGATGAAAGTTATTTCACAGTATAATAAAGTGAAAATGATTGCATTTTAATCAGAAATTTTCTTAGTTTACTGAACTTATTTTTTCTAGTTGTTTTATTTTTTATGTTTTTTTGTGGTTCTTGGGATGGAACCCATGGGTCTTCTACCTCTGGACTACACTCTCAGACCTATTTTATATTTTATTTGGAAACAGGGTCTCAAACCAGCTGAGGCTGGCTTCAAACTTCCTTGATCTTCCTGCCTTAGCCTCCCAAGCACGGGGATTACAAGCGTGACCCACCACGCCCAGCTTTTTCCAGTTGTTTTATTGTTCCCATAATTTGATTTATTACATGTCCTAGATATCTAGTTATTTAGTCTAATTTTTTACTACCAGAAACAGAAGCAAAAATAAAAGCTTATGATCATGGTTTTTTTCTGCTTGAGGAATGGCCAGTTACTCTTATCTGTGCAAGTAAATTGCCCTTTAAAAGTGCCTCTTCTCTCAAAAGCTATTTTGGTAAGTTGAAAACGAGTGTATTCTATTAGATTAAACCAATTCCAGTAAGAGAAAGGAGCTACTAGGAAATATCAACAACGTTCTAAGAGCCATGTAGACAAAGACGGCCAAACATTCAAGATATTCAATCACATTCTAAAGTATTACATCCTAAAACAGGTTAGGAATCACCAGCTTTGGCCTAAGGCAGCAGGCAAGATTGTTCCAGAGAGCATACATCCCACCCATTAAAGGTTAAGAACCAAATTGTAGGTCAGCTGAGAATAGTAAACCCAAACCCTAGCACACCATAATCTGGACACTAGAAAAACCAGTAGGACCATGTAGAGGAAGGATACAGTAGCAATCAAGGGAGAGTATTATGGGATGGATAGGAGGTTAGAGGTCAAAGAAATAAAGTTTTCTTCTCTAACCTAGACACTATCCTTAGGCCAAACACATGAAACTATTCTTGAAGTACTCACACTGCACCTAAAAGCTCCAGTTTCTAAGATAACATTTTTATATTCTATTTATTTTTGCTGTTAACACTTTTTTAGTATGTTATTTTTTGCACTGAACAGTGTTGCTAGGTGCATGGTCAATTAGAAGGGTTTTCCTGAGTGCCTTTTTTTATTTTCTACAAACACAATAATAGAATTTGTAATAATATTTATATTTTCTTTTTCTGTATAAATTTAACTTACTGATCCTTACTTTTTGATCACATTGGGTTTTTGTTGTTGTTTTCCTACTTAGGTTCTCTTGTTTCTCTTTGTTTAGCTCTGGTCCATTTTATCTGATTTATCTTCCGGTTTCCTGCTTCTTTCTTTTTTTCCTCCTAACCTGCTCTTTATTACAGATATTGTATTTGTAGTATACAATTTTTATTTTGCTGTTTTTCTGATGGTGTTCTTTTTCACTTTCTGCAGTGGGTTACAATTGGCTTGCCATTTGCTTCTTTCAGTAGGATTAGTTACCTGTTGTTTCAATAAGTAATTTTCCTCATCTTCTTGGGTGTCTGATTATCTTTGATTATATGTTAGACCTTATAAAAATACTTTAGTAAGTATTCTCAGGTTGAATATTGTACCAAGAAATGTCTGCTTTTTCATGGAGTCACTTCACTATCATTCTGGTAAAGTTTCTGAATTAGTGATATGCAGATAGCAAAGATTAGTGATGTTTCAACTGCAGACCAGAGATGTACTGCTTAAATTTTGCATTAAAATATACCATAAGCATATTTTTCAGGGTCCCAAGTTTTGATTTAATATAGCCCCTACCCCCACACACACAAAAGAAAAGAACTAAGCCTTTTAGCAACCTTATATGTTATCATCAATTCTGTGTGTGTGTGTGTGTGTGTGTGTGTGTGTGTGTGTGTGTGTGTGTGTTTGGTGTTAGGAATTAAACCTAGAAGCATTATACCTCCGAGCTACACCAGCCAAATTTTTTATTCCTTTTTTTTTTCTTTTTGAGACAGGGTCTCTGTAAGTTGTGGAAAGCCTCTTAAGTAGCTGAACCTGCCATGAAGTCAGATCCTCCTGTCTCAGCTTCCCAAGTACTGGGATTTCAAGAGTGTGCCACCATACCTGGCCCTAAATATCAATTCTGCCAAGTCAAATGTGGCCAAAATACTGTAGTAAAAAAATAATAATAAAAATAATAAATAAATAAATAAAAACTAAAATATTTAGATAATAAAATTTTGTTTGTATATTAAATCATGTCATATACCTTAAATGTAAATTTTTTAAAGTATTTGAATATATAGCTCGCAACTCTGGATTCTTGTCCTTGCTTAGTTTGTGCCAGTTAATTATTATTATTTGATTTGATTATTATTTGTTTAAAATGTATTTGACAATAATCTACTTGGCTTTTGTCTTCAGTGAGAGGATTGATTTAAATAGTTTACTGTTATTATTAGAAGCAAAAGCCTTGTTGTTTTTAAGTTCTGAAAGATTTCATTAATGTAATTATTATAATTGTTACACTTTTAATATCTTGGGCCTTTGAGATCTTATTGAGAAAGTTGTTACCTGTGTCCATGTGTTGGAGTGTTTTATCCATATCCTCTTTAAAGAGCTGCAAGGTCTCTGGTTTGATTTCCAAGTCTTTGATTCATCTTGAATTGACTCTTGTGCAGGGTGAAAAAATTGAGTTTATTTCCATTTTCCTGCATATGGTTAACCAGTTTTGCAAACACCATTGTTTAACAGGCTATCATTTTTCCAGTTTATATTTTTGGCTCCTTTGTCAATAATCAATTGGCTGTAACTGTACAGATTTCTTTCTGAGTCTTCTATTCTGCTCCCTTGTTTCTGGTTTTGTGCCTTTACCATGCTGTTTTTATTATTGCAGTTTTGCAGTAATAGTTTGAATTCAGATAGTGTGATCCTTTCTTCACAGTTCTTGTTGCTAAGAACTAGTTTGGTTATTCTGTGTTTTGTTTGTTTGTTTCAAATGAAGTTAAGAACTGATTTGTCTATGTCTGTGAAGAATTAGCTTGGTAATTTAATAGGTAATGCATTGAATCTGTGGATCACTTTGGGAAGAATGGTCATTTTGATGATATTTATTCTGCCTACCCAAGAATTTGGAAGATCTTTCCATCTCCTAAAGTCTTTTTAAGTAACTTTTTAAAATGTTTTATAATTTTCTTTGTAGAGGTCTTTTACATTCTTGGTTAGGTTTATTTCTAAGTATTTTATTTTTTTGTGGGATGTCCTGAGTGGAAGTGTTTTCTGGATTTCTTTTTCAGTTGATTTATGCTGGCATACAAGAAAGCTTCTTGTTTTTTTTTTTTAAGATTGATTTTGTATTCAGACAAAATGAATTTGTTGATCAGTTCAGTTCTATGAGCTTTTCGGTTGAGTATTTCGGATCTTCTAAATATAGTATCATGTCATCTGCAAATAGGGATAGTATTAGTTCATTTCCTATTTGTACTACTTTGATTTCCTTCTCTTGCCTTATTGCTCTGGCTAGAGTCACAAATGCTATATTGCAAAGAAGTGGTGAAAATGGATATTCTTTTCTTATTCCTGTTTTTAGAGGGAATTCTCACAGTTAGTATAATTGCCATGCATATTATCATTATTATTTATAATTGATATGAGCTTTTCAGTTATTCATACACCATCACTTCCATTTCTCCACACTTTCTTCTGTATTTAAACTATTTCTCAGACAGGCAGGGTGGTGCACACCTGTAATAAAAGTCCTTGGGAGGCTGGGACAGGAGGAACACAGATTCAAGAGCAGCCACAGTCACTTACCAGGGGATTCAGCATTTTATTCAGACCCTGTTTCAAAACAAAATATAAAATAGGGCTAAGGGATTATGCTGGAGGTAGAATTCTCCTGATCTTTTTGTCCAGTAATACAAATAAAAAAAAAACATTTCTGAATGAATTACAACCTTTGTAGTTCTTTAAATAATAAATTATGAGTGATGAATTATATTAGTATTCACTTAACAATATTGATTTTCACACTCAGAATGGGTAAAGATATATTGATCAACATTTATTTTATCACAAAACTCTAAAATATGAAATACTTTTATTATCTTATGGCCTTTTGCTGCTTAAGGCATGTCTGCTTCTAGCCTAAATTTTTTCTTTATACATTAATTTTCATCTTTTCTGGTGGATTTTATGATATTCTTTTTGCTTTATGTTTTTTACATTTTATATGCTACAACTGGGCATGTATTTAACTTTATGTATTCTTTATAGAAATAAGTGTACTTTATCAATCTGAAGAACCATGTCTTTTTTTCATTATTAGAAATTCCCAGATATCATCACTTTACATAATTTTGCCATTTCATTCTCTTCTGGAATTTTTATCAGTTATGTGTGAAATTTTTATTTTATTCCATTTTAAACTTCTTTCCTATTTTTCTCTTTATTCCATTTAAAGATTTTTCTTAGAATTTCATATTACAATGTTTTATTTTTGTTCTATTTTTATCAACATATCTAATATAACTATTTCCTTATTACTTATTTATCTTCCTTTTCTACTTTAACCATCTTAAATGTACATAATTTATGGTATCTTTTTATTTGTGTTATTGTGGGATATAAATTGATTAATTTTCTCTGAATTACCCTTGAGATTGTATTTTGTGATGACTTTTTGATAATTTTACTGACTCATGTTCATTAGCAATTGTGTTCTTCCTTCTCCTTTTACTGTTACATTATATATGAATAGGTGTATTTATTCATGACACCAAGTATTTGTGACCATCAGATGCCAGGACATTTTCTAGTCAAAGCCATAGAGCAGAACAAAGAAAATCTTTGAATTTGGGGGCGGGGGTTAGTGGCACAGTAAAGAAAATATAAAGCAAAACACAAAGAATTGTGCTTGCCTTGAATACTCCTCTGAGTGTTTCATCAGTCTTAGGTAAAACTTTAGGCTAATTAGTTTTATTCATATATCTTTATTCTTGATGATAGCTTAAAGTTTAAACTCTCACTTATGCATGGTATGAGACCTCTATAAATATGTGTTATATAATCTTTACTTGAGTAATTTTGAAAGCAGAAAATTTAAGCTTTAAAAGGCAAACTATTCATTATAGTTTGGATCTTAAATGTTCCCCAAAGAATTATATTCTAAAAGCATAGTTGCCAGCCTACGGTACTACTGGGAGTTGGTGGATTCTTTAAGAAGTGGAAGCTAATAGAAAGCTTTAGATATGAAAAAATATACCAACCATGGTCCAAAACCTCTAAAACTGTGAACTAAATAAATCTTTTTTTGCTGTAAATTATTTTCATGTATTACACAGGAAGCTACCTTGCCATTTTAGACACCTATACAAATGTTTTATATCTTCTATGACACTTACTGTTATTCTTTTTTTTTTTTTTCTTGGCACAGGGTATTGAACCCAGAGAGCATTCTACCTCTGAGTTGTATTTTTATTTTGTAAGGGTATCATTAAGTTGCTGACAAGCTGCTGGACCTTACTAAATTGCTGAGACTGGCCTTTACTCTGGGATCATTCTATCTCAGGCTCCCAAGTACTGGAATTATAGGTGTATGCCACCATGCCTGTTTATAAACATTATCTTTTAAAAATTTTGTTTTAATTTATACATTAATAGTGTACCTATTTATGGGACATGGTGTGATAACTCAAAAGATGCATACAAAGTTTAATGATTGAATCAAGGTGATCATCATTTTCATCTCCTTAAACATTAATTATTTCTTCATTTCAAAGCATTTAAACTCATATTTTCTAGTTCTATAGAAAGTGTATGCTAAATTGGTTAAACTGTAGTATCCTACTATGCTGTGTTAATTTTAAATTCTGCTTCTATTTCTGTTTTTTAAAGCAGCATTATATAAGCTTCTTCATGATGCCTACAAGTCTTTGAAGACATAATTATTTTTTTACTTAATGTTCTTTTGAAAATAGAAAGTCTTAATCACTTAGTTACTTCTCCAGCAATTTTCTTTTAACTTATTCACAATTTATTTCTCTTCTTGATACTCAGAAATGGAATTAGGATACTAGAACAAATCTAAGTTTTATATAATGTTGTGTCCTAGTGTATTTCTGGATCTTGATCTTTCACATGATTGGTTTAGTCATATAAAAGTAAGAATAGGTGTTTTCACAATTTGATTAGTTTTTAAAGCAGCTGCATCCAAGTTATGATTGAGAAAATCTTTGAACAACTAAAATAGGTCAACATAATCTTGCTTCAATTATCTTTGAAACTGTTTTTCTACTGTTCATTATTTTCACTCAAATGCAGCATTTCACATCCACAGCTCTAGAATTTATCTTATCTTTTGTGATGGTATCTCTATATCAGACTGTCAGAATGCAAGACATTTTGTATAATTATTTTCTCAACTGACATTTAAGAAAACTTTTACATTAAGTTTACACTCTTACTTTCAAGTCTTTGTTCACGATATGGGATATATTTATAAAGCACACTGTAAAAATGACCTTACCTTTTTTTCAGAAGAAATTCATTGATTAATATGATTAATTAATTATATAATCTACCTGTAATATTTTAACCCATATTTTCACATTTAGATCATAAGTAAATCATAAAATATCTTTCTACATATTACCCAAGTGACCGTGAGAAAAAGAAACAATTTAAATGATTCCTGTGTTTTTATATTTAATTTTCTGTAATTTTTAAAGCTTATGGAACCATCTGTTTAAAAATGAATACCACCTCATTTATCAAGACAGAAATTAAGTACTTTTGTGGCCATGGCTGATTTCTTAAATCTCTACATGATTTATGAAATCAGCCATGTGATTATTGGATGACTTATATTTTATACATATTTTAATTAAAGAACATTTACCTTAGCATGCTCAGTAATTTGTGCCTCAGCTCTCCCTTATCTGACTGGTCTCTCCCAAATGGAAGATTGTTTTCTTGTTTATTATTTTGTTTGTGCTCTTTGGGTAACAGTTGGAACATAGTACACAGTAAATGTTTATATATATAAACAATATATATATATATATATATATATATATGTATATATATATATATATATATATATATATATATATGTGATTGGGCATTTGATATCACATAACCTGGTGAGTAGTTTGGGAACTCATATTTTGTTTCTTCCATTTAAATAAAGAGATCAGCACCTATCTACAATTTTTGTGACATTTTCCTTTTCTTTTTTTTTTTTTTTCTTCTCCTAACAATTTTATTTATTTTTTTTTAATTAATTTATTTTTTAAATTCGTGCATTGTAGTCATATATCAATCACATTGGAGTACAAGACTTGAGAGGATATACAAGCACACATCATCCAATTAGCCCTCCTGCAGCCCCCGTCCCATTCCCTCCCCCTCCCTCCATCCCACACTTCTTTGGTGATTTACTTTGATACATTTGTTTATGTACCTCCTGCATTTTAAAGAGGCTCCATCCTCCAGTATTACATACCCTCTGATTGGTCACATTAGTTGCTTCACTATAGGGCCCTTTCTATAGCTCAACCTCTTCCTGTTGCCCATTTCCTCCTAGTTATTGCTGATTAAGGGAAGCGTCTGATTTATATTTTCTGCGATATTTCTCTGTGCATGCTGCGTTGCAAGTACCAATCCCACTCTTGATGGTCCCAGTAGTGCCCTGGCTACTCAGTGGACTGATCCAGACCTCGCTGGCTCACGCAGCGGCCTTGCCTCATGGGAGGACCCAGTTCTGGTCTCGCTGGCCCCTGAACCGGTCAAACCCCTAAGCTGGCTTTTGTCCCGACCTTGGAGGCCGCAGGAGTGAACTTGCCTCACGCCAGGCTCCGATGCTGGCCATTGGCCCCTGCACCAGTCTAACCCCTTGGCAGGATTCCAGTCCCGGCCTCGGAGGCCCCAACACTGGTAATGCCTCACGGCAGGCTCCGATGCCGGCCTCACTGGCCCCAGCACCGGCCTAACCCCTCGGCAGGCTCTTATCCTGGCCTCGAGGCCCCAGTACCGGCCTTGCCTCAAGGCAGGCTCCGGTGCCGGCCTCGCTGGCCCCAGCACCGGCCTAACCCCTCAGCAGGCTCTTATCCTGGCCTCGGAGGCCCCAGTACCGGCCTTGCCTCACGGCGGGCTCCGATGCCGGCCTCACTGGCCCCAGCAGTGGCCAAACCCCTCGGCAGGCTCCGATCCCGGCCTCAGAGGCCCCAGTACCGGCCTTGCCTCAAGGCAGGCTCCGATGCCGGCCTCGCTGGCCCCAGCAGCGGCCTAACCCCTCGGCAGGCTCCAATCCCGGCCTCAGAGGCCCCAGCACTGGTCATGCCTCAAGGCAGGCTCCGATGCCGGCCTCGCTGGCCCCAGCACCGGCCTAACCCCTCGGCAGGTTCTTGTCCTGGCCTCGGAGGCCCCAGTACCGGCCTTGCCTCACAGGCAGGCTCCGATGTCGGCCTCGCTGGCCCCAGCAGTGGCCTAACCCCTCGGCAGGCTCCGATCCCGGCCTCAGTGGCCCCAGTACCGGCCTTGCCTCAAGGCAGGCTCCGATGCCGGCCTCGCTGGCCCCAGCAGCGGCCTAACCCCTCGGCAGGCTCCAATCCCGGCCTCAGAGGCCCCAGCACTGGTCATGCCTCAAGGCAGGCTCCGATGCCGGCCTCGCTGGCCCCAGCACCGGCCTAACCCCTCGGCAGGCTCTTGTCCTGGCCTCGGAGGCCCCAGTACCGGCCTTGCCTCACGGCAGGCTCCGATGCCGGCCTCGCTGGCCCCAGCAGCGGCCTAACCCCTCGGCCGGCTCCGATCCCGGCCTTGGAGGCCCCAGCACTGGTCATGCCTCAAGGCAGGCTCCGATGCCGGCCTCGCTGGCCCCAGCACCGGCCTCACCCCTTGGCAGACTCTTATCCTGGCCTCGGAGGCCCCAGTACCGGCCTTGCCTCACGGCAGGCTCCGATGCCGGCCTCGCTGGCCCCAGCAGCGGCCTAACCCCTCGGCATGCTCCGATCCCGGCCTCGGAGGCCCCAGCACTGGTCATGCCTCACGGCAGGCTCCGCTGCCGGCCTCGTTGGCCCCAGCACCGGCCTAACCCCTCGGCAAGCTCTTATCCTGGCCTCGGAGGCTCCAGTACCAGCCTTGCCTCATGGCAGGCTCCGATGCCGGCCTCGCTGGCCCCAGCACCGGCCTAATCCCTCGGCAGGCTCTTATCCTGGCCTCGAGGCCCCAGTACCGGCCTTGCCTCAAGGTAGGCTCCGATGCCGGCCTCACTGGCCCCAGCACTGGCCTGACCCCTCAGCAGGCTCTTATCCTGGCCTCGGAGGCCCCAGTACCGGCCTTGCCTCACGGCAGGCTCCGATGCCGGCCTCGCTGGACGCAGCAGCGGCCTAACCCCTCGGCAGGCTCCGATCCCGGCCTCAGAGGCCCCAGCACTGGTCATGCCTCAAGGCAGGCTCCGATGCCGGCCTCGCTGGCCCCAGCACCGGCCTAACCCCTTGGCAGGCTCTTATCCTGGCCTCGGAGGCCCCAGTACCGGCCTTGCCTCACGGCAGGCTCCGATGCCGGCCTCGCTGGCCCCAGCACCGGCCTAACCCCTCGGCATGCTCCGATCCCGGCCTCGGAGGCCCTAGCACTGGTCATGCCTCACGGCAGGCTCCGCTGCCGGCCTTGTTGGCCCCAGCACCGCCCTAACCCCTCGGCAAGCTCTTATCCTGGCCTCGGAGGCCCCAGTACCGGCCTTGCCTCACAGCAGGCTCCGATGCCGGCCTCGCTGGCCCCAGCACCGGCCTAACCCCTCGGCAGGCTCTTATCCTGGCCTAGAGGTCCCAGTACCGGCCTTGCCTCACGGCAGGCTCCGATGCCGGCCTCACTGGCCCCAGCAGCGGCCTAACCCCTCGGCAGGCTCCGATCCCGGCCTCAGAGGCCCCAGTACCGGCCTTGCCTCACGGCAGGCTCTGATGCCGGCCTCGCTGGCCCCAGCAGCGGCCTAACCCCTCGGCAGGCTCCGATCCCGGCCTCGGAGGCCCCAGCACTGGTCATGCCTCAAGGCAGGCTCCGATGCCGGCCTCGCTGGCCCCAGCACCGGCCTAACCCCTTGGCAGACTCTTATCCTGGCCTCGGAGGCCCCAGTACCGGCCTTGCCTCACGGCAGGCTCCGATGCCGGCCTCGCTGGCCCCAGCACCGGCCTAACCCCGCGGCATGCTCCGATCCCGGCCTCGGAGGCCCCAGCACTGGTCATGCCTCACGGCAGGCTCCGCTGCCGGCCTCGTTGGCCCCAGCAGCGGCCTAACCCCTCGGCAAGCTCTTATCCTGGCCTCGGAGGACCCAGTACCGGCCTTGCCTCATGGCAGGCTCCGATGCCGGCCTCGCTGGCCCCAGCACCGGCCTAATCCCTCAGCAGGCTCTTATCCTGGCCTCGGAGGCCCCAGTACCGGCCTTGCCTCAAGGCAGGCTCCAATGCCGGCCTCGCTGGCCCCAGCACCGGCCTAACCCCTCAGCAGGCTCTTATCCTGGCCTCGGAGGCCCCAGTACCGGCCTTGCCTCACGGCAGGCTCCGATGCCGGCCTCACTGGCCCCAGCAGCGGCCTAACCCCTTGGCAGGCTCCGATCCCGGCCTCAGAGGCCCCAGTACCGGCCTTGCCTCACGGCAGGCTCCGATGCCGGCCTCGCTGGCCCCAGCAGCGGCCTAACCCCTCGGCAGGCTCCGATCCCGGCCTCAGCGGCCCCAGCACCGGTCATGCCTCACGGCAGGCTCCGATGCCGGCCTCGCTGGCCCCAGCACCGGCCTAACCCCTTGGCAGGCTCCGATCCCGGCCTCAGAGGCCCCAGTACCGGCCTTGCCTCACGGCAGGCTCCGATGCCGGCCTCGCTGGCCCCAGCAGCGGCCTAACCCCTCGGCAGGCTCCGATCCCGGCCTCAGCGGCCCCAGCACTGGTCATGCCTCACGGCAGGCTCCGATGCCGGCCTCGCTGGCCCCAGCACCGGCCTAACCCCTCGGCAAGCTCTTGTCCTGGCCTCGGAGGCCCCAGTACCGGCCTTGCCTCAAGGCAGGCTCCGATGCCGGCCTCACTGGCCCCAGCAGCGGCCTAACCCCTCGGCAGGCTCCGATCCCGGCCTCGGAGGCCCCAGCACTGGTCATGCCTCAAGGCAGGCTCCAATGCCGGCCTCGCTGGCCCCAGCACCGGCCTAATCCCTCAGCAGGCTCTTATCCTGGCCTCGGAGGCCCCAGCACCGGCCTAACCCCTCGGCAGGCTCTTATCCTGGCCTCGGAGGCCCAAGTACCGGCCTTGCCTCATGGCAGGCTCTGATGCCAGCCTCGCTGGCCCCAGCACCAGCCTAACCCCTCAGCAGGCTCCGGTCCCGTCCTCGGGGGCCCCAACACTGGCCTTGCCTCACGGCAGGCTCCGATGCCGGCCTCGCTGACCCCAGCACCGGCCTAACCCCTCAGCAAGTTCCGGACCCGACCTCGGAGGCCCTAGCACAAGCCTTGCATCATGGCAGGCTCCAATGCCGGCCTCGCTGGCCCCAGCATCGGTCTAACCCCTCTGCAGGTTCCAATCCCGGCCACGGAGGCCTCAGTAGTGGCCTTGCCTCACAGCAAGCTCAGATGTCGGCCACTGGCCCCAGCGCCCGCCTAACCCCTCAGCAGGTTCCGATCACTGTCTCTGTGGTTATTATTTCAAAGGTTCCAGTTGTAATGTATCAGATCTCTGCCTCCCCCGAATATTGGCCACTGGCATTGTCACTGACTCCACCGTTTCAAATCCTTCCCAGGCTCTTTTTCCACTCTGAAAGTTGTCCAGTGTTCCTAAGCATGCGTGATGGTAGTATTCGACATTTAGTGTAATTTCTCCAAAAAAATAAAGTTGGTAAGATCCGGTTTCTGCTTCTCCTGAATACAAGTCTCCACCACCATCGCGAAGAACTCTTTCAACACCGCATTTCTCCTTGGTCTCCGCTAAACTCTCTCCTTATATGTGATGTCTGAGATTCTTAACAATATAGAGAAATAGCAGTCCTCTTTCGCGGCGAATTTTTCCATAAGTTCCAGTGCATTTAGATAAGTTTTGTCTGCATCTCCAGTGTCCTGGCATCCATAACGGCTTTCTTACCACCTCTCCGATATTTTTCTTTATCTTTTTCTGTTCTGGGCCCGGTTTCTCCAGGGGTCTGGCGTGCTACTCACAGTTCGGCCGGGACCCAGAGTCCCGCGACCCGGGCCCCATCTGGCGTGCCCAGCCCGCGACCCCCGCCCAGAACCCAGCGTCTTACTGGGTCTGGTTTCTCCAGGGGTCTGGCGTGCTACGTGCAGTTCGGCAGGGGCCCAGAGTCCCGCGACCCGGGCCCCATCTGGCGTGCCCAGCCCGCGACCCCCACCCAGAACCCAGCGTCTTACTGGGTCCGGTTTCTCCAGGGGTCTGGCGTGCTACGTGCAGTTCGGCAGGGGCCCAGATTCCCGCGACCCGGGCCCCATCTAGCGTGCCCAGCCCGCGACCCCCGCCCAGAACCCAGCGTCTTACTGGGTCCGGTTTCTCCAGGGGTCTGGCGTGCTACGCGCAGTTCGCGCAGTTCAGCAGGGGCCCAGAGTCCCGCGACCCGCGCCCCATTAGGCGTGCCCCGCCCGCGACCCCCACCCAGAACCCAGCGTCTTACTGGGCCTGGTTTCTCCAGGGGTCTGGCGTGCTACGCGCAGTTCGGCCCAGGGCCCAGGGTCCCGCGACCCAGGCCCCGGCTTTTTTTGACATTTTCCTTTTCTACAGTTAATGAAGGTTTACCAGCTGATTTTTAAAATAATTTTCACTAACTATTCAAAACAGAAACATACAATACAAAGAAAGTCAAATAACTGAAGATATTTCATTATACTATTTGTAACAAAGGAACCATTAGAGTTTTGACATAAACCCTTAGAAGTTTTCACATATTTATTTGCTACCTATGCTATTCACATCCTTTGTGAGTCCAGCAAAGCCATACATGAGTTTATTTTGGTCATTTTATTTCATATTACTTTATTTGCTGTCCTCTCTATCTTCAATTCAGTTTCTTTACTCTTCGGATAATAGATACTAATCTACCTTTTAAAAATTTCCTGAACAACTATCTTTGACATTGATATTCATTTATAATATTTATTCTATCCATTTCCACTTTTCAAATCAATTTTTTGTTGTAAAGGGAAAAATATACACTTCTTTTTCCCTACTTGGTCTCTTTGTATTTATTTCAAGTATCCAGAACAAGGCAGTATCAGCTTCTTTTTTTCCTTGCTTTTAACAAGGCAAATACAACTTATTGAACTTAGTAGAATTTGTGTGTGAACCTACCAAATGCTGGACTTTATTGTTTTCCTACACAATTTCTAAATCCTGATTTTGAGATATGAAAACGGTTGACCTTATCTCTGTGTAATTTTGTCACTCTACCCATGGGGCAGGTATTATATTTTATTTGGTCACTTTAACTGTTAGCATGTGTAAACATGTTTCTTTTTTCCAAAATTATTTTCTTATGAGTAAAAGTAGTTTAATTTATTTTGTTATCCTATGACCATCCAGCATTTATGATCTCTGTGATTATGTTTTACTACCAATATGTACTTTTAACATGACTATGTACTTTTAACATGGCTGCATTTTAAGAAATACTATCATCTCTATGATTCTTACATTTCTTAACAAATGTTACCTTCAATAACTCAAGTGTTGAGCAACAAAGATGTAATAAAATTGCATAATTAGTGGAAAATATTTTTGTATTTACAATACCCTTCAGATTTAAGCACATTTTAGTCCAAAATTAACATTTTAATTAAACTAATAGAAAATAATGTCTATCATTTATATAAAAGTTTCAAATTAATAAAATATAGAATGCAATAGCTATTCTTTTTTTTGAAAAAGTCATAATGTTCTAAACATCAAAACATTTGGTGTCACTATGCATAAAATATGTCCTAGTCTATTGTAAAGGGTTCATCTTTATCAAACTGCTTTCTTCCACAGAGTAGGTAAATGTTTGTTTTGTGTTAATTAAGAAGTCATTTAAACATCTGCCTTTATTTTATGGGTTGCCTTTAAAGTGTAGAATATGTTTTTCTCATGAGAGCATTTTATGTTCCCAAGTGGCAATTTTACAATAAAGTGTCTCTTTTTCAGATATAAAGTCTAATGTTCAAAGGTTTTGCCATCTGTTCTAGTAGTTGCACTTGTGAGTTAGTTGTTTGATTAGAACAACAAATGCATAGAAAATGCATTTTCACTCCAATAAAAGGAAACTCCAAATACTTTTTGAGGTTTAGTTTACAAATATGTTTACTTTTTTTCTGTATTAGTTAGATTTCTTAAAACAGAAAATATTCACCACTAAATTGAATTTAATATCATTCAGAAAATACTCATTTTAGTTTTTCAAAACACAGAGTTCAGTCAGGCGTGGTGATGCACACTTGTAATCCCAACATTTGGTAGGCTAACACAGGAGGATTGTGGTTCGAGGACAGCCTCAGCTACTTAGTGAGGGACTTTGCAACTCATTGAGACAGTATTTCATAATAAGGAATAAAAAAATAGGGCTTGGGTGTAGCTCTGAGGTAGAATACTAATACTCCTGGGTTCCATCCCCAGTAACACACACACACACACACACACACACACACACACACACACACACAATAATTCTTATTTCATTTCAAGCTTAATAAATAAATCAATACTACTGATCTCATCTATTCAATAAAAAGTTATAAAACTCCAAATAGATACTCAAGTTGTTTATGGTGCCTCCAAATATAAAGTCATGCCTAATGAAATATAAGCAACTCCTTTAATATATACCAACCAACTTTTTCTCAGAATTATTCTCAAAGGACTCAGGAAAATATTAATTAATCTGAAAATTGCTAGTTATCAGTGATTTTAAAAGTTCATCAATTATTTACATATTTAGACATTTGGGCAGAAGTTAGTCTAATTAAAAAAGACACACAAACACAACATTTTGTGTTTGTTCTGTACTCGCTAATTGTGAGATCAAATATCTATCAAATGTTTTATTTATTTTAAAACCATAATACTTACTCTTTTGGAGAATGTTATAGAATCTATATTAATTCTAAAATTTCTTGACTAATCATAATTACTTGAGATACAAGTTATCCCATAATTTTATCTTTAGTAAACATTTATTTACATTTTAGCATGACCAATATAAATATATGAAATGGCATAAATGCTTTCTATGCTCAAAGGCATTCAAAATAAGTTTTTTTCTTTATTTCATGAGAGTCAAGCAAATAAATCTGCCTAAACTCTCATGTAAGTAGAGGTTATTCTTAAAGCAGTAGTCATGTCTTAGGATTTTTGTATGGGTAGATGTTTGTGTTAATCCTAAAACTTTTATCTAGTAGTTCTTGCCAAGATTCTTGATCCTGACAAATCTTGATCAATTATAACCAATCAATAGGTATTACTAGAAATCTTCAAAAATACTAAGTAGTTTTTGCTTTCACAGCAGTACATTCTGTGCCTATTATGTACACAACAGCCTTAAAACCAGGAATTTGAAGGTTATGTCAGATAATTCTTGCTAACATATACTTAATAATGCTGATGGAAATAATGGCCTTATTAAGTTTTATAAAACTTATTAAGTTTTATAAACACAGCATATACATCATGTATAAAATGGCCAATTACTACAAGAAGTCAATAGCAAGGTATAGTCTGGTCTTTATAATCAATAATATCTTTAAGGAGATGTAATCATTTTTAAACTGACCTTGAAGTTTAAATAATGCCCAAAAATGAGGATCAGAAGAGAAGTGACCCACACTCTCTTCTCTTTTTTCTTCCAAAAATGAAAAAAAGAGCAAAACAAAAATATACTAAAATGATATTAAGGAAACCTTATTAACTAAAGTAAAGATTTATGTAAATCACTTGAGATGAGTTGGAAATGCAGGTAGGGAGAATATATTAAATCAAAATTGTGATAGCTTTTTCAATTAAATTCCATTGCAAACCTTGAAATAGCTGAAGGGCAGGACTAAAACTGCATTTTTATGAAAATTAATCAAGGGATTATAAATTCTTTAGCCATGTACAATATAAGTTTTCAATAATATATATTTTAATTTAAATTGTCATATGTTAATTATTTGAAGGGTAAATGCTCAAAACAATTAAACCTATTTGGACTTCATAATAATATTTTATGCATATAGAAATGGAAATATGAGATCTAATGTGAAAAAGTAAAGACTTGGGACCAAATAGAAATAAAAAAAAGAGAGGGAGGTTTTAAAGACACATGGCCTGCGGGAGAGAAAGTGTGAGAAGTTAGCCTGTCTAACTCTAAACCCTGCTTACCCACTTACACACGGTGCAGCCATGGACAAACTCTGCCCCATAGTTCTGCCTAGTGTAAAGCTGATTACACTAGTGTCTCCATTGTCCATTCTTCACAGCTTTATAGAAGAAAGAACTATATATCCATAAGCATATGCATTTTAAACCAGTAGCATTTCATACAAATATGATATGATTAATATAACATTAATAATGACAATAATAAAATGGTCAATTTTTATTTTAGACTTAAGATATTCTGGACATGATACTATTCACTCCATATATACAATATCAAATTTTCACATTTACATAAGAAATATCATAAAAATAAGTGATTTTCTCTCTAAAAGAGGTGAATGTGTAAAACACCAAAGCATAATATCCAATTAATTGTAGAGAAAATTCAACGGATTTACTTATCAGTGCTATATGATATGCCATTTACTGAACTTCATGTGTCTCCAAAATTAACAAACTGAAACCCTGTTAAGTATTGGTATTTGAAGGTGGCATCTATGGGAAGTAATTATGCCATCAGGGTGAAGCCCTTATAAGTGAAATTAATGACCATGTATAAAGGGCCAGAGAGCTTACTGTCTCTTTCTGCCATGCAAAAATACAGGAAGTTCACTGTCTGCAACCCACAAGTATTGACATCAAAACTCAACTATGATGGCACTCTCATCTTGACCTCTGCCCTCTAGAACTATAAAAACGATAAGTTTATTATTTAAGCTACCAGTGTAAGGCCGTTATAACATTTTGGATAACCAAAACAAAGAGAATCCTATGGGAGGATTTACACTGATAGTTTTATGAGATATCAAAATGTATGTTTGCTGTTTCCTTTACAACCAAATATCAATTTGCTTTCAGTTAGCACATTATCAACACAATAAACCTATGTTCAAATGAACCAACTAAGTTTTCCTGCAGTTAAGTTTCAACAAGAACTTTATGCCTAGTCCTGTAGCCTGTACTAGACCTGAAAATGTTGTTTTTCAGCACTCTATCCTACTGTAAGGATTTATGTTAATGATAGGGATATGCAATTGAAGGAGTTTTTTCATCCCTTCAACTTTGCCTCATAGGTAGAGAAGAAACCTCTTGACTGCTGAGTCTTATACATTACACCAAGTGTAGTCTGTCAGGGGACCTAATGATAAAGAACATACTCCAAATTATCCATTTCATCATCCTGAATAGTTTGATCATATTCCAGTCCCCTTACTGTTAGGAATGTCATCTCTCTTTTTCATGCAATTTCTGTCTCTCTGATTTCAAGGTTATAGTCTTAATTTAAGATTTTTAACTATCTTCTTCATCATTTTGGACATACTAAATTATTTATGAAAAAATGAATATAGGTAATATGTGAATGTATGCCTCCACCATCTTATACCCCATTAAGATGTATGACTACAATGAACCAATAAAATTTTGTTGAATATGGTTTTTATCAAAACAATCATGATTGTTTTCAAGCATGTGAAAACAATTTTATGAGAAACTTTTCCAAATAGATGGATAGCAAATTAGTTAGTGAATAAATAGTTACTCAAATCCTGTGAATTACAAGAGACATTATGTAAGCACAATCTTGCCACTTTTAAAATACTCTTTCAACAACTAGTAAACCAAAAACTTGACCTAACATCAAATAATTAAAATGTAATAGGGAAGATATTTATTTTCCTTAAGTTATAATATACTAATTTTGTTATGGATTATTGAAAAAGGCTGGGCATGATGGCACATGATTGTAATTTCAGTACTTAGAAGGCTGAGACAGAAGGACCACAGTTTCGAAGCCAGCCTCAATTACTTACTGAGGCCCTCCTCAAACTAGTAAGACACTGTTTCAAAATAAAGAATGAAAAAAAATGGCAGGGTTGTAGCTTGGAGCTAGAATTACCCTGGGTTCAATCCCTAGTACTGGAAAAAAAAAAATCACTGAAAGTTACTACTACAAAGCATGAATGTTGACCACAACTATTCAACTCAGCTGTTGTAACCTGAAAAAGTCTTTAGGCAATATATAAGTAAATACATGTGGCTATATTCAAATATAACTTTATCCTTGAAAGTAAACAATGGGCCAGTTTGCCTAGTGAGCCATAACTTGCTAACTGTTATAAATGTAGAACTATTGGTACATATAGTATTGATTTCTCAACAATATGAAATGTGGATACTTAGATCAAAAGAGCTTCTTGCCTACTACTTAATCTGAGTAGGTAAATTAACATTTTATGGCATTTAGAAGCTAAGAATATAATTTTAAAACCTGGAATTATAATCCTGAGCCATCTTTTATTCTGTAATCTAACATTTCAGCCTAACTACAGTACCTCCAAATCTATTTATTGACTAACAATAAAAGTTATTGTTCTCTACCAAAGACGGATCTAATTTTTCTATCTTTAGAGTCATTCTTTTTTCACTTCCTAAAGAACTGTTTACTCCTTATGCTATTTTTTCAACAGTATGATCATTTGTAAATGCCAAAGGTAAAATGTCAACTATGCAATTTATTTATCTCCAAATGTTTCCACATTCTTATTTCCTCTCTAATTTTGTTTTCTCCAGACATTCTATATAAATGGAATCACATGATATATAGACTTGTATGCCTGGCATCTCTCAATTAGCACAGCATGCTTGAAGTGATCTCTGCTTTCATATATTTTATTAATGCATATTTTTTAAATATTGTTATATTATGCAGACACACATATTTGTTTACTGCTTAACAAAATTAGGATTGATTATAGTTTTTAGCTATTAGAAATAATGCTTCTATGAACTTTCATATATAAGTATTTTATTAACATACATTTTCATATATTTGGACTATATGCCAAGGAACCAAAAAAATTCTTTATTTCCTTCTAATGATTTTATAGTTGTAGCTTCTACATTTAGATTTATGACCCACTTCAAGTCTTTTTATTTGCATTAAAATGATGTGAGTTAAAGCCATATGTAAATTAGCGAACCAATTGTTCCAGCACTAATTTACTAAGGTTTTCTTTTCCCCATTGAATTTGAGTTTAACAACATGTATCTGTACAGAGGTTGAATAAAGCAATGATCTGCCTTCTAGTTTCAACTACCATAGAAAGAAGGCTGTATGTGTACTTCTATAAATTTTTGCTCTGTGGCCAATGGATATGGTTTGAGTCCCACCTCAAGAATCTGTTAAAGGTGGTCTTCAGATAAGTCACTTAATAGTTATAAACATTGTTTTCTCTATTGTCAAGTTAAAAAAATAAAACTCTCAGTATGAATTCCTTTTAAAATTTAACAATCAATTACATATAGTACATAAATTATACTTTATATATCTATATGTGTGTGCATATGTATGTGTATATGTGTTTATTTCTTCTAGTAGAAATGATTCCACATTCACTAATTCAATGTCAGTGGGGATTGTATAGCACATAAATACTACAAATGATAAACTATGTATTTTAATGTTATTATGAATGAAATTGTTTTAGAAGTATCAGGTTTAGATTGTTTTTAGTTCAGAAAAGTAAAATTTATCCTTGTATCTTGTCATATTTTATCTTTATAAACACACTCATCATTTCTTTTCTTAAATTTTTTATTGGTGCATTGTAATCATACATACTAATAGGGTACAAGATGGTGGAGACATATATGCACATATCACCCAATTAGCCCTTAAACAATTCCCACCCCATTCCCTCTCACACCCTCCTTCTCATGCTTGCTTAGTGATTGGATTTGATATGTATGTTAAAGTACATCATGTGCATTACAAAGTTTTCCTCTTCCCATCTCCCATCCCCTCAGATAGCTTTATTTGCTCATCTATAGAATCTTCTTATTTCTCTAGAGTTTCTCCTAGGACCCATTTGTGCCTAGCTTTCCCATTTTAGGGAGAGCATTTGATTTTTTATTTTTTGTGACTGACTAATCTCGCTTAGCATAATGTCCTTCAGTTCTATTCATTCCCCTGTAAATGATTTAATTGTGTTTTTCTTTATGGCTGATTAAAATTCCATTGTGTACATATCCCACAGTTTTGTAATCCATTCATCTGTTGAAGGACGTCTTGGCTGGTTCCATAGTTTGGCAATGGTGAATTGTGCAGCTATGAACATAGATACACATGCATTAGTTTGATAGTTTGGTTTCCTTTCTCTTGGGTAGATACCCAGAAGTGATATTGCTGGACCATATGGTAAGTTGTTTCCATTCTTCTGAGGATCTTCCATACTATTTTCCAAAGTTTGTAGTCCCACCAACAATGTATTAGTGTTCCCACTTCTCCACATCCTTACCAGCATTTGTTACTGTTTGTGTTTTGAATGATTATCATTCTAGTTGGAGTTAGATGAAATCTCAGGGTAGTTTTGATTTGCATCTATCTGATTGCCAATGATATTGAGCATTTTTTCATGCACTTATTGGCCATTTGAAGTTCTTTTTTAAAGTGTCTATTTAGTTCCTTTGCCCATTTTCTGATTGGGCTATTTGTTTTCTTATTGCTAAGTTTCTTGAGTTCTCTGTATATTCTAGATATTAGCTCTCTATCAGAGAAGTAGGTGGCAAAAATCTTCCATTCTGTTGGCTCTTGGTTGAGGTTCTTGATAATTTCCTTTGCTGTACCAGAAGCTCTTCAGTTTCATGCAGTCCCACATAATAATCTGCCTTCTAGTTTCTTGTGCCTTTAGGGCTTGTTGAGAAAGATTTTATCTGTGCCTATGTGTTACAGTGTTGAACCTATTCCCTCTTCAAGGAGCCTCAAGGTCTCTGGTCTAATTTTCAAGTCTTTGATTCATCTTGAATTGACTCTTGTGAAGGGTTAGAAAGTGAGAATTTTTTTTCATTTTCCTGCATATGGTTAACCAGTTTTGCCAACACCATTTATTGAACAGGCTATCTGGCTATCTTTTTCTCCAGTGTTTGCTTTTGTCAAAAATTAATTGGCTGTAAATGTGTGGCTGTTTCTGAGTCTTCTATTCTGCTCCATTGGTCCATCTGTTTTTGTGTCGGTACAATGCTGCTTTTATTGTTATGGCTTTTTGTATAGTTTATTTTTTTAAATTGAACATAAATGGTATACATTTAAACTATACTTGATGCCCTCTCCCCCACACCCCTGATTTCCCTTCTCCCCTCCCACCAATGATTTTCCAGGGTAACCATGCCATATTCATAATTTTACATATATTCGATGTAGACCCTCATTAATCAAGTTCAGTCTTCCTCCTCCCCTATCTTTCCATTCAAGCTTTGCTGGTATTTCCCTTCCATTACCTGGAGTACCACTGGTATCCTCTACATTCCCTAGTTTTGGCATATTAGAGGGAACATATGTACCTTCTCCTTCTGTGCTTGGTTAATCTCACTTAACATAATACTCTCCAGGACTTTCCATTTTCTTGCAAATGATATTATTTTGTTCTTCATTATGACTGAGTAGAATTCCATTGTGTGTATTTCCCAGAGATTTGCAAACCATTCAACTGTTGATGGAGACCTGGATTGGTTTCATATTTTGGCTATTACGAATTGTGCTGCTTTGAACATAGGTATGCATATGATACTATAGTTCTCTGTATTCAACACTTTTGGAAAAATACCCAGGAGTGGTAGAGGTGGATCATATGGTGGATCTATTTCTAACTTTCTTAGGAATCTCCATACAGATCTCCATAGTGGCTGAACTAGTTTGCACTCCCACCAACAGCGTAAAAGAGTTCCTCTTTCCCCATATCTTCACCAGAATTTGTTGTTATTTGATTTCTTTATGCTTGCCACTCTGACTGGAATTAGATGGAATCTCAGTGTAGTTTTGATTTGCATCTTCCTGCTGGCCAGTGATGTAGAACATCTTTTCATGTATCTATTGGCCCTTTGTATCTCTTCTTTTGTGAAGTGTCTATTTAGTTCATTTGCCCATGTCTTGATTGGGTTGTTTGTTTTGCTAGTGTAGAGTCTTTTGAGCTCTTTGTATATTCTAGTTATTAGCCCTCTATAAGAGTGGTGGCTGGTAAAGATCTTTTCCCATTCTCTAGGCTTCCTCTTTAGGTTATTGGTATTTTCCTTTGATGAGAAGAAACTCTTTAGTTTGATGCTATCCCACTTGTTAATTCTTGCTTTAATTTCCTGAGCTTTGGAGGTTTTGTTGAGGAAGTTACTGCCTGTGCCAATATGTTGTAGTGTTGAACCTATGCTCTCCTCTACTAACTTCACAGTCTCAGGTCTAATTTCTAAGTCTTTGATCCATCTTGAGTTGATTCCTGTGCATGGTGAGATATATGGGTTTAGATTCATCTTTTTACAAATGGTTAGCCAGTTCTTCCAGCACCATTTGTTGAAAAGGCTGTCTTTTCTCCAGCATATGAGTTTTGCCCCTTTGTCAAAGATTAATTGACTAAAGATGTGTGGGTTTGTTTCTGTAACTTCTATTCTAATCCACTGGTCAGTGTACCTGTTATTGTGCCAGTACCATGCTGTTTTTATTACTATTGCTCTATAGTATAATTTGATGTCGGGATTGTGATGCCTCCTGCATGTTTCTTATTGCTGAGAATTGTTTTGGCTATTCTGGGTCTTTTCTTTCTCCATATAAAGTTCATGATTGATTTTTTTCTAGTTTTCTGAACAATGTCGCTGGTATTTTAATGGGAATTGCATTGAATCTATAGATCAGTTTTGGCAGAATGGCCATTTTGATGATATTTATTCTGCCTATCCATGAGCATGGGAGATCTTTCCATCTTCCAAGGTCTTCTTCAATTTCTTTCTTTAATGTTTTATAGTTTTTGTTGTAGAGGTCTTTTACATCTTGGGTTAGATTTATACCTAGGTATTTTATTGGTTTTGAGGTTATAGTGAATGCAATTATTTTCTTTGTTTCTTTCATTGTGGATTCATTGCTAGCATAAAGAAAAGCCACTGATTTCTTTAGGTTGATTTTGTATCCTGCAACTTTGCTGAATTTGTTAGTCAGCTCCAGAAGTCTGTTGGTTGAGTTCTTTGGGTCTTCCAGATAAAGGATCCTGTCATCTGCAAATAAGGATAATTTTAATTCCTCTATTCTTATGTGAATTTCTTTGATTTCTTTATCTTGTCTTATTGCTGCGGCAAGTGTCTCAAGGACTATATTGAAAAGGAGTGGTGATAGTGGGCATCCTTGACTTGTTCCTGACTTTAGAGGGAATTCTTGCAGTTTTTCCCCATTCAATATGATGTTGGCTTTGGGTTTACAGTATATTGCCTTAATGATGTTGAAATACTTTCCTTCTATCCCAATTTTCTGCAGTGTTTTTAACATAAATGGGTGTTGGATTTTGTCGAATGCTTTTTCAGCATCTATTGCTATGATGATGTGGTTTTTGTTCTTGGTTCTATTTATGTGGTGGATAACATGTATTATTTGCATATGTTGAACCAGCCTTGTTTTTCTGGGATGAAACCAACTTGGTCATGATGTATTATTCTCTTGATATGGTTTTGAATGCATATGGCTAGTATTTTGTTTAGAATTTTTGCATCTATGCTCATTAAGGATATTGGTCTGTAGTTTTTCTTTCTTGAAGTATATTTATTTGGTTTGGGGATTAATGTGATACTAGCCTCATAGAAGGAATTTGGGAGAATTCCATCTCTTTCAATTTCCCGGAACATGTTATGAAGTATTGGTATTAGTTGTTCACTGAAGGTTTTGTAAAATTCAGCTGGAAACACATCTGGGCTTGGGCTTTTCTTTGGTGGAAGAATTTTTATTGCCATTTCTATTTCTCTGATTGCTATTGGTTGGTTTAGGCTTGCTATATCCTCTTGGCTGAGTGTAGGAAGGTTAACTGTGCTTAGAAATGTATCAATTTCTTCCATGTTTTCAAGTCTATTGGAGTATAAATTTTTAAAGTAGTTTCTGATAATCTTTTGAATTTCTTCACTATCTGTGGTGATATCTCCTTTTTCAGTTCTAATTTTGATAAATTGAGTTGATTCTGTTTTTATTTGGGTTAGGTTGGCCAGGGCTTTATCAATTCTATTAATCTTTTCAAAGAACCAACTTTTTGTTTTATTGATTCATTGAATTGTTTTTTTTTTTTGTTCTCTAATTTATTTCTGCTCTAATTTTAATGATTTCTTGCCTTCTGCTGGCTTTGGGAATAGACTGTTGCAGACTTTCTAGGTCCTTGAGTTGTGTCGTTAGTTTCTTTACTTGGTGGTTCTGTGTCCTTCTTATGTGGGCACTGAATGCAATAAAGTTTTCTCTTAATACTGCCTTCATAGTGTCCCATAAATTTTGGTAGGTTGTGTCTCTGTTTTCATTTGTTTCCATAAATTTCTTTATTTATTCCCTAATTTCTGTTCTTACCCATTTATCATTCAATAGTGTATCAGTCAGTCTCCATGTATTTGAATAATTTCTTTTGAGTTTCCTGTTGTTGATTTCTACTTTAATTCCATTGTGATCTGAAAGATTCAAGGAATTATATTACATCTTTTGAATTTGCTGGCGCTTTATTTGTGTCCCAGGATGTGTTCTATTTTGGAGAAGGTTCCATTTGCTGCTGAGAAGAATGTGTATTCTGTAGTTCCTGGTTGAAATAATCTGAAAATGTCTATGAGGTCCATTTGGTTTATGGTTTCCTTTAGTTCTAAAGAGTCTTTACTCATGTTTTGCCTTGAAGATTGATCCAGTGGTGTGAGAGGCGTATTAAAGTCTCCCAGAATTATTTATTTGGGTCTATTTGGGATCTGATGTCCAGAAGGGTTTGTTTTACAAATGAGGTTGTACCCACGTTTGGGGCATAAATATTTACTATCATTATATCTTCTTGGTGTATTGTTCCTTTTAATAAAAGTAAGTGCCCTGATTTGTCTCTTCTGATGTGTTTTAGTTTAAAGTCTGTTTTGCTGGATATCAGGGTTGCTACCACTGCTCTTTTTTGGTCACCAATAGCATGGTATATCATTTCCATCCTTTCACTTTCAGTCTGTGAATGTCTTTGGCTGTAAGGTGAGTTTCTTGCAGACAGCATATATTTGGATTATGTTTCTTAATCATTGCCAGTCTATGTCTTTTGATTGGTGAGTTAAGTCCTTTGACTTAAGAGATATTATTGAAATATGATTTTTGTTTTCTGCCATTTTGTGTTCTGTCTACTCTTGGGTGGTTTGGTCTTTCTTCTTTACTTATATATCCCACTTATTAACTTTCTCTCTTCTCTGGTTCTGAAGTCTGCCTCTTTTTTCTTCTTTATGTTTTTTTTCTTTACAAATTTTCTTTAGTGTAGGCTTTGTTTTGTTTTGGTTTTTTTGTTTCTTTTGTTTTGGGGTATTTTTTTTTTTTTGGTGGTACTGGGGTTCCTGGAAGCCCTTCTACCTCTGGGCTATACTCCCAGACCTACTTTATATTTTTGAAACAGGGTCTCTTAAGCCAGCGCAGCTGGCTGCGAACCTGCACGATCTTCCTGTCTCCGTCTCCCAAGCGCGGGGATTACAAACGTGCACCACCACGCCCAGCTCTAGTGTAGGCTTTGAGTTCATGATTTTTTTAAGATTCTGTTTAACCCGAAACACTTTTGTTTCCCCATTGATTTTGAATAGTAGTTTGCTGGATAGATTACTTTTGGTTGGAAGTTATTTTCTTCCAGGGTCTGAATCACGTTGTACCAGTCTCTCCTAGCATTCATGACCTGGGTTGTATAGTCTGGGGTGATTCTTATTGTTTTGCCTCTATATGTCACCCATCATTTTGTTCTCACTGCTTTTAGGATTCCTTCCTTGGCCTCTATGTTGGTCATTTTGCTTATTATGTCGCATGGGGAGGTCCTTCTTTGGTACTGTCTCAATGGAGTTCTGCATGCCTCCTGGACATAAAGATCCAGTCTCTTTCCATATTTGGAAAATTCTCTGAGATTATTTCTTTGAAGAGGTTACATATGCCCTTGGTCTGTACCTCTATCCCTTCTTCTATGCCTATTATCCATAAGTTAGGATGCTTCATATTATCCCATATTTGCTGTATGTTTAGGTTTTGTTGCTGTAAAGATTTCTGTATATCACTGACCATGTTTTCAGTTTTGGATGTACTGTCTTCTAACAGTGATATTCTGTTTTCCATTTCATCTAATCTTCCAGAATTTCTTTCTATTGCTGTCTTTATTTCACTTATTGACTCTTTCATTTCATTCCAGACCTCTTTCTGATTCTTTCTTAGTGTTTCTAACTCATATTTCATCTCCTCTAGACTTGTTTTAAATCCTTTCATCATATTGTAAATCAGGATTCTGAACTCCTCTTCTTGCATTTCTTGTAGGTCAGTATTTGTAATTTCTGTTTTATCTTCATTATTCCTGGTTCTCATATTTATAGCATTCTCTGTCCTGTTTTTCTGATTTCTACCCATCGTTTGTGAGTATTATGTATAGTCCAATCTTAGTATTAGGAGTTTAGAGGTATTGGCTGGTCAGCAGAGCTTTTCCAATGTTGGGGGTTGGGTGCTGGGGGAGGAGCTGGGGTGATGGGTAAAGGAGTTAGATTAGGTAGAGGATATGTTTAGGTTGAGAAAGACTTTAAGTATGATAACGTAATGCCTTGCTGAGAATGAGAGAGAGTTAATTAGTAGGACTCCTGTAGTTAGTAGAGTAAGTATGGAGATATGAAATACTTTGAGTATTAAACAAGGAGGTATATTATGGGGAAAAGTTTTGGGGGAAAGTGTAGATAGGTTAGTGTGGGGAAGTTTGTAAGAGGGGTGAGGAAAGGAGCAAACATAAATGAAATATCAACACAAGATACCAAGACTAACTATTATGTAATCAAAGAAAGAAAAAAAATCAACCAAAAAAAAGGAAAAAGAAAAAAGAAGAGAAAGAGGAAGAAAGAGGAAAAAAGGACAAGAATAAAATAAAAGGAACTAGTGGTTGAATGAAACCAGAAAACAAAGTAAACTATCAAAAATATATAAAAAACAAAACCAAAAACAAAGTAAAGGTAAAAAAAGGATGGGAAAAAAACAAAACAAAACAGCAACAACCATAACAAAACAAAAGCAATATAAAAAAACAAAGTACAACAAAACATCAACAACAAAAGAAAAAAAAAAACAGTCCTACTTATTTACGAATATGGGGTCAGGTCCCTATAATATTTGAATGTCTGATTTCTGTGGTAGTTTCCAGAATATAGACCAATGTCTCTTAATTTTCTTTGTACTCTATTTTCCTCTTCTTAAGTCACTCTCTGGGTGTTTGGTCACCTTTCTTTCCTTTAACTGCTTTGGGTTTAGGTGTCAGGATGTCTGGTGTCACTGTCTGGTGACACTGTACAGAACTGGTGTTCTGTACAATTCCCAGGTTCTGTGTATTTCCAACTTGTATTCAGTGCCTCTGCACTCACCACCCTAGCCTCAGTCCTGTGCTTCCCTACAGCAGGGGTGGAGGATGTCCAAAGTAGACTTGGAACCACCCCCTGAGGTCCTGTGCAGATATTGCATCTAGATGAATTTTTCTGTGCCTCTGGAAATTGTAACTGGGCTAGCCGGTGTGGTCCCAAGATGTACCCTGGGCAAAGGGTTGCTGGTCCCTGGACACACACTTACTGTCAGAGCACTGCCAGTTCCCAGAGTGCAGGCTGGGTGCACTGCTATTACTGGACCCCAGTGTGAGTAGATTCAGATGCCTAGTGCCTGGTTTTAGGCACCACCAGGGTACACTGGGCTGTGCTCTAGACTAGAACTGAGTCTCCAGCTGCCAGGTGGGTGACAACTCCCAGTGGTGGGCCAGGGGTGCAGGGTAGGTGCACACTGGTCTGGGGGCACAGGCTTCAGTGCAGTGTCCAGCAATGGTCTCTGGGTCCAGTGGTGCATACAAGCTGGGGCCCGAGGGAATCTCACAGACACACAGAGCTTTGGTCGCCCAGGAAGCAAGCCTGCCAGTTAGATAGGTGCCTGGGCTTGGGTGGAGTGCAGGGACTAGGCACACAAGGTGAGCGCTGAGTTTAGGGGTGGGAATGGCACAGGCACAGACAACTAGCTGGGGTCCTGGGGCGCAGACAGGATGCACGAGGACAATGCTGGCTTCTGGGGCATGGGACAGATATCCAGGGCCATTGCTGGACCTGGGGCACACACTAGGACCCGTGGCTTCCCTGGACGCACTTAGGTACCTGGCTTCCTTGATCCAGGCATCTGTGCGGAACTCTCTGTGCCGCTGTGGTCCTGAGGGCACAGGATTCTGGCGTGGGCACCGCTCGCTGCTTAAGATGAGGCTCTATGACCGTTTTCAGTCTTGGGTTATTTTGCCAAGGTGGTATCAGTTAGGACTAGGGAGTGTAGTTTGGGCCACCCGCCTGCTGTGGCCCAGTTGTATCTGCAGTAGGTCTGCTGCCTGATCTTTGTTCTTCTTTCTTCATCTTCTTCTTTTTTTTCCCCCAGTGGATCTCAGTTTCAGGGTTTCCGACTAGGTACCTGGATCTGTTTTGGTTCCTGGGATGTATTTATTTTGTTGATTAAGACACTGCCTTCTAAGTAGTTGAACTTTTATTTGTTTCAGCTACTGAGAAGTGCTGTGTCCCTCAGTTGCCATTTTCTTCTTCCTACTGTTGTAGTATAGTTTAAAGTCAGGTACTGTGATTCTTCCTGCATGGTTTTTGTTGCTGAAAACTACTTTGGCTATTCTGAGTTTTTTTTGTTGTTGTTGTTCCAAATGAATTCAAGGACTGATTTTTCAATGTCTGTGAGGAATGATCTTGGTAATTTAAAGGGTATTGTATGAATCTGTAGATCACTTTTGGAAGTATGGTCATTTTGATATTTATTCCACCTATCCATGAACATGGAAGATCTTTCCATCTTATAAGGTCTTCTTTGATTTCTTTTTACAATGTTTTTTTTTTTGTAGAGCTCTTTTACCTCCTTTATTAAGTTTATTCTTAAGTATTTTATTTCATTTATATGTGTTCGTGTGTGTGTGTGTGTGTGTGTGTGTGTGTGTGTGTGTGTCTGTGTGTATTCTTCAGGGATTTTTAGAAAATTAAGTCCTAGTATAATTTTCTTTTTCCTTTATTATCTGTATGACTTTATTTATGTATTTTTACATGTATTTATATATTTTATTTTACTCACTAGAAACTCCATTCAATGTTGAACTGAGTTTTGTAAAATCCATTTGATCATTTGATAAACTTCTCATAGGTACCAATTACCAGGTTGAGAAATAGCACTTTTCTGTTCTTGCTAATTTGTAACAAATGTCGGGGGGTGTTTGATTTTGCCAAATGTTTCATGCCTTTTAGTGACAATTTTATAACTATCATGCTATGTTTTATTAATACAGTATATTATTTTAACTGAATCTCAAAAATCAAAACAATCTTGAATGCTTGTCATGAATCCTATTTTGTAATGATGCATAAAATCTTTTTACTTTTACTACTTTGATATTGATATCCTTTTCTTGTTCAGGCAAGTCTGTTCTAACATTTCCCTTCTCTTGACCAAGGTTTAGATAGACTTCTTTCAGCCTTTAGGCTCCTGATTTCTCTTTTCTTGAACAACTTACTTAAGAAAACTTTTACATTAATCTTTGCCCCTTTGAAGTGGAAATTTGTTTTTAAAACCACATGTGAGCTTTGTAACCCATGATTGTCTTTCTTAGAGACCTGGAAGCCTCTTTTTGAAATATATTCAGCAAGGAAGAAAGACAATCTTTCTTATTTTTTCCATGAGAGAAGATGAGTTTGGTTTACTTATATAGACATCTTCCTCAAAGCTATAAAGCTAGCTCTTGTAATTTTGTCATAAATATTGTAGGCCTTCTATGTTCGCTATTTGGCCTCATCAAAAAGGAAGAGTAAGTTTTTCATATATTTCTGTAGTTTTCATTTTGCTTATCTTCCTCTATTTGTTCTCCTTCATAGTTTAATGCTAAATGGATATTTGCCATATGCTATTGAATTCCTTTGTTAATTTTTAAAATTTATCTTTTGGTGGTTGCTCAACAGATATATGCAAGTGAATATATTACAATCTACTTCAGAATACATTAACATTAGTGAAGTGAAGAAGTTTTGCTGAACATAGCTCTGCTTCTGCTCCAAACTTTTAGTCATTATTATCATATATCTCTGTTATAAACCCAATTATATAGTGACTTTTATACTTCTTTATATCTTCCATAAATTCTGATATTTCACTTGGAGCTGAAGAACTTTTAGTATTTTCAAAAAGTGAGTTGGTTAGCAGTATATTATCTCAGTATATTTTTAAAATATAGTTTTGCTAGGTATAGAATTCTCAATTAATAGCACTTCAATTTATATATTGAATATGTTATCCTGAGAGAGTCAGGGGCCACCAACAAGACAAAGAGCAAGCTCACTCATGGGCTTCAACTCATGGTTTGACAGCATTAGCAGACTGCATAAGGCTTTTTATCCCTTGGTAGTTCATAGTCGGCTGGCTATTAAAATCTTGGCATGTAAACCAAATAGTCTTATCAGCTACAGAGACAAGGTACATTCTTAGGACCATGATGCTCTTGTTCTGACTAGCCAAGGACAAAAAAATATAAAAGATAAAGCTATTAGGAGTCACTCAAACAGCAAATTCCCAGGGCCCTTCACCTGAAAATTTATATACATTTTTTTCTCTCTACCTCTGTGTCCTACTGAAAGCTAAAGTAATGCATCCTTATCAAAAAGCAGATATATACAATATAGCATTGAGATTATAAAATGTTATTTGCCTTCTGGCTTACCAACTAATCTCACCTCTTTAAATATATCTTGAGCTAATTAATATATCTAAAACTGACACTCCAATAGTTCTGTTACATAAATAAAGCTGCTCTACGTATGTCCTGAGGGCCAGCCTAAAACTATTTTTTGGTGTTGTGTCTCTTCTCAAGTAGAAGTGAGTCAAGGCAGAGGACAGGGTTTTAGGAAAGGTTATAAGAGGCTGCCTATAGAAAGAACAAAAACAAGGAAGGTTAATAAGATATAAGGATAACAGTGACTAGGCAAGGACTATGAAAATCAAAACAAAACTTCAGCCCCTTCCATGGACTGCATTCTAATGACATCCTATGTAAAGAAGGGTGGAGAAGGAGCAATGAGCAGATAAGTGGTGTCAGGGGATGAGAGCCCAGCATCCCACAAATAATAATTCAAATTAAGAATTGAAACTGGGCAAAAGGCTGGAACCCCAAGAGTCAATTCTGACCAATCACAAAAGAGCAGATGCAGGGCTGCAAGAAGGTGTAAAAGCTCAACTTCCAGCACTTTTTTTGGGATTCCTCCTTCCCCTGCTCTATGGCTAGCTGCTTTTCTTTTCTATCATTCCTTGACTTAAAACAAATCTTTATATATACTTAGCTTTCCTTTAACTTTTCATATCACAGACAAAAATCTAATAAGAAGAAAACCTTCATCCTTTTGGGCAGAATGGGAAAATATTTAGTTACAGAAGTCCTAATAAGAGCCTTACCTACATGTTCACACTCCTGAATTGTTTGCCTTCCTACTCTCATCAGTACAAGAGTCCTGTGTCAATCTTTTTACCCTATGGTCTCCAGGGTTAAGAGCATTTCACCTTTACTTGTATTGTATTCTCCTTCTAAGTAAAGATTTGTTTGGTTGGTTATTTTTTACTCATTTTTTGGAATTTTTTTTCATGTTTTGATTTGGTCCTCAACAGTTTGACCATAATGTGTCTAGGTTACTAGGTAAGTCTAGATTACTTTGTGTTTACCCTACCCAAATTTGTGAAGTTATGTTTTATAAGTCACCTTTGGTAATCTAGGGTCATTTCTTTGTAAAAAGAAAAAAATATATATATTATATATATATATATAATATATACATACATATATATATATATATATATATATATATATATATATATATATATTGCCAATGTTTTAATTTTTTCTAGAGCTCAGATTCCCATTGTGTGTATACTTGAATATTTAAAATTGTCTCATAGCCTGGTGTGGTGGCACACACTTGTAATCCCCACGCTTGGGAGGTGGAGACAGGAGGATCATGCAGGTTTGGAGCCAGCCTCGCTGGCTTAAGAGAGCCTGTTTCCAAATAAAAGAAATATAAAATAGGTCTGGGAGTGTATCCAAGAGGTAGAAGGGCTTCCAGGAACCCCAGTACCACAAAAAAAAATTGTGTCATAGATCTCAAGTAATTATATAAAGGGAATCCATTAATGGTTTTTTCTCCTTCCTGAGACTGCATTAATCTACTTATTTATGTTAAAATTCCCTGATTTTTTTCCTTTTATCTAAACTCAGTTATTGAAACCCCTAATAATTTGCACTCATCAATTTTTGTACTTTTTATCTGCATAATTTTCAGATTTTTTTTTTTTGTTATGTAGTTTCTATCTAGGTCCTTTCTTGCAAAATGCCACTGTTGCACCTATCAGAACCTTTTAACCTCAGTCCTTCAAGAAACAATTTCCACCTCTTTAGTAAAGCAAGTCCTACTTTAAATTAAGGATGCTTTATTGCCTCTTTAAGTGTTCTACCAACCAGTTAGCTATCATTCCTGTGGTGTTTTTCCAAACTGTGCAAAAATCCATGGAAGCAAACAGTATGTTTTCCTGAGTCTTTCTTTGCAACACTTAATAGATTTGTCTTATACTTAGTAGTTGATCAGCAAAAATGTTATTTGAATTAAGGTAAATGTAATTATATGACACTTACCATCAAATGTTTGCTAATATCACTATTATTTATCCCCATAGTCCTAAACTTTTAAACAATGTTAAACATTTAGCATTGTTAAATATTACCAAGAGTTTTAACTGTAGGTTGATCATTAACCACTGAATAATTTAGAATCCTTTTCCCTGAGGCAAAATAACTTCTGCCTCAAGTCACCATAGTAAACTACCTAGGAATGTTCTTCATATTTAAGTCTATGCCAATAGCCTGAGACTGATATTATATTGACTACAACCTATGCAACTATATAAAAAAGTTCCTGATTCTAAGAAGCAAATCCACTGTTTTTTGAGCTGGAAGTCCAGAAAGAGTGTAAATTGAATGTTGGCTTAATTGACTTACATATGCCTTCAAATTTTTGGTCTTCAGATTCTGTAACCACTTTTTATAAAGTGTTTTTTATTTGTAAACATCTCTCATGATGGTAATATGTATGTCAGTGGTTCAAGATTTGTAACTATACACCATGATATCCTGACATATCTGGAAGGAAAAAAATTTGTCTATTTTTATGGTAATTTACTTTAAAAATACATTCAAAAAGTAAATTAATTTACATAAATCCTGGAAAATCTTCAAATCTACTTTTTAAAAATTGTAATGTATTATATCACATGTCAATTTTTATTTGGTCAGAAAAATCCCATGATCTAAATGGGTTAATTAGAGTTCCTGAACTTGTTACTTTTACTAGAGATTAAGTTTACTCTCAGACCAGTCAGAATTAAACTTAGAGTTGGCAGTGGGAGTGTAAGGGCATATATCTTGAATGACGAAGACATAGCAGTAGGAACCAAACAGATTACTTTAAGGAAAGTGTGAAAAAATTTTAAGCAACCAGCAATTTGAATCATATCTGGATATTTAAAAAGATTTAAAAAACTCATACTTCACATGCTAATAAGTACTTTCATTAGCATAGTGAATATTGCCTTTTATCTTGAACTCATTCTTTCAAGATTTATCATCAACTATCTTCCTTCCCTTTCTATTCCTGGATAAAGTTGAAAATAAACTGTTGTATATCCTGAATCAAAACATTATCTCTATTGTTTGCTATGTAATCATATTACAAGTACTTTCTTAAAAAAGTGAAATGAATATTGCAACTAATTAACATTTGATAGTCATGTAGTGCAAACATTAAGGTTTAACTCTGTTTAACTTAGCATTTCTTTTACACTTGTTAGCATTAAAAAGCCTTTCACATTTTTAATTAGCCCTTACTTCTTCCATTTTGACAAGTAGAATATCATCAACTTAATAGAGGAAGATACTCATCCACCCGAAAATTTAATGAACTGACCAAGGACAGAGAGTGAGACTGACAAAAAATTTAATATCCTTACCAGCAGTATTAAAATTGCCCCAGCAAATCGAGCATAACATAATTTGGGGTCACATTAAAGACCGATTGCTCAGCAATAAATCTAGCCAATGAGGAAGTAATATTAATAAGCCATTAAGATGACTTACCTTATAAAATTGACCATGCAAGAGTCTGTTAAGATTTTTCTTTAATTTAAAGGGAAAATCATTATCAGGATGTGGTATAGTGAAAACAAAACATAGTTTTTCATTATTTCTCACTCAGTTTCTGATGATCAAATATGCTAATAATATGATTTATTTCAAAGAGCTTTTAATTTTTTTGAAATACAGAATTGTTTTTAATACAAAATAGGTATTACACTAACTTTAAGTTACTCTAAAGGAGAAAATTCATCCTCTGAAAAAAAAGTAACAACATTTGGAAAAGATTTAGGAAAGTGAGAAATACCTGCTATCTGACCTAATAGAATAAATTTATTTTTGTGTGATGATTTATATAATCAATAACTTGTTAGAAAATATATTATTATAATAAGAAATACCCTTTATTGTAACTAAACAAAATTTATCTAACTTTATTCTAAAATGACTATCATAGAGTTTGAAATAGATTGAAATTGCATTTAGTTATTTAGGCATCAACTCAGATCTCTTGGGGGAGCTTATTGTAACATGGACATCTGACAGATGATCAAACTTCACTGCATATAGAAGTCTGCAACTTATGCCATACCTGAAATTATGCTTTCCATTGTAAGATAAAAGACTATAGTTTTCTTCCTCCTCCTCCTCCTCCTCCTCCTCCTCCTCCTTCTTCTTCTTCCTCTTCCTCTTCCTCTTCTTCCTCTTCTTCTTTTTCTTCTTGTGCTCCTTGACTTTAAATTCATTGCCAGAAGATTTTTCCCTAGCCTGATAAAATAAAATATATGTATATAATTTTTCAAAAAAGATAAAAAAATATAGAAAATAATTCTGTTACTTTCACATTATTTGTTTGGTTTTAATTAAATGCCAAGAAAATAATATAAACCTGTATATTACTCTACTGGCAGTGACACTGGTATATAGCAACTCTGATACATTTCTCAAGAGATTATATAATAATACAGTCATCTGAAAACTAATCTAGAAATAGTCCTTTAAATACACATGTAACTATCAGGCATGATAGCAGTCACCTGTAGTCCCACCACTTGGGAAGCTGAGAAAGGAGGGTCACAAGTTTGAGGCCAGGTTCAGCAACTTACCAAAACCCTCAGCAGTTTAGTAAGACATTGTAAAATATTTAAAATGGGGTTGGGGTATAGTTCAGAGCTAGAATGTTCCTAGGTTCAATCAACAATACCAATATATAGATAGATTACTAGATATATAGATGATATATAGATCTCCAGTGATTAGAGTAAACATAGGAATTAGATATTGAAAGGGAATAATATTTGTATTATTCTAAGGCAACAAGCTTAAACCAAGTCTATCCTGAGCAAGATGGATATATATTAAATACCTAAGTAAAATGAAGCATGTGAAAACACATTTAAAAGGCATACAGGTGGCCTCTAGCTACATGGAAAAGATGTCTAATGTTATCAGTCGATAGAAAAATATAAACTAAAAGCTACAACTGTGTACCATGTTTTATTTATCAAAACAATTATTATAATCAAATAGATTGATAGTACCAAGTATTAATGAGGATATGGCAGAATGGATATTTACATGTTTCTGTGTGTATTGTAAAATGATGAATCAATTTTGGAATATATTGGTAGTTTGTTATACTGGTAAGCATACACCCAAACCCATGACCTAGGGATTCTTTACCTAGATACATGTATAAGAGAAACTAGGACAAATTCACAGTCTTTTTTTTTTTTTTTGGTGGTGGTGGTACTGGGGTTCCTGGAAGGCCTTCTACCTCTGGGCTACACTCCCAGACCTATTTAATATTTTTATTTGGAAACAGGTTCTCTTAAGCCAGCAAGGCTGGCTCCGAATCAGCGTGATCCTCCTGTCTCCGCCTCCCAAGCACGAGGACTACAAGCATGCACCACAATGCCCAGCAAATTCATGGTCTTTTAAAAAAATTGTTTTATTGGCATGTTATAGTCATACATCTTAATGGGATAAAAGACTATGGAGACATAGATACACACATCATCCAGTTATCTCTTACCCAATCCCAACTCCATTCTCTCCCCATCCCTCCTTCCCATGCTTGGCTTAGAGATTGACTTTGATATGTTTGTTTAAGTACATGGTGTGCTTTAGAGAATTTTTCTCTTCCCCTTACCATCCCCTCAGTTATGTCCTGTGAGCAATTGAGAAAAATGTGAACTCTGGTGTAGTCGGGTGAAATATTCTATAAGTCTCTAACAGGTCCATTTGATTAATGATGTTCTTTAGATCTGAGGCATTTTAACTGACCTTTTGTCTAGAATATCAGTCTCATGGTGTGAGAGGAGTGTTGAAGTCTCTCAGAATTATTGTATTGGGATTTATGTGTGACAATGTTACAAAGAGTTTGTTTTATGGAAGTAGCTGCCCTATGTTTGGGGCATAAATGTTGATTATCATTATTTCCTCTTGCTGAATTATTCCTTTTACCAGTAAAAAATGACCTTCTTTGTCTCATCTAATAAGTTAGGGCTTCTAATACATTTGGACTTGTCTTCAAGTTCCATTGGCATGGGTTACCTTGCTCTAGCCCTTTACCTAAGTTTCTTACTATCTTTACTTGTAAGGTGTGTTTCTTGCAAGTAGCAGATAAATGGGTTCTGGTTTTAATCCATTTTGTCACTTTATGTCTTTTTACTGGGAAGTTGAAGCCATTTCCATTCAGTGTAATTACTGAGATATTACTTAAATTCCTGACATGTTGAGATTTTACTTTTATTTGAAATACTGTTTGTTCCTTTTTGCTTACTTGTTTACTGGATGGAAATTATTATTTCCCTTATTCTGGCATTTACTACTATTTCTTCTTTGTAGTTAATCTCTGAGTATTTTCTCTAGTGCTGGTTTTGCAGACATAAATTCTTTCAGCTTCTGTTTGTCATGGAAGATTTTTATTTCCTCATCTAATTTGAGAGATAGTTTTTCTGGGTAGGAAATATTTGGCTGAAAGTTGTTTTCTTTCTTTCTTTCTTTCTTTCTTTCTTTCTTTCTTTCTTTCTTTCTTTCTTTTTTCCTTTTTTTTTTGGTGGTACTGGGGTTCCTGGAAGCCATTCTACCTCCAGGCTACACTCCCAGACCTATTTTTACATTTTTCTTTGGAAACAGGGTCTCCTAAGCCAGCGCACGTGGTTGGCTTCGAACCTGTGCGATCCTCCTGTCTCTGCCTCCCAAGCGTGGGGATTACAAGCATGTGCCACCACTCCCAGTTACAATTTATTTTCTTTCAGAGGTTGGACTTTGTTACTCCATGCCCTTCTGGCTTTCATGACTCAGTTTGGGAAGTCTGGAGTGATTATAAATGGTTTGCTGCCAGAGCCAGCCAGAAAAAGTACAGGTTCCAAAGAGAGGAGTAAGGATTAAAGAATGCAAGCATTGGAGGGCTACTCGTTACCACTAGTGCCCAGTTTTTTCTCTCATGGCCCTTTTATACAGTTTCTAGCTTTGGGTTAGACAGGAATACAAGAAATAGAAGCCCAAAGTACATATATCACAGGCAAGTCAAACAATACCTTGGTACAACACAAACCTAATCTTATCTAGCAGACAGAATAATAGCATCAATTGTTCTGAGAGAGTCTGAATTACTTTGAACCCCCCCCCCCATGACTCCAAAACTTGTTGACTCTGGGCTAAGGAAAGTCAGAAGTACTCTTTTAGTAAAGATAAGGAGAAAGACCTTAATGGTTCTCCACAAAGGCCAAGGACATGGGGAAGTACTTAATGGCTCCCCACAGTTCCCCCTATTTTATTATTTTCATAGAAGACTGTGTCTCTCTTAGGTTGTTTCCTTCAGGTATCAAGGATTACCCATCTTTGAGTAATACAGAGCTATAAGCTGTATATCCTGTCTTAGGTTTCCTTGTCCCAAGGAAATCTTACCTGTCATTAACTACCAGACTCTTAAATGGGGGCACTTTAAAAACATAGATTGTGCACTTCTGCTGAATAAAAATGTTCACACTTTGTCCGAGAGGACCACACTTTATCCCGAGTCTCTAATAAACAAGATATTGGCAATATTATGTAAAATAGGTATTTCAGTAAGACATTTCCTCCAATTAACACTATAATTTCTACATGTTAAATCAGCTAAACAGGGTAAACAAGTTATTGGTGGGCTAACATTTTTATCTTCTTTCCCTGTGTAACTAGGGCCCCACAAAACTACACCTTTAATAACACAGTTACTATCAGGCTTTGTACTTGTCTGCAATACCACGGGCGTCAACTGCAGGCATCGCATCTTCTTGATAGTTTTAGAAAAACATAAGGGTGTACCAATTCCTTGTCCAGAATAATTAAACGTTTCTGCAGTGGGTGTAAAATTCAAAGCAGGAAGTCCCAGCAATTGTGAGTTGTTACTGAAGACAGTGATCTCCCATTGTTCCCAAATAGCTGGATTAAGTATGAGAGGATCTGGAATGTAAGCCCAATATGTTTCAGTCATCATTGGAGCTGGAAGCATCATCAGCATTAATCTGAGTGTCTTCCATTTTTGCTTGATCCACATGTCACACCAGCCACTCAGGTATCCACTGTGCATTATCTTTATCCTGCAGAAAACACAAACATGTACTCATCCCCATATTAGTACAGGGTTGGGACCTTTCCAAATTCCTGTGTAAGGATCTTTCCATTTTACTAAAGCAAAATTGTTTTTGGAGGATGGATGACAATATCTATCTGCTGCGGTGCGACCACTTTTGTCAGCATTCAATAAAATAGAATAAAAGGAGCATGATTTAAAGAGTTCTGTGGTGAATGGGGATATAACTCCCCTTTTTTCATTAGTTTCAAAAGTTTGTTTTCAAAGAACTTCGGGCATATTCTACAATGCCCTGTCCTTGAGGATGACAGAGTATGCCTGTAATATGTTGAATACTATATGTATTGCAAAATCATTTAAAAGCCATACTAGTATATTCTGAACCATTATTAGTGTTAATGCAGGTAGAAAGGCCTGAGAAAGAAAATCATTTCAAGCAGTGGGAAATCATTTGCTTAGCAGCCTCCCCAGTTTGGGCAATAGCCACAATAAATCCTGAAAAAGTATCAATAGACACATGAACATACTTTTGCTTACCAAAGGCAGAAATGTGCATAATGTCCATTTGCCATAGATTATTAGGAACCAATACCTGTGGATTTACACATAAATGAGGAATAGGCAAATTCTCTGGACATATAGGACATTGTTTAACAATTTGTTGTGCTCAAATAATTTGAAACATTGTTTAACAATTTGTTGTTTGCTTCTCAAATAATTTGAAACGTTTTATGCAGACCAGCACTATTTTGATGATGTAAAGAATGTAATTGTTGAGCTTGTTCCAATTGAGAGGGGCAGACAAATTTTGTAGCATCGTCAGCAATTTGATTACCTTCTGCCAAAGGATCAGGTAGGGAAGAATGTACTCTTATTTGCCCAATATTACAAGAATGCTGGCATTATAAGAACTGAGTTTGAATTTGAAGAAATAAATTACCTATCAATTTATTATATATATCAATATATGGTACTTTTTCCAATGTTTGAAAGGCAATAATATATATATATATATATATATATATATATATATATATATATATATATATTATAAATTAAAAGGCATATCAGATAGATGTTGAAAAACAGCTGCTACTGCATGCAATTCTACAATTTGAGGAGACATAAAAGATGTTTGAATTATAGTACTATGTTTATTAATTATATAAGATGCCAGATTAAAGCTAGATTAAATTGTAATTACTGAGCAGTCTCCCTAAATTGCCCTTCTGCTAATGTTAGGGTCTGAGAGATGCCCCCACCCCAAATAACAGAGAACTCACCAGAGGATGTAAATCACAGGCAGAGTTTATTGCAGAGCAGCAGGAACTGGCATGCCAGGGTCAAGCCTCCTTCACAAGCACACAGGCAAGTGATCAGAGCAAGACCCCTAGCAAATTTCAGGCTTTACATTTATAGCCCCAGAAGGGTCATTGACATACATCATAGCCCACCAAAAGGTGGGATACAGCCAATAGAATAAAAAAGTAAACAGGTTCAGCCAATGATTTTAAAGAAAGCACATTACACATATGGATCACAGCAAATAGATTTAAAAGTCAATTCTCTGTGTCACAGCCCGCCAAAGAGCTGTTATCTCCCTCTCCCTCGTACAGGTTACGTGCCTGGTCATTAAGTTGACCTTCAGGCCTGGCTGTAAAAGCTAGATGTTTCCTTATAGATAAGGGTGTGACAAGCAGGGACTTATTTCAAATAAAAATATTTTTACACTGCAAAAACTTCAAAAACATTTCAAAGTTCAAAAACAACTCCTAATATCAAAACAAGTCTTAATTTCAAAAATAACTCTAACTTCAAAACAACTCCTAACAGCAAAATAAGTAAAACAAGTCTTGAGATCAAAACAAGTAGGGAATAAGCAAGCCGGTTTACAGAAGCAGGAACTTGCAAGTTTACTCTAACTTAATTCTATATCCTAACCTCTTAATTCAATAGGGGAAGGGGGCTGGTCCTCATAGTACTCTTATACTAACATATCAAAATATATGGGTATTCCCTAAGCTATGTTCAAATCTGCTGTGGATTGGCATTGTTCTGCAAATTCAGACTTCTATAATAAAAAATCACCCTCTGATGGGCTATATGTTTCCAATCAGAAGGATGCAAAGCCTCCATTGAGAGAGATTCTAACATGGCTTGAGTAAAAGGTGTTGTTGTACCATATTGAGCACAAGCCATTTTTAATTATTTTAATCATTTAAAAGGAAAGGGTCTATGTACTCTAATAACACCTCCTTGACCATCAGGGTCTTCAGTAACCAGGAAAACTCTGGAGCCACTTGTATCTTCTCCATTTTCTGCTGCCTGATGTATAACCACTTTAAGTGGTGATATTAAAGATAAAGACCTGGGTTTTTCAATGCTTTGTTTAGCAAATGCTACAGGGGGGAAATTTTTAAGGGTTGTATTGCTGATAACAGGAGAATATTGTTGAGGTCACTCTTTTTCACTATTTGAAAGAGTTATCTCATCTAATCATTTAGTTAAAGTCTGTATGGCTTTTTGTAATTGTTTTATATAAAAATTGGGTTCCGGTGATTTAGTTTTTGGAATGTCTGGATAAGCCCTTAACTCATATTGATGGTACCAAGCAGCAGTTTCCTCAAGCTGTTCCTCTTCTTCAGTATCTAAAGTATCTTCATCTTCCTTAGAAAGTGGAGGCAAAGCGCCTTTGTGTTCTGTCTTAGGTTCCCTAGCACGAACCATATCTTTTTACATATGTACAGAAAGCAAAAGACTAATCCCTTGACCCATTGTGTATTATACCTCCTACATTACTCACTGCCAGCAGGAGTCTTCAAGAATGCACTTTTTTCTTTTTAGTGGTGCCATTTACTGGATCCTCAGTTTCAGAATCTCCCTGTATGGGCCACCACTTGCCAGAGCCAGCCGGTAAAAATATGGTTTCTAAAGAGAGGAGTGAGGATTAAAGAATTCAAGCATGGGAGGGCTACTAGTCACCACTAGTGCCCAGTTTATTCTCTCATGGCCCTTTTATACAGTTTCTAGATTTGGGTTAGACAGGAATACAAGAAAAACAAGTCCAAAGTACATAAATCACAGACAAGTCAAACAGTACCCTGGTACAACACAAACCTAATCTTATCTAGCAGACAGAACAATAGCATCAATTGTTCTGAGAGAGTCTGAATTACTTTGAAACCCCCATGACTCCAAAACTTGTTGACTCTGGGCAAAGGACAATCAGAAGTACTCTTTTAGTAAAGATAAGGGGAAGACCTTAATGGCTCCCCACAATGGCCAAGGACATGGGGAAGTACTTAATGGCTCCTCACAGTTTGCTCTGAATGTCACTTGGCCTTTTGTTTTTGTTACCTTTAAGATTCTCTCCTTGGCTTCTACATTGGTCATTTTGACTATTATGTGGCATGGGGAACCTTCTCTCTGATTTTATGTAAAGGGGGTTCTTTAAGTTTCCTGTACCTGTGTATCAACCTCTTGCTCTATGTTTGGAAAATTTTCTGCTATTAATTTTTAGAAAAGAGACTTCCGGGAAGATGGCGACCGAGAAAAGCGGGGATTAAGAGCCCCGCTAACAACAAATATCCATTACCACAAAATCAGCGCCTTTCAAAGCCAGAAAACAACATCACCAGAGAAACAAAAAAAATCACCAGGCTCCAGAGAGAAAGCGGACTGAGAACAGAGCCACAGAGGAGATCCTCACGCCGGAGGACGCGGCAGACGCGGCAGTAGTGCCATACTGCCGGAGGCACCGGCGAATTCACGGGACGGCCACAGCAAGCCGAGGGGAGCCGCTGTGGAAGAGCCAGGCGGGATTTCTCGGCGCAGAGGACATCTAAAGTTCCCAGTGTCTGAGCTCAGCACACGCTGCAGGGATTCAGAGTGGAAATCAAAACCAAGAAAAAAAAACGCCAGCCCAACAGCCGAGGGCGTATCAGCGGCGCCATATTGCCACCGGCGGCAGCAGCACCGAATTCACTACAGCTACATCTGCGTATTCAAGAACAGTGAGTCAAATTGCGGGCCACAGCGGAGAAATCCCAGTACTGTACTCACTGGGACTTGACCCAGCGGGACAGGGGCGGTGGCAGTGATATCACACCATAGGAGAACGTGCAACCTGGCACCCCCCACAGTCTAAAGCAGCCTCTATCGACTCTCTGGGTCGGAGACTCTGTGATACAACCCAGTAAAGGAGTAGTGGGGTCTGAGATACTACTGACTCGAGATCCAGAGCACCTTAAGTGAAGTCATAGTGACCCAAGGGAAGAACCCAGAGAAGGCACAAACTTCCGAAATCATGGGAAAGAGGAATAATACTGGAGCAATTAATGCCCACAACCCCACAACATCAGAACCCGATAAAACAGAAAATCAGAGATTTCTAGAAGATCAAATCAGGAAAATAACTGTAGAAATAATAGAGGTGCTTCGAAAAGAACTCAGAGAGAGCCAAAAAGAGATAAAGGATGCAATTAATGAAGTAAAGGCCTCAATTCAAAGCACAAACAACCGATTAGAACACATGGAGATCAGAATCTCGCTCTTAGAAGATGATAATTCCAAAAATGAACGCATAGTTTCTAATCTAGGAAAAAATATCCGACAGCAGGAATCTGATATTGAAGAAATATGGGCCCATTTTAAGAGAGCTAACCTAAGAATAATTGGAATAGAGGAGGGAAAAGAAAGTGAAACCAAAGGGATCAACAATCTCTTCAAGGAAGTAATAGCAGAAAATTTTCCAGACATAGAGCAAGAGGTCGATACGCAGGTCCAGGAAACTTATAGAACTCCCTTTAGACAGGATTGGAGAAGAGGATCCCCACGCCACATAATTGTCAAAATGACGAATGTGGAAGCCAAGCAGAGCATCTTAAAGGCAACAAAAGCAGAGGGCCAAGTGACATTCAGAGGCAAACCAATTAGAATCACTCCAGACTTCCCAAACCAAGTTATGAGAGCCAGAAGGGCTTGGAGTAACATATTCCCAATTCTGAAAGAAAACAACTTCCAGCCAAAATTTTCCTACCCAGCAAAACTTTCTATCAAATTATATGGAGAAATAAGAAGCTTCCATGACAAACAGAAACTGAAGGAATTTATGTCTTCAAAACCAGCACTAGAGAAAATACTCAAAGAGATTAACTACAAAGAAGAAATAGGTAACACAAATCAGAACCAGAGAAACAAGATTTTCCATCCAACAGACAACTAAGATTGGTTATCTGTGGAGATTCATTATTTATGTTAGTCTGTTACCTATCTCTAAAGGGTATTATTTGCCTTTATTGTTGTTAATTTTTAGGATTTCTAGTTGGAATAGTAATATACCTTCAGATATAGCATTTGGAAATATTTTATCCCATTCTATTAGTAACTTTTAACTCTGTTTACATTGTCTTTGGATATACAATATTTTTTTTATTTTTTAGGGAGTTTGTATACTCTTCTGTTGCCTGTGCCATTGAAATCATATCCAAGAAATCACTGCCAATTTCAATGTTGTGAGGTTTTATGACCCAGATTTTCTCCTAAAAGTTTATAGTCTTAAGATTTATATTTAGGTCTTTTATCTATTTTGAGTTAATATTTGTATATGGGATTAGGTAAGGGTCCAATTTTATTCTTTTCCATGTAATTATTATTTTTCAACAATATTTAGTCAAAAGATTATTATTTCTACCACCAAATGTTCGTGGAAACCTTGTAAAAAATAACTTGACAATATAGGGAAGAATTTAGGTCTAGGCTTTTATTTAACTCCAATGGTTTATATATCTGCCTTTAGAATAGTACTACACTGTTTCAATTATTGTAGCTTTATATGGTTTGAAATCAGAAAATATATATCTTCTAGCTTTGTTCTTTTTCAAGATCGTTGTGGGTACCTAGAGTCCATATTCCATATTAGGATAGATTTTTTTTTCTGAAAAATAAATATATAAATATATGATAGTTTCACCTAAAAAATAGAAAAAAATAGATTCTCTGGTAAGAAAGAAAGCAAAAAGAAATATTGAAATGTTATCTTTAAGTCATCAAAAGCTTGGTATCAGACAAATGAAACTGTTATGTGAGATTATCATTTTTAATTTTGGATAAATTGCTATAATACTAGATGTCAACTACTAAGCCAAGCATAGGAGGGGGGGATAGGGAGAGAACGGGGTGGGGATCGGGTGGGGGCTGACTGGGCAATGTGTGCATGTATGTCTACAAAAGTTTGTATCCCACTATGATGTATGAATACAGTGCACCAATTAAAAATAAATATGAAAAAAAATAAATAAATAAAAATTTTTAGAAAAGATAATTGATCCCTTTAGTTTCATCTTCTTCTCCCTCCTCTATGCCAATTATTCTTAAGTTAGCTCTTTTAAGATGGGCCTATATTTCTTCAATGTCCAATTCCTGCTGTCAAATATCTTTTTCTATGTTATTAACTATGCTTTCATTTTTGGAGTGATCATCTCATAGGAGTGAGATTCTATTCTCCATGTGGTCTAATTGATTGTTTAGAGTTTGAATAGATGCCTTTACTTCAATGATTGCATCCTTTATTTCTTTCAGACTCTCTAAATTCTTTTGTAAGTCCTATATAATTTTACTGTTACATTCCTGATTTGACCTTTTAGAGATCTCTGCAATTCTCTGTTATCAGGTTATTGTGGAGTTTGGGGAACTCATTGCTCCATTGTTGTTCATCCTTCTCATGATTTCAGAAGTTTGTATCTGTTGCTTTTGATAGATTTCTCTCAGTCTTTAGATGTCAGCTGGTATATCGAAGGGCAAGTTGTATTGTATTCAACAGTGAAGGCTGAGTAAGGAGCAAAGTGAAGGAGTAAATGGAAGAATAGGGTAAAGTCTCAGATAGGGTTGAACAGAATGAAAGTATGAGTTTAAGGTAGTATATACTAGAGATTAGCGATAATAAAAATGTAGTAGTATTCTAGTAACCAATGTAGATTTTCTGGTATAGTGATATGAAGTAGATTTAATATGAGACAAGGGAGAGATAAAAAGAAGAAAAAAGAAAAGGATAGAGAGAAGAGAATAGGTATGTTCAAGGGAAGAAGCTGAGGAGAGGGTTTGGAAAGAAGGTAAAAAACAAACACAAACAAACAACCAGGTGTACACACTCACAGAAAGATAATGAGAAAAACAAAACAACCCCAACAAATAATTAACGCAAATCTACAAATAAGTGATTATTCAGCAGATAGATCCTCTGCAATCTCTCTGTACAGATACCAAGTGCCACCAGTACCTTTCCTGCTGTGAATCTGGTTCTAGGAATCTTTCTCAGTCTATGCAGATGGTCAGCATCAATGGGGCTGGTTTAATATTAAGTTCAGGTCACCCTCCACGTGTTCCTCAGAATTGGAGTCTCAGTCTCTCCCTGCCTTCATTGGTAGCATATGCTCTGGGACCCAACTCAATGTAGGAGCCTCTGTTTTCCAAAGCTAGGACTGGGCTGGTCTGACTTTTCCCTGTTTACCACAGTTGGGAGGTATGTGATAATCCTGGAGTTTCTACTAGTTGAGTCAAGTGCTAAACATATGTATTCCCTCACACTTTCCACTGATTAGGGCCTGAGTCTGTCTGAGCCTCTGCTATGTCCAACAGCAAGCCCCACTCCCACCTTCTCCGGGTTGAATTGCAATGTCTCAGAGTCAGGGAGTTGTGCAAGTCCCTGGGGGTGCTGGGCTGGGTGTTTTCCTGTGGGAACCATGACTTTACTTATGGTGTTATTGAACACCACTCTGGATATCTGGGGGGTGTGGTAATCTCTGTCACCACCACTCCTTCACTAGGTTGAAACACAAAATCTCATACCCAGGGAATTTATCAAAACTGCACGAGTCCCTGGGGGTACAGCACTGGGAGTTCTCCTGCGGGGACTGCAGTTTTTCTAACAATTTTGGTGCACTTGTTCTGGATCTCTGGTGGGCATGGTGAGCTCAGCTTCTGCTGGCAAGATGGTACTACCACAGCACCCTTGGCGGCAAGGCTGGCGGGTTTCTTTTCTGATGTTGAGCTCAGCTCTAGATCCCTGGAGGGTGTGATGAGCTCGGTCCCTGGCAGTTGTAGCCGGTCTTTGCACAAGAAGAACTGATGAATTACAACTTGTTGCTGCAGCTGCTCATTTCAAGTTCTTGTTTTCCTTTTAATCTCTGGAGTCAGGTCCTGTGAGGCAAGATGGTGCCAGCTTAGCGCCTGCCGCCACAAGGCAGCCAGGCAGGTTTCTTTTTTGCTCTCTGGTTGGTCTTCTAACCTTTTTCTCTGTCCTTTGTGTTTATCATTTAATAGTATTTTCTGGCTTTCTAGAGTGCTGTTTTTGAGGCAATGGAGATCGGGTGTCAGCAAGACTCATAAGTGCTGTTTCTCTTGGTTTTCATTTTTCTAGAAGACAAATTCAGTCTTAAAGATGTATCTATAGGCCGGGCGTGGTGGCGCACGCTTGTAATCCCCGCGCTTGGGAGGCTGAGACAGGAGGATCGCGCAGGTTCGAAGCTAGTCCCGCGCGCTGGCTTAGGAGACCCTGTTTCCAAATAAAAATGCAAAAATAGGTTTGGGAGTGTAGCCCGGATGTAGAAGGGCTTCCAGGAACCCCAGTACCACCAAAAAAAAAAAAAAGATGTATCTATAGAAGTTTTATTCAATGGAGATAGAAATGGAAATGAATCAAACTTATATCAGTAGAATAACACACATTGTAGTATGTAAATGCAGTGAATCCTATCCATCAATGAGAAAGTGAGAACTAACTGATATGCACAGCAACATAAGTTGATATCAAAAACACATTTAGTTAAAGTGACCAAAGAGACAGGTACATACCATATGATTCAATTTATATGAACAGACAAAAGTCATTGAAATCAGAACAATAGTAGGCTTGTGAAAAGATGTAGGTATGGTAGATTTGTAAATTTCAGAGGAGTTCCCAGGTGAGAGAAATATTTCATACGTTGATTTTAGTACCAGTATTATGAGCTCAAACTTTCTGAACTTTACATTTCATATCTTGCCTTTTATTGCATGTAAATTATAACCTTAATAAATAAAAATAATAACTATGATATATCTCAATGTAAGAGTTGGTAGAGTTGAAATAAGATTTTATGGATTGCTGTACTCTCAGTTTTGGAGGAGGATGTACTGTTCATGACTCTAATATGTGGCCTGTTGAAACATTTTGATCTCTTCTTGGGTATATGTAGGAGCAGAACACATTTTACTCAGAATTACAACAGAAACTAGCCTAATGAATCTTGAAATATGTCTGTCAAATGATGAAAAAGAATATGTGTGCATGATCTGTGAAATACAGAAATGTTTTGTGTCATGATTTATGGCAGCGCTGTATAAAATTCTAAAATCTGAGGCCCTTGTATTTATACAACATTAAGCCCCACAATACCTGCCTTCTAGCTCGACAGGGCCGATTATTCTTTATCATAATTCATTTTCCATTGCCAGTCTATAACTGCATTATCAATCACACATGATTTATGTGTTTCTCAATTCAAATCCCTATGGTACACTTGGTTCAGGTGACACAATACAGATTTTAGAATGTAAATGCATACCTCTCTATAAAGCAGAAAGGAAATAAAGGAATAAAAATAAAATTGTTCTGGAAGAAAAAATGAGTGAAAATGAAGAAGCAAAATAGTATGCCTAATTTTATTTTAAAAACTTAACAATCTGTGTAAATAAGAATAATTAAATACTTAAAGAAAATTGTTATTTAAAATGTCTATCTACCATCAAAATCTTATGGAAACAAAATGACCTTTCTCTACCTTTGAAAAGACCAATACCTCACTGCTTGTCATCATTCAGAAACCATATGGTTTACCACAAAAATGTTGTTCCATTATCATGTCTACTAGTGAAGGAGGTGAAAAATAGAGAATACCTATTTAGTTCTTGCTCTTTGTATATTTGTTAATAGATGGCTAAACAGAAGGAGATAATTTTTACATCTAACCTCTGGAAATTTACAGTGAGAGAGAAATAAGTTTCACAGTACAAACAGAGCCTGACCACTGTCCTGCAGTAAGTACTCTGGGAAGCCAAAACAGTAATTGGCCCCAAATTACCAGGACTTGAGCAAGGAATTCTAACTTTCCTAATTTTTACCCATGTATCCTTGCTTCCAAAATGGGACCCAAGAGAAAAAGGATACACACACACACACACACACACACACACACACACTTCTTCACTCAAACATGTTTGGTTACTGAAGTCCTATGTAGCCCATCTCAAACAAGCCCATTCTAGCATATCTTTGTAGAAAAGACTTAATATTACTGCAGAGGTAAGGCATGAAGGTATTTGAGTGAATGAAGTAGGGAGAGGGAAGAAGAAATACAAGGTAGATAATAATTATAAAAAATGCCGCAAACCCAATAAATACTGCTAGTAATAAAAGTATTTTAGGAACCTAAACTAAACAGGAGAAAAGAAATACATGTGTTTATATCAACAAATGATCTTAGCAAGATTCAAATCCCATTGTAGTTTATCAGCTAAGATCACAAAAATTTAAAAATGTATATATGAAAGACGCAGTATAAAATAAAATGTAAATGTAAATAGGGTCACAAAGTGCTAATAGTTTTTTTTGTTTTGTTTTGTTTTGTTTTGTTTTTACTTTTTAGCAGTACTTATTACCAGCCCAAACTATAAACTACTTTGGTAGTTTCAGAATAATTTTAGGGAATGCAAGTTGATTACTGGTCATAAACTGAATTTGCTTTTTAAAATGTATGCAAATAAACTTAAAGAAGCAAGAAATTGTCTTAAAAAGCAGAAAAACAATATGGAGAATCCTCAGAAAAATGGGAACAAATCTACCATTTGATCCAGCAGTACCACTTCTGGGTATCTACCCAAAAGATAGGAAACCAAACTACCAGACTAATGCATGTGTATCTATGTTCATAGCTACACATTTCACCATAGCCAAACTATGGAACCAGCCAAGATGTCCATCAACAGATGAATGGATTACAAAGCTCTGGGATATGTACACAGTGGAATTTTACTCAGCCATCAAAAAAATACAATTGCGGTATTTTCAGGGAAATGCATGGATCTTGAAGACATTATTCTAAGCAAGATTAGTTGGTCATGAAAAGTAAGGACTCAGATGCTTTCCCTAATATGTGAAAGTTAGGGTGAAAGGGGTCATAGGAGGAACTCCAGGTGAAAAGGGAGATCCTATAGCAGATCACATAAGGCAACCTAACTGTGGGGTTGGGAGTGAGAGAAAAGGAAACTCTTTAAAGTGCATGATGTACTTATTCATATCGAAATCAACCACTAACCAAGCATGGGAGAGAGGGATGGGGAGGGAGTGAAGTGGGGACTGGGTAGGAGCTGGCTGGATGATGTGTGCATTTATGTTTACACAAGTTTTTTACCCCATTATGATGTATAAACACAATGCACTAATAAAAATATATTAAAAAGAAAAGGTAGACTAGATTTTAAGTTTTAAGTCCCTCTCTGCCATTTAATGTCAATATAATTTGGGGTAATTATTTAACATTTATACATCTCAATATCTTCTTCTGGAACAGAAGAATATCATGTTACCTGATGAGGATAGAAAGAGGCAATTTAAGTAACTCCTTACCACCACACTCAGCTCTGAAAAGATGGTAAAAATGACGAAGTGTTCTTATATTTGGATAAAATATATGAATACTTTTCATTTGACTATTGCTTACTATCTACATATATTTATGTGCATATGAATACATACATGCGAACACACATACAATTCAACAAATATGTGGAACAGTAAGGTTGGGAACCATTATCTCTAGTTTATTTAAGAGAATATTGAAAGTGTATAATATCAAGTGATTTGTCAACAATCTATTACTCAATAGAAAGTGAACTCAAAACAATAAATTTTAATTTCCTAGAACAATTAAAATATTAGATTTATGGCTATGCTTATGAGAAGGTATTTTTCTGAAAAATTAGGACATTCAGCCAATGGAGTTAAAACAACTTTGTTAAGTCTCAAAAAGAGTCAGAGTGACTCTGGAGAATCTCTGCTTCAGCATATTTAATCCTAAACTGAGTCATATTTATGTTCCTCTGTGTTGGAGCTAAGGAAAGTACATAAGGGTCACTTTGTCTAACCTATCATTTTTTAATAAAATAATATTTCTATCAAGAGAGCTCACAGACCCAGGTCTTCTAACCAGTAATTTTATCAGTACAAAACCTCTACATTAAGTGACAAATATAATGTAAAAAAAGATCTTTCTGAAATAACTTGCCAGCAAAATAACTGACAAAAATATTAAAAATAATGTCTAATGGGAAAATGCTATTTGCATTTATAATCTTACATATTTAGCATCCCTATAAATGTTTTACATCTTTTAAAGGGCCATCTTGTCCATTTCTGACTATCATTTATGGTACACTTATTCCTGACCTATAAACATTTTGCTAACACATGCCGGTGGTAATATTCTTAATTTTATAATTCCACATGCTTTTACAAAAATAAGACAAATGTATAGTCATACTACATAAAGGCATATGTTTTATAAACTATTATATATCTAGAATATTATATTGTAGTTGAGTTCCCAAGATATTTGTATAAAGCAATTACTATTTTTGTCAGTTAATAAATAAAATATATTTGAAACAAAGAATATAAAATATTTTATTAATAACTATAAAAAGCAATTGATGTAACAGAAGTTTTATACTTTGACTATTTGACTCTTTTAAAATACAATTTATGATTTCACATATAAGAATTATGAGGTTGTTTGTTCTTCAATTTGCTAACCTGCTAGATTATAACTTCATGTCTATAAGCAATTATATGAGGATTACTGGCCATGTGATTGAATATGGACTCTTTTAACTTGCATTTGAATGCTGTGACATATGTTTTCTAAAAACAATATATAGCGGTAAGGTCAGCATGTATAGCACTAAGGGCATAATAGTGGGAAACAAGGAGATGGAGAAGGCTCTGCTCTCATATTATGGATGCCAAACGTGAGCAAGCAAGAAGATTCAAGACAAAAGCAGTATCTAAGACCATGACACAAAGGATCAACCTTCTCCAACCACACCCTACCGGCTTAGGTTACTACCCAGGCCATTGTAAATTTGTCAAAATAATTTATCTACTACTGATGAGATTATAACCATCATACTTAATTATAGCAATTCTGAACATTAATACATGAGCTCCTCAGGAGATTCTCTATATCTCACTATTACATTCCACTCTTGTCCTTTCAATAGCTAATGCCTATTTCAGAATGCAAAATTTATTTAGTCCATATTCAAGAGTTTCTAAAAATCTTAAAAATTTCAGCATCACTCAAAAGTGTCAAAGTTTAAATATCTTCTGAGATGCAAGATAAACTATTGGTTTGAGCCCTTGTAAAAGAAAATAAAAATAATAAGAATAAAAAGGCAAGTTACATGCATTCAATGTACATTGCCACAAAGTAAATAGTTTTATTTAAAAAGAGAGAAATGGGACTAAAACAGAAATGACATCAAGCATGGCATTTAATCCTGCAACTCCATTTCTAGCATCTGGGCACATTATTATTGCAATTGGATAGTGTACTGGCTCTATGGCTCCCAGATTGTAGCCTTTTCCCATGGTTTTTCCATATTTCTGATATCTCTGAATCTCAGGTGTTGTTTTTTATTCAACCTTAGTTTCACTGTCACAGCTTTACAAATTGCCCCATTTGACTCTGCTTTCAGGGATCCTGAGCTGTGATATATTGCATTGATTCTTAGCCCTTCCTTTGATATCTGGGAACAGAATCCATGACCCTTTCTCTCACCAAAGGCAACATCAACCACTGGCTGCCAAAATTGACCACTAGCAAAGGTAGTCACACCCTTTCAATCACTTCCCCTGGGCCTTTTTCAATCACTACCACTGGGCCTTATTACTACTGAGTTTGTCTCAATCCTGGTCTCTGCCAGGTCCTTTTTAATCACAGCCACCACTGCTGAGTTCTTGTTTCCATTGCTATGTACTTGGGTTTGAACTACCCCAACCACATTTCTCTTTGTTCTTATAAAAAATTACTTTCCTTTAGCCATCTTTTCTTTCACATCAACATCTCTATAGGCTCCAACTTTACATATATCTTTTTGGCCACATTTCAAATCTATAGGTTGTATTTGCTTTGCTTTTTGTTCTTGAAATTTAGTATAAAATTCCCTGTACATGAACATCAATATCCCTGATGAAGTTTGGATACTTTGCTATTTTGAGATTTCCTTCACCAGGTTAATCATCCTTTAAATTCAGCCTCATGAAAAGTTTCAGGATAGAAGCAAAATGCCTACAATTTATTTACCAGAATGCAACATATACAACCTCTACTCCATTTTTTATGCAGTTTTATTTGCCCTCCAAAAATCATCTGACCACAGTCTCTACCATCTACCTTTGTTACCGCATTCTAGACATTCCAACTTCCTTTCACAAACCAGTTTCAAAGGACTGTTTTTTAAAAAATATACATGGTCAGACTTTGATATAGCAGTGATCCAACTTGTCAGATAACAATTTCTGTTTCAGTCAACAATCTTACTGCTATAATCTAAGACAACAGATCATGCAACTTAGAGTAAAAAGATTTGTTTTTGCTCACAATTTTTGGAGACCTTGGATTCAGTACATGTAAGGCCAGTGTCCTTGGAGCTCAGGGGATGAAAGTGATAAACAGAGACAGAGAGAGCAAGGCTCTATTCTCATATCATGGATGCTTCATGCAAGAGAGAGAAGCAAGTAAGAGAATTCAAAGACACAAAGCAAAGTCCCTAGCACCACACCCTGTGGGACCCACATTCTCCAGCCACACCCAAACATTCTACATTACTACTGAGGCCTAGATAAACTCATCACAGTAGATTTATCTACTGATGATATTATAACCATCTTGCCTTAGTCACATCAAATCTGAACATTAATACATGAGCTCGTTGGGAGGGGCATTCTACAGTTAACTACTACACAGGGACAAGAGCCCACTGGATGAAAGGCAGCAGTAAAGAAAATTCTCATTTTACATCATTCTATATGCTTTTCATTCACACATGCCCATTATTTACCCATGATGTTGCTATTGAAGACCCAAGGTTAGAATTTAATATCAAAACTTTGGAAGGGAAGCATACCAGTGAATGGATTTATGAAGGAAGCAGAGATTAAAGGCAGCCATCCCCTCTATTGAACCTAGCCCTTCCTTTTTCACATCAGAGTTTGATTATATGTGGAGGAAGGGCATTTTACTAAATGGCAAAATGAACATTTTTCACAATGAAAATCTGGATAAGGCATAATGGCCATATGGCTCTTTTTTTTTTAATATCCATTGGAGGATAGCAAAGGCATAGACAATTAAAAAGTAAAAGCAAAAGACTTTTCTGTTAGGGTTTTCAAGTTTCAACAAATGTCCTGAAGCAACAAGACATAGATCAGAAAGTAAAACCTATCCAAACTATTGAAAAAAATTCTAGAGGAGCTCTTCTCTTTAGAAGCAATCATTGTAACTATACACCCTGAAATTAGTTCACATTCTCTTGCTGAGTTATGTGTATTTCTTGACAAAGCAACAATGATGTTTGCAACCTAGAGTAACAGAACCCTGTGCCTATTATTTGGAACCAGATGTTAAACATCTCTCTGGATGATTTGAACTGCAGTGATTAAGCCTAACGTCAAAGTGACTTCTGAAGAAGTTAGCTTGAGACTGAAGAAAAAGAGTGAAAAATGTCTTTTTCTTTCAAACTGTACCTACTAGGATGGAATATATACTAGTGTATTTCCACATAATTCTTGGAAAATTCCATTCTTGACCTTGAATTTCCATTGCAGATTTTCTCTAACTATTCCATTAACATTTTACCAAAAAAATCAAGAGATTGCATGAATGCCTTTAGTAGAGCTAGTTAGAGCCAGGAGCAGCCTGACACTAACCGATATTATATATTGGTTATGCATTTTATTTTAAAACCTCTTAAAAATTTGCCTTGGTTTCACCCCCAGTATTACCAAAAAATTACCTTGTATTCTATAATGTTTCTTTGTTTTACCAAAATTAAAAGAATGTTTTAAATCATCTAGAACTAAGTGAAATTCAATATATGGAGATTGTTGTGTTGATATTAGCAAAATCTTATATGCTCTTAGAGGCAGGAGAATACAAATGGGAAGCCCAAATGATGGCATTCATTTGTGAAATACAACATCAAAAGAACTCTTTGCAAGAAATTCTGAAATGTTATTAACTGGGGATCTAAGTGCTACAAATAACTGGTGAATCAAACTTTGTTAAACACATGGGAGTTTGTTCATAGAGATTTACTCTAAAAATGAACATTGAAAACTTTCTTTCTTTGCAAGACTACTGTATTCTTTCTGAATCAGTGTAGGCCAGATGAGTTAGGCTAGTGTAGTGTGCTTTTATTTGAATTTTTATTGGTTCATTGTTGTCTTACATCATAATGGATTATGAAATGGTAGAGTCATGCATGCACAAATAACTCATTTAGCTCTTCCCCAGTGATTTTTAAAAACCTTATTCATTGTAACCTTGAAATCGCAAGTGACTGCCCATAAAAATTGCATGTCAAAGATTATACACCTCACCAGTGCACTATCTACTAGCCAGTAGTATAGCATATATTACTTGACACCAAATGGTCAAGCCCTTATTTCTTTTACTTTTCACTATGCTTTTTTATGATAAATAGTTATTTTATTAAACAGGTCAAAAACTGTGGACATAATATTAATATTTTATAAAGAATTCAGTGAAATGCCATATTCTACATATTTTGATATTCTGATAATACAATTTTCTCTACCTCAAAACAAAAATAGAAAATTTAAATAGTGCAATTCTTACTCTAACAATTCCCTAGTCATCATTGTATAGCACTCTTAATAATATAATGTTTATATACTAGTATATTATATTTCAATCTATTGTGCTTAAAAGTAAATTAAAGCAAAGATTAAAAGTGTATATTTTTAATTGAGATAGAATTTGCAGAGTAAAATTTAGGAATCATTAAGTACATAATTGAATAAAATTAATAAATACACACTAATATTCTGATTTCAGTTCTTTTGGAAAGATACATGAATATCCATGTATCTTTATAACAGCACAATGGAAGCAACCTAGGTGTCCATCAATAGATGAAAGGATTACAAAATTATAGGATTGGCATACAATAGAATTCTATTTAGCAATAAAGAATAACAAAATTATGTCAGTAATGGAAATATGGATGGACCTGGAGAACATTTTGCTAAGTAAGATTGGCCGGTCACAGAGAGATAAGGGTTTTTGTGTTTTGTCTTATACATGGAAGCTAGGAAGTAATTAGATTATAAGAGAATTTAGATAACAAAGGAGAAATTTTAGGGGAGCAAAGGAAGTGGTTTAAGGGATAGTGAAGGGGATTAGAGGGATAATTAATGAAGAAATCATTTTCATTGACCTTATATACATATGTGGTGATACTAATGTCAACTTTAACAGGTAGAGAGCAAGAGGAAAACTACCAAGTGCTGTGGGCATGGATGTCAATATCACTATGAAATACATTGTGATTTGAGACTATCATGCACCAATAAATGATAAATTATATATCATATATATGTAATTAGTGCCTCTGTTAAAATTAAAACTCTCTTCCACATTTTATAATACTTTTTCAAATATTAAAAAAAAATTAAGAGAATTTTAGATTATTTCCACCTCTTGGCCCCAGAAATTCAAATTCTCAGATTGTTCTACGTTTGCTTTTTCACATTTCTTTTCAACTCTTCAGTGCATTTCCTAATCTAATATTTTAATGTATTTTGACACATTTCAAAATATATTTCAGAGCTGGGCATGGAGCATGCTTGTAATCCCAGCATTTGGAAGGCTGAAATAGGAGGATCATGGTTGATGCTCAGCCTCAGCTACTTAGTGAGGCCCTCTGCAACTCAGTGAGATTCTGTTTCAAAATAAATAATAAAAAATAGGGCTGGGGGTTATCTTAGAGGTAGAACGCCACTGAGTTCCATCCCCTATATCACAAAAAATATGTATTTAAGACAATACACTTCTTTCTATTTCAGCGATTATTTGGGGATGGAACCCAGGGCTTGTAGATACTTTGTCACTGAGCTGCATCTCCAGTCCCTTCAGCATTAATTTTTTATGGATTAGAATTAAAAATTTGCTTGAATTTTTTGTTGCTGTCAATGCATAATTTACACTCAATGCAATGCACACATATTAAGTGTATATTCACAGAGTTCTAACAATGCATGTGTATGCCAAATATAAACAACGTATAAAACATTTACATCTCCACAGTGTACTTCAGACCTCTTTTCAATGTATCCAAATCCCAAACCCCACCCACTGAAACAAGATAATTTTGGTTTGGGTCGGTCACCGTTAATTTTGTTTATTAAATATTTCACTTGATCTTAGTCTAAAGGCTGAGAAGTGATTATTAAATCTTTCAATATAAATATAATTGTGTTCTATAGAGCAAAACACATTGCCCTTTGTATAAGGTATTCAAAATCCATCTGGTGTTACATGTATCCATTGCTTGCTCTTCCGTATTGCTTATTCACATTGTATTTTGGACAAGGTGGTTTTTCATTTCTGATATTGAAACAAAGCTGCTACGAATATTGTACAATACTTTGGAGGAGATATATATATATATATATATATATATATATATATATATATATATATATAAAATTTTTTTTTTAAATCAGGGTATAGAATTCCTGGGGTAGAAGATAGATAGTATCATATTTTTCTAAGAATTTTAAAGCATTTTGCAAGTTGTTATAATTTTGCATTTCCACTTCCAAGGCTTAAAATTGAGAGCTCTATCATTCTGCATCCTCACCAGTACAGGTTTGTGTTAATCGTTTTTCTGTAGCCCTTCTGTTCAGTACATATAAAATTAGGGTTAATTTGCATTTACCTGATGACTAAGTAGCATTGAGCACTTTCCATGTGCTTGTTCACTACTTATGTATTTTAAGTGAAGTATGACTAAATCCTCCACATATTTTATTAGATTATTTTCATCTTTAATGTTGAATGTAGTACCTAATTATAGCTCTGATAGATAGTAGTCACTGTTGAAGAAATGAAAAATATTTTTTTTTTGCTTTGTAGCTTATGCACTGTTTAATTACCAGTATATTTTAGTGAGCAAAAGTTTTCAGTTTTAATTATTCCTGGTTTATTTGTTTTTTGTTTCTTTTATTTATATGTTTCCTCCTATCATGAATAAAATTAATGTAGAACAGCTAAATATCAAAATGAATGAACTAACTATATTTATAGATAAAAAGAGAAAAATTTTATGACCTTGGATTAGGCTATATGTTTTAGATAAAATTTGATGTATATATTTTCATCAAAATTAGAAAATTCTTTGAAGTGAATAAATTTATGAAATGAATAAAAAGATCAATCACTTCTTGAGAAAATTTACAAATTGCATATCTCATAAAGAACTTGTGATTGTAAGAAACAAACAGTTGTAACAATATAATAAGAAAACAACCCAATTTTAGAAATAAACACAAATTTTGAATAACCAATTCACAAAACAATGTATGTGTTTGATTAATAAGCCTCAAGATATGATCAGTTAGTTATTAAATCCAAAATGTAATACCACTTCTCAGCTACTACAATGGTCATCACACACACACAAAAAAATCTACTGAAACTAAGTTCTGGGAGAAATGTGAAATCACTGTTACTTTCATATGATACTAATTTGGAATATAAAATATTGTAATCAATATGGAAAAATTTTGACAGTTATTTAAAAAGTAGTCATTATCCTACTACATGAAATAGCTATCCCAATCCTTTACCCAATTAAATGCCAGAAGATACTAGTACAGGACTTATAACTCAATACTTTAAGAGTTTTTGTTAGCCACAATCTGGAAACAACTCAAATATTCATCAACATCTGAAAAAAATATACAAAATATGAGACATCCACACTCTGTAGTACTGTTAAGCAATAAAAATTAACAAACTGCTGATATTGGTAATAATGTGGGTGAGCCTCAAATTTGTTATTCTAAGTGAAAGTAATCAAGCATAAAAATGTCTGTATGGATAGTACTAGCAAAAGTAAAACCTTAAAGATACAGGTCGGTGTTCAAGAGGGCCTAATGGTGGCCAAAGGACTAACTCTACAGGGGCATAAAGAGTTGCACTTTTAGGGGGTATTTTACTTTTAGAAAATTGGACTTCATATATATGTATGTGCATTATATTATTCATTAAAATATTATTTGAAAAAAGTCAATACTTTAAACAAGAAAAGTATAAATCCATAGAAAACTTCACACATTTAAGATCTTTTTAGATAGCATATAGAATTGAACATTTGCACAATTTTTTGCAATGAAAGCCATTTTATTTATTCATTTATTTATTTATTTATTTATTTATATTTTATTATTTTTTTTTTTTGGTGGTACTGGGGTTCCTGGAAACCCTTCTACCTCTGGGCACACTCCCCGACCTATTTTATATTTTTATTTGGAAACAGGGTCTCTTAAGCTAGTGAGGCTGGCTTAGAACCTGCGTGATCCTCCTGTCTCCACCTCCCAAGCATGGAGATTACAAGCATGCACCACCATGCCCAGTCATTTATACATTTACGATGTATAATTTTTATGATATATTGATTATAGCTCAGATAAAGAATGTAAAAATGAATATTATATTTGCTGCATAAATAAAAATAACTATTTTAGTACTTTATGACCTACATTACAAATACTTATAATTGTGAGTCCATCCCGCTGGTGAAAAAATTTTTGAATGTTAACTGGATAAAAAACAGAAATGATATAAGAATTTCAACCTTAAAATCTTCAATAGAGATTAAAAAATAAGAAATATGGGCAAAACTATATATTAATATGTAGATATAAAACACTTATATAATTAAATATACATTTTATAATTATCTACTCTGCATAAACTACATATATGTGTGTATTATATTTTTCATTAAATATTATTTGAAAAAAGTCAATGCTTTAAACAAGAAAAGTATAAATCCATAGAAAACTTCAAAAATTTAAGATCTTTTTAGATGGCATACAGAATTGAAAATAGCTGAGATAAACATTCCCTATTTTTCCTTTTTTCTTTTTTTGTGAATAAGCTAAAACCTAAAAAATCTAAGATATAAGTATTTTAAAACCTAAAATGAAGCTGAGCGTGGTGGCACATGCTTGTAATCCCTGCGCTTGAGAGGCGGAGACAGGAGAATTGCACAGGTTCAAAGCCAGCCACGCTGCCTTGAGAGACCCTGTTTCCAAATAAAAATATAAAAAATTGGTCTAGGAGGGTACCCCGGAGGTAGAATGGTTTCCAGAAACCCCAGTACCACCAAATAAATAAATAAATAAATAAACAAATAAATAAATAAAACCTAAAATGAAAATAATACAAGACCTAAAATGGAAATGTTTTCCAATGTTTTCCAAAGGACCTAGAAAAACTGAAAAATTGACAGCTAAGTATATGGCTTTTCAGATGAACAATTAATTCCCAATAGAATAATAATCTAAATTTCATGTATCATGCAAGTCCTGAAAAAGTACTGGTAAGTGTACTTTCAAACTCTGTGAGAAAAACATTCACTGAGATCGCTAATATCAATATTAGGACAAAATGTATATATTTGTACAAATCTAATCAATGATACTTGCTCTGAAGAATATAGCAGTTTTTGCTATCACTTGACTTTCCAAGACATAACTCAACATTAATTATTTTCTTAAAGATGTGATAGTCATTATTTCTACCATAAATTATACTATTATAGAAGAAAACTTCTTTATCTTTTTCTATTTAGATAGTATGACTTTCTAATAATTCTAAATCATTCCTCATGTTTTGTCCTCTTTGTTCTTCTATTACTATTATTACCAGAGTATTTTATTCTTTTCTAGGAAACAAGCCTATCAAAGTTATTAAATTTTATAGATGCTTACTTTGTAACTAAAACTTTAAAATCTTTCAATCAAATACTGCATAGAGGCACAGAAGAAAACTTCCGGGAAGATGGCGACTGAGGAAAGTGGGGCTTAAGAGCCCCGATAACAACCAGTCTCCATTACCACAAAATCAGCGCCTTTCATAGCCAGAAAACACCATCACCAGAGAAACAAAAAAATCACCAGGCTCCAGAGAGAAAGCAGACTGAGAACAGAGCTCTGAGCAACAGAGGAGATACACCGGCCTCACGCCCGAGGCTGTGGCAGCAGCTCCATACTACCGGCGGCAGCGGCAAGTTCACGGGACAGCTACAGCAAGCCACGGGATTCAGAGTGGAACTCAAAACCAAGAAGAAATAAGCCAGCCTCACGGCCAAGGGCGTAGCAGCGGCGCCATATTGCCACCGGCATCAGCAGTAGCGAATTCACCAAATCCAGTACAGCTACATCTGCGTACTCAAGAACAGTGAGTCAAATTGCGGGCCACAGAGGAGAAATCCCAGTACTGTACTCCCTGGGACTTGACCCAGTGGGGGAGTGGCAGTGGCAGAGATATCACACCATAGGAGAACATGCAACCTGGCACCCCCCACAGTCTAAAGCAGCCTCTATCGACTCTCTGGGTCAGAGACTCTGTGATACAACCCAGTAAAGGAGTAGTGGGGTCTGAGATACTACTGACTCGAGATCCAGAACACCTTAAGTGAAGTCATAGTGACCCAAGGGAAGAACCCAGAGAGGGCACAAACTTCCGAAATCATGGGAAAGAGGAATAATACTGGAGCAATGAATGCCCACAACCCCACAACATCAGAACCCGATAAAACAGAAAATCAGAGATTTCTAGAAGATCAAATCAGGAAAATAACTGTAGAAATAATAGAGTGCTTCGAAAAGAACTCAGAGAGAGCCAAAAAGAGATAAAGGATGCAATTAATGAAGTAAAGGCCTCAATTCAAAGCACAAACAACCGATTAGACCACATGGAGAACAGAATCTCGCTCTTAGAAGATGATCATTCCAAAAATGAACGCATAGTTTTGAATCTAGAAAAAAACATCCGACAGCAGGAATCTGATATTGAAGAAATATGGACCCATTTTAAGAGAGCTAACCTAAGAATAATTGGAATAGAGGAGGGAAAAGAAAGTGAAACCAAAGGGATCAACAATCTCTTCAAGGAAGTAATAGCAGAAAATTTTCCAAACATAGAGCAAGAGGTTGATACACAGGTCCAGGAAACTTATAGAACTCCCCTTAGACAGGATCGGAGAAGAGGATCCCCACGCCACATAATTGTCAAAATGACCAATGTGGAAGCCAAGCAGAGAATCTTAAAGGCAACAAAAACAAAGGGCTAAGTGACATTCAGAGGCAAACCAATTAGAATCACTCCAGACTTCCCAAACCAAGTTATGAGAGCCAGAAGGGCTTGCAGTAACATATTCCAAACTCTGAAAGAAAACAACTTCCAGCCAAAAATTTCCTACCCAGCAAAACTTTCTATCAAATTAGATGGGGAAATAAGAAGCCTCCATGACAAACAGAAACTGAAGGAATTTATGTCTTAAAACCAGCACTAGAGAAAATACTCAAAGAGATTAACTACAAAGAAGAAATAGGTAACACACACCAGAACCAGAGAAACAAGAGTTTCCATCCAACAAACAACTAAGATTGGTTATCTGAGGAGATTCATTATTTATGTTAGTCTTTTACCTATCTCTAAATTGTATTGTTTGCCTTTATTGTTGTTAATTTTTAGGATTTCTAGTTGGAATATTAATATACCTTCAGATATAGCATTTGGAAATATTTTATCCCATTCTATTAGTAACTTTTAACTCTGTTTACATTGTCTTTGGATATACAATATTTTTTTTTATTTTTTAGGGAGTTTGTATACTCTTCTGTTGCCTGTGCCATTGAAATCATATCCAAGAAATCACTGCCAATTTCAATGTTGTGAGGTTTTATGACCCAGATTTTCTCCTAAAAGTTTATAGTCTTAAGATTTATATTTAGGTCTTTTATCTATTTTGAGTTAATATTTGTATATGGGATTAGGTAAGGGTCCAATTTTATTATTTTCCATGTAATTATTATTTTTCAACAACATTTAGTTAAAATATTATTATTTCCACCACCAAATGTTTGTGGAAACCTTTTCAAAAATAACTTGACAATATAGGGAAGAATTTAGCTCTAGGCTTTTATTTAACTCCAATGGTTTATATATCTGCCTTTAGAATAGTACTACACTGTTTCAATTATTGTAGCTTTATATGGTTTGAAATCAGAAAATATATATCTTCTATCTTTTTTCTTTTTCAAGATAATTTTGGGTATCTAGAGTCCATGTTCCATATTAGGATAGATTTTTTTATGAAAAATAAATATATAAATACATGATAGTTTCACCTAAAAAAATAGAAAAAATATTCTCTGGTAAGAAAGAAAGTAAAAAGAAATATTGAAATGTTATCTTTAAGTCATCAAAAGCTTGGTATCAGACAAATGAAACTGTTCTGTGAGATTATCATTGTTAATTTTGGATAAATTGCTATAATACTAGATGTCAACCACTAAGCCAAGCATGGGAGGGAGGGATAGGGAGAGAATGGGGTGGGGATCGGGTGGGGGCTGACTGGGCAATGTGTGCATGTATGTCTACAAAAGTTTGTATCCCACTATGATGTATGAATACAGTGCACTAATAACAAAAAACAAACAACAAAAAAAATACTGCATAGATTTCTCTGAAAATTAACTCCCTCTAATCATTTTTATAGCTGAAATTTTGATATGTCTTCCTATAGCAAATATTAAGAAATAATTTCTAACTACCTGAGAATTAAAGTCCAAAAATTCTTATGAGCAAATGAAGTACTATTATAGGCAGAATAACAGAAGCCAAACAAGGTTAATTTCACTTGACTCCTCTGAAACCTTATATAATCTTTCTCAATAGCATATTATACAATATATATAAAGACTATATAATAGCTGAAACTTGAAGAGTACACAAACCTATCATGACTATTTCATGAAAAATAAAATAATCACTTCAGGTCCTGGAGTTTATAATACCCATTTTACCTCTAGTCAAATTATCAAACTTATACTTTATTCAAGATTTGTAAGTAATCAAAAAACTATTTAAAATTTACTTTTCTGTAGTTTCTAGTTCAAACATAATTCTTCCCTTGGCCCTTCTTCAAAATAACCCAGATTTTTTTTTCTTTTTTTAGTATTCTACTATGTAAAGAGAGTCAATATTTGCCTTCTCTTAGGAAAACTTTTTTTTATAGTAAAGCAGAAATGGTTCAAGACTTTACCAAGAGACCATGTTGTTTCTTTCAGGTCTAAAATCAGGACCTGAGGGTATAAATGTTAATTCTGTGTCTACTTTAAATTAATACTGTAATAAGTTGTGCTTATTTGGACAAGTTCTAAAATGAACTCTATACACCTATTGACTGAGTTGGCTGAATTTCTGAGAAAAATAAATTAGTAACTAAAAGTATAGTCTGTAATTTGAAAGATGTTGGCAGGATAATTGTTACCTAGAGAAAAATTTTTGAATATTCATAACTATCTAAAACATTTAAAAAATAACTAAAAAAGAATATCCAAAATTGTTGCATTTAAAACTCCTTTCTGAATAAGTAAGTTCCATGTAAGATGTGTTTCATGGAACTGAGAAATTAATGGTATTTTCAATCACCTTAAAATACTATTTCTAAGTCATCTTGATAATGCTTTCCAGTTTAATAAAATCATTTCCTTCAAATAATGGGAAGATCAAAGTGTTTCCACTAAGATTAAAAAAAGACAAAAATATCTTCTTCAACCTCTGCTTTTCAGTACTGTACTGGAAATCTTAGCTTATCCAAAAAGAAAGTAAAGACAATAAAATAAATATTGAAGATCAGAGAGAAAGAAATAGAACTGCCTTTGTTTGCAGATGACATAAATCTCTATATAGAATATATGAAAGATCTACAACAAGCCTCCTGGAACTAATAAGTATTGTCTAGCAATGTTGCCAGATATAAGGTTAATATTAAAAGTTTATCAGTTTTTCATATAATAGGATTGAATGTGTGTTTGTGTTTAACAGTGGTTTTCTAGATATAACACAAAAGAAACAATGTCTGAAAAAAATAACTGATAAACTAGATTTCATTAAAATTCAAAATATCTAGGAATTAGTATATCTATCAAAAACAGTATATAAATTCCTCAAAAGATTAAAAATAGAACTACCAGATTATTCACCAATTTCTTTTCTGAATTTATACACAAAGGAAATTAAATATATCAAGATGATAAATACAGTGAACTCTCATGTTTATTGTAACACTGGTCACAATAGCAAATAAGTGGAAACAATCTATGTGTCCATTAATTGATGAGTGGTTAAGTTAAATATGGTATATATACAAAATGGAATATTATTCATCCACAAAAAAGAATAACATAACATTCTGCCATTGGTAGAGTTTTGGTATTCTATTGTATAGTAGAACGACCAAGGGCAATAGTAATGTTCTTTACTTGTACTATATTGTCCATTTCAAAGACAATAGTAATGTTCTTTACTTGTACTATATTGTCCATTTCAAAAGGCTAAAATAAGAAAGGGTTTTAAAAATATTCACCATAAGAAAATGATAAATGTTTAAGCAAATAGATATTTTGTGTGTGGTACCAGAGATGATTGAACCCAAGGAAAACTACCTTTGAGCTACACCCCCAGTCATATTTTTTTACATTTAAAATCTAGTATTTTATTATTAAAAACGTCCATCTTATACACACCTATTTTATACAGAAGGCTCATAATAATATTATTTATATTGTAAAAATGTTAAAAAAAGAGTTGGAATAAATACATTCACATGTTGAGAATTTTCAACAATAAACATATTGATTGTAGATAACTATTTCAAAGTATACAATAACTTAATTAAATCAGACAGTACAATTTAAAATATATATATAGTAAAGGTAATTAATGTAATTAATTATAGTAACTGTAGTAAAGTATAATTAATATTTGATAGCAAAGAAAATATGCATGGCTTGTTGATAAACTGTTAAATGTGAAGATAGTCACAAGATATTATTTCTTATGATTCAGTATAAGTAGAGATGTGTTTATTGTCATACAAATCAGAATAAAGTAAGATTATGGAAAAATTTTTATGTAATATTCATCAGAAAAATAATGATAGTGCTTTTTATTGTCACTGATCTGTTTGGTTTTATTCCTTTTTACTGTCCAATTTTTCTACTACAAACTGGTTAAAAGTCAGAATAATATATCTACTTTTGAATGAGGGAAAAAAATACTATGCCATAAATAAATTTTAAAACAGAAATCCCCAGTCATATTTTTAACTCTTTATTTTGAAACAGGGTCTCCCTAGGTTATAGAGGGCATTACTAAGTAGTCGAGGCTGGCCACAAACCTGAGATCCTCCTGTTTCAAACTCCCCAATACCGGGCTTGTAAATGTATGCCATCATGCCCAGCTTAGATTTGTTGGGGGTGGTTGATTTCCACTAATTTCCTAAATTGGTTAATCAATTCTAGTAGTCTTTTTTTTTTTTTTTTTGGTGGTACTGGGGTTCCTGGAAGCCCTTCTACCTCTGGGCTATACTCCCAGACCTATTTTATATTTTTTGAAACAGGGTCTCTTAAGCCAGCGAGGCTGGCTTCGAACCAGCGCGATCCTCCTGTCTCCGCCTCCCAAGCGCGGGGATTACAAGCGTGCGCCACCACGCCTGGCTCTAGTAGTCTTTTGATTGAGGTTTTTGGCTGAGTTGGGGTTTCTTGTATATTGCCTTAATGATGTTGAGATATGTTTCTTCTATTCAATTTTTCTGCAATGATTTTGACATGAATGGGTGTTGGTTTTTGTTAAATGGTTCTTCATTACTAATTAATATGATCATGATCATGTGATTTTTTCTTCATTCATGTGGTAAATAGCATGTACTGATTTGTGTATTTTGAGCCAACCTTATTTTCCTGGGATGAAACTAACTTAGGCATAGTGTACAATTTTCTAAAAAGAAAACCTACAGAATAGAAGATTTTTTTTTTTTTTACCAGCTAGAGGTATAGCTGGATAATATGGTAGATCTATTCCCAGTTTTCTAAGAAATCTCCACACTGATCTCCATAGTGGCTGGACTACTTTGCAATCCCACTAAAAGTGTAGAAGAGTTCCTGTTTTCCCACATTGTCTGACAGAGGACTAATATCTAAAGTATACAAAGAACTTAAAAGACTTTATAGTAGAAAAACAAATAACTCAATCAAGAAGTTGGCCACTGAATTGGACACTCCACAAAAAAAGAGATACAAATGGCCAATAGATACATGAAAAAATGTCCAACATTAGAAATCAAGCAGATACAAATAAAAACTATACTGAGATTCCATCTAACTCCAATCAGAATGGCAATCATAAATAAGTAAAAAAAAAAATAGATGTTGGCAAGGATGTGGGAAAATAGGAACTCTTTTACAATGTTGGTGGGATTACAAACTACTTCAGCTGCTATGGAGATCAGTGTGCAGATTTCTTAGAAAACTGGGAATGAATCCACCACATGATCTTGCTATATCTCTACTGAAAATATTTTCACAGGGGTTGAAACAGAGAACTATAGTAATGAATGCATACCCATTTTAATAGCAGTGCAATTCACAATAGGCAAATTATGGAACCAACCTAGGTGACCATCAACATTTGAATGCATTACAACTTTATGGGAAATAAACACAATGAAATTCTACTTAGCAATAAGGAAGAACAAAATTATGTTATTTGTAAGAATATGGAAGGACCTGGAGAACATTGTGTTAAGTGAGATTAGCCAAGCACAGTAAGTGAAGGGTTACATGTTTTCTCTAATATGAGCAAGCTAGGGAGTAATTGGGATATATGAAGGACTCCAGATATTGGAGGAGAAAACTCAGTGGAGCCAGGAAGGAGATATATGAGTAGGAAAGGAGGGAAAATGAGATTCATTAATAGAAATACTACCATCGACTATGTGTATGCATGTGAATATACCAATGTCAATCTGGGTACTCTGTGTGGAGAGGGAGGGAAATGTGGAGGGGAGAGGACCTAAGTGCTAAGTGTGTGCATGTCACTGTCAACATGATTTTCATTCAGATGTGAGACTATAATGCATGAATAAAGCACATTATAAAAAAGGCAAATAGTGTATATATTTTTAAATAAATTTTTATTGAACATAAATGGTATACATTTAAACTATATTTGGTGCCCTCTCTCCCCTGCCCCCATTTTTCCTTCCCCCCTCCCACCAATGGTTGTCCAGGTAAACCATGTCATATTCAATATTTTACACATATTCAGATGTAGACCCTCATTAATCAAGATCAGCCTTCCTCCTCTCCTATGTTTTCATTCAAACTTTCCTGAAATTTCCCCTCCATTATCTGGAGTCCCACTGATATCCTCTGTGTTTCCTAGTTTGGGCATATTAGAGGAAACATATGTACCTTCTCCTTCTGTGCTTGGTTAATCTCACTTAACATAATGTTCTCCAGGGCTTTCCATCTTCTTGCAAATGATATAATTTTGTTCTTCTTTATGGCTGAATAGAATTCCATTGTGTGTATTTCCCACAGTTTTTCTATCCATTCATCTGTTGATGGAGATCTGGGTTGGTTCCATATTTTGGCTATTATGAATTGTGCTGCTATGGACATAGGTATGCATATGTTTCTGAAGTTCTCTGAATTCAGCCCCTTTGGAAAAATACCCAGGAGTGGTAGAGCTGGATCATATGGTGGATCTATTCCCACCTTTCTTAGGAATCTCCACACAGATCTCCATAGTGGCTGAACTAGTTTGCATTCCCACCAACAGTGTAAAAGAGTTCTTCTTACCCCACATACTTGCCAGCATTTGTTGTTGTTTGATTTCTTTATGCTTGCCACTCTGACTGGGGTTAGATGGAATCTCAGTGTAGTTTTGATTTGCATCTCCCTGATGGCCAGTGATGAAGAACATCTTTTCATGTATCTATTGGCCCTTTGTATCTCTTCTTTTGTGAAGTGTCTATTTAGTTCATTTGCCCGTTTCTTGATTGGGTTGTTTGTTTTGCTAGTGTTGAGTCTTTTGAGCTCTTTGTATATTCTAGATATTAGCCCCCTATCAGAATGGTGGCTGATAAAGATCTTTTCCCATTCTGTAGGCTTCCTCTTTAAGTTGTTGATAGTTTCCTTTGATGAGAAGAAACTTTTTTAGTTTGATGCTATCCCACTTGTTTATTCTTGATTTAATTTCCTGAGCTTTGGAGGTTTTGTTGAGAAAGTTACTGCCTGTGCCAATATGTTGTAGTGTTGAACTATGTTCTCCTCTACTAACTTCACAGTCTCAGGTCTAATTTCTAAGTATTTTATCCATCTTGAGTTGATTCCTGTGTTTGGTGAGATATAGGGGTTTAGATTCATCTTTTTACAAATGGTTAGCCAGTTCTTCCAGCACCATTTGTTGAAAAGTCTGTCTTTTCTCCAGCGTATGTGTTTTGCCCCTTTGTCAAAGATTAATTGACTAAAGATGTGTGGATTTGTTTCTGTATCTTTTATTCTAATCCACTGGTCAGTATATCTGTTATTGTGCCAGTACCATGCTGTTTTTACTACTATTACTCTATAGTATAGTTTGAAGTCTGGGATTGTAATGCCTCCTTCATGTTTCTTATTGCTGAGAATTGCTTTGGCTATTCTGGGTCTTTTCTTTCTCCATATAAAGTTCATGATTGATTTTTCTCGGTCTCTGAAGAATGTCGCTGGTATTTTAATGGGAATTGCATTGAATCTATAGATCAGTTTTGGCAGAATGGCCATTTTGATGATATTTATTCTGCCTATCCATGAGCATGGGAGATCTTTCCATCTTCCAAGGTCTTCTTCAATTTCTTTCTTTAATATTTTATAGTTTTTGTTGTAGAGGTCTTTTACATCTTGTGTTAGGTTTATTCCTAGGTATTTTATTGGTTTTGAGGTTATTCACCACATAAATAGAACCAAGAACAAAAACCACATCATCATAGCAATAGATGCTGAAAAAGCATTCGACAAAATCCAACACCCATTTATGTTAAAAACACTGCAAAAAATTGGGATAGAAGGAAAGTACTTCAACATCATCAAGACAATATACTGTAAACCCAAAGCCAACATTACATTGAATGGGGAAAAACTGCAAGAATTTCCCCTAAAGTCAGGAACAAGACAAGGATGCCCACTATCACCACTCCTTTTCAATATAGTTCTTGAGACTCTTGCTGCAGCAATAAAGCAAGGAAAGGAAATCAAAGGAATTCACAGAGGAAGAGAGGAATTAAAATTATCCTTATTCACAGATGACATGATCCTTTATCTGGAAGACCCAAGGAACTCAACCAAGAGACTGCTGGAGCTGATTGACAAATTCAGCAAAGTTGCAGGATACAAAATCAACCTAAAGAAATCAGTGGCTTTTCTTTATGCCAACAATGAATTCACAATGAAAGAAACAAAACAATTCCATTCACTAGTGTATATATTTTAAACATATAAATAATAAGTGCGTTCTGTTAAGGAATTTCTTTTTCTACTTTTGATTAGATGTCCATTATATTTACTCAATTAAATTTATCTATGTAGTGTGTACACAGCAATAAAAACTTAATATTCTTTAAAATGTTGGATTAAATGGTATATTCCTGAAAAAAAATAATTAAATTCATAAAATTAAAAAAGAAAATAGATATATGTTTAACCTGACTTAAAGGTTACATAATGTATAATGTATTGAAACATTGTATAGTAACCTATTAATATGTACCATTTAATGTTTGATCAGTTAGAAAGTAATTTTAAAGTATAATAAAAATAATAAACATAAAAATTAAAAATGTAACAACTATGTAACCTTTTGGGTATGTGCCCAAATAATTAAGAGCAAAACCTCAAAAATATATCTGTAAACCCACATGATGACATTTATTATTATAGCTAAATTGAGAAGCAGCCTAAGTATTTATTAATGGATGAATATATAAGCAAAATGTGGTGTCTGCATACAATGGTAAATTACTCCGCCTTAAAAAGAGAAGATGATTTAGACAAATGCTATGTCAGAAATAAAAATAATTATTCTAAGAAAAATAAGCCTGACAAAAAGTCCAATGCTATAAAGTATTAAAAATCATAGGGAGGTAGAGTAAAATAGTCACTGCCAGAGACAGTAAAGAAAGGAAGGATGGGGAGCTATTCTTTAGCAGGTATAGAATTTTAATTTTACAAGAAGAATGGATTATGGAGATGATGGTGACTTATAGTGATGAGTGTTGAAAACAGTATTAATATATTTAATAATATGTGTGCTCTTAACAATTGTTAATACGATAAATTTTATCTTTTGTATGGTTTACCACAATGATCAAAATTTAAAGTGGAAAAACCAAAATGTCCATACACAGATAAATATATAAAAAGCATACTGGATGTGATAGCGCATACCTGTAATCCAATATTTGGGAGGTTAAAACAGGAGGATTGCCGGGCGTGGTGGCACACACTTGTATTCCACACACTTGGGAGGCCGAGACAGGAGGATCGCTCTGGTTCGAAGCCAACCCCGCTGGCTTAAGAGACCCTGTTTCCAAAAATTAAAAAAAGTATAAAATAGGTCTGGGAGTGTAGCCCGTAGTTAGAAGGGCTTCCAGAAACCCCAGTACCACCAAAAAAAAAAAAAAAAAAAAAAAAAAAACAGGAGGATTATAGGTTTGAGGTCAGTCTCAGCAATTTATCATTTCAAAATAAAAAATAAAAAGGTCTTGGAGGGCAGCTTGAAGACAGAATGCCACTGAGCTCAATCCCTAGCTCCAAAAATAAATAAAAAAGTGATGCATACATTACACATTATTTATTTTTGTTATGACTATATGTAATATATATTTAAATTATATTTAATTATATATCACATGTTAAATTAATAGATCACATTTTAGCTTTTCTGCCATCAGAACAAATTGCTGATATATGCCACATCATGAATATTCCTTGAAATCATTTGCTAAAAGGTAAACTTGAGACACGAAAAGTCACATATTACATGATTTTACTTCTATGAAATATTCAACATAGGTAAATCCATTGACAGGTAGTTAACAGGGGATATGTGGAGAGGGAATAGGTAAGCATTGCTTTAATGGGTACTAGGTTTCCTCTTAGGGAGACGGAAATGTTTTGTAAATAGGTAGAGGTGATGGTTAAACATTATCAATACCCCAAATGCCACTGAAACATTCACTTCAAAGTGGTTAAGTTTAGCTGGGCGTGGTGGCGCACGCTTGTAATCCCGGCGCTTGGGAGGCAGAGACAGGAAGATCGCGCAGGTTCAAAGCCAGCTGCGCGCGCTGGCTTAGGAGACCCTGTTTCCACATATAAAATGTAAAAATAGGTCTGGGAGTGTAGCCCGGAGGTAGAAGGGCTTCCAGGAACCCCAGTACCACCAAAAAAAAAAAAAAAAGTGGTTAAGTTTAAGTTCTGGGAATTTTATGAACAAAAGTTAAAAGAAAGTTAGCCCTTTATAGAGGGTTTCACCTCGGGTTTTGATGCTGCTTTCTGTGATCCTAGAAACTTTGCTGTTTCTTGAACTGAGCTTTTGTTTTTGCTTTTCCCTCTACCTGGAAAACCCTTTGTAATCTGCCTTGATTGACATTACCTATCCACTCTTCAAAGACTTAGCTACTCTCCCTTGGAAGTCTAGTCTGAGCCCAGGCTGGAATAAGTGCTGAGATTCTTCAATTCTACTTGAGCTTGTCTGTATTTCAGCACTAGTTCTAACGTAGCCTGTGGAATTAGTCTGCTTGTCTTCTTGTCTCCTCCAGCTGTTCTTAGCTATTTGAAGGCATGCATTCGACTTAATGACATTTGCTGGGTAGTAATGGTGCTTACCACATCACCTAGTGTCTTTGTTCTTAGCATTTGGCTCCAATGGCAATAACAGAATGTCATAGAGTGCGTGGCTTGAACAACAAATGTTTATTTTAGTTCTGGAAGTTGGAAGTCTGAGAAGACGCCAGCAGAATGGAATTCTGGGTGGGAGCTCTCTTCTTGGATTCCAGAAGTTACCCCCTCCTGTGGCAGATGACACTGCTCATAAGATCACATATCCCACCATGAGGACTGCCCTCTCATGATCTAATTACCACCCAAAGGCCCCGCTTTCTAACACTGTCACATCAGTACTTGAGGTTTAGAGGGATAGATTCATCATCATTATACGTAGGGAGAAAAGAGTGCTGGCGAAAGAAAGAAGCCAAGTCACTCCCCCAAATAAAACCCAAAAAACAATATAAGTGCTGACCTATTTGGTGGCAATCCTAGGCAAGATACAGCCTGCAGATCCTCACTAAAGAGCAAATCCAGAAGCAGTTTCTGCTGTGAAATATTTATTTAATGCTGCAATGGTCACAATTTTATTTACTTCAATGAGAAACATGATTACCATCGAGTATTTTCCATTGGAAGTAAGACTACAGCAAGGAGAGGAATCCCACATCATGATATTTAGTGATTTTTTTTACAAACTATTTTGTATTGGTGCATTGTAGTCATGCATCTTAATGGTAGAGGCATACGTGTACAATTATTCATTTAGCTCTTCCCCATTTCCCACCTTATTTTCTTCCTTCTCCCTTTCCTCATGTTTGGCTTAGGGATTAACTTTAATTGTGAATGTATATCACATACATTAGGGAACTTCCCTCTTCTCTCATCCCATCACCCTCAGTTAGGTTACCTTATTTACTCATCTATGGTTTCTCCTTTTTAGTATAGAATTCCTCCTATGACCCATTTTTTCCCTAACTTCTGCATATTAGGGAAAGCATTTGATTTTTTACTTTTTGTGACATGAATCTCAGCATAGTGTCCTCCAGTTCCATCCAGTTAATGAACTCTTTCAGTATAAATTGTAATTGGAATCCTGGGTTCTCTAAATTTATTAGACCCTGTTTTTTTTCTTTTTTCTTTTCTTTGTGTCTTTTTATGGCTTTGTTACTGTGCATTTCTTTATATTTTCCTCATTCTCCAGTGAAAAATGAAACCCAAACTTATCCAACTAATAGGCAGCAAGCTACTTATCCTAAAATAGGATGAATAGAGATGATGACAATAATTTACAGCTTGAAATTTTGCATATATAACCTCATTTTCCTTTTTCAAAAAATAATTGTATTAGAGGATATTATCTCCATCTTATAAGCCAATGCAATAAGTCTCAGAGAAATCTAAAAACTTTTCAGTGTTAGAGTCAGAAATGAACTTAGGTGGGGTTTTTGACCACCTGCCACAAAAATTGCACTATTAACACAGGTAGAGAAATTCTTGAAGAGCTGACAGGGTCAGAAACCCACAAAGGATAGAGAAGAGGCCACATGGGAATGTTAGTCCTTCATCTATGTGGTTTATTAAACTGGTTATGGGCTGACAACTTTAATTAGAAAGCAAACTATTAATTTATATAACAATAACATGGTCTTCAAAATCAGAAAAATATGGAATTGAGTGCTAAATTGCCATCTACTGGATATACAGTCTTACACTGAATAAATAACTTATTGGTGGCCTGATTTCCTATTTTAAAATGGGGACCACAGTTGCCTTCTTGTGAGGTTGCTAAAATTAAATGAGATATCACAAGTGCCTCTTACTGCTCAGTCATGGTCATTTCATTCCATACTACAGCTCAAAACTTCCTACTTTGTCTTAGCATAATGCCAAAATGTTAACTTATTCAATTTAGAGTAATCATTATAGTTTGAATTTTAAATGTCAACCAGAAGCCCAGGTGTTGAAATCATGTTCCTCTGTGTAGCAGGGTTTAGAGGTGAGGTAGGCAAGAGGAGGCAGGTCCCTGGCCCTATAGTCTTGGGGAACATATATGTTTGTGGGCCCCTTGCTCACTCTCTCTTTTAAGCTGCCATGATATGACATCTGGGCCTTTGGGTGACTAAAAGCCAAACGATGACTTTTAACCTGTATTGATTATTACTCTGAGTTGGTGCCACTACCACCATTGCCTCAGTTTTCCTATGGACTGAAACCTCTGAAACCATGAGCGCCATAAACCGTTTCTCCTCTCAGATGTGTTTGTTGTTTATTTTGGTTACAGTGATAGGAAAGCTGACTGAAACAGCAATGAATTCAGTTTGTGAAAAATTTTTATTTTCTTTGAAAGATTTAGATACAAATGTAAGAATCTGATAAGTAATTTGCTGCTATGTAAACAGTATGTTTATTCATCTGAGTCACGTACCGGTAATATTGTGAATCATCTGAGCTAAGAAAGTGAAGACAATTATTTTTAATAATTCTTCAAGTATAATTTGTATATGTTAACCTTGATTTCTACAGCAAACATTTCTATTTGCCTAATCCAAAGACATGTTCATAGTTGGAAGAATATATTAAATATGAATATATATGTTATTATGTACATTGATATAGATAGTATATTCTCTGTTTCATATAGTTTTATAGTTTTATATATTATAAAAATATATAATTTGTATATAGTTATCATACATATACACATATTATTATATAAATATATATGTGAAGAAGTATGGAATTTCAAATTATAAGGCCTGGCTTTGAGTTTTGAGAAAACTACTTAAAGTTTTTGATTCACAATTGGTCTTATCTTAACATGATAATATCTAGATTTGAAACTATCTATGTAGATTAAATAAAATAATACATGAGAAAATTATTTTATAGATTTATATTTATATGTTACTGTTTGTTATTTTTTACTTTTATCTGTTGCTGCCATGATATTTTTCTTGGAATCAAGCTAATTCACAATGTTGCCTTTAGAAATACATGTACCTCTTTTCACATGTAAGAATTGCCAACTTAATACAGCCAGAGCCAATATTAAAATTCTTGAGTCATTTTTTTGTCCACCCTCACTCCAAAGAAATAAAACCTTAGCTTCTTCCTTCGACATTTCCTTTCTTAGTGAGATCAGTGGCCATATCACAGAAAGAGAAGCTGCCTATTCTGTGTTAGCAAAAGAGAAAACCCTCACAGTGGCACATTTCTGTATTCCTAGTACTTAGGAGGCTGAGGCAAGAGGATCACTGGTTTGAAGCTAGCCTCAATAAATTAGCAAGACACTCAGCAATTTTGTGAGTCCTTGTTTCAAAATAAAAATAAAAAAGAGGGCTGGGGAGTAGCTTGGACTTAGAACACCAAGGTCCAGTATCTAGTGTCACAGAAAAGAAAAAGAAAAACAAGAAAAAGAGAGAAAGACTAGGTTAGGATCTGGGCATGGTGGCACATGCCTGTAATTCTAGTATTCTGTAGAATGTGACAGGAGGATTGTAGGTTTGAGGCATTAATATAATTTTATTCTCACATGCTCTTGAGGAGTCTGCTCCCACTGAGATCCTTCCTAAACTGTATTAAAGGTTCTTACAGACCTTACCATGCTCTGTGAAATCTTCTTCATGTAGACCAGGCAAAATCATCTTTTAAATTTTTCTTCATTCAAGTTTGTGTCATGGTTCGACCCCTGCCCACACCAAGAGCAAGGATGGGCTACTGATTTCTTACATAGGGTGTCACAATTCTCAACCTGGCCTTGTCTGAGGTTGCTAATGTTTATTATTGAAAGAATACAACATTAGTGCCCATCCTGAAGATAATGATTTCCTTCCCAGTCACTTCTGGCCATCAGCATTTTCAAAACCCTGGGGGGGAAAAATATATATATATATATATACACACACATACATACATACATACATACATATACAGTGACAGGATTGGCCCTACTTTCCAAATCCAAGAAATAGATACCGGAAACCACAGGGCTGGCCTTCTCTTCTAAGACCAACAGTTTCTGTGACTACCTAAGTTGCTAAAACCAGTGATGATCATCCTGTGCTTTTAGTGCCCAAGATCCTTTTGTGGTCTCTTTTTTCTATAGTTCTTTTAGACTTTAAACCTAAAATAGATACCTCCCATCTCCAATATCCAGATGATTATAGCAGTTTATATTTTCTAGCAAATTTTTGATAGTAAAAATAGACAAAGTATAATTTGCCATTAACTTTGTCATAACAGTAACAATGGAATTAAATGTAAAAGCCATTGGAAAAGTCTGCTTTGTCAGATATGTGAGTAGTTACCCTTGCTTGTTTTTGGTCTCCATTTGCATACAGTATCTTTTTCCATATTTTCCCATTTAGCTTGTGAGTATCTTTGCCTGTCAGGTGAGTTTCTTTCAAGCACCATATGTTGAATATAATTTTTAATAATTTTATTTGCCAATCTATAGTTTTTCATTGGAAAGTTGAGAGAATTAGCATGTAATGTTGTTATGGAGGGGTATCTAACTACTGTCATTTTTAGTTATATTTTCTTTTTGATAGTATTAATTCTACTTCATTTTATTGCTTATATGACAGACTTCATCCCTTCTCTGGTTCTGGTATTTATTTTTTATTTCTTCTTTGTGTTTTATTTCTTTAAGTAATTTCCCTGGCACCAGCTTGGTAGTCATGAACTATTTTGGTTTCTGCTTTTTATTTTGGGGTTTTTAATTCCTCATTGACTTTGAAAGATGATTTTGTTGGATATAGCAACACTACTAGGAATCTTTCCAAAGGAATTGAAGTCAGGATATTATAGTGACACTAGCAGCACAAGTCATGATAGCCAAATTATGAAAACAGCCTCAGTGGCAATTGGTAGGTGAACAGATAATACAAACAACGGGATTTCACTCGGCCATAAAGAAGAACAAAATTACTTGTGCATCAACATGGATGAAACTAGAGAATATGATTCTAAGTGAGATTAACCAGTCTCAGAAAGTAGAGGGTTATATGTTTTCTCTCATATGTAAACACTAGAGAGAAAATTGAAAATGAGAGATTCTAGTAAAAGAGTAGAAGGGGATTAATGGAGGGGGGTATGTGGTTGAAAAACTCAATGAAAGAAACAGTTCAAATAATGCTATATACATATAAAAATTATTAATAACCCATCTCAATAACAGGTACAGAAATGGGGAAGGAGTGTGGTGGTATCTAGTGCTCTGTGCATGTATGTACCTATCACTCTGAACTTCATTATGGTGAGTAATTACAATGTGACAACAAAATATACATAAAATAAATGAATAAATAAAAATAATTATATTTGTAACTATTAATTTTATAAATTACCACTAATATCCTCTTTCTCTGTGATTAAAATATTTCTTTCATTACATTCTCTTTAGTAGTTCAGCACCATGCACCTGCCTGTGTTGATGTATCTCAAGGGAAAGAACTTTTGGTCACCACTGAATTAGAACTGCTTCTGCTCATTGTGATTATAAAATGTATCAGGAATGTTATATTTATTTGTCTAACCTATGTTTGTTATCTTCAACTCAATAATTAATATTTACCCAGTCTTTATTGTTACTAGAATGTACTTTGATTTGCCTCAGTAATGTCATATGGCAAAGGATGTTGAATTGTTTTTGCTAGTGAAATAGTTAATTCATCCAGTGAGAATGGTATTATATTTGTGATTTAAGGTGCAAAATAGAACTTATATAGACCCAAGTAGCAGTGATTTTTAACTCAGTGCAAAGAAAGAGGTCATCAGCAAAAATTCGGGGACGCTATTCTCAGAATGAACGGTCCAGACTCTGAACTTCCAGTTCTTTGAGAGTGTTTCTGCCTACATAGTACTTCAGTAATATGAGACCTAAAGGGAAAGTGTTTCAATTCACTTTTTCTTGTAAATACACATAACATTTCTGAAAATATGTATTATCAACCTTACTGTAAGGGTTTAAAGAATAAAATGTAACATCCAAATTCTTACCACAGAGAAGGGTAGTTTTGGAATTCAAACAAGGGCCAACTTGATTCTAAAGGCCCTGATCTTAAGTACCCCATATGTTATATACTGAGAAGGCCAAGGAACCATTAAGGGTCATATCTCAATAGAATTTCTTTTCTGTAGTCATATACTCAATGATGGTTAGTCTTGTACTTACCTTGATCAAGGATTCTAATCAGAACGAATACCACAAAGAGAGTAATAGTTCAAATTACCCATGCGAGAATTTGCATTCAATCAAAACTCATTTATTGATTTTCTACTCTGTAAGAGTTATTGTGCCAAGCACCATATGAATCAGCATGAGCTTGATAATAAAAATAATGCAGAAAAGAAATATTGCAAAATGGCTTCTAGGCTAACTTCATCTACAGAAAGCCAATTTCAATTTTTCATCAGACACCTAATTAAAAAGAGAGAAGCATTTATGTCAAGTTCAGTGAATAAGTAAAAAATATTTTAAAAGAATATGTGGTAATAGCATCCATCTTTTCTTGACTTCACTGATTTTTCCTTATTCCAAGGCCTACAAATATTTTGGAATTAAGCAGAAGACATAAACTGCCATTCAGATACTTTGAACTTGAAATTTGGGTTCCTGTTTCAGGCACCCCATAAAGAAAGTTGTGCTATTTCAAGTATTCAGCAAAGCCTTTTCTTATTAAGCAAAACATGCATTCAGCAGCCTTTTTTCCTGATGTGTCAAACTCTATCCCAAGCTCCTGTGCATGAAGGACAGCTTTACCTGGTTCTTCTGTTCTCAAGCCTGGTAATTACTTATTGGCATATATTTTTTTTCTAATAACCAATTGCTTAACCAAAGTTATGCCTTATTTAGAGTAAAACATTTGGAAATGGCAAAAGCTAAGTCATAAATCTAGTCCAATTATGCTGATGAGTATGATAAAATGACATTTATATTGCAAGACCCAATATATGCCTTTCTGAAACTTGAATGGCAGTCCAGCCCCAAATAGTACCTGCTTCCTAGGGTAATTGTTAAGATTAAATAATTTGATGTGTGTAAAGGCTTAGGGCTGTATTATACACATTAAACAATGTTCCCCAAAACTCATGGTTTAGTGACTTGGTCCCAAGGGTAATGCTATTGAGCGGTGCTGGAACCTTATAAAAGTGAGAAGTAATGAGATGTATTTATGTCATTGAGAATGTGTCCTTGAGGAGGCCTCCTTCGCTTTCTCTTTTCTTCCTTCTTCTTTCTTTCTTTCTCTTTCTTTCTTTCTTTCTTTCTTTCTTCCTTTCTTTCTTCCTTCTTTTTTTCTTTTGCTCCTTTGTTATAAGATGAGCTCTGCTGCACACTCCCATCATACTGTGCTGCCTAACTGTAGACACAGAGCAAGGGACCACCCAATCATGGGTTGGAACCTCCAAATCATGGGCCAAAATAAACTTTTTCTCAAGCCGGGCATAGTGGTGCACGATTGTAATCCAGTTCTTGGGAAGCTGGGACTAGAGGATCGTGGTTTGAGGAAAGCCTCAGCTACTTAGAGAGGCTTTCTGCAACTTAGTGTGACCTTGTTTTAAAATAAAGAATAAAAAATAGGGCTGGGGATGTGGCTCTGAGGTAGAATGACCCTGGGTTCAATCCTGAGTACTGCAAAAATAAAATAAAATAAAATAAGCCTATTCTCTTTGTAAGCTGATTATCTCAGCTCTTTATCAGAGTAATGTAAACCTGACACATGTAGCTACTGTTATTTTTATTTATTTGTGATTGTATTCTCAGGAGAATACAAAATAGATAAAATGTCCTCAGTAAAGATTCCTTACTAATGAGACTGACAACTCTTCTACCACTTTATCCCAGCAAATATTATGAAATTACAGAGAAAACTTTAATAAAAGGCTCTGGAGACTACGTTCTCAGATAACTTCTATTTTCCTCTCACATATTAAATAAAGAATGAGAAATAAACACAGTAATTCTTTGAAGTCGGACACATTATAACCACAGACCCAATATATGAGGAGCATTGTCAGATCAAATAATGTTTAGATCAGACCTGCCTGCTACCACAGGAACTGCAGATAGCACTGGAAGAATCTAGAGCATTCTTGGCCAGAATACCTCACACGTAGGGATAGAATCACTGCTGCAGTTAGCAAAGTGGCATGAAGAATATGGGATGCTAAGGAAACATTTCTAAACCTTGTTAGATTATTGCAGCTATGATTAATAAAAGAATTGAGAGACATAATATAAGAGAAGGGATTATACAAATGGGATATTGAACGGGGCACTGAGTTGTGAAAAAGCTAGTGTTTGTAGGCAAATCAGAAATTAAGAAAAGTCAAAGTAAAACATGTGAATACACACACAAACACACACATATATACACACAGTCTGTGTTTCAATTTTAATTTTTCTACATCAGAATGTTGGTGCCTCTCCTACATAAACTGCTTCAAAATAGCTTGTATTAGAAGAATGTGGAGTATTCAAATAAGAATAGTAATCGGTCTTCAAAATAAAATATAAGAGGAAGTATATAAAGAAAACAGGAAAAATGCCACGGCAGAGAAGAACATAGAAATAAGCTGATGTTGACCTGGAAAGAATCTGTAAAGAAAAACAAGATGGTATAAAAATAAAGGTTATTTTGAGATGTAAAAGAGAAGACTAGCTGGGCATGGTGGAATACATTTGTAATTCTATCACTTGGGAAGCTGATACAGGAGTATCATAAGTTTGAAGCCAATATCAGAAACTTAGTGACACCCTGAGTCAAAATGTTAAAATAGATAAATAAATAAAAAGGGCTGAGAGTCTAACTTAGAGGTAGAATGCCCCTGAGTTCAATTTATATTACAAAAAATTAAACACAATAAAAAGACACAATAAATGTTAGCATGGGCATGATCAAGAAAAAATATCAAAATATCTGAAATGAATAAAAACTTAATAATACATAAAATTAGAAATGTGGCCTCTGTGAAAATGAGAGATTAAGAAAAATAGAGCAATACATAGTTTAATGTATGCTTAAGAAGGCAATACAAAAGGAGAGCTTAATCAAAGTTTGAAAGTGGGAGTACACCAAGTTTCCAGAATAATTGTTACAAAGTGATGTGTTAGAAGACATAGTGTGGTCAACTGTTAATATTTTAAATATCAAAGAGACAGAAACACAGAGGAATATCCTTATGTATCCAGGAAGAAATAACAAAAATAGGCTGCTTTCAGACATGTTCACAAAACATTCCCCACAGTAGAGGGCAAGAAGCTAGGATTCTAAAGAAGCCAAATCACCAGAGAGAATAAAGAAAATTGTCAAGTAGGTGTTTACTTCACAAAAAGCAATCATGAGTCACCAAATGAGAATAAAAAATCATCTCTTCTAGTCTTCCAGAAAATTTGTATAATTTCCATAGAATGTGACATTTTGTTGGGTTTCATAGTTATCAGTGTGTTGCTGGCGTGAGTTGCTCATCACTCTTCATGCACATAAAATGGGCTTAAAATGGCCTGTTGAATTGATTTACTATGTGATTTGGGGATTTCAGGGGCTCCAAACAAAGTCCATGTTTTCTAGGAAAACAAAACAAGAAAGAAAATCAGTATTAAATTGCAAAGAAGAAGTATAATGTTACTAGCCAGTATTTTAATGTGTGTGTGTGTGTGTGTGTGTGTGTCTACATGACCTTCTAAACCTTGAGTTTATGTGAATGATTAATAGCAACGTGAAGAAAATAAAATTAGTGTATGTCCTCTTCTCTATCAAGTTTTTCAAGTACAAATTTGCAAGGGATAACTATAAAGAAAAGAACAAAAGTGAAACTGATGTATTTGCTATCTCTGCCTGATATGATTAAGTTTTAAGTGTATGTATGATATATAAAAAAGCAATGAAAGGGAGAAAAGAATAAGAAAAAAAAGTTAAAAGATAAAGGAAGGAAAGTAAAGATAGAGGAAAGGAGGGAGGGGAAGAGGCTAAGTATCACAGTCAAATACTTTTACTACTCTGACATGATCATACAAACTATTAAATAAAAGATGCTGGAAATATCCAATCACATTGGTACAGCTGCCTAAGGCTGCCTTCTATGAATCAATTTCACAAAACATAGTTCTTTCAATATCATCTTCATCAATTGATATTTATTGAGCAGTTCCTAAGGTACATGACACATGAGAAGATATGATTAACTTCCTGTTTTTCCCCTTCTCTCTAGAAAATGTAGCCAGTCCAAACTTCAAAATATTTGCCTGAGGGAGAAAATGGACTTGCTCTAACAACCTGAACAAACATTATTTCAAGAACTAATTTTCCACTTATCTGACTTCTGCCATCCATAGTTTCAATATCCTGTGATGTCCCAGAGCAATTTAAAATTGAAAGAAACTAAATGCAAACTGGTATAAGTCAAGAGTTATATTTTACATCCATTTCATTTGTCTAACATTTCATACTTTAAAATTTTTTAATAAATAGCATCTACTTACATTAGGCAAAATGACTCTTGTTTTTCCCAACTTACTGATAGAATTATACAATTTGAATGACTTAATTCTGGAATCTCCTAGTTTGTTTGGACTTAAAACTTTTCAATACTAATGTTTGTATAAGTAAAGATACTTATTTACTCAAAAATATACAATAGGTTGCTCAGAAATTTTATGCTTTTTTATGTTGTTTATCAAGAACTTTCCCTTCTACAAGTTGACAAAAAGAGATAGCAGAAGTGTATCTAGAAACAATATCTTGGTCAAAATTCTCGCTGCTGTAATCCAAAATAACTTAGTAGAGAATTTGGAAGATGGAAGATGTGTTTGCTCAAAAGTATTCAGGCTGTGCCCATGTGAGGCCAGGGTCTATGGAGCTCAGAACAACAGGAAGCTGAGAAAGCAAGAGTATAGATGCTGATCTCATATCTCAGAGGTCAGAAGCAAGAGGGCAAGCAAGACAGGGGATTCAAAGACAAAAGCACAGTTCCTAAAGCCACACCCTCAGGCACACACCTTCTCCAACCACACTCCATCCTTCTAGGTGACACCCAGTATTTAGTATTTAGTGTTTGTTTTAGCTAGATATAGACTGATGGTCCTGGGCTAAATAGTTTACATTTATAATTAAGTTTATATTCAGGAAAAACAAAAACCCGTACGGTGGGTAATTTAGTAACTCTTATTTTAGATGAACTGGCAGATGCTTATGAAAATAAATCACCCGTTGAATGTGGTAGAGCTGAATTGATTTTTTTTATTTTGTACTACTGGCACTGAAGTTTGAACCCAGGGGCATTCTACCCTATTTTTTGTTGTTTATTTTGAAACAGGGACAGGGTCTCAAGTTGCAGAGGGTCAAATTAATTACCTGAGGATGACTGTGAACATGCAATCCTCCTATCTCAGCCTTCTAAGTACTGGGATTACAAGGATGTGCCACCACGCCAGCTTTAACCATGAGTTCTAAAGGTGACCATAATAGATTTCTATATCTGAGAAATAAATGCCACAGTACAGTAAATTCAGCAGCAACTGTAACTGGAAATTGAATGTGGTTCTTTTCTAATTTATAGTTTTATTTATATAACAGTATAATATATGACAAATATAATCATGTAAATATCACACCAATAATAAAACTTCTTTTCTACCTATCAAACAGTGTCAGTTTCATAAAGAGCCAGCAGTACATAGCAGTAAAAAGTTTTGAGAATTCTTTGTACCATTTTACAACCTGGTATTCTCTAAAATATAGGGTTATAACATTTTATGGCCTTTCTTATTCTAACACTATGTTATTTCTCTCATAATGTTGTTTTTGGCAACAAAATTTGAAGAAGAAAATTTTACAGGCAGTTTTTGTGGCAATTGTAGATTAACACTTGCACTATTAATTTCTTCAATGTTTGCTTATTTGTAGGTTTCATTAATTGATAAAAGTACTAATGGCTAATCTTTTTATTTAAAAGTTAATCCCTTATTTTCTCATAAATATCTAAAACATATCAAAACAATACATACATTGTGTTGTAAGAAAGTGAAAGTTTGGAGAGGGGCTAGAGGTAAATAGTTATACATATCATGTAAACAGGTTGGTATAATTTGGGGCTTTGTTCTAGAATAGTAAATTCAGTATGTGACTCATTTTCCCACACATGAAAATTCTATTTTTTGATAACTCTGCCTTAAAAAAACACCATTTTCTTATAGTTTCTTAAATTATCTTTCTAACTGCAAATATAACATGACTAGACATAACATTTACTTACTCATTTACCTATTCATTAAAAAATAATTGTTTTAATAATTAACTTACTTAATTTTCAGTGCTGCGATTATACCTGGGGCCTCTAGCATGCTAGACAAGCCCTCTCCCACTGACCTGCACTCTAGCCCCATTTCCTTATGTATTGAATACCATTCTGCAAAGGTCACAAAACCAAGAACAGGGTCAAAACTCTTCCTGAGCCAGTACCCTGGGAGCCAACTGAGGGGTTCATATGAGTAAATAGGAAATAATTACATAAAGCAGTGAGAGCTTGTAATATAAGAAAACTTCTGAGAGGGCATGTGCAGGAGAAGCACTGGTCATACCTAACATGTGTGCTAGGGTGCATATCAGAGTGATGGACAGAATGAACTGCTTGTGTAAGCTCAGGTGTCAAGAAGACATCTGTTCCCTCAGGCAAATGTTGGAGGAGGGAGAGAAGGTGAAGGTGAAGGCGAAGGCACCTCTGAACCCTTGATAAGGAGAGCGTACCTTAACTGAAGCAACTGAAGATCCAGGGATCTGTTAGTTCATTTGGGTGTGAGAATGACACTGGCTGCTTAGAAAGATGGCTTTGGCTTCTATGCAGGAAATAATTAGAGGCAGAGGCAGGAGAGGAAGCAGGAAAACTGAATAAGAACCTGTTAGAATGATTAGGCAATGGAAACAAAGTGATTTGGACTAAAGTTGTGACAGTGAGGTGGAGGGTTATTTCCCTGAGATCATAAAAGTGTGTGTGTGTGAATAAATAATTACTATGGAGGATACATATTAATTATGTATATATACATACAAATCATAATTATATGTTAAAATATACCAATTAATTGTAATTTATTGATATACTATAAGTAACATGAACACATATATAAATTATAATTATATATTAAGTATAGCAATAAGTAATTATATATCAATATATTAAAATATAATTAATATTATACATAGTTACTTTATATATGTAGTTTTTGAATTCTGTCTTTTCCCTCTTCATACCATATACTTCAATGTGTAATTAGGTTAGTTTATACAGTGTATCACTAACCTATATTTGCATTCTATGAACATTATTTATAGTTCTACAATAGAGTTAAGAGTGACGGGTTGGACATGAAGAGACAATATCATTTAATAAGGGAGATCAATACCTACTTGGAGTGCTTGCGTCTACTTTGAACAGCACCCTGATCTGGGCTTGTGAGTAGGAGACACCTGCAACTATGCAGAAAAGAAGCCATTTATAGTGAATTGATAGTAATGACTCTAAATATATAGCTGTGTCAAAACACATCATCTTCTCTGTTTTTTCTTCAAGGAATGATTTTTTCCTCAAGGAATGAAATTCCTGGTTTTCTATGTGGAAAAAATGACCTGTTTCTAGATCACTCAGAACTAAAATCACTGGTTGGAGATTGGCATCACATCTGCATGCTTAACTAAAAAATTCAAAGGAAATATGGATGATTTAACTTAGTGATTCTGGTTTTCACATCTCAGAGTGAATAGCATGTCACAGCCACCTATGGTATAAAACATAAACATGTAGTTTCAAGTGAAATGTTATAAAAAACATATACCTGAGGCTGGGTGTGGTGGTGCACGCTTGTAATCCCAGTACTTGAGAGCCTGAGACAGGAGGATCACAGGTTCACAGTCTTTCTCAGCTACTTAGTGAAGCCCTCCACAATTTAGTGAGACCTTTTTTTTTTAAAATAAAGAATAAAAAATAGGATTTGGGGTGTAGCTTTGAGGTAGAATGTCCCTAGGTTCAATCCTCTGGGTTTAGTACCATAAAGAAAAATCCCAAAACCTTAAAATATTTATCTCAATACCAAGTGAATAGTACTTGATGTTGGTTGCTTAAAAATAAAATATGGTTCATTATATCATATGGTAAAATTGCAAGTAGTTTGAATACAAATATAGACTCAAGCTTTGTGATATTTTTGTAAAATCATATATGCAAAATCATAACCACACTAGTTTTATTGGTCTAGAGCTCATTAAAAATAATAAAACAATATAAGCTATCTATGATGGTTAATATGGATTTTCAACTTGACTGGATTATAAAAATCTAAGATTATGGGATTTAGGATATGTTGATGAGTTGTAATGGCAGACTGAAGGGGAATTCCTTCCCTAAATGTGGATAACACTGTTCTGACAGGATAGGACTGGTTAAAAGGAGAAAGCTGCATGAAGGAATATATGATTCTTCTGGAGAAAAATGCATCTGCTCTAACCTGGGATATGAACATTCAGCTCTCTGAGGTAAACTCTCATTGTTTTTCCAGAAAATGTTCTGGCATTTTTATCTTGGAAGGGACTGCATTATTGGTCACTCCTATTCTGAGATTCCAGTTCATGGAGTTGATTTCTCTGGCTCTCCACATGCAAGTGGTCATTGGAGTCTACACTGCTTTGGGCTGTAAACCGATTTGATAAATCCCCTTTTACTATCTTGTTTGTTCTGTTACTCTAATACATTCTGATATACAATCTCAAAAATACAGTGTAAAATCATTAAAGACAAAATAAAATATTTAAACAAAAAATTTAATGTAAGTAAAGCTGTAAAATTCTCAAGTGGTAACATAATAAAAAATCACATTTTTCCATTTTTAATTTATCAACCCTGTTTAAACTTATCCTGTGGTTTAAAAAATGTAACATAGCTGGAAAGAAATGAAAAGCCAATAAAAAATCTGTTTAGTGAATTGATTGGCAAAAATAGCTATAACTCTCCAAGACTATGAGATTCTTGCATTTTTATAAAAGAAACTTTATTTTATTTAGTGTCTTAATTTAGTCTTGTTACTACTTCTGACCAGGTAAATTGCTTTGAAGTCCTTGTCATGGGATGCCACCGTCAATGTTTCAGTAAGCTTGTGCATGAAGGATGGAGGAGGAGAACTTGAGATTACAACTGATAATCAAAAACCAGATAACCAGGGACAGAGAGGAAGAAGGAAAATAAGATGGGGAAGCAATCGAAATCCATTACAGGGAAGCAAGAAGTTCAGGAATATTTTATGTAGTAACCACAACACAGTAATCACTTAGAAAAGAAAGTGAGAAAGGAAACCTGAGAAACTAAAAAAAAATGGAGAAATATGTGATAATCTAAATCTGAATACAGAAAGAGTGTCCTTCTCTCGCAATTTGTTCTCATTCTGATATCTCTTCTAAGGCAAGGATATTCCCACAATTATCCAAATATGCATTTTCCCCTTAATGCTGTCTGTGTTGATACCATTTTATTTTTTATTTTCTATGCTTCTTTGGTGTCAGTCCAAGAGGCTTAGTATTTTGGAAATAAATTTAATTAATTTTCAGTCTGGGTTACTATTATTTTGGGGGAAAAACAGGCTTCAGCTCCTATCTGCAGCAGACTTAAGTTAATTGCAGACATTGACTCTCTCAGTAGACTCCTCTTTCCCTCTGAAGGAAAATGCCAAGTCTAGTACTCAATTAGTCTCAGAGAGCAGAATTGCCTCACAAAGGCAATAAGCAGTGCAAAGCAGAGACAGACACCAAAACTTAGAGTCTGCCAGAAAAGAAAAACTAGTATCAGAAAAATAGAGGGGAAGAAAATTTCATCTTTCTAATAAATCAAAAGACACAAGAGATCTGTTATTTACTTTGCAGGCAGAGGTCAAATGCCTACAATTTTTCAAGGGAAATATACCATCCTTTCATTTCAATTAACCTTATAAAGCAGTCAATAAATATTTTTGAAAAATATTTCTGGCAGCTTTAAAGGCAGAAATTGTTTTAAAGGAAGTGTTTTTATTAAGACAAATGGAGATCTGGGTTGAGTTTAATGTTCAATCAAATTTCCAAGTCAAGCATGTGAAAGATGAGATTCTTATAAAGTACCTCAAAGCCTAATTTGAAGACCATTCTCATCTCAGGCACTGCACAGGGGAGGTCCAGCTATGTTTCAAAGAGCAAGGCAGCGTACTGAAGCAATGACCAAACTCTTTTTTCTTCCTTCACAGGCAGTAAAGTATTATAAAAGGTTTATCATTTTTCATAAGTTATGTATGTCTAGGTTTTAGTTTTCCCAAGGCAGAACTTTTGCAGAATATTGTGATTCTAAAAATAACAATTTAGAAAACTGATGCAATATTAAATGTGAGTTGGCCTAACTGAAAATCAAATCATGATAATCATACAGAAAGAATTTTGTAACAAAGTGTTCCAATGACAAGATTGTCATTAAAGATGTTTCAAACTTTCCTTGAGAAAGTAAAAGTAAGTTGAAGACCTTTGGTATATAAATAGGAATGAAACAAGTATAGGGTAATTTAAATGATATATTTTACTTTTTAAAGATTTCTCTATAAAAATAGAAATAATGCTACCATTTCATTTAATGAATTAAACTCTTACACTTAATAAAAATTTTATTTCTTTTTAGTGTAGAGGATTGAGCCTAGGGGCATTCTATCGCTAAGATACACTCCCAGTTATTTTTGTTTTATTTTGAAACAGGGTCTCAATAAGTTGATGAGAGTCTCACTAAGTTGTTGAGGCTGGCCTCAAACCTGTGCTCCTCCTGTCTCAGTCTCCCAAGTACTGGGATTACAGATATGCACCATCATGCCTGGAGAAAAAAGTTTATAATTCTTAAAAAATAAACAGTGAAGATCTTCTCACAAACAAACATACTTAATCTAACTCCACATGGGCATATGTTTCAAAAATAATCCCTAATTTTAGAATACATAATGTACAGCATTATAATTAAGATATTCACCATTATAAAAGAATTGCTCAGTTGTGATGAATGTCTAGAACTATAATTCAGGAAATAGAATGTAATCTAGAATTACTAAATCATTTTACATTAAGTCATCATTATGTCTTCACTCTTTAAACACAGCTTACTACTAGATATTTAAGATATAAGTCTCACTATTGGAGTTAAGTTGTAAAAAGTTCATTACAGATAAAAACTAGAATTGACACAGCCCTTTACACAAATATTGACTGTTCCATAATAAGAAAAAGCATTGCCATTACTAGATATAAAAAACACTAGAGAGAAGTATTTTGTAAGTTCATTAAACAATGACATAGCCATGTGGAATACAAGAACATACTCAAAATACTTACATAATGATCCAGGCCTGGGGACAAAAGCCTGTGATCCCAGTAATTTGGAGGATGAGACAGGAGGATCACAGACAGATTCCAGGTCAGACTTACCAACTTAGCTCCTATTTCAAAATAAAAAATAAATAGTTTTGAGGACATAGCTTGAATGAAGAATGGTTTTGGATCTCCAGTACCAAATATAGATAGAACAAATCCTGTGAATGAGAACAATTCAGAAAAGGATTTAATAAGGATTCTTCTCCAAGTATAACAAGAACCACACTGAAAATATACATCATGGTTTCTATTATCAGTAATGAATAACATGATACATAAAAAGGGTGAATATATGGTTATGTAGTTTGAATGTAATGTTTTTTTTTTTTGGTGGTACTGGGGTTCCTGGAAGCCCTTCTACCTCTGGGCTACATTCCCAGACCTATTTTTTAATTTTTATTTTTGGAAACAGGGTCTCCTAAGCCAGCACGCGCGGCTGGCTTCGAACCTGCGGGATCCTCCTGTCTCTGCCTCCCAAGCACGGGGATTACAAGCGTGCGCCACCATGCCTGGCCTGAATGTAATGTTATGTACTCTTAAATATAAAATTTAGCTCAAGCTATATAGAATTTACTATAGATAGAATACCAATATCTATTAGAATTTCATAGGCATGGATCTGACATGAAGTCTTATGTTATACATGTATTCTTTTACTCATCCAATAGATTGTAGAAGAATTAACTCATGCTAGACACACAAATATAGGACACTGGAATTTAAATATAAAAATGATGCCATATATCTTGCCCTAAGAGGACTTACAGACTAGGTAAGAACAAAGGAAATATAAGCTCTGCTATAGCCATCTGCTCATTAAATCACATAGTATGAATCATTGCAGATATACAGGTAAAACTACTGTACAGTTTCACCTGAGAGAAAGATGATTATGGTTAGTTTTAGTTTCAAGAGAGATATGCCTTCAAAAAATTTGGTATTTGGACTGGGCTTCAAAGGGTGGGTTTGTAGCATTAGTTGTGTGGGTGTTCTCTACACTGACTGCTACAAATGCAAAGTGTCAGTAGGAACAGAAATCTACAAGAATTGAAAAAGATATGTACCCGAAGACAATTAGAAAAGTACTTTAAATTAACTTGTGCCTGTCCATTAACTCAGCAATCTGTGTCTCAGTAACTGAGGAACACTAGCCTATGTGAAAAATGCAGCACGTTCTGAAGATCTGTGACAGATCCTCACAATTATTCTGTTAAATGAAAAAATGTACAGAGCCTGGTTAACATAGGGTATCATTTATGCAAAATAGCTACACACCCACAAATTATATTAATGGCATTTGCTTCCCCCAAAGATTGTGACAAGATAGAGTTATTAATGTTATCTTTTACAAGAATGATTTTTTTTGTATTTCTTGTGTAATCAAAAGCTAGTTTAAGCTGGGTGTGGTGGCGCATGCTTGTAATCCCAGCGTTTAAGAGGTTGAGACAGGAGGATCACGGTTTGCAGACAGTATCAGCTACTTAGTGAGGCCCACTGCAACTCAGTGAGACCCTGTTTCAAAATTAAGAATAAAAAATAGGGCTGGGGATATAGCTCAGAGATAGAATGCCCCAGGGTTCCATCCCCAGTACTAAAAAAAAAAAAAAAGCTAGCTTAAGCATAATGACTTTAAAGAGTACATTTAGGTACAAAATCCACTGTCCATCTATTCAAAAGCAGAAGTACTCAGAATATTTTAGCCTTCTGCAATGACATTAGTTTTTCTGAGTTTTTACTGATGACCTATCTTTGGGTAAATCCTTACTTCCTATTCGTGTTTTCTTTCGTAAACTACAACTAATGGTATCGTTAAGTTATAACAAAGATATTTTTATTGGTGCAATAGAGTCATACATCTTAATGGGATAAAAGATGGTGGAGGCATACAGGCACACATCACCCACTTAACCCTTACCCAATTCCCACCCCATTCCCTCCCCATCCCTTCTTTCCATGTTTGGTTTAATGATTGACTTTTTGATATGTTTGTTTAAATACACCGTGTGACAAAATTTTCTGATAGGAGTTTAACACAAAATACCTAGACATACAAATATGAGCACAGAGAGTATATAAGAATGCTTGATTATTATTAATTGTTCCACCCCTATCCCTGGAACTTCTCTGCAATTGGTGGGTAGTTTTGTGTTGTTTTATTAGTTTACAAGGTCTCAGAAGTCCTATTCACATTGAAACCTGCTAGGACACTATGCAATCACCATACTGGATTCAGATCAACACACCAGGATCATTTCTCTGTCAAAAGCGCTAGGGATCCATTCTGTGTGAGGTCTGGACCTCTGTTCTGATCTCACCAGAAGCCTTGGGTCCTGTCAGCACAGCAGGCCTCAGCAGTGTCTTTGGAAGCTGACTGAGTCTGAGCAGAATGAAAGGTGCTGGTTATTTCCTTCCTTATTTCCTCCTGCCACCAATCAGCAATCACCTTTCATCTGACATGGAGAGTGTTATGATAAAGCATCAGTGGGAGGGCAGAGACACTAAGTGCCCCCTGTAAGGGGACCAGGCAGAGTAGCAGGTGAAAATACACAGAGGCTCCCTTTACAGAGGAAGTGGAATTGATTCTAAACCGTATCTTCCTGTCATTCCATTCTTTTTGGAAATATTTAGAGGAATTCAGCAATTACTCTTTGTTTTGCAGTAGTAGGGATGGAATCCAGGGACATTCTACCTCCAAGCTATACCCCCAGCCCTATATTTTTATTCTTTATTTTGAAACAGGGTCTCACTGAGTTGCAAAGGACCTCACTAAGTAGCTAAGGCTGGCTGCAAACCGTGATCCTCCTGTCTTAACCTCCCAAATGCCGGGATTTCAAGTATGTGCCACTATGCCTGGCTAGCAATTATATTTTACATGAAAAAAATACAGCTTGAATTTTATTTCAACTTGTAAAATATTTAAGACTTCTTCCTACATCCTTCTAAATAATGTAACTTAGCTTTATTTCAACCTTTTGTTTCTTAAATTCATTTTCTTTGAAATTACTTAATTGCATTGCCCAAAATTAAAAAAAAAAAAACCCTGTTGCCTGAGACACTTGTCTGGCATAGCATATTTTATATACCTGAAATAAAGCCTACTACTCACAAAGAGTCCTGAAAAGATACATTTGTATAACCAGAAGCCTTGGCTTTCTGGTTTCCCCAGAGAGGTACATAAAGATATCAGTGCTAACCCAGTGCTAGGAGGTGCCCCGTAGCTGACAATGTCCAATTGCTGCCAGACCCTAAGAATACCTTACATGACACTTTAAGCTGGCTCTGTTTCTCAGTGTGCTGTTATAGGATAAAGCTGAATGCCAGAACAGGGAGACATTTTGTGGCTTAAGTGCCAGAGGAATATTTAGACCAGAACATTTGCCGATCCATATGTTTTTACTGTGAATGTTGTTTTCATTTATTACCAAGGTAAGAAATATGGTCTGTAAGGACTGATCCTGAAATTATTTGTTCCTTGTTCAGGGGTTTACTTGCAAACAGAAAATAAAACAGAAAAATCTCTTGAATTAAAAGAACATTTTATTTGATTTTATTACATGTGAGCTTGCATTTGCATTCTCTGCTAGTTAAGAGTATCTGTTTCTCTGTCTTTGAGTTTGATGGTGAGAAAGGTAGATAAAAAATGGGGTAAAGAGAATAGTCCATTTAAATTTGTAGTGAACAGGAGGGTATACTAGAGGAAAAATGACTGCATTGACAGAGCTCTGACTTCAAGAGGCTGGGTCACCAAGAAAATGAAAAAGAGATGAACCCAAAGATAGAAGAATAAATGATGAGATTGAAACTGCTCTGGGACTGTGATGCTCCAGAGAACTCACTTCTTCTTAAGCTCTGCTTATATGCTAATGTATATTAAAATTGGCTAAGTTAGAAAAGAGAGTTCATGTATCTTCTATGTAATAAAGAACCACAATTAAAAGAATGTGAGATATTGCATTCCATATATGTCAATGCTTTAAGTAAGACATGAGCTAAACTGAAGCAATATAAATTTATCAGGACTTTTTGTCTCAGATGCACTGGGATGTGGAATCTTCATCTGTAGGAAAAAGAAGAAAGATGACATGTTTGAAATCAGCCTCAACAACTTAGCAAGACTCTTTGCAACCTAGTTGGAGTTAGGCATTGTTTTTGAACAAAAAATATAAAAAAATAAGAAAGGCTAAGGGTGTATCTCATAGGTAGAATGCCTCTAGGTAGTTCAATCTCTAGTACTGAAAATAAGAAAAATACTAATAACAATGTCTTGAATGCTTTGCTTCCCACTAGCTAATAGTAAAGATTAGAGCCAATAATTTCTTTAAATAACTTACTGTCTTTGAGATGTTCAAACTGATCCTGAAATCCAGTAGCTATTTCCCACAGAATCTACCAATGTTTTATCAAGGAATGAGTATCACATGGCTTATCCTTGTCACCCTATACCCACAAAGGAAGCCGCATCACTTATAATTAGGTGGTATAACTTATTAGTTAAAATAATAAAATAACCACATGCCAATTTGTCATATGAGCTTCAAAATGTATTTTTTTTCCTGTCTTCTCAAGCTATGGCATGCATATCTCTTTGATTGTAGACATGTTTGATTACAGAGCCTGAAGAGCAGCATAAACCTCTGTCTATAGTGGGAAATTAATTACTTTTTTATTTAATATGGATACTGAGATGTTAACTAATATGTCATGTTCACAGTTCAGTTATGCCAACGCAGTTTGTAGGTTCTAGAAAGGCCAAAGTAAGTACCCCAAGACAGCCTACAAGACATATGATGAATTGGAGAAAGCATACAAGAGACCAGTGATTGCTCCATGCAAAGTTCAGTGGTGATATGCTGAAGAGAGAGTACCTCTGGCTCTCAAGATGGCTGGACAAGCAGTGCCTCCTCTTCCTGACAGTGTTATGTGCAGCTGTGGCCAGCTGTGCAAGTCACACCTGTGCTCCTAATAGTGCCCTCAGTTCTGGGCCAGTTGCCATTCAAAGAGGAGTTTTGTATGTCAGGCTGCAGAGGTAGTGACGTCATCCACATAAACTCGCTTAGTTTACTTTTGTGACAAACATCCCTAAGAGTAGCTGTCCTGGCTTGCATGCCAGAAAGGAGCTTTCTGCAAATAAACTTGTTCTAGTTCCCAGTGCTTAGGAAAGGAAGGCGATGTCCTTAAAATGACATGTATCGAGATGTTCTGGTCCAGGCTTACTTTCTTTCTTTGTTCCTTTAATATGGCTAGGTTTTGGAAAACAGGAAGGGGACATTCAGAGACATGTTGTTTTACTTTCTCCCTTTTCTTTAGGGACAATATATCATACCACCCAGATTAGAATAAAAAGCTTATTAGGTAGAACATGTGTATGAATATATAAAATAAACATAAATTACAACCTCATTTGATGAAAAAATCCTGAAAGACTTCTTTATACTTATTATTTTTTTAATTGTAAAAACAAATCCAGTTTGGCCTCAAGAATAGAGATATCCATGATGAAATTGAGCTAATTATATTCACATCAAGATCTGATAATCGCAACTAAATAAGTATTGTTTTGACTTATATCTTAGGGGTATTTGAAGTTATTAATTTTCATTCTTTTAGTCTAAAAGACAATTAAAATATCGACATTTTAGTCTAGAAGAGACATAATAATATTCTCATTTATTGTGATTTTTCCCCTAAGACCAAAAGAAAATGACTTAATCATTTCTCAATAAAACATCTGTGTTTATTAATAGAAATGGAAAGATAGTTAAAGAAAAATCAAATATTTTAACTTTTTCTTGTTTTTGAGAGTCTTGTCCAAAGTCTTCTTACCTTTCCAATGTCCTAAAATGTTACCTGTGTGTTTCCCTCTAGTAGTTTCAGGTTTCATATTTTAGTTAGGGCTTTATTCAATTTTGAGTTGATTTTTATAACTGGTGAGAGATTGGAATAGTGAGAAGGAAGGAGTGGGGCAAAGTTGTGAGATTGATCAATAGGTTCTTGGTTACAGTTGCATATAATAAAATCTGGTGTTCTATTACAGAGTAAAGAAACTATATATAACAGTTATTAATTGCATATTCCAAAAGGTTAGAAAAATAACTTTGAATAATTTTACTATAAATAAATTATAAATGTTTGAGGAGATAGATATGTTTAACCCGGTATAAGCATTATATAATATATATGTATTGAAATATCACATTATCTCATTAATATGCATAAATTTAATTAATAACTTTTAAAAATCATATATCATTTTCAGGGAAATGGATGGAACTGGAATACATTATGCTAAGTGAGATTAGTCAGTCACAAAAAATAAGAAATTGGATGCTTTCTCTAATATGTGAAAGCTAAGGAGAAATGGGTCATAGTTGGAACTCTAGATGAAAAAGGAAATCCTATAGAGGAGAAAATAAGACAACCTAAATGAGGGGATGGGGGGATTCTCTAAAACACACAATGTACTTAAACATATCGAAGTCAACTACTAAGCCAAGCAAGGGAAGGAGGGATGGGGAGAGAATGGGGTGGGAATTGGGTAGGGGTTAAATCAGTAATGTGTACATGTATGTTCACACAAGTTTTTTTTTTACGCCAATATGATGAATATAATGCACCAATAAAAAAATTTAAAAATGTATATCATTTTGCTAGTTTTGTATTTAGTTTTAACTTCCTTTGCCAAGAATATTTTTCCATTAATTTATAAAGGTTTTGACAAATATTGATTAATATTCTTAGTAACCATCAGAATAAGTTGGTCTAGCTAAAAATTAAATTTTTATTCTATTATTGAATTAATTAGATATACTTAACACTTGAATTAATAAATGGCCAATAAATATATGAAAAATTTTCAATATTATTAGATCTAAATTACGTAAAAATCAAACATTTCTGCTTGTGTCTATGGAAAATAACTTGCACTAGGCTACCCTTTTAAGTATAAAAGTAAATAAAATAAATATAAAACAGCACAACATAGCCAGTGCAAAACCTTTTGCCCATTGGAAAATCTAGTGCAGTGCAGAAGGGGCAAAACTGATTTCTAACAGAAGAGAAATACATTTGGAAATCTCTATTACTATTCCAACTTTTTGCCTTCAGGTATTTTTTCAGACAGTATATTGAAGTGGTATTTGAGAAAGGAATGGGAATTTTGCCAAGCTGAGAAAGCAAGAGTTTATGAATTCAGGCCCGAGTATTAAAGATGACAGAATAGAAGAGGGCAGTGAGTTTTGGCTGCTCTGAGACTTGGAACTCAATCAGTGAGAAGATTCTTAGTAAAAGAAGAAACATAGTCAGAACACAACAGAAGAAAGATTACCAAAATGTGGTTGAATTGGAGGATTGGAGAAAGCACAGAGAATAGATATCTAAAACAAACAAACAAAAACTCCACACCTCTCATCTGGTGAGCTGAGAAAAGAGGCATGCATCATTTTAGTGAGCCCACACAGGCATTGGTAACTACCAGGGCCTGATGGCTCTCAGACACCAACTCCCAGAAAGAAGCTCAATCTTGTGGATCCGGAGCCTGCAGAGAACCAAGAAACAACACAAAAAGCAATCTCATCACTTAAGACATAAATCCCCAGGCTGCCCAACCAAAACATCCAGAAAACTCCTGTAGCTGCAGCTGAACTCAGTGGGAGCAAAAACCATCAGGCCCTTTTTGAAGGGCCCTCCAGTGATTACATCCTGCCTCTTCAAGACCACTATGAATCTCCAGACCAACTAGCCAAAACACCCAGCAAACTCCCATGGCTGCACCTGAACCTGTAGAGACTAAGAAAATACAGACACTTCCTGTAGGAACCCAAGCAGTACTCAAGATGGTGAATATACAAACCTTCCCACCAGGACCCTGTGGCAGCAGGTACATGCTTGTGGTAATGAACAACCTGAAAGTGTCTATGAGTTTGCAAACTCTCCCTGCAGAAGTGGGGGTGGGGGCTACAGTAGGACACAACAGAAATGCAAACTCGCAGATAGTACCAAGAGACGATCCACAGGCAAGACCTAGAGTTGGAAGTTTGCCCCACCCCTGCAAAGTCTCCAGTAGTCACTGCAAGACTGCCAGCAGTGGTGTCTGTGCAGTGAAATAATTTAGCCAAGCATACTGCACACTCTGGAGGCAATAAACTCTTACCTGATGGGGTCTTGGGGTGGTAAGGCTACCTGCTACTTTGCTGTGTTTGTTAATTATCTATAGAAATCTTTTGGTTGTGGTTTTTTGTTTGTTTGTTTGTTTGTTTTTTTAGCCTTCTATGTAGAGGATTGTATCATCTTCAAATAGAGATAATTTCAGTTCTTCTTTTGATTTCTTTGTGTTTCCTTATTGTTCTGGCAAGAGTCTTCATTACTATTAAAAAGAAGTGATGATTGTGGGACTACATACTTTGTTCCTGATTTTAAAGGGAATTCCCACAGTTTTTACCAATTCTACAATGTTGGCTTTGGTTGTATTTTATATTGCCTTAATGGTATTGAGGTAAGTTTCTTTTATTCTGATTTTCTATAGTATTTTTAACATGAATGGACATTGTATTTTGTCAAATGCTTTGTAGCATCGATTGAGATGCTTATTTGGATTTGGGCCTTAACTTTATTTATGTGGTGAATAATATGTATTTATTTGCATATGTTGAAAAGGCCTTGTATCCCTGGGATGTAACCAACTTAGTCATGGTAGACAATTGACTTGATGTGCTTTTCAATGCTTATCACTAGTATTATGTTTATAACATTTTCATCTATGTTCATTAAAGATAATGGTTTATAATTTTCTTTACTTGAGGGATCTTTATTCAATTTTAGTAATAAGGTGACATAAGACTTTTAGAAGGAGTTTGAAATATTTCCATCTCTTTCTTCTTCATGTAATAATTTATGAAGTATTATGTTTGGTTATTCTATAAAGGTTTTGGAGAATTCAGCTGGGAATCCATCTGGACTTGGGCTTTTCTTTGATGGTAGCCTTTTTATTGCTGTTTCTATCTCTTTGCTTACTATTGGTTGATATGGGTGTACTATATTTTTTTTTATTCAATTTAGGTAGGGTGTATTTATCTAGAAGCCTGTTGATTTCTTCTATGTTGTCTAGTTTATTGAAGTGTAAATTTTTAAAATATTTTCTCATGGTCCTCTGAATTTACCCCTCCTTGTAGTGAATCTCCTTTATTTCTTATCTTAATAATTTAGGATGATTCTTTCTTTTGGTTAAGATGCATAAGGGATTATCATTCTTGTTGATCTTTTAGAAGAACCAGCTTTTTGTATGTTGAACTTTTGTAATTTTTTTGGTGGTTGTTCTCTAACGCTCAAAGAACTTATTATCAAGAAGAGAAAACACAAGAATTCTAAACGAAGTTCTTAAGGCAGAAGCAAAAAGACACCAGGTGAAAATTTGGAATGTTACTAAACAAAACAAACAGAACAAAGACTAAAAGTAAAAAGAAAGATTAAAGAAAAAAGAGTGCCCTGGAAATACTGTATGCAAGTACATATAAAAGATTTTCCTTAGGTTTATTTTCTAATGAAAAAAATAACAATGAGCTGTATAGTTTGTGACATACCTAGAAGTAAAATAAGTAAAAACAGCAAAAGTAATGGGCGAGCTGGGTGTGGTGGCTCATGCTTGTAATCCCAGTACAGAGACAGGAGAATCTGGGTTCCTGGATAACCTCAGCTACTTAGCGAGGCCCTCTGCAACTTAGTGGGACCCTGTTTCAAAATAAAGAATAAAAATAGGGCAGGAGGTGTAGCTCAGAGGTAGAATGTTACTGGGTTCCATCCCCAGCATCAATCAAAAAGAAATGGGTGAAGTTAAAAGGAAATACATAGTTCTTGTACCATACGTTAAGGTACAAAAAAGATAAAAAGTAGTATTAAATAAAGGTTGTAATAAGTTAAATATATATATATATATTTATATATATATATATTAAATTCTAGAACATTGTCTAAAAAATCTAAAGACATAATTATGAATATCTTATTAATTTAATTAATTTAATTAACAAGAACAATTGTACAAATACACAAAATGCAAAAAACAAAATGAGTAAGATGGTATTTAACATGTCAACTAACTTATCATGTAAACAAAAGAAAATACAAATTATCAATTTCAGGAATTAAAGAGATGTTATTATTATATATCCTATAAACATTAAAGTATTGGCAAACAATAATGAAAATATTTTTCAAATCAATATTTACCATTGATTATATAGATTTTTGAAAAGCTAAAATTAGAAAACTATAATTTAATAACAAAATATGTTATACAATAGTTATATTTTTAATAATTTGAATTCCAGATAATAAAAGCATACAATTGGAGCACCCAGACTCCGATAGCATAACTAAATATTAATGATAGGAAATAATAAAGATATGAAATGTAGAAAGAAAAAAATTCTATGCAGAATTTTGTAGAAAATAAAATAGAAAGTAACACTCCCAAATATTTTAACAAGACCAATATGAGTGTGATAGCAATATCAGAAAAATGCTTAGGAAGCAAAAAAATCTTTAGAACAATATCTCTCAAGAATACTTGCTGCAACTATCAAAATTCTTTATCCATAGTTTTTAAGATCTGTGCATGCCACTGTATGTAATTTTATACCTCAATTTTAAAGTCATATGGGAGCAAGAAAAAGGGTGCATAACTTATGGATATTTTTCATTAGCATATTTTCTTAGAAAGTGTAAAATCCATCATGCAATCTTATGCACTTTAAGTTTGAAATAAAAAATGAACATGAGTACAGTTAGTTATTTCACTATCTTCAGTAATGAGGAAATGAATATGATACTTGATGCAGAACAAGGAATTTGCAATCAGGAGTAAGTGGAAATATTGACTGATTTTCCCCATCTATTATATGTCATATCCTAAATAAATGTTTTAATATAAGGATTGAAATAGGATATAGTTTATTGTTTTGTATATTAATTTAATTAAAAATAGGAATGACTACAATAAAATGCAAAATTTCCCTCTGCCTAAAAGTGATTGAACAACCGTTTACACTCTCTGGAGATTTTTCTGACAAATAGTATTCAATCTGTGCTGTAAAACTCATAGGTAGAAATTCAATTAGATTATGGTCTTTGGGGCTTCCTGCAAAATTCATTCATCTTCTCCTTTTCATATTTTCAAAGTAGTTTCATTAAGCATTCCAGTGCTTCAACTTTGAGTGTTTTATTATCATAACATTTTCTTCATGGAAAGGAAATGTACCTACTCATTTAAAAAAACAATTTAAGATTTTAAATCACCTTTTTTTTTTTCCCAAAGAGTTCAGGTGCTCTACTACTATTTGGTTAAACATAATGGCTCTATACTCAGCATTGAAGGTATAAATGGCAATCTTCTATGATTAGAGAAAGAGGTCATAAAGGGCCAGAGAAGATATTATATTCTTCTATTCCCCAAAGAAACCACATATTTCTTCAATGCTTTAACTTAGACACTTTGTCTTTAAAAAAAGAAACCCTTTATGTTGTCTTTGTGAACTGCTATGCATTTTTAGGACACTTATATCAAGTTTAGTTAGAAGTATGATAAGTCTTCATTCCATGACTAGGAAAGAAAAAATCATCTTTCCCAACTTGGTTTACTAAACATATGACTTCTTGGGGGGTACAGCTTTTTGCTTACATGCTTAATTTCTACATGATTTCAGCATTCTGTAATTTAGATGTCAAATAAATAAATGAAATATGAGTAGATTTAAAACCAGAAAATAGTAAGTATGAATTTATTTTCCAGTAACTAAGTTGTATTTTAATATTATAGTTTTGTATTCTATCTTGTCCATTCTTAATCCTTAGTATAAATAAAATTATATAATATGTGTCTATCTTGACTTCCTTCATTTCAAGTGTTTTCAAAGTTAATATCATGGAATAAGCCAGTGTTTCATTTCTTTATATTGCCAAACAATATTTTATTTTTGGATATTCTAAATTTTGTTTATCTATTTATCAGTAGATAGACATTTAGGTTGTTTCCACTGTTTAGCTAATATGATGTGTAATGTGTACATATTTTTATGTTTATATTATTTATATATATATATATATATATACCTTCAATTAAAATTTTCGAGTGATATGGTAACTCTACACATAACTTTATAAGAAAGTGATTGTACTTTAAAAAAAAAGACTATAGCTCATTACAACCCAACCAGAAATATATAAACATTATAATTGATCCACATTTACCTTTACACTCACCATAATTTGTTTTTTACTTTCTCACTGGGTAAGCAACTATATTTTTTCATGGTTTTGGTTTTCACTTCCCTAAAAGCTAATGATATTCAGCATTATTTTATATATTTAATGCTGATTGGTATGTCTTCTTTAAAGAAATATATGTTTCATGTCATTGATGATACCAAATTGCTCAACATTTATCAAGTCTAATGGTTATTCTTTGTGTGTGAATTCCACATAATTTTCTACTTAAAAGGTCATGTCATGAGCAAATATAATTATTTGTCTTCTTTAATTACATATTTACTTTTGTGGTGCAGCTGGTGAATTTGGTGTAGATTACTATATCACTTGGCTCTACCACTTCTCTCTCTCTCTCTCTCTCTCTCTCTCTCTCTCTCTCTCTCTCTCTCTCTCTCTCTCTCCTTCTTCTCTCTCTGTCCCTTTAATATCCTATATTTTCAACAATAACATTTATTTCATGTTCCTATTTGAAACTATTAATTATTTTGAATAGACCTTCTCCCTTCTACCATCATTAAAATTGTCTGATCTGTCATATTATTAAGATTATATTGCCTCTAATTCTAAGTACTTATTTTATTCATTTTTCATCAAAAATCATAAATCAATTTATAAGGCTTAACAAAAGCATTATATAAATTTTGTATAGTTTTACTTTTCCCAATTTCAAGGAGTGATCTAAAAAATATAAGCTATATCTATTCTCAAAAATTATTATGATACAGTAAGACAAATAAGTAAAGTTTCTTCTACAAAGTACCTGTGTTTCTGCAAAGGAGAAATTCTCTGGAGGAAATGCTACCTCTACCAACTCCCTAATGTGTCTGTACAAATATATTTCAATTTGAATGGCACTGAAAATCTATACTTGAGAAGGTAAATTAAGCAAATTTTGAAATATGGTTTGCTCTCAAATTTAACTAGCACAGTACCAATTGAGTGGCCTTTAACATGAACAATTTGTCCACATTTTAGACACATCAAATTGGTAGCAAGAAAGGCCAAAATTATTATGTGAAATGACAAAAATGTTTGGCCAAAGGCAGCCTGTGATTTTATCTTTCCTCTATCCTACAACATATCGAGGATGCAGTGCACTGCAAATAGATATCTACTTATTGGAGCTTTTCTTCCCATCTGTGGCAAGGGATTTAAAACAAATAAAAGCAACTATAATAAAAATAACAACAATGACAAAATGGTAAATTCTCCTTTATCCTCACACTGTCCTGGCTAAGACTACCATTTAAATATCCAAACAGCTGTGCCCATTTTGGGTTACTAGCCAACCTAAAGTTAATCTTCTCACAAAACTGAGTCTACCAGCAATACAACTAAGGTCTTATTATGGGCAAAATGAAATGCTACATTATCTCTGTTATCTTTGGGAGATTAACTTCACAGTAATAGTGATTAGTAGTGGTATTTAAAAACGATAGTAATAATAAGTTAAGAATTTGTTATACACACTTATGTACTGTTCTAAATGCTTTATAGATAGTATCACATTTAATTCTATAACAATTCTTTGATACTAGAACTACTTAGAAATCTATCTCAGAAGGGGCTTATTAAGTAATTGAAAGTTGCATAGCTAATAAGAGCTGGAACAGAGATTGGAAACCAGTCAGGCTAATAAGAATCATACTATCAACCACTGCACTAAGCTACAGCAGTGCCTAGATCATTCAGTGCCCTCTGTTCTCAATGGGCCAGACAATCTGTTTCTTACTTCAGGTTTTGTAATTTAACACAATTTAAAATACAGTTTCCTCCCAAAGGAAGAAAGTAGACTTCCTTAATGCCAAAAAGCTCCTCATTGTCCAAAGTTATTGTGAGTGTATCCATAGAAAAGGTGGAGAGATTTCTGGGGAATCAGAGTCCACATGACTAGAGGTCATTCTGAGGCATCTCAGTTCACAGAATTCCTCTGTTTGAATGGTTCCCATCTCCTCACACAACGACAAGGAGACTTTTTGATGTCAAGTTCGGGTAGAAAGATTGAAGGATTTCCCTGTAGTTTATTGGAGACCGTGGATGAAATAAAAGGGTGATATAAAGTATGCAAGAGAAAAATAATAACATAGACATAAAAATGAGCATTGGTGCAGTGACATAGAACACATTTCCCGGAGTTCACAGCCAAAAGTGTCCTGGCAAGCATATTAATTTCTGTATTATTCCAATCAAGTGGCAGTAAATAGATAGCTTGCTGTTTCTTGCCAAACATGGTGATTTTGCTCTGGCCCTGAGAGATAATACCCAGTCCTGAACTAAACAGCCATTTCCATTGCCTCACAATAAATGATGTACATTAAGCTATCATCATTGTGAAATAAATGATTACAATTTTTTTACCCTGTGGCAAATCTAAAAAGGCATAGAAGAAAACCATTGGTTTGTCCAGGTGTAAAAGTGATTACCTTTGTTGTTAGCATCTGAGACACAGACCAGCTGGCTTTTAAAGCAGTTAGGACATTTAGAATACATGCAGTGAGGTTAGCTCTACTTTCTGGCAATGTAATTGCTTTATTTATTCATTTTAATGATCCTGTAAAGGAGAAGGAAATAGGATATGAGTGTAGGATAAAAACGGGGGCTTGATAAAAAAGTGTGCCAGTTTTTAAAATTATGTGAAACTAGTGAGCATGAGATAAGCTAACATGTGTAGATGGAGATTTTTGTCTTCTATAGAATCAGGAAACCGAACAGATCTGAAAGTGACCTTACCTGACTGGTATCTTTTGCAGTCCTGCACTCAAATCTTAATCACTTTTGATTAAGAAAGATCAATGATTATTGTTTTTTGCATAAGAGTTAGCTTAACTCTATCTACTCTTATAATTTGAACCACATAACAACAGAGACTTACAGAGACTTTTAGGAAGGTGTTTAATTCAAACTTCAACCCCAGGGCAGAAAGCTTGTACCAAAACAATCCTGATTGATTTTTATCTAGTTTCTGGTTGAGTATTGTTGTTGATGGATCAGCTTTACTTTTGGAAGTGCAACATTCAATATTTTGACTTGCTTTTCCTGACTTGCTTTTTTTCTTACACTAAGCTGAAATTCTTCTCACTGAAATATTAATCTGACCAGCTTTAATGATCTTTTAGATTTTTTCTCTAAAAATAATTACCATTGAAGAAGAAAATTACTGTGGATTTCCTATATACTAGGTACTACAGCTTAGTATAGTTACAAAAAGTAAACACTTTTGTAAAGAATAAGAGACCCTTGTGTTCCAGTAGGACTTGAGAGATATCTTATTAGAACTAGCATTTTACATATTCCTCATATATTTGACTTATGGGCTCCTTAATACCCCTGATACAGTCTACATTGTCAATTATCTCTCTTAAGAATATAGTTTAGAAATAAATCAAATACTGCAGTTTGGGAGTAGTTCCACCTATAATAATTCAACACTATAAATTATTTATTAAAATATCTAAAGAGCCACAGATGCTGGCACACATTTGTAAATCCCTATACTTGGGAGGCTGAGACTGGAGGATTGCAGATTCAAAGCCAGACTCATCAACTTAGTGAGGTCCTGTTTCAATGTTAAAAACAAAATAGGGCTAGAAGTATAGCTCAGAGGTAGAATGCCCCTGGATTCAATCCTCAGCAACACACACACACACAAACAAACACATATACCACAACCCACACATACCATATCACACACTCAAAGTCTAAAGAGTTATTTTTCTTTTAAAGTTATACCTGCAAATCTTATTTTCACATAAACTTTTATCAAACCAAATATAAATTTCCATGCATATATCATGTTTTAAAGTATAAATTTTAGTTAATAACTTTTTATATATATCTAGTGAAGCTGGGCCATGAAATGCAGCCAACTTTGTATCTTTGTTCTCTTATACTGTTAGGTTAATTACTTCATTATTAAATGGCCAATATAAAGCTGGGTGTGGTGGCTCACATTTGTAATTCCAGTACTTGCGGTGCTGAAACAGGAGGATCTGAGTTCTTGGACAGCCTCAGCTACTTAATGAGGCCTTCTACAAATTAGTGAGACACTGTCTCAAAATAAAGAATAAGAAGTAGAGCTGGAGATGTAGCTCAGAGGTAGAATGCCTCTGGGTTCAATCCCCACACCACACACAAAAAATGACCAATAACAACTCTTATGACATTTTCTTTTGTAGAATTAAATATTTATGTTCCCATAATTAATCTTTGCAATTTTCTATTCTTGAATTTTTTTAACCTTTTGTTTTTACTTAGTGGATACAAAGAGTACCATGAAACTTTGAATATCTAAAGATGGCACTATGGCTAATCCATGAATATACATTCAACTATGCAGACATAGGTAATTTATAATAAGTCAAAAGGATAAAAAACAATAATAATGGTAGCAAATGTCAATGCAATAGTAAAATTATTTTATTTTCAAAGTCTTCAAAGTCTTATTTCTTAGAGAATAATATTTAAAGCCTTCTCTTGATATAATTTTATTTATCTAAAATGTTACCACATATATAATTTTTATCCTATTACTATCAAAATGGTAAATTGAGACCAAATATCATTGTTACTTCATTAAAAAAACCTGAATCATAGAATGTTAAGACAAACAGTTACAAAGAGTTAGAGACAGGACTAAGAACTATACTTCTAACATCTTAAAATGTATTACAGCATAATCAAAATTTAAATATTTATGTGTGGTATGTACATACCTACAAGTAAAATTATTACCCTTGATTATTTCATTATTGACAAGTTCATGCCACTGACTAATCACAAAGTAATAGCTCAATAGCAACCGTTAATCATTATTAATACTAATATTATATGATTAATTAACATAATACTCAGTGCATTTGATTATGATGGACTTTAATCAAGCACAAAATTGGGTATTATATGCAAAAGTTATAAGTATAAATTCAGAAGTTTCTTGTTTGTTCACATTATTTAAACAAAATAAGCTACATTTCTTGGGAAAATTTTTATTTTTAATAAAATTTAAATACAGCTATGTGAGTACTTCAACATACTATAAAAATCTAAAATCAAACCATTTTAATTTTTCCTCTTTTTATTTGTTCTTTTCTAATAGGAGAACTAAAAACTTGGACATTCAATAAAAATAGGATCTTTTGATGTGGCCATTTATTTTTAAAAGGTATTCTGTGGTATACCAATTGCTGAATCTAGAAGCTCTCCATTGATATTCCATTTAATAAACTAGCAAGCCAGACACATTTATTTTAAAGTTCAGGTTTAATTAAAAGATAAGACTAGATTGACAGAATGGCAAGGGAAAGAGGGATGCTGAATTTTTTTGTTTATTATTGCAGAGCAGCTGCTTTTATTTTTAACTAATCTTCATTAATGTCAAATCAAAAGGCAGCACTTCTTACAGGCTTTTACATTTGCCTTGTTACCTGCTTCCCCTAGGAAATTACTAAGCATTTCCATACTCTGAGTTAAAATCCAATAGGAGCCTTTTATTGCCTAGCGAAAAGTGCTAAGAAATAGTTGATATAATATTTATATCTTACATTAAAATGCATCCATTTATTCACGAATATTTGCTGAGTACCTACTATGTATTAATCTCTGTTACAGGCGTTAGAGGTAGGTAACTAGTTTTAGGATTAGAACATATTAGTTCTAATGCATTTTAATCTAAAGTGTTTACTCTAAAATTATTAAAGTTCAGCTAAGACAAATAAATTGAGGTAGCCCATAAAATTGGGGGTATTAAATTGTAATAGGCCTTAGATAGTAGAATTTCTATTATCACTTATTGAGTCTTAGAGGTCACTTGATAACTTAAAGATTTCCTGATCAATCTCACTTATTCCTTCTATAATCACAAGGCCAGCAATGTAACATAGGCTGGGTTGGGTTTGCTCTGTCTATACACCAGGCCTTTTACCAGAACTTTTGAGGAAGCTGAAGTAGTAAAAATAAGAATGAACAGAACAATAAAATTTCTTTAATGAAATTAGAAGATAATAAGTGAGAGATTAAGACCATAGGCTTCCGAGTCTATGTCACATACATTTCTGCCCCATCCCCACTCTACTAAAAATGGGTAATGTGAGAATAGAGAGGTTTTAATTACTATTATAAACTGTAAAACTTTGATCATGAACCAGTGTATAAATAAGTACACAGCCGGGCATGGTGGCGCATGCTTGTTATCCCCGCACTTGGGAGGCAGAGACAGGAGGATCGCGTTGGTTTGGAGCCAACCTCACTGGCTTAAGAGACCCTGTTTGCCGGGCGTGGTGGCGCACGCTTGTAATCCCCGCGCTTGGGAGGCAGAGACAGGAGGATTGCGCAGGTTCGAAGCCAGCCGTGCGCGCTAGCTTAGGAGACCCTGTTTCCAAATAAAAATGTAAAAATAGGTCTGGGAGTGTAGCCCAGAGGTAGAAGGGCTTCCAGGAACCCCAGTACCACCAAAAATAAAAAATAAAATAATAAATAAATAAATACACAGAATTTGACTAGTTGAATCTATTATAGGTATTCCTAATCCTATAACTTTTCCTTTTCTTTTACTTTTAAGGTCTGTTATGGAAACATATAGAATGGCCCATTTAAAAGGTCATAAATTGGTGTTTGAAGTTGATGTAATTGAGACATGAGGGTTATAATCCCAGCAGTAGATAATTCACTAAATGTGTTGTAATGGATTTAATGAGTGGTAGCCTAGGCTAGTAGGGTGTGGCTGAAGCAGGTGGTTCCCTAGAGGTGCAGACTTGAGGATTATATATGGTTCATCCTCCCCAGGTTTATCTCTTTCTGCCAACCTCCAGGATGTGAGAAGCACACTCCATGTGCTCACTCTCTCTCTCTCCTGCTGCCATGACCTGAGATCCACAGTCCTCGGCATCACATGGACTAAACTCAGAAACATAAGAAAATAAATCTTTTTTCTAAGTTACATGGTCAGTCTTTTAGATTATAGATATACAAATGCTGACATAGACAAGGTCTATCATTCTTGTTAATGCATATATTTCTCTATCAATTTATTTGGAAACATAGATAATATGCTTATATAACATGTATAGTATAGTATGAGATTTTCTTAATATAGAGTAAAAATTTGTGGTATAGATATATTTTAAACATTTCAAGGATTTATCTTTAATCCACTTCTTTAAAACTATAGATTGGCTTGAATGATAAGGCTTAATATGTAGCTGAGGTTCAGAAGAGGACCTCAAAAGGAAACCATGGCATGCACTTTATTTTCAGACACTTGAAATGAATAAAGTTATACACAGAAGCCTAATATTTTTAGGGTACAGTTATTCTGAGATCTGGAAAAGCGAACCATGACTCATTAGATAAATTTTGTACCATGGTAAAGTCCTAGACATTTGGTAAAAATCCTTTTTCAGTGTTATTAGTTTTCTCTAACTATAGCTAAGGAGAAAATTATGGCCAGAGACTCTGCTTAAAAGACAATTAACACATAAATAATCTACGGATTCAAGAAAGAGAACTGCTGTCCAACTACACGCACACACTATTGAATCTTTACAAAAGAGATAGCCCAATATTAAATTGTAACTCAAGAAGAGGCTGAGATAATTATGCCTTAGGTTCTGTTGCATTCTGATGATCTAAATTAATATAAGAAAAGTGACTTGAGAGACCAAATGGGCATGCAGTCTCCCCATCCAGCTATTCTTTCTCTCAAATATCATGTGTCTTAAGTAAGCATTTGATGGGTGTTAAATTGCGGTAAATTCATGATTGAATTCTCTAACAGGCGCCTGTAGTGCTGATAATCTATTGTGCTGGTTAAGGGGTAAGCCATATGCTTTAATCATTTCTGACATAAGTGCTATAAACAGAAAAGGCAAAGGCAAAAAACACAAGATTTCTCTATGAAGTATGGTAGCAGAATGGGGGTGAGCAGGTACTGGTCCCAAGGTCAAGTATTACAATTAAATTGCCTCCTCATGTCTCTCAGTCCTGTCCTCAGTGGAATCTCAAGAGAGACACATAAACTCTGCCCCTCCAGCAGTCACTAAATTCTCTGGCAGACCCCAGGAAAGGCTGTTATTAGAATTGATCACTCATATTTCTTTTGGCGGTATTAAAACTTATTCCTCTGTATCTAAGTCACCACTGGGTTTCTTAGGACATCTAACATCACAACAACTCTCATATCTCATATCTATTAAACTGCACACTCTCACCCAACTCAAGGTCCTGTTATTTCCACTATTCTTCAAAAACCACTATGTAGTAACAGAAAAATTTTCTCTCTAAACTTCTACTTCTCTAAATGTCTCCCTTTTTTCTCTATATGTAAAGTAGATGTTCACAGACAATACATTGCCATTAGTCTCTGCACTGTGCAGTAACACACCTATAACTGAGTCTGTACAGGGGAAGCATCTCGCTCATTTCTCAGTGATTCTACTCTAAAAACATTAAGTAAATTAAGTTATATTCCATAAGATACTTCTTTGAAGTAGCCTACACTCTTTTCAGCAATAAAGTTTTCCACTGAAGATGATCTTCACTTGGCTTGCTGGTGATTGTTTATTTTTGTGTTATTGTTTCCAATCTGACTTCTGACTTTTTTCTTGAAGTTTTAAAGTAATTGCTCCATATTTCTTTGTCTCTCATCCTTGTGCTTCTTACTAAGGATGACTTTACCCTCCATCCCATCTCGGCTGCTCATTCTCAGAGTCATTTACCAACATCATCTGTTCTCATTTCCATTGGAGCTCACAGTACTCGCTTTGAATGCCCCCTTTTTTTCGGATTTGGATTCAGAATGTTCCACTGACCTCAAGTGGTTGACAAGAAAGCCTTATTAAGGGGGATCTTGATTGTTGAGGAGGGTCTTTGGGTGCGTGGCTAGATAAAGTAGGTATGTGGGCTTGAGTATTATATATATCCCTTGCTTCTTTCTCTTTCTCTCTGCTTCTGGCCTCCATGATATGAGAGCAGGGTCCCAGTGCTCCTCGTTCTGCTTTCTGCTGCCCTGCCCTGAGTTCCACAGAGATGACCTGGACTGAAACCTCTAAAATATCCAGAACTATTAAAAAATAAATCTTGCCGGGCGTGGTGGTGCACATTTGTAATCCCTGTGCTTGGGAGGCAGAGACAGAAGGATGGTGCATGTTCGAAGCCAGCCGCACTGGGCTTAAGAGACCCTGTTTCCAAATAAAAAGAAAACTAAAAATAGGTCTGGGAGTGTAATCCAGAGATAGAAAGGTTTCCAGGAACCCCAGTACCAAAATAATAAATAAATAAATAAATAAATAAATAATAAAAATTTTATCTAAATTGTGGTTGTCAGGTTTTTGGGGTCACTGCAGGTAGCATGCTTACTGAAGCACATTTCCTCCTACAGCTCTCTTTCTAATATCTTTCTAGTGTCACAATTTCAAGGCTACCATATGTCATAATTGGTAACTCTACCATTCTGTCACTGTCCATCATCCTCATGTCTTTAGTTTCACCTGTATCCACTTGGCTCCCATGATTCATCTCTACACTAATGCATTTTTGTGTGTGTGATACCAGATATGGAACCCAGAGGCAGTCTACCTCCGAGGTACACCTCCAGTCCTATTTTTTATTTTTTATTTTGAAACAGGGTCTCACTGAGTTGCAAAGGACCTCACTAAGTAGTAGCTGAGGCTGTTCATGAACCACAATCCTCCTATCTCGGCCTCCCAAATACTGGGATTATAAGCATGAGCCACCATATCCAGCTTACACTAATGCATTTTAATACATATTTAAAATTTTTTGTTTCTTTTTTTATTCATCGTACTCTTCTGAAAATGCCTTATTCTAGGTATAGCTTCTTATTTATCTTTTACATAACCTAACTCTAAAGTTTCACATAACTAGAGAAAGACGGGTGACCTGATTGGATTTATTACAAATTGATGTCCTCAGTATCTAGTGGGAACTCAGTGCTGTTAAAACTTCTAGTACATTTCTCTTGTCAATCTATATTTTGTCCTAGACAATTATTTTAGTTCATGACCTTGATTTCCATTTATGGAAGAAAAAATCTAACAGAATAGAGTAACTGCATTATCCTATGAATATGTCTCCTCTCTATCCTATGATATTTGATTTTTCTAACTATATCCTTTTACCTTTAAGGTGGGTAGCACTCCTGTAATGTTATTGAGGAACCCCTGCATTATGTATGGAATCCCATTTATATTTGCCTATGTATGGATCTACAGTTTTATTTTGTACTATAGCTATCTTCTCAACTTACTTTTGTTTTGATTCTCATGTCTTTTTCCATACAAAACCACATTTTTCTGTTCCCCTCACAAGACATGGCTATAGTCATTATTATACTTATCTTCTGCTGTCTCTTGAATACCCTCCAACCAGCAGTGTGTCTCTATTCATCATTTGGATTCACTATTACACATTTGGGCAAAGTCCTCCACATTTCCACATTCTCAGCCATTACTTTACTAATCTTCTCAGAAATCTTTTTCATAGTTGAACCTATCTTTCACTTTGAGTTGCTTTCTTTACTTGGATTCTGAGACATTTTGCTCCTCTGATTTCCTAGAGATGTCCTGACCATCCATTATTTCCCAAAGGATTAAAGACTACTTAATGATCTCCTTTTAATTTAGTTACCACTTTAAAGATCTACTTTCAAATACAGTTATATTATAGGTACTAGGGATGAAGACTTCAATAAAAGTCTTAGGGGAAAGAGAAAGTTTAGGGGAAAGAGAAGACAGTTTAACACATAATAGTGGGCCTTTTGCTTAGGTAGAAAGTTATTTGCTTAGAGTTTGCCCAGCTAGAAAGGGATCTTTTGACATCTCAGTATGAATCCAAATTCCCTTTCACCCATGTTTTGTATCTGAGTGCTCTTGAATACTAAATAATTGAGGGTACTTTCCCCACAGGGGAATTATGGGTGGGTCAATTATTTTTCCTAGCCTGAGCATCATTCACTCTTATGTGACCATCAGTGAGTTAAAGACTTTATAAACTACTGAAGAGAGAAAAAAAATTATACATTTCAGGGGTTCATAGGTATTCCATGGATACACAATGAAAACTCTTTTACAAAGCTCTTATAAAAAGAAAACGTTTGTACACAGTTGCAGAGTAAACTTCATTAGGACAGAGGAAGTGGCCATCTACAAACCAACAAAAGAGGTTTCAAAAGAAGTAAACCCTACCAAAACTTGAATCTAAAACTTCTACAGTCCAGAAATGTAAGAAAACATATTTGTTCTTTAAGTCATCTATCTATGATACCTTCTTGTAGGATCACTAGAAAACTAATATACTTTTCAAGGTAGGTCAATATATAATGCACTCTGGTGACCAAAGCCATAAATTACTGAATAAAAAAAGATGAGAATTGAGAGGGAGAATTTTGAAATATTCTGGCTTGATCACATAGATCATTCATATATATATATATATATATATATATATATATATATATATATATATATATAATTTTTTTTTGGTGGTACTGGGGTTCCTGGAAACCCTTGTACCTCTGGGCTACACTCCCAGACCTATTTTTATATTTTTTATTTGGAAACAGGGTGTCTTAAACCAGCATGGCTGGTTTTGAACCTGCGCAATCCTCCTGTCTCTGCCTCCAAAGCACGAGGATTACAAGCATGTGCCACCATGCCTGGCCTTTATATATTCTTATAACATTTATTTTTATTGTTCAACTTATAGCTACACAGTGTATATGGATTTCAATATATTTGATATATTTTAAATTGACATGATATATTTTAGGTGATATACCCTGGACTTATTCACAGCTAATTTTGCCATTGATTATAATGGGAAGACAATGAAATCCAGTTTTATTGGAGGAAGGGAAACATTGAGTATCATTTTAACTAGAAGTAACTATGCAAATGAGAAAAGCAGCTCTTGTCTTTGGCTTATACTTATTAAATTATGCCTGTAAGTTTTTTATTTCCTTCTGATCCTTTCCAGCTATGACCACTTAATTGATTAGCTAAAGAAGAACTAGTGAAAGCAACCTTCCCCTGGGTCCAAGATATCAACTTCAGGGGCTCTGTCACAATTAGTATTCAACTTCAAAACACACCAAGGCCCAAAGCATGATTGATTTTATTTCACATTATTTTATTTATTTATTCAGATGACATGATCACCAAGAAAAGGCTAAAACCATTCGTGTTGCTTTCTATATTTCCAGCTGAATTATTAATCTTTCTGTCAAGTCTAATTCCTGACCCTCAATTTAATTCTATTTCAACAGCTGATGCCTCTGTTAGTTTCACTGCACTTGAATTCTGTTGCTCCCTTGGCTATAACCTGCTGAGAAACTGTGTTTTTTGAGTACTTAGGAGAAAAGCTCTATGCTTTACTGACTCATATTTTAATTTCAAATGCTATTATTAGGATCTGGTACTTGAAAACAAGTGTTCTGAGAGATGTTTCTCATATATGGAAAGGCGATTGACAAATTTCATTTATATCAAGGACATAAATTACAAGAAAAATCTTTTATTTCTTATGCCATTTTATTCTTTATATCATTAGTAGAATCTTGGAGTAATCAATGGTTCTCAAAGGTAAAAAAATAATTTTAAGAAACTTGATAGCAGAAATATATATGCCTTAATACAAAAGAGAAAGACTATTGCTATATTTCACTACAATTATTATTATATATTATAAACGGCTAAGTATAAGTGAATTAAAATATAAATTCAGTGTGTCAGTGAAAATAAGAGGTAATCCAATAATTGACAAAATATGATCTTTTTGTGAAAGGATAATTGTATGTTGAAGTAAAATGACTTCATAATTTTGGGACTGCCTCACCTTAGCATATGCACTATTGATGACAGTGTAATATACTGAGATAATCAAATAAATTGCTTCTTCTTACTATAGTACCATTGATAGTTATATTGCAAAGTGCATAAAACGGTGATGTTTCAGGAAATGTATTCTCCAGTGTTGCTCAATATGTGAATCAATAAAATGTATTGCTTACATCCCCTGATGAAAATTAATGTAAAATTACTAGTATATTTTATTAATTCAATTTTTAAATGTAATGCTTATATACATTTTATAAAGTTACATATCTTAATATCTCTCCTTCGATGAGAGAATGCTTACTGCTTGAGAAGAAATTTGTTCCCATTCTTGTATTCTTACAATGATTTTTATAATTCCTACTGCTACTAATTTATACCATGAAGGCTCTGGAAATCACACAGTAACTATATTTCTGCCTCTACTACTTGATTTTCCTTGAAATCACCTGAAATTTGCATATTTAATCTTTCAGCACCATTTTTTCTATATTTTATCCAATAAAATTATTTCTCTTTCCTTAAATATTGGATCATATTCAGCTGGACATTATATTTATATATTTTACAGTTGTATATATATATATTACAGTTATATATTCTAGATATATAACTGTATATATCTAAATAGTTATATATTTTATATATATTATATATATTATACAGTTGTATATATATATTTACAGTTATATATTTTAGAGTTTCTTCACTGAGATATTTTTATGCATCATCTCTCAGTGGTTATCAAATAATTCAAGAAATAGTTTTTGAGTCATGTGTAGATTGTGGTAACTATTGGAACTGGAATGATGTGTAAGTTCCAGTCTCTATTCTCCAGAGTCAGTCTAGAGGACAAGGCAGAGTAAACAGGCAATTCTACTACACTGTTAAAAAGATAAAAATATAAAATACTGAAAGAATCCACTGAAACCTTATAGGATTTAAGAGTCCAGAAAGACTTTTTAGAGCAGAATAGCATTAATAATAAACTACACTGAAGAAGGAAGTAGCCACAAAAAGGCTATTGATGTCTTCCAGAAATAATAGACAAAGGAACAACATGATGAGTTGAAAGGCATGGTTTGTTCAAAAACCTATAAGTAGTTTAAAGATTCTGAAAAACAGAATGTGCAATGTATACTGCACTGAAGATATATGCATGCTTTGGCAGCTATGTTAGTGCCCTAGGGCTATCATAAAAATGTCCACAAACTGTGTAGCTTAAAACAATAGAAATCTATTCTCCCACAGTTCTTGAGAAATATAAAACCAAGGTGCATGAGGGTCACACTCACTCTAGAGATTATTCAGCTGAATCAGTCCTTTCTTGTTCCAGGTCTTGATGGTCTCAGGTGTTCTTTGGCTCACAGAAGCATGGCTCTAACCTCTGCTTTCATCGTCACATGCCTTTTTTCCTCTGGCAATATCTGTGTCCGCTTCTTATAGTGATACCAGCCAATGAATTTGGAGCCCACTCTAATTCTAGAATGATTTAATTTCAAAGTTCTTGCAAATCATATTTGGAGAATACTATGTTCAAATAAGGCCACCATTTAAGCTTCTCAATATGCCTGAATTTGGGGGGAATTCTATTTAGTCAACTATAGTAAACATTTGTGATTTTATTATTATGCAACTATAATCTATTGATGCACTTATACAGGGTCTATATATTATATCTAACTGAAATATATAAAATCAGGTATGAAGTGTTATGCTTTGACATTCACATGTTACTGAGATTTAACATTAGTGGGAAATTGGAAAGCATGTAATTTCCTACTTTTTGTGACTGACTAATGTCACTTAGCATAATGTTCTCCAGTTCCAACCATTTTCCCACAAATGACATAATTTTGTTTTTCTTTATGGCTAAGTAAAATTTCATCATGTACATATCTTATAGTTTTGTAATCCATTAATCTGTTGATGGGTATCTTGGATGATTTCATAGTCTAACAATTGTGAATTGTGCAGGTATGAAGATAAATACTCATGCATTAGTTTGGTAGTTTGGTTTCCATTTTTTGAGTAGATACTCAGAAGTGGTCTTGTTGGGTCATATGGTTGGTTAGTTCTAATTCTTCTGAGAATACTTCATATTGTTTTCCAAAGTTTTTGCACTAATTTGTAAGCCCCCCAGCAATGTATTAGAGTTCCCACTTTTCCACAACCTCTCCAGCATTTGTTATTTGTGTTTTGAATGACTGCCAATCTAGTAGGAATTAGGTGAAATATCAGGGTAGTTTTAATTTGCATTTCTCTGATTGCTAATGATGTTGTACATTTTTATACATTTATTAGCCATTTGAATGTCTTCTTTTGTAAAGTGTCTATTTAGTTTACTTGTCAATTTTTTTGTAATATTTTTATTTTAGCATTGAGTTTCTTGAGTTCTCTGTATATTCTAGATATTAGTTCTCTATGGGAGGAATAGTTGACAAAATTTTTCTCCCATTGTCATCTCTTTTTTGAGGTTCTTGATAGTTTTCTATGCTGTACTGAAGCTCTTCAGTTTTATTCAATCCCACATATTATTCTCTTTTTAATTTCTTGTGCCTTTGGGGTCTTGTTGAGAAAGTTTTTACCTGTGACTATATGTTGAAGAATTGGACCTATGCCCTCTTCAAAAGTGGCAAGGACTCTCTCTGGTCTGATTGCCAAGTCTTTGATCCATCTTGAATTGCTTCTTGTGCATGGTGAGAAATTGGGGTTTATTTTCATTTTTCTGCATATGGTTAACCAGTTTTAACAACACCATTTTTTGAAGAGGCTATCTTTTTTCTAGTGTATGTTTTTGGCCCCTTTGTCAGAAATAAATAGGCTGTGTGGATTTGTTTCTGAGTCTTCTATTCTGCTCCATTGATCTATTTATCTGTCTATGTGCCAATACCATGTTGTTTTTATTATTATGGCCTTGTAGTATAGTTTGAAGTCAGGTATTATCATACCTTCTGCATGGTTCTTGCTGCTGAGAACTACTTAGACTATTCTTTTTTTTTTTGATGTTTCAAATGAGTTCAAGGACTGGGTTTTCTATGTCTGTGTCTATGTCTATGTCTATGGCATTGGTAATTTAATGGGTTTTGGGTTAAATCTGTAGATCACTTTTGGAAGAATGGCTATTTTGATATTTTATTTTATTTATTTATTTTTTAATTTAATTTTATATTTTGGTAGTACTGGGGTTCCTGGAAGCCCTTCTCTGTCCGGAATACACTCCCAGACCTACTTTTATGTTTTTATTTGGAAACAGAGTCTCTTAAGCCAGCGAGGCTGGCTCCGAACCAGCGGGATCCTCCTGTCTCCGCCTCCCAAGCGCAGGGATTACAAGCGTGCGCCACCACAACCGGCTGATATTTTAAATAGATGCTGAAAAGCATTTGACAAAAACCAATACCCATTTATGCTAAAAGCACTGTAGAAAATCAGAATAGAAGGAACATACCTCAACATCAAAAATGCAATATAAAATACACCTACAGACAACATTATATTAAACAGAAAAAAACAGCAAGAATTTCCCCTAAAACAAGAATAAGACAAGATATCTATGATCAACACTTCTTTTCAATAGAGTACTTGTGACTCTAGCCAGAAAATAAGGCAAATAAGGCAAGAGAAGGAAATCAAAAGAATACAAATAGAAAAAAAGAACTAAAACTATCCCTATTTGTAGATGACATGATGCTATACTTAGAAGAGCCAACAAACTCAAACAAAAGGCTTTTAGAACTGATCGACAAATTCAGCAAAGTGTCTGGATATAAAATCAATCTTAAAAAACCTGAGGCTTTCCTGTATGTCAACTATAAATTCATTGAAAATGAAACCCAGAAAACATTTCCACTCAGGATATCCCACAAAATAAAATACTTAGGAATAAACCTAACTAAGGATGTAAAGGCCCTCTGAAAAATTATAAAACATTGATTAAAAAAACATCAAGGAAAACCTTAGGAGATGGAAAGATCATTGATCTATTTAAATGTTTCCTATTTCTTGCGTACTTTTTATCCTGAAATTCTGAATTTATTTTGAAGGAAATACCCAAGAGTAGAAGAATATAGCAGAGGACAATAAGGTGACCTCACTGAGGGGAAAGGGAGGTGGAAGAGGGAAATTCCCTAATGTACATGTTATACATTCACAAACATATCAAAGTCCATCACTAAGCCAAACATGAGAAGAAGGGAGGGGGAGGGAATGAGGGAAGGGCTAAATGAGTGATGTGTGTATGTATGTCTCTACCATCTTGTACTCCATTAAGATGTATGGCTACCATGCACCAATAAAAAATAAAAAAATAATAATGAATAGAGATCAAGAGAGAATGTCAGAAGCTAACATTGTCATTATAATTAGCAAAGATACACACAAAAGGTGAGAGAGAAAGCTAGAATATCCGAAGGTTAAGAATTGAGAGAGACCTTCATCAAAGTGTAGAAATTGTTTCACTCTTTAAAATTTGATTTAAATAAATTGTTATTTATGAACAAATCTTAGTTCTTAGGTTAAATACTTTTCCTCAAATGAACATAATAGGCTAAATGAGATTTTCTTTAAAAAGTTTCTTTAATTCTTATTAAGGAAAACAGAATGTATTCTCTTGAAAGAAAGCCACTCAATAAATCAATTTTAAGTGTCTGGTGATATCAAATGAGACAAAGGTGAATCATTCCTTGAACACAATGCCAGGATTAGGTTGAGGAGAATGCACAATGCTTAAGAGAGTCTCCCCCCCACCCAAAAAAAAAACCTCAGTAGTTCACACTCATGATATTTTAGTGCAATATTTTTTAAATATCCAAACTAATGAGAAAAAAATAAATTTAAAGATAGGGTGTGGCAACATTAATCCAAGTTGAATATTGAGACAAAAATTATTCCCCTATATAAATTTTTAAATATTGTAATGACTATTTTCCAGAGCAACAGATTAGTATAAAAATACCAACAAAATTGATTATTGCGTATATTAAGTTTTCAATATTATTTTAAGTTTAAAAATTTTGTTTACTCTGAAATATTTTAAAACTTCATGTGTTTCTTTCTCTCTCTCCCTCTCCCCCCCCCCGTGTGTGTGTGTGTGTGTGTGTGTGTGTGTGTGTGTGTGTGTGTGTGTGTTATACTGGGAAATCAACCCAGGGGCCCCCAGACCTATTTTATTTTTTTGTTTTGAAACAAAGTCTTAACTAAATTTTGAAGAACCTCCTGGTCGTTCCTGAGACTGGCTGCAATCTTTTGAATCTTCTGTTTCAGCCTCCCAAATACTGATTATAGGCATGTGCCACAATGTCTGACTGACTTTATGTATTTCTAAATGCTAATTTTTCTTCAAAGTAGATTTTGAAAATATTATTCTAAAGCATGCTTTCATTGAAATCCATAAAACTAAAATTGTATATAAGTGGAGTATATATATATATATATATATATAGCCACAAATTTCTCTATGTATATGTATATACAGGATAGAATATCTGCATAATTTATTTTTATTTTTATTTATTTTTAAATTTATTTTTATAATCATACATCACATTGGAATATAAGACTTGAGAGGATATACAAGCACACATCATCCAATTAACCCTCATCCAGTCCCCATCCCATTCCCTCCCCCTCCCTCAATCCCATGCTTGTTTGGTGATTAACTTTGATACATTTGTTTATGTACCTCCTGCATTTTAAAGAGGCTCCATCCTCCCCTATTCCATACCCTCTGACTGGTCACCTTAATTGCTTCACTATAGGGCCCTTTCTATAGCTCGACCTCTTCCTGTTGCCCCTTTCCTCCTAGTTATTGCTGATTAGGGGAAGCATCTGGTTTTAATTTTCTGCGATATTTCTCTGTGCATGCCGCGTTGCAAGTACCGATCCCACTCTTGACGGCCTCAGTATAGCCTGGCTACTCGGTGGACTGATCCAGACCTCGCTGGCTCAAGCAGTGGCCTTGCCTCATGGGAGGCCCCGATTCTGGTTTCGCTGGCCCAGATACCAGCCTAACCCCTAGGCTGGCTCTGATCCGATTTCGTGCTTGGGAGTTTTTTCTTCCCTGCTACTTATTAATTTATTCAATCACATTTTATTATATTAGTATAAGAACTATAAATATAGATTTTAATTATTTAGCAACATGTAAATATATATGTATCTTATATACAAATATATGACCATCTTTTCTTTCGCCCAAGATCTAATATATCTTGTCATATTACCAAATTTAAAACTAAATATTTACACTTTGGTTTTTTATGGCTGGCCTTACAGTACAGGTGGACATATCTGCATGACTAAGGCTTTCTTGACACCCTGGCTCTTTTTGTCCCTAAAGGGAGCGCCTCACTTGCTTTTACCTCTACCCCAAAGGGAGAGAGTTATAATAACAGTGAAAAGGTATGTCAATAACCACTAATTTTTAAATATTTAAATCAGGATCAACCACTTTTATAAGGCACAATTATGATTATAGACCTTTAAAATGTAATATCTTGCCAGGCATGGTGGCACACGCTAGTAATCCCTGCGCTTGGGAGGGGAGACAGGAGAATCTCGCAGGTTCAAAGCTAGTTGTGCTGGCTTAAGAGACCCTATTTCAAAAGATAAACTAGGTCTGGGAGTGTAGCCCGGAGGTAGAAGGGCTGCCAGGAACCCCTGTTACACACACACACACACACACACACACACACACACACAGAAATATCTTTCTTTATATAGTCAGAAAATACATCTTGTCCATTTTAAGAAATTCACTCCAACTTTTATATTACTTTTCATATATGTGGGAGGCCCAAAACAAATACACATTGAGTTTGAACTAAACCTAGGAGACAAATCCTCTATTAAAATTGCAACAATGGACAGCTTATTACTGGCACCAAAACTTATTACTGGCACCAAAACTTCCAAGAGTCAATTAACTACCTTTCACGTCCAATCCTTTCCCTGGGTATTCTGCTAGAATTTGCCAAGATGCTTCATGGCCAAAGCAGACACATCTGCTGAGGGCCCGATTTGCATTCTTGGCTTTGAGTCTCCACACCTGATGGTGGGTGACTCCAGCACCCTGTGTTATTTTCCTGGCATCTTTGAGAGGCTGATAAGCAACAATGACACTGGAAGAAAACCTGGTGATCAGGAACCAAAATTTGAGTCTCAGTATTTTGGTCTGAAAAACATGACTCTATGACTTTTCAAAACAATTAATTGCTTTGATTTTTTTTTTCACATCAGTTTTAGATTTACAGAATAATTGAGGAGATAGTTACAGAAAAATTCCACGTTTCCCACTCTGTCCAGAGTCTCTTATAAGAATCTTCTGTTAATTTGGTACATTTATTATAACTTGTTAAAATAAATCAACCAGTATTGATACATTGTCCTTGAGTTCCTTATATGTCCTTAGTTGTCTATTTTCCTCTTTTCTGTTCCAGGATCTCATCCAGCACACTACACTGCCTTGGGTTCTTATGTCTCCTTGGACTCTTTGTGACTCTGGCAGCTTCTCAGACGTTCTTGTTTTTGACGACTTGATGGATTGAGGAGTACTGGTCAGTTAGTTATTGTGTAGGATGCTTCTCTGTAGAATTATTCTGATATTTTCCTCATGATTTCTCTTGAGAGAGAGATCACAGAAGCATAGTATCATTTTCATCAGATTATGTCAAATGTCCAAAGTACCAAGATGATTTATAAATGATAATGGAGATTTTTTTCTTTTGTGGTACTGGGTGATCTTAATCACCTACCTGAAGCAGTATTAAATTTCTTCACTTTAAATTACCTGTTTTTCCCTTCCCTTATACTCTTTAGAAGTAAGTCACTAGAAAAAGTGGAAAGTTATGTTCACCTTCACTTTGGGTGAAAATTTACTTCAAGTTACTTTAAATTTGAGTAAATTACTTTTAAATTTTGGGAAGTTGTGTTCCTTCCTACCATTTATTAATTTATCCAATAATGAATTTATTTATTTATTTAACAAGTATGGATATTTTATAAAGAAAAATACCTTAGTATACCTTAGGTCTATTGTAACCATACATTATAATGAAGTTCAGAGTGATAGGGACATACATACATACAACTTAGAAGCATCCCCAATTTTAAATTTTTAATAATTTTTATCTTTGATTTTTAAACTATAAATTGATTCTAAGTTATGACCTATAACCCAGTGCTACTCTAATTATCTGGTCAAGTTTTTCCAGCTTTAGCCATTAAAAGCTCTTTCACTTGGCTCCTCTGCCTCTTTCACAAACTATTGTAATTATATTTTGAGTACTTTTTGGCAAAGTCATATTATATGCATGTAATGTTTTACATATATAATGATACAAAAAGTGCTCAAAATTATGGTGAGATATATAATTATGGGAAAATATGTATATGGTAAAACTCAGTTTTGCTTTATAAATGCTGAGAACATCCTTCACAGTGGTTTTATTTGTTTGCATTTTCATGGGTAATGAGTGAGACTTCCTGTTATCTCAGATCCTCATCAGCATTTAGTGTTGTCAGCTTTTTGGATTTTAGTCATTCTGTTAGATATTTGGTTATAAGCCTCCCTGTTCTAATTTGCAATTTCCTATTGAAAAATGGTGTTGAGAATATATTGTAAGTTTCTTTTCAATCCTCATATTTTTATTTGTAAGGTGTCTATCCAGATCTTTTGTTCATTTTTTCAGTTTGGTTGTTTGTCTTCTCATTGTTAGAATGCTAAAAGCTCTTTTTTTTTACACTTTTATTGGTGCATTATAGTGTCACATCATAATATAGTTTTTAGTGGTAGGCTTTCCCTTGATTCCCCCCCCCCCAATTTCCCCACCCTTTCCATACAGGGTATTGAGGTTGACATTGGTATTCTCACATATGTACATAAATTGGATAAAAGAAATTCTTTCATTGATCCTTCCTCTCCCTCATTCTTTTTCCTAGACTATCTCCAGGGTTCCAATGGAGTTTCTTTGCTGTTACCTGGAGTCCCATTGGTATCCAAAATATTCCCTTTCTTCTTCATATGAGAGAAAACATAGGGCCCTTCACTTTCTGTGCTTGGCTAATCTCACTTAACATAATGTTCTCCACTTCTGCCCATTTTTCCACAAATAACATTATTTCTTTTTTGATTGTGAAATGGAATTATATTGTGTGTATATCACATAATTTTGTAATCCACTCATATGTTGGTAGACACCTATGTAGTTTCCATTATGCTGCTATAAGCATAGATATGCATATATTACTATTACTGTCCCATAATACTATAATATTCTGATTTCAGTCCCCTTGAAAAGATATTCAGAATTGCTATAGCTGGATCATATTTTGGATTCATTCCCAGTTTTCTGAGGAATCTCCACATTGACCTGCACTAATTTGAAATTTCACCAATAGAATAGAATAGTTCTACTTTCTCCATAACTTTTCCAGCACTTATTATTGTTTGACTTGATGATTGCCATTCTAATCAGGGTCAAATGGAATCTCAATGTAGTTTTGATTTGCATTCCCCTGATTGCTAATGATAGTGAACATTTTTCATGCATTTATTGGCTATTTGTATTTCTTCTCATGTGAAGTGTTTATTTAGTTTAATTGCCTATTTCTTGATTTTACTTTTTTAGTGATAAGTCTTTAAGTTCTTTGTATATCAAGCTAAAATGTTTCTGCTCATCAAAGGAAACCATCAAGAATATAAAGAGAGTGCCTATAGAATGAGAGAGATCTTTGCAAGGGTTCATTGAATGTTTAAAATCTTTGTCTTTTACCACCTTTGTGTTTTACAAATATATTCACATACTCTGGGGTTAGACTTTCTGTTACCTTAAAGATATCTTTTGTAAAAAAGAAGTTTTTCATTTTAATGAAGCTTAACATATATTTTGTTGTTTTGTGGACCATGTTTGTGGTATTAACCTCAAAATTCACCACCCAACAGAGAGTCACCTAGATTTTCTCCAATGTTATCATTGCAAATTTTATAGTGCATGTTCCATATATCTATGTGACTACTCTTTTGAAAAATATCATCTTCTTGATCATTGTACATGTACAGTAAATCTTGAAGTTTGATAAGGTCAGACCTCCAAATTTTTTCTTTTGTAATATTGGCTATTTGGGGATTTTTGCTTCCCATATAAACTAAACATTTTTTGGTTAGTCTGCCTTAAAGTTTATTCATTTTACTGATGTTTTTAAGGACCCAGCATTTGATTTTACTTTCTATTACTTTCCTGCTTTAGAGTCAAGTGTGATATCACCTGCTTGCAATCCCAGTTCTTGGATGGCTGAGACAAAAGTATCTGCAGATTCAAAGCCAACATCAGCAATTCAGTGAGGCTTTCAGCAACTTAGCAAGATATTCTTACCAAATAGAAAATAAAATAGTGCTGTAGCTGTAGCTAGGGGGGGAAATGCTCCTAGGTTCAATCCCTAGTATCAAAAATATAAAATTTTAAAATATTCCTGCTTTAAATTTTATATCTAATTTTTGTTATAATTTTCTTTTTGCTTTAGGCTTAATTACACCTTTTCTGTAGTTTTCTAAGATGGATATGCAAGTGATTAATTTTATATCTTTCTTTCTTCTAATTAATTTCTTCAATATTATTAGTCTTCCCTTAGCATTTACTTCCACTTTATCCAACAAAGATTAATAGGCTATATTTTGATGTTTACTTAATTCAAATAGTTTGTATTTGCTCTTGAGATTTCTTCTTTGCTCATGTTTTGTTTGGATTTTCTTAAAGTATACACACACACAAAACCTGGATTTAGTTTAGCCTTGTTTTCATGAATGCCCCAAGAGTAACTGAAATTTAGAAAATACAATATCAATATTAGTTTCTCCTCAAGTTAAAATGAATACAGAAAAGTCTCCTTTTGCTTCAGAAAGGCATAAAAACAATAGAAATAGGTAATAATGTGAACCTATTACATAGTACTTTGAAATGAAGAACATTCGAAATTAAATCTACAAGAATATTGCAATCCTTTCTGCAGTCTCATTTATATAATGCACAAAATCTTATTTCCTATTAAAACATTTTTATTATTGCAGGCCTCATTTGCATTAATGAAGACTAGGAATTTTATGAAGTAAAAAAGTTTGCATTTCTCTTTACTATCTTCTATAATATCCGTATGCATTATGTATATATGCTTGTGTGTGCACATGCATGTGTGCATGTGTGATTTTAATTGCTCTGCTTGAACTTAATTGCTTTTAATATTGTAATATGTTTTCATTATTAGCCTTTTGCTTTGACATTTTAAAAACTTTAAAATATCAGTGACCAATTGAGTGTTATTTCTTTAACTATCAAATGGAACAACTCTCAAGCTGGTATCATTATTTAATTTTTATTCTCCAAACTGAAAGATGGTCTGCATGTACATCTGGGTTGTCAGGAGCTGAAGGTTGTGCAATGGACTGCCCAGGAGCAAAAGCAGTTCATAAAGTTGAGTATATATGGGTATGAGGAGGAAAAGTTAATGAAAAGAATTTAGGAAAAAATAAATATACAGACCAAAGAGGCTTGCTTAGAAGGAAGATCTCAGAGACATCCTGAGCATTTCATTTCATTGTATCATCCTTTCCTTGTGGATTATCCCAAATTCCTGGGATCATCTTAAAAAATAAAGAAGAAAGATGATTCCTATAATTTTGAGATTTCCAGTTTGGAAGGAGCTATAATTCCATCCCCAAATAACATTCCATTGTAATTTCACAGAATGTATTACACATCTGCTTGACTCCCAATTAGACTTTGAGCTCTTTTGGACAAATGTGATGATCTTCTATATTTTGCTAGCGCACCGTACATTGCCAAACATATAGCAGGAACATGAAGAATGTTAAATAACTAAATCTCTTTAATTGTATCTCTCCATTTTTTAATCCATGTTTCATTATGATAAACATAGAGATGGCCTCATAGACATACACACATCAAAGTCATAGATTCAATAAATCAATCTTATTATGTTACCTTAGACTTTAATCTGTATCATTACTTCTCATTGCTTTTGGGAAAAATCTCCTCTTAACTTTGGTATCATCCCAGGCTCAATGGCCAGTACCACCTGAGCTGCTCGTCCCCAGGGTCCACATTATATCACACATGCACACATATACACATACATAAGCGCATACACACACACACACACACACACACACACACACAGCTTGAAATAGTAAGCAATATTTGAATAAATGTTATTGAAGCAAATAATTTGTATAGAAACATCTTTGGAAATTCTTCTTTCATATGTTGAAGTTACCAACTTTGAAAAATACATCAGTAAATAAATACACACACAAATAAATACATAAAAAATAAGGCAAAACAAAGAAGCCAAGTTTTTAAACAAAATTACAAACATACAAAAGTATAATAAACTGACCTGATAGAGTTCAGGATGGGACATAGCACAAAGCATAAAAAGTAGAGAGAAAATTGTATAGAGAAAAACGTACAGAAAAAATCCTGCCAGGGATTTATAAACATGTCTTCCTAGTGTTATTGCCTTGCTGAATGAATCTTGACTCATAGAATATGTCAGAATAACTGAGAAATACTGTGCTGCTTGGAAATAAAAGAGAGAAAAATCAAAGGATTTTCATAGTAGAATTAAAAATTTGAACTTGACTTCATAGACCATGGAAATTGCTGCAGGATTTTTAAATTAGGAACTATGTGATTGTATTTATGACTCTCAGAAATCTTTTGCTCCTGGGGTAAAAAATAAATAGAAGGATGCAGACAGAAGTAAGCATAAGAAGAACATTTAAGTAGGGACAAATGCAATAGCAAGATGACAGAGATGATTATTTTTTATTTTACTTTATTTTGTGGAACTGGGATTGAACTCAGAGATGTCTTACCCCTCTGCTACATCCTCACCCTAAATATCTTTGGGGGAGAACAGGATCACAGTAAGTCACTGAGGCACAGAGGCTGGCATCAAATCTGCTACCCTCTTGTCTCAGCCTTCCGAGTGCTAGGATTATAGGCCACCATGCCCAGCTAGAAGATAATTTCTAAATAAAGGCACTGGTCCTGAGAACTGGAAGGAGATAGAAACAATAAGGAAAATGAGGATAGAGGACTCAGCACTATCACTTCTTTCCTCCCTGAATCTTTTAGAGCTGTCATAACAAAGTGCAATGGGCTGGGTGGTTAAAACAACAGAAATTTATTTTTCAATAGTTCTGGAGACTGGGGTTTAAGATAAGAGTGTCAGCAGAGTTGGTTTTTCCACAAATCTTTCTCCTAGGCCTGCAGATGGGCAGTTTCTTGCTGTGCCCTCCATGACCTTTGCTATGCGTCCCTGCAATCCTGGTGTCTCTTCTTTTTCTTATAAGGTCACCAATCTTATTGAATTATGTATGACTTAATTTAACTTCATTACTTCTTTAAAGGCCAAATGTAGTCATATTGGTCATTATGGCTTTAGCATCCGGATCTGGGGGAAACAATCCTATACACATCACTCCCGTTTCCTCAGTGGCTCTCTTCAAGAAACAGTTATTTCCATGCCCTTCTGTTTCTCTGACTATCTTTGCTTGAATTGTTTCATTATAACTTTTACCATGTCATCCTTTTCTACTTCTGATGATTCATATAAATATTTTACATATGAGCCGGGAGTGGTGGTGCACGCTTGCAATCCCCGCACTTGGGAGGCTGAGACAGGAGAATCACATGTGTTCGAAGCTAGCCTCAGCTACTTAGTGAGGCTCTCAGTAACTTAGTGAGACCCTGTTTCCAAAAATAGGTCTGGTAGTATAACCTGGAGGTAGAAAGCCTCTGGGTTCCACCCCCAGTACCACACACACACACACACACACACACACACACACACACACACACTATATATATATATATATATATATGTATATATATATATATATATATATATTTAACATATGTAATCTTTTTTCTGAATTCATATCTGTCCTCATTTTTCTCTCTAGCCATCTATGGCCCTACACTTTTCTTCTTTTTCTATAAGCCATCCTATAACAAACATTAGCTGAATTTGAGTCAAGAAAAAGAATTTCAACGGGTTAAGCATGTTAACTTTTCTTAGTACCAAATTCCTAGGACTAAGTAATCTTTGACTTTTAGATTTTTTTTTTTTGTAATGTGTTCTAAGTACCTGGGTTCCTCAGAAATAAGAAGGAACTATTTAATCACCCATACAATGAAACATCCTAAAACGATTATCAAACTACAGCTTATATACTTGTGCATGGCTCATTGGAAATGACTATCCCTTTACCTCAGCAGTCACGTAGTACATGACTATGAGTATTCAGACATTTTTCATGCTGTGTTAGCAAGCAATTAGTTATCATGTAGAATATGCAGATACAGATGTTCTTATATACGAGCAACATTAACACAGGCCAAAGATAATCTAAGGTACATACAAATGAGAAAATGTAATGGATTGTTTATTATTTTCTTTTCTGAGCTGGTCCACCTCAAATTTTTTATGTTCTGGATTATGGCTTTTGTTATTGTTGTTATAAATTATTTAATCCTCTTTAATTTCCTTGAGTGTAAAGATGGACTACTTTCACATGGGTATTCATTATCTGCCTTCAGCCTTTCATGTTGCTGCACTGTCCACCTCCTTTTCTATTTTTCCTCTTCTCACTCCTTCTTTCCTTCTCTAACTCTTAGTGGTCATTCTCTTGAAGTACACAAAATTCATGCTAATTCCTTCGTATACATTGTGTTTTTTAAATGGAAGCAGTGGCATCTTGCCTAGACTGCCAACAAAGGTTCAAGAATGCAAGAATAAGGAGGAAACTGAGAGCCCTTTATTATTCCAGCTCAAGAAAAATATTAATCAATTCTCATATTACACTCTTTCATGTTGATCCAGTGTTATATTCTGTTAGGCATGTTTTGCTGCGATTTGAACTTTTTTACAGTTCTATTAGCAATGCTATTTTTCTATGTACTTTGACATATTTTTAGGATGTGCTGTGGTATTTAATCCAAGTTTGTAGCAATTTTTACCAAAATAGGCAGCTGACAGTCAGATTAACTGCTGAAGCCTGAGAAACAACATGGGACTGGATTTTACTTAATAATTCAAAACAAAATCAGCAGGATAGCAAACATTTGAAGGTTACTATGTGACCTTAAATACTAGCGGTTGAGCTACACTAATACTGTATGTTTTTCTCTTATAACCTAAATATTAGTTCTATATATTACCACAGATTTTAAAAACTTAGAAATTCACATTGGTTCAAATGATGCTCACCCAGTGGAAAAGCAAGTTCTGTTACAAATCAAAACATTTAACTAAGGTGGACATGGTGGCACACACCTGTCATCCCAGGGCCTGGGAGTCTAAAACAGGAGGATTGAAGGTTTGTGGCCAGCCTCAGCAACTGAGTGAGGCCCTTTTAGTGAGATCCTGTTTCAAAAATAAAAATAAAAAGCCTGGCGTGGTGGCACACGCTTGTAATCCCCGTGCTTGGGAGGCACAGGCAGGAGGATCACACAGGTTTGAAGTCAGCCTCTGTGGCTTAAGAGACACTGTTTCCAAATAAAAATAATATAAAGTAGGTCTGGGAGTGTAGCCCGGAGGGAGGAGGGTTTCCAGGAACCCCAGTACCACCAAAATAAATAAGTAAATAAGTAAGTAAATAAATAAATAAATATAGGGCTTGGGATATAACTCAGAGGCAGAATGCCACTGAGTTCAATCCTCGGTACTATATATGTGTTTAATATTATTAATAATTCATTGATTATGAGTGTCATATGTTCAAATTTTCTTATATTTTTATTTGGTGCTTTATAATTATACATCTTATTGGGGTATAAAGTGATGGAAACATACATCCCCACAACTCTTTGAGCACTTCCCAGCAGCTCCCACGCCCCTGCCCTCCCTCTGCCCATATATGTCTTTGAGATTGGAATTGATATTTTGTATGGGTATGTAGTATTATTTCAACTGTTACTTCTGTATGTCTCTGTCCCCTTTCTCCTCCCCCGAAACCTCCTCTACAACTCTATTGTAGTCTTTGCTCTTCTGCCTGATGTTCCCCTCATTTCAGAATTTCTATCTGTGTTCCACATATAAAGCATACAACTGTTTGTTTCCATGTTCATAGCAGCACAATTCACAGTAGTCAAATTATGGAACCAACCTAGGTGAACATCCAGAAATGAATGGTTCACAAAACTATGGTATTTGTACACAGTGGAATTCTACTCAGCCATAAAGAACAAACTCATGCCGGGCGTGGTGGCGCACGCTTGTAATCCCCGCGCTTGGGAGGCAGAGACAGGAGGATCACGCAGGTTCGAAGCCAGCCTCTCTGGTTTAAGAGACCCTGTTTCCAAATAAAAAAGTATAAAAATAGGTCTGGGAGTGTAGCCCGGAGGTAGAAGGGTTTCCAGGAACCCCAGTACCACCATAAAAAAAAGAACAAAGTCATGCCATTTTCAGGAAAATAGATAAAAGTCAGGAGTATTATACTAAGGGAGATTATCCAGTCTAAAAGATTATATATATATATATATATATATATGTAATATATACATATAATAATTATGTTACAATTATATAATTAGTATAATTATAATATATACTAATTAACACAGTATATATTACTATATAAAATGTATAATATAATATATTAAGCCGGCGATGGTGGTGCATGCTTGTAATCCCTGCGTTCGGGAGTCAGAGACAGGAGGATCACACAGGTTTGAAGCCAGCCGCGAGCTCTGGCTTAAGACTCTGTTTCCAAATAAGAAAGTATAAAAAATTGGTCTGGGAGTGTAGCCCGGAGGTAGAAGGGTTTCCAGGAACCCCAGTACCACCAAATATATATATATATATGGATTGAACCCAGGATCATTCTGCCTCTGAGTTGTACTCCCAGTCCTATTTTATTTTTTTATTTTGAAACAGGGTCTCATTATATTGTGGAGTTCTTCATTAAGCTGGTTGAGGCTCGCTGCAAACCTGTGATCCTACTGCCATAGTCTTTTAAATACTGGGATTACAAGCATGTGCCACCATGCCCAACTTTTTTGTTAATAATTGATGTTCAATTTTGTATTCCTTTAGGAAGACAATAATAGTGTAATTGTTGCCATTTTAGAAGTAAAAAACAGTGTAGTAATGTTTAAGCAGCAAACTTAAGGTTACAAATCTAATAGCCAAAATATTCATTTATTATGTTCCTTTATAAAACAATTTATAATAGTCTATAAATATAAATGACTTGTCTGTGTGTTTTTTTCCAAAGGATTTAGTAGTTACTAGCAGCTTTTAAAAATAAAAAAAATAAATTACCAAAACACTATGAAAATACTCAGTACTAGAAATTGTTTGAATATATTTTTAAAAAATACATCAGCTATGCCACGTGTGGTGGTGCACACTTGTAATCTCCACTCTTGGGAGGCTCAGACAGGAAGATCGCACAAGTTCGATGCCAGCCTCAGTTACTTAGTGAGGCTCTCAGCAACTTAGTGAGACCCTCTTTCCAAATAAAATATATAAAAGGTCTAGAAGTATAGCCCAGGGGTAGAAAGCCCTTGGGTTCCACCCCCAGTACCACAAAAAAAAAATAATTAAATAAAATAAATTAGCTATTATATCCACATATGTTTTTATCACAGTGGGCCTCACTATGATGTATAATGGTAATGCACTGATAAAATAATTTAAAAAATAAAAAATAAAATGTATATTCTACTCATTAAATCTGTATATAGAAAAATTTAGTATTCATATGTAAGGAATAATTTTGTGTCTAGTCATTCAAAGAAAGATGTTTGCTGGTCAAAATATAATAGCAATTTACATAAAAATAAACAATACATAGTTAAATGGTTCACAGAAATCACTGTTAAAATATTTTATATTAAACACTTTACATCCTTATAAGTAACAAAATTACCTATATTGTTACTCTTAGGAACAGTTTTATATAATCCTCTTTTTAAAATTTTTTTCTTAGAGCCTTGCCCTTTTCAGATAGTAAAACTGAGCTATCCTGATTATCTTCAACAATTTGTAACAGCTTGGCTCCTGTTATCTGTGAGTCTAATTGAAAAACACACTTTTCATCTTACCTTTGATACTATTCATATTCTCATCAATAGGAAAAATTTGCATGAAAAGATATTACCCATGTAAATGTTTTCAAATTATTGCAAGGAAAAATACCACAGAATCATTATTGAGCTCATTAGGAGAAAGATACTGTGTAAGTGCAAAATATTATCATTTTGTCTGACAAATACCATTAGTTCATTATGAAGTATAGCATTCAATTATCTACAACATGAAGCAGAAATGAAAGGCTTTGTTATATTCTGCTAAAATGTTCTCCTGAAATTACTTTTTAAATTTATCTGGCACTACACTTTTGTCATTAAGGAAACAATAGGCTTCACTTAATTCAAAAAATTTATTGTTTCTTTTCAGGATAAGTGGATGGGAGACATGGACAGGAGAATGAATAGTAGCTGCCTCTGAATATAAATTCTATGGTTCTGTAAAGATTAGGATCATGACAAAAATTGGGGACGATGGTATGTTTAACATAAGATGATACATTGTTAACAACAAATGGGCCATGAAAAATTAAGAATATATAGAGGTATATTGTAATTCTAGGAGTATCATTATATTAAAAATTAGAAACAAATAGCTAAGAAGCCAAGAAAAATTAATGAAGACTTCTAAAACAAAATTTCTGACTAAGTGGAATTTATGCCAGTAAACAAGGCTAGTTCAACATTAAAAAATCAATCAATATAATCAATCTTATTAAAGGGCTAAATAAAAGATTATAATATCATATTAATAGATGCTTAAAACAAATTTTACAAAAATCTCAGACTCTTTCTTGATTTTTAAAAATAAATGCTCAGAAAACTTGAAAGAGAACTTCTACAAGCTCATGAAGAATATCTATAAAGTAACTATAGCTAACATTATAATGGATTATAAATATATGAAACAATGTTCAATATCCTTAGCAATCAGGGAGATGCAAATCAAAACTATACTGAGATTCCATCTAACTCCAATTAGATATTCATCAATTATCTTCGATGTGAATAAGTACATCATGCGCTTTAAAGCTTTTCCCTCTCCCCACCTCCCATCCCCACAGTTAGCATAATGTCCTCATGATCCATCCATTTTCCTGAAAATACCGCAATTGTATTTTTTTATGGCTGAGTAAAATTCCATTGTGCACATATCCCACAGTTTTTTAATCCATTCATCTGTTGATGGACATCATGTCTGGTTCCATAGTTTGGCTATGGTGAATTGTACAGCTATGAACATAGATACACATGCATTAGTTTGGTAGTTTGGTTTCCTTTCTTTTGGGTAGATACCCAGAAGTGGTATTGCTGGATCAAATGGTAGATTTGTTCCCATTTTTCTGAGGATTCTCCATACTGTTTTCAAAAGTGGTTACACTAATTTGCAATCCCACCAACAATGTTTTAGAGTTCCCACTTCTCCACATCCTCACCATCATTTGTTGTTGCTTGTGTTTTGAATGATTGCCATTCTATTTGGAGTTAGGTGAAATCTCAGGGTAGTTTTGATTTGCATCTCTCTGATTGCCAGTGATGTTGAACATTTTTTATGTATTTATTGGCCTTTTGAATGTCTTCTTTCGTGAAGTGTCTATTTAGTTCACTTGCCCATTTTTTAAATTGGATCATTTGTTTTTTTAGTGTTGAGTTTCCAGAGTTCTCTATATATTCTATATATTCCTTTATTGGAGGGGTAGGTGGCAAAAATCTTTTCCCATTCTGTTGGCTCTCGATTGCGGTTCTTGACAGTTTCATTTGATGAACAGAAGCTATTCAGTTTTATGCAATCCCATGCATTGATTCACCTTTTGGTTTATTGTGCCTTTGGGGTCTTGTTGAGAAAGTTTTTATCTGTGTCTATGTGTTGCAGTGTTGGACCTATGCCGTCTTTGAGGAGCCTTAAGGTATCTGGTCTAATTTCCAAGTCTTTGATCTATTTTGAATTGACTCATGTGCAGGGTGATAAATTGGGATTAATTTCCAATTTTCTGCATATGGTTAACCAGTTTTGCCAACACCATTTGTTGAAGAGGCCATCGTTTTTCCAGTATATGCTTATCAAAGTCAACCACTAAACCAAGCATGGGAAGGAGGGATGGGGAGAAAATGAGGTGGGGACTGGGTGGGGGCTGGCTGGGTGATATGTGCATTTATGCCTACACAAGTTTTTTTTTTACCCCATTATGATGTATAAATACAGTACATCAATAAAAAATTAATAAAAAACTTAAATATTTTCTACATTATAGTAATACCACAATAGAAATATAATATAAAATTTGAATTCATAAATGTAGAACCCATAGATAAAGATGGTTAATTTTATGCATTTGTGAGAAAAAATATGTGTACAAGAAGAAATGTTCATAGTAGCATTCATCTAACAACCAAACCAAAGTCCATCAGAATTATAATCAATATATATTAGGTAATGCTCATTCTATAGAATGTGGTTCATTAATAAAAATTATGGCTACATGCAAAAAAAGAATATAAATTATCAAGAAGTCAAACAGCAATAAATGCTGGCAAGAATGTGGGGAAATAGAATACTTCTGCACTGTTAGCAAAATTGCAAATTAATACAACTGCTATGGAGATCACTGTGAATATTCCTCAGAAAACTAAGAATAGACACACTATATGATTCCAGCTATACCACTCCTGGGTATCTTTTCAAAAGAACCAAAGAATATTATGGTAATAAATGCATGTTCATATTTATATCAGCAAAATTCACAATAGCCAAATTAAGGAATGAACCCAGGTGTTCATCCACAGAAGAATGGAGCACAAAATTATGGGATGTATATACACAATGGAATTCTACTCAGCAAAAAAAAAGAACAAAATTTTGTAATTTTCAGGAAAACAGATAAACCTGGAGAACCTTATGTTGAGTGACATTAGCCAGTCACTGAAAGTGAAGGGTCATATATTTTCTCTCATATGTGGAATAATTAATATGTAAGAGGGACTTCAGATAATGTAGGAGAAACTCCAGTGGAGCCAGAAAGGAGTCCTTGAGATTGGCAGGAGAGAATTAATGAAGAAAATACTTCTACTGACGTTATATACATATGTGAGAATACCAGTGCTAATTTCAATATTTTTTAAGGGGAAGGAAGTAGAGAGAGAGCCAAGGGACACTCACCAAGTGCTATATACACGCATGTCACTACCACTATGAACTGTACTATGATGTGAGACTATAATGCACTAATACAAGTGTATAAAAATATCAAGAACAATGCAAAGATATTTCTTCTCTCCCCCTCTTTTGTGGTAATGGGTATTTAGTCCCAGGACATTCTACCTTACAGGCTATACCCCAAGTCTTTTTTATTTTTTGTTTTGAATCAGGATCTTGCTAGACTTCTGAGTCAAACTGAACTACAGAGGCTGTCTTTGAGCCTGTGATCCTCCTGTCTCTGCCTCTCAAGTAGTGGGAATACAGATATGCTTCAACATGCCTGGAATATGCTGGAAATGCTAACTAATGAAGTGAGATAGAAAAGGAAGCAAAAGGTATATAGATTGAACAAAAGATATAAACTTTCACTGCAGAAGATATGATAATCAATGTAGAAAAAACAAAATAAATCAACAAAAACTCCAAGATTTAATAAGCAATTAAAGTTGTAGGTTAGAAAGTTAATGTACAAGCTGGGCGTGGTGACTCATGTTTGTAGTTCCAGTACTTGGGAGGCTATGACAGGAGGATCCAGGTTCATGACTAGCCTCAGCTACTTAGTGAGGCCATCCACAACTTAGCAAGACCCTGTGCAGCAAAATAAATAAGTAGATAAAAATAAAGAGTAAAACACAGTGCAGGGGGTATATCTCAGAAGTAGAATGCCCCTAGGTTTAATCCACAGAAACACACACACACACACACACACACACACACACACACACACTCACTCACTCACACAAGAAAGTTAATATATAAAGTCAGTCACTCTCCTCTTTATTAGTAATGAACAAGTGAAATTTTATATTAAAAAACAATGCCATTTATTGTAGCATACAAAATATACTTCAGTATAAATCTAAGAAAATATGTAAAATAATTCTATGAGGAAAATACTAAATGATGATGAAGGATATAAAAGAAGATTATACAAATGAAGAAGGAGTGCTCTAAACTAGGATGATGATATGGTCAATGTATCTGTTTTCTCCAATATGATATATGGATTCAATGTACTCCAGAGAAAATCTCAGTAGGTTATTTTGTGTCTATCAACAAACTAATTCTAATATTTGCATAAAAGAACAAAGACCCAGAAGAACTGATATGTTGAAAAACAAAAATAAAATTTGAAGGACTGATATTACTTAACTTTAGGACTTAGTATAAACCTACAAGTAATCAAGACAGCATGGTATTCATAAAATAATCGATAAACCGATCAATGGAATAAAATACAGAATTTATGAATAAACCTGCATAAAGATATTCAACTGATACATGACAAGGTATAAAGGGCAAGATAATTGAGAAAATGTTAGTTTTTTCTCAATAAATGATGCTATAACAATTGGATATCAACATGGAAAAAACCTAGGCAGAGAACAATCTAATCCTCTTCCAGTTCTCCACCTCCTGATAAAATCTTATAGGTGAATGAAGATAGGAATGTTGGAAGATAAAACAGACTTAGACTGTAGCAATAGGAATAAAGACAATGTAGATGACCTTGGGATTTATCATGGCCTTTTAATATAATATCGAAGCAATAATCCTTAAATAATTGATAAACATTTCTAATCTGTGGAAGACACTATCAAGAAAAGGAAATACAGGTTACACATTTGGAGAACATTTTTACAAAACATATCTGATGAAGGACCATTATCTAAATATATACAGGAATAAACTTTTCTCTCCCCTTTACTCACAAATGTGAAGAAATACATTTGTCCATGACATGAAAGGACATGTTTCTTGCTTAGGCAGTGGGATTTCCCAAGTATAAAAATCCTGAATAATGAACAGAGTAAGGTATTCTGGGGAGATATGATTTGCCTCGACTGAATCAATATACAGATATACATATACATACATATATATATATATACACATACATACATATATATGTATATATACATATATATACATATGTGTGTGTGTGTGTGTGTATATATATATATATATATATATATATATATATATATATATGCCAGGTTGATAGTCATATATATATATCAGGCGTGGTGGCGCACACTTGTAATTCCAGTATATGTGAGGCTGAGACTAGAGGATTACAGTTTGCAGACAGCCTCAGCTACTTAGTGAGGTCCTCTACAACTCAGTGAGACATGGTTTCAAAATAAAGAGTAAGAAATAGGGCAGGTGGGTGTAGCTCAGAGGTGGAATGCTCCTGGGTTCCATCCCCAGACCCACACAAAAAAAATTAAAAAAAAATATATATATATGTATATATACAGTTGAGGTTTAAGATATGTATGTATACATATTTAAGATATATATATATATATATATATATATATATATATATATTAAACTTCAACAATAAAAATCAACCTTGATTAAAATGAGCTAAAGATCTATACCCTACAAAGGAAATAGGATAGCAAATAAGTACTTGAAAATATTTTCTATACCTTATGTCCTTCTTGAAATAGAAAATAAAACAATTCCATTAAATGCCTATTAAAATGGCCAAAACCATAACACTGATAACACAAAATGTAAATCTAATATGGAGAAACAGGAATTCTTGCTCATTGCTGGTGGACATGCAAAATAGCACAACTCACATTGGCAACTTCTTACAAAATTAAATATAATCTTACCATTAAATCCAGAAATTGTGTTCATTAGTATTTATCCAAAGTAGCTGAAAAAGTATAGTCAATATGAGAAAAAAATCACTGAATTAATTTATTAGTAATGACAACTGTAGGTTTTCTCAAAAGAAAGTCAGTTTAATGAAGACTTTTTTATTATTTATCCTCAACATCAAAACTAGAGCCTAGCTTATAGCTCAAGATCTGTTGAAGAAAAAAATTTACCTACTTGAACTTTGTCCTCAGATATCACACATCTTTGTTCCTAGAAAAAAAGAGGAGTAATACAGCTCACCTACAATTGTATTTGTTTTAAATACATGAATCATTTTGCCAGTTTATAACACTGTGAGTGAAAAAAGTGCATATATTTTTTACTGACTTCCTCTAAAATCGGTGCTACTGTGAATGGTCATATAAGCCTAATTGAATTGAAAGAGCGTAACATTATTTGTATTACTTACTTTCTGAAAATGCCTTGAATGATTTCACATGTCAGTTTTTGAAACTCTGTTGTATGCAAAATGTTATTAATGTCAATTGTACTGAACATATTTTTTGTTCTAATGGCCATGCTATTAAAGCAGTACACCTGATGCCTGACTATGGAAAGAACTAGGCTTGATTGAATAATGTCTCCCAAAGTTTCATGTACCCATTCCTGCAAATATTTCTTATTTGGAAGTAGGGTATGTACAGATGTAATCAAGTGAAGGCAAAGTCATCCTGTAATCTAATCCATTGACTGGAATTCTTATAAAACAGAAAACATTTGGATTCATATACTACCAATAAAAATATCAGTAGGTACCAGGCGTGGTGGCACACGCTTGTAATCCTCACACTTGGGAGGTGGAGACAAGAGGATCTCAGAGGTTCGAAGACAGCCTCACTGGCTTAAGAGACCCTGTTTCCAAATAAAAAAATATATAAAAATAGGTCTGGGAGTGTAGCCCGAAGATAGAAGGGTTTCTAGGAACCCCAGTACCACCAAAAAATATATCAGTAGTTTATTTTGTGACTATTAGTAAATCAATTCTAATATTTACATAGAAGAGCAAAAAACCCAGAAGAGCCAAGGTAATATTGAAAGACAAAATCAAATTTCAAGGACTAACATTACCTGAGAATTAGCATGTGATAGTAAAGGCAAAAATCAAAGAGATGCATCCAGAATCTTTAAAAAAAACAATAGCAAATTTATTTTGTTCCTAGATATTTAGATTATAATAAATTATTGCAACATCTCCCCTCCAAACATGAATACAATAAGAAAAGTCAGATTGCCTCTGTGGAAATTATACCTGTTTGAATTTGGTTCAAAGAAGATGACTTACCAACAGCAACATGTAGTGCCATCATTTGATTTTGATCAGGAATAAACTTTTCTCTCCCCTTTACTCACAAATGTGAAGAAATACATTTGTCCATGACATGAAAGGACATGTTCCTTGCTTAGGCAGTGGGATTCCCCAAGTATAAAATTCCTGAATAATGAACTGAGTAAGGTATTCTGGATAGATGTGATTTGCCTCAACTGACTCTATCAACATATGGAGGATTAATTGGTCTGGGTGATGAATACTGTTTTGTCTAGGATCAAGACCTTACTCTATTTTTCTGGACTCCTGTTTTCAGTTGTTTCAGTAGATAGAATTTTTCAATTGTTTAGATAATATCCTGAGGCTACACAGGTAAAATAGCAGTCTGGTTATTTTATTCTAAAGTATTTCATTGATTTATTTTACCTAGAATTAATTTTAACTCAAATGGTTCTAAAAACTTGTGTCTGCCTGATCACACTCATTAATAAACAATTCATGGTTTCCGAAATCTTTACCATAAAGTAAAAAAAAAAATCCAGAGGAGAGGGAAATAAGCTTCCCATAGAGAAAGAGTGAAGAACAGTTCACATTCATTTCCCCAAATGCCATATGCTCTGTGGATTTGGTCTGCAATCTGGAGCTAAGGCTGTAATGGCCCCTGCTGGGTAAAACATCCGTAAGAACAGACATTTGTTGGTGCACAACTGAGGAATGAAGGCACTTGGCACTCATAGATAATAGCCTGAAATAACAGGGAGATGTTTCAGAAGAAAAAAAAAATATTCTGGCACCTCTTCAGCATTATGCACAAAAGAGTTCCATCCTTTGGATTATTATCACTTAGGACAGGACTGGCTACGTGATTTTTTTTCCTGTGCTGAGATCAATATTTACATATGGTAGACAAGCACTCTACCACTAAGCTACAGTGCCAACAGATACTTTTTTACCCTTTTATTTTTTTGTGATGAAAGTGTTTGCATGTTATATTTAAGAATATTTTTAAGACACATTTTATTTTCATATCTGGTAGGGTTGACTTTATGTGTTAGGACTACCAGTAAGAGATTTTGAGAGGGGTAGTGCTAAGATGAGGACTCCTCCCTATCCTAAAATAAATACTCAGAAAATACCAAAAGGGAGCCAAGTCTTATGCATGGAAGCTTTCCTCCTGTTTTAATTATGACTTTGAAGCCATATTAAAGCATATCTATACTACTGAGACTTAATGAATCACACATAATATTCTTTATACTTTAATCTTCTTAAGGTATAGAGGAATGGACAGGGATTATTATGGTATGGCCAATTTCAAGAATCCATAAAGTTAAACATAATTTCATAATGTAACACAATTATTTTCACCCAGGAGTTTTTCTGAAGTTATACAATATGTGATATTGTAACAGACTAAATGCAAAAGTTTGCATCTCCGCTTCTCCACTCTTGTTCCTCTCACCTCTCCTCCTTTCTCCTTCTCTTTTCACTCAGGCAAGAGTGATGCTCTCTTTGGCTCAAGTTCGATTCTGAGTTCTAATGGGACAGAATGCAGCCTAGTGAAATGCACTGCTTCTTCTGCTCTGTTTCCAGTGAAGCAAGGCATCAGACTCAGGAAAGAAACCCTTTGTAGGAATGATTAACCTACAGATGGAGATCTGCATTCTGAGACATAGACACCCCTCAGCAGAGGTGCTTTAAGCCCAGGACAGTAAGGCACCCTCGTGGAAAACATAGCACAATATACCATTACTAACTAGTGTTTCCTAATACGTATTTATCAAAATGTTGAAACAAGTACATTTTTAACACAAATGCAAGAGTCAAATTTTGCGAGGGACCAGAAGAGTCACAAAGGTGAGAAATCAGGGATATTTTGCTGAAATTATTGTCTGCTAAGGAAAATATCCAAATAAGAACTGTCAGTAGCACTGAAGCAACAGAAAGGGGCAGGGCACTGGGGGAGGAGAAATAAAACAATGTAAAAATCATCATTCTGCTTAGGTCTTGGCCCTACTCCCTCATGAGTTTATATATGTTTAATGATGTCGGTAAATGGTTGTGAAATTGTATATCTAATTTACTAAAGGGAGAAGTTGGGGAGAAGTATTCATTAACTCTATCTCTGAGTTATCCATTAACATAGAACTTTGTGCTAATGATGCATCTTTTCTAAATTTTAATATTCTCTTTGAAATAAAGACAAAGCTGTTTGACTTAAGTAGCTCATAGAATGGTTTTAGGCACCATATTGGGAATATAAAAGCACTGCCTATGCTTTTAGGGCACATATAACTCTAAGATATGATTATTACCCTCTCATCACTCTACCAGAAGTATATCCCATAGTTACTGCCATTACTTTATTGAATATTTTCTTACTAGAAGTTACCACATGTAGGTATTTTTAGGCTTTTGAATTTTTATTTTAGGTCTTTATTTAGTGACTATAGGGTGATTCACAAGCCACAGAAACAGCAAGTCTATCTTAAATGATGAATTAATTTACAGAATGGTATTCTATTTACAATGTTACCTTCTCTACCACTAATTTCCTTTTCCCTTAATGGATATTGAAATTGTTCATTCTTATTTGGTTTAAGTGTCCTCCAAGTTTATTTTTTAGTTATGCCTCATATTGTAAAGCAGTTAAATTTTAAATGAGCCAGGTGTGGTGGTGTATACTTGTAATCCTAGTGCATGAGAGGATGAGAAAGGAGGATAGTAGATTGGAGGATAACATTAGATACTTAGTGAGGCCCTGTTTCAAAACAAAGAATAAAAATAGGGCTGGGGTGTTTCTTGGAGGTAGAATGCTTGCGTTCAACACCCATTACCACTATATATGTATTTTTTTTAATACTATTCAACTATGTAACCACCACTCAGTTCATAGTTTTAGAACTTTTAGAGGAACAGAAGGTTCTTTTATGCTCCCTCCTGGTACTAGCTTCAAATGTAAAAAATCCTTCAATGAAATTTGTTTTTTATCTAATTTATTTTTGGTTAAAAATATCCTTATTTACATACATTACATGCTTTGATGAGAACATGTGTGCACTATATATGCCTATTACCAAAATCATACAACAATTATCTATCATCAGTGCTATTATAGATTGATCTTTTCTGCTATGTGTATACCAACCAATTTAAAAAGAAAATACTATAGAGAAAACTTAGAATTGAGAAGGAGTAGCAAGACTAACGCAGACATAGGACCAGAAGAAGGATGCATTTTCACATTACCTATGTAAGGGGAAAACAAATGCATTTTGAGTGTATGCAGTTGTCAGTATTTAAATGCTAAATTGATTTTACCAACAGTAGATATTTGCTGAGGGGAGACAGAGACACATAAAACTCTGAGTAAAGTAGAGGACCTAAACCAAGCATGGTGGTACACACCTGTAATCCCAGGGCTTGCAGGTTGAGATAGGAGAATCTCAGGTTGAGGCCAATCTCAGAAATTTAGCAAGGTTTCAGCAATTTAGAGAAACTCTGTCTCAAGCATGTTTCTAAATTAAAAAAAAAATATGGCTAGATAAGTAGCTCAGGGGTAGAATTCCTCTGGATCCAAACTTTACTACTAAATAAATAAATAAATAAATAATAAAGTACATACCACTCAAAGAAGTGTGTGTTACATTGAGATTGTGAAGTCTGGTCAAATTTGAGATGCACAGATTGAAACATTTGAGGGAATGGAAAATAAAAACAAATAGGAGGTTGTACAAGTTAATGAAATAGCATAATAAATTAGTACACTAAACATAAGTAACTTGGCTGAAGCAAAAGCAAAAGGAATATCCTGAGAACTTTTGAAAACTAATGTTGTTTATGAAGAAACACGTTAAAGAAGACCTGATAAGTAAAGCAGACATTTTGAGTGATGGAGAACTGAGAGGTGCTGAAGGCCCTCAAGATGAAGATTCATGTGATCAGAAGAATATCTATGGAACCTGGCTGTGCAGAGGCCAGATGTCAGGGGCCCTGTCAGAGGCCAGCTATGGTTGCAGAGGAGGTTTAGACAAAGACATCTCCACTGAGAAGGGCATGCATGGAGCTGCTATCTGAAGAACAAAAAAAAAAACTTTATTCATAGACCCATCTTTTATGTAGGATTCTGGGCAAAATGGCACATGTCCATGCCAGGGTGACATGTGCATGCATGTTACACTTTGCCTAGTCATAGTTACCCAATTATATACAGATCCATGACTGTGCAAGATGTATGCACGTCTGTGGCTGCATGGAGTCATGTCTTTATTGCCAGTCTGTACTTCCTGTGGGCTCCCACACCAAGGCAGGATGAAACCAGAGAAGATACCTTTGCAAAAGTCCCACAATGTGATGGGTGTACTTGAAAAAGAACTGAAAGTAGAATATTATAGAAAAGTCAGCAGTCTGACATGGCTATAGACACTACACCATTCAGGGACAGGCTGAATTAAAGGTAATGCCAAGATCTTACATCTGGCTGGCTGGAATCAAGGGTTCTCTTAGAAGAATGGGAGAAGCAGTATGTGAGCTGATCTATCTGAATAAACGATTGATTTGTGTGAACAGAAATGTGTTTGTGTAGACACCCCTTTAAATTTTGAAACTATAATTGGAACTCCTACGAGAGAAAAAGTCTAGAGGCACAAATTGGCAATTATCAAAAGATAAGCTGCCATTCTTTTATTATTTATTTATTTATTTATTTATTTATTTATTTATTTATTGTGTGTGTGTGTGGTACTGGGGTTCCTGGAAGCCCCTTTACCTCTGGGCTACACTCCCAGACCTATTTTATATTTTTGAAACAGGGTCTCTTAAGCCAGCGCGGCTGGCTTCGAACCTGCGCGATCCTCCTGTCTCTGCCTCCCAAGTGCGGGGATTACAAGCGTGCGCCACCACGCCTGGCTCATCCTTTTTTATTTTTGTGGGTCTGAGAATGGAACTCAGGGGAATTCAACCTCTGAGCTACACTCCCTGCCCTATTTTTTATTCTTTTTTTTTTTTTTTTTTTTTTAAACAGGGTCTCACTAAGTTGCGGAGAGCCTCACTAAGTAGCTGAGACTGTCCGTGAATAGCGATCCTCCAGTTTCAGCCTCCTAAATGCTGGGATTACAAGTCTGTTCCACCATGCCCAACTATGCCATTTTTGAATCTTGAATCTTGAGTGACACTAGGACATCTTACCAGTAAGTCCATATGGGTAAAAGGTTTTTATGAAGAAACAGGCAAATGCAGAGGCCAGCCTTTTAAAGTTAGCAAGAAATATGCTCCCAAACCAAGGTATTCTCAAAGCAAAGGACTATTCTGATCTTTGGATGGTGTATTCCTTAACTTCCTTCATTTCCTTTGCTATGGGAAGTATCAAAGACTTGAAGCATGTGGTAACCAAAGTGGAGAGAGGAAATATCTAATTGTATTAGTTGGCTTCTGGTTATTTACAAAAGCCAGCCAAGATGTCCATCAACAGATGAATGAATGAATATATACACAATGGAATTTTACTAAGCCATAAAGAAAAACAATTACATCATTTATAGGGAAATGGATGGAACTGGAGGACATTATGATAAGTAAGATTAGTCAGTCACTAAATATAATAAGTTGGATGCTCTTCCTAATATGCAGAAGCTAGGGAGAAAATGGGTCATAGGAGGAGCTCTAGACAAAGAAGGAGATACTATAGATGAGCACATAAGGTGACCTAACTGAGGGGGATGAGAGTGGGGAAGAGGGAAATTCCCTAATTTGCATGATGTTCATTGACAAACTTATCCAAGTCAATCACTAAGCCAAACATGAGAAGAAGGGAGGGGGAGGCAATGGGGAGGGAATTGCCTAAGGGCTAATTGGGTGATGTGTGCATGTATGCCTCTACCATCTTCTGCTTCATTAAGATTTATGATTACAATGCAATATTAAAAATAAAAAACAAAAAATATAAAAGTAACAAATACAGAAAGACATCCAAGGCTAAAATCTTTCTTATTCCAGAAACTCGTGTGTGTGTGTGTGTGTGTGTGTGTGTGTGTGTGTGTGTGTGTTTGGGGATGGATCCCAGAGGCATTTGACCTCCGAGCTACATCACCTGCCCATTTTTTTTATTCTTTATTTTAAAACAGGGTCTCATTGAGTTGCGGAGGGCCTCACTAAGTGGCTGAGGCTGTCTGCGAACCACGATCATCTGGTCTCAGCCTCCCTAATGCTAGAATTAAAAGCATGTGTCGCCACGCCCAGCTCAGAAACTCTTGACTTGAGTAGCACCCATAGCTGAATATGTTAAGGATTAAAGAATGATTGAAAATGTAAGAAAACTCCTGGAAGTATAATGTAATAGGATAGAAATGATGAGAGTGGTTAATATTTTGTACACTTATTATATCTAAAGCAAACTTTTGGAATTGATATGAAGTCACTTTTCCCAAAAACCCTATGAGAAGCAATATTATTCTAGTTTAATAGATGAGGAATTCTTAAGCACAGAAATTGTAAATGATGAGACACACGTTATATAATGAAGTCACAAAAACAGGGCATGGTGATACATGCCTGTAACCCTAGTTTTTGAGAGGTTCATACAAGAAGATTGTGGATTAAAAGACAGCCTCAGAATTTTAGTGAAATCCTCTGCAATTTATCAAGACCCTGTTTCAAAATAAGAAATAAATAATTAAAAAGGATTGGGAGTATAACTCAGAGGCAGAATGCCCTTTAATTAAATCTCCAGTGTCCACTGCCTCTCCGCCCACCACCAAAAACAGATTATGGACCCAGTAACTTGATTTCATACTAGATAGAAATTTCAAAATAAAACAGGCAACAATATCATATGAAAAACTCAAGTAATAGGAAGATTTATTAAACATTTAGGAATACTAGATTTTTCCATGAGTAGATTATAAAAAAAAAAAAAAATGAAGAGCCTGGTAGATTTGAAAAAAAGGAGTTATTTTCCTAAAGGGCAAACTAGACCATTGCTAGATTATATATATATATATGTGTGTGTGTGTGTGTGTGTGTGTGTGTGTGTGTGTGTGTGTGTGTTTATGTATGCCCCTACAATCTTGATTCATATATTTATATGAATCAAGAAATTAAGAAAGTGTTATCTTTGCGGGGCGTGGTGGTGCACACTTGTAATCCCCGCGCTTGGGAGGCGGAGACAGGAGGATCGCAAGGTTCGAAGCCAGCCGCGCTGGCGTAAGAGACCCAGTTTCAAAAATATAAAATAGGTCTGGGAGTGTAGCCCGGAGGAAGAAGGGCTTCCAGGAACCCCAGTACCACCAAAAATAAATAAATAAATAAATAAATAAATAAATAAATAAATAAATAGTGTCATCTTTATCTCTACAGGAAAATACCCTTCAATGTTGGACACTTCCCAATTCCATGAACAAAAGTATCAATAGGAAGGTACTAGATATATCTAGATGAAAGCTAACACCTGAGAGGACACTGATAGCTAACCCTACCACACAGGCAGTTGAATGATTAAACTGGACCCTAAGGACAAAACATAAAATTGCCTCAGAATTGCAGGCTTTGATAGCTCCTGATTTAGTAACCAAGAGGTTTTCCTTTATCAGAGAATTTTTGTTTGAGATTACAACAGAACCTAAGAAAAATTAAAGAAAAAAATTATTGATATGGGACTTAGGGGATTTTTACCTCTTGGAAAATAGCAGGAACATGGTAAATTTCAACAGAGTTTATTTCATTATCATGTTATATATCTTATAGTTATTACTATATTTTAAAATTCACTTATATGGCTCATATATTTAAATACTGCATGAAAAATATTATAATTGTTAAAGAAGCATCTGTTTAAAAATATGTATGCAGAGGGAGAAAGAGAAGGAATGAGAGAGATAAAGAAGGAGAATATAAAAGATAAAGACAGAGAAAGAGAGAGAAAATATGAGAATATGAGGATATGAATTCATGAAAAGCTTATGTATCCATGAAAAGCTTGCAAGATAAGACCTTGCTTGGTCTTGGTCTTTCAGTTTCAATTCCTAAGAGGTATTTGTACATTTTTATCTCTGTTCTTGAGTATTGTGAGATTATCTGTTTTGAGAAAACATTGAACAATCAAAACCAATTTTATTTCTTTAATTTACTATTAGATACTTTCTATTATTTCCTCATTTTACTCACTTGCTTACCTTGATTCTCTGTCTATATTTCTGGATTAATTTCTGACTTATTTTTACATCAATGTTCAGGAGAGAAATAGTTTGCTTTCTGTGTGTTATCCTTAATAGATTTTGCTATTGAGATTTTGCTGGCCTCCTACAATAAATGAGGGCATATGTCCATTTTTATTCCTCAGTAAAGTTTAGGAATAAGCATTGTTATTTCTTTTTAAAAGTTTGGAAAAATTAATTGGCAAAGCTATTTGGACATCATAAGAAATTTATGATGGTTTAATTATAGGCTTAATTTTAATAGATATTAGACTGTTCAGAAATTATATTTCTTTTGACATTTTGTTACTTTTTAAAAGCAATTTATCCATTATGTATAATTTTCCAACTTTTTTGACATAACGTTATTCATAATGATGTGTCATTATCTTTTCAATATCTAAAAACATCTTCAGTGATGGTCACTTTAAAAAATAATCCTAACAATTTTCTTTCTCTTATTTTGACTATTGATTTTTGCTATTAAGGTTTAATTAGGTTTTTTATTCCTTTTATACTGGCTTTCATTAGGTAAATATTTTCACGGAATAACTGTTCCTTTTATTTTCGAAGTTTTAACATCTTTATATTTAATATATATTTTTTCTAAGCAGCATATAGATTATTTTTCTGTGTATTCAAATTTATTATCTTATTGATTATTACTAATCTAATTGATTAGTATTGGTTATAGTAAATTATAAGTTAGCATAATAACTATAATTATATTTTATGTAAATATAATGTAACTGAGTATCATTACTATTCAAAATTCCTACTTCTCTCTCTATTTTCTCTATTTTTGCCTTTTTACTCTTTTGAATTATCAGTTTTGTCTCTAATTCGCTCAATTGTTTTTCAAGAGATATTTTATTATCTGTTTAGTTATTTTCACTAATAAAATTTAAACATATGTAATAGATATAGTAGAATCTGACTTATATCAGGATTTTAGTCATTTTTCATAAAACCTTACAACATGTGTGCTTTCTTTACTATTGTGCCCAGGTCTTTTTATATTATATTAAAGTATTTTTGTTAAAGTTTAAAGTACTCAATAATTATTTAAAGTCATTTATATTTGTTCTTTTTTCCTCCTAGATGTTTATTCCAGATTTTAAAAATAATCTTAGTATCTCTTGTGTAGATATTCTCTGTACTAAATTCTGTAAATTTTTTGTCTGTTTCTTCCTTTGTTTTCTGTACCCTTTTCTGCAAAATGGAATCAATAGGAGTTAGAGCATGCAGTAAGAACAATAATTAATATGGGTTATATAAAAAAACATTTGGCACAATTGCTGAACCATAAATGCTTTCTTAATGAACATTTATATTGGAAGAAAAGACAAATATATATATATATATATATATATATATATATATATATATATATATACACACAAATATATACATCCTTTGAAATGGCTTCACCTGATATTATCCTGAGACTAACGAGGCACATGATCTGCTTAGCACTTAGAGTTATAAAGGAAGCTTGGACAGAAGCTGAATTGTCAATCTCATTGTTTTCGACACTTGTGGTTTTATTCTCCAAATAAATTTTATAAAATCACACACATTATATGTTAATATTTAAAAATACGGTGAACAAGTTTCAGCCTGATAAAATTCTGAAATACTCTTAAAATGATAGTTCTTTACAGCCAGGCATTGTGGCTCATGCTTGTAATCCCAGTACTTGGGAGAATCGCAGGTTCATGGACAGCCTCAGCAAGTACTGAGACTCTTATCAAACTAATGAGATCCTGTATCAAATAAAAATAATAAAATAGGGATAGGGGCGTAGCTCAGGGTTAGAATATCCCTGGTCAATCTCCAGTGTCACAGAAACAAACAAATAAAAAAGTAAAAAGTAAAGCTCTTTGCTTTACTTTGTGCATTACATTCATGCCACCTCTGTCCTTTGAGCATAACATTCAAATAAACTGTTTCCTTTGACTAATCTCATAAAGTAAAATGTATGCAAGCTAAAATATAAATATTATTAATTCTAAAATGAAAAATGGCAGCTCTTTCTTCATCCATCACTCTGTCTGACTTATTTTGATCTGTAAGACAGTCCAAGTTCTCTGGTAAAGTCTGTAGCAAAGTTAGGGCAGTGATACTGTGTAGGACTTCAGATGTGTTGTACTGCCAACTTCACTTCTTGGAAGAAATGAGCTTTCAAACAAAAGGTCAAGACAGTCTTTGAAAATAATTGCATTATACCTGCACTTAGGGTCTAAATGCTTATGTGAGATTACACTTGAACTGGTTGCACAAAAAGGCTTTATATCTTCTTGACTTTATCTCATCAACTGTTGAATCCATGATACATTTTTAGTTTTTCACGAAGCTGTTTTGACTTTATTTTTGTTTGATAGAGAATCTCTTTTGGTTGAGAATCCATACCAGGGTATTTTCTGAGCTATCACTGTCCCTCTTCCTGCTTTATTTCTCTGCACAGCAGTTGTAATTGTCTAACATCATATGCGTAACTTTCACCTGAGTTTATTATCTGCTTTTCTTGCTAGAATGCAAGCTACCTAAAAGTAGTGATTTTTCTTTTTCTTTGGTTGTTATTCTTTGTTGTTCTTTGAATCCAGCATCTGGAAAAGTGCCAGATGTATAATAGGTTCTTAAAATGTGTTGAATAAATGAATACATAAATATATGCATGAAAGGACTCTCCCTGTTTACTTAGTATGTGGAAACTAGTTGCTTACATTACAATGCTCTGTTCACTCATTTTAGTTTTCTGTATATATTTATATTTAATTTTACTGTACAGAAATGCACACAGTTCTTAGTTCATGAATGCATTCATCCATTAATTTGTTAAACACTTAATGAAAACCACTGGACAATAATAAGTTTTTCTCAAATGATTCTTCTTCTGTTTTCATAAAAGATTGAGTAAGACTTCAAAAGATTATTATAGAAAAATATAGCCTCCTCTAGTTAATATTCTGATTCTCAGGTTGGTGAATCGATCTAAGTAGAATCCTTAGGGAATTTTTACTTTGACGAAGGTTGTTTCTTAAGAGGCTATCTTGAGGTAGAAGTGTGTCAGTGAGAACCTTCACAGTCAGTAGTGTAGACATCCAGCCAATGATAGCCACTGGATTATAAGCATAAATGCATTCACCGCTTTTTGAAACTTTCCTTGAGAGATATATGGAGTATATTATTTGTCCCAGCTTAGCCTGTCTTCTGCAATCCAGCTCTTCCAAGCATGCTACCACCTAAACATGAAGATGGGAATCACAACAAAAGATAGTTCAGCTCCCCCAAAACATGATGACAATAAAACATGAAGATGTGAACTACACCCAGAGCTGATGGAAAGGTCAGAACTAAAGGAGCCTCAATCTCTGAGGACAAAATAAGCACAGTCTCCATCGGAGTTATGGAGTACATAATATCAGAGTTTTACCATAAAATAAAAATAAGCCTACATCTTATTTAAAGCTTTCCTACTTAGAAATTTTATGACCTCCATGAACAAAATTATTTCTAAAAAATATAGATTCAAATCTTTGCCCTATTGTTTATTACCCTTATGGGAATGTGTAAGACCCCCGCCGAGGGGAGACCCTCAATCAACCTTGGGATAAGACGTCAAGTACCATGAGAGACTACGTCCTTGATGCAATGAGAAAAAAAGGTTTATTAAGGAGCCAGTGCACTGGGGCCGACTTGTATAGGAGTTCGGCCCCGAGCCACTGAAACTGCGGGTATTTATAAGGAAAAGACCACTAGTTAGGGGGGGTTGGGCTAAATTGCATGCATTTACAGAAAATTACAGAATCATTTGAAAAGTACATTCTGTAGTCAAGTGTTAGATAAAATACCAGGTGTAGTCAGTAAGCTCCTGGGTCAAGGCGCTCTGACCCAGACAGTAAGCTGTAAGCTGCAGTAAAATATACTTTTCTTTTTAACTATTAGCTGGCTGCTAGGGGCTTATGATTTTTTTTTCTAATGGAGCCTTTCATTCCCCACTCCTTTTAGGAAATAGTTCTAATCATAGAACTAAGTCTCTGAGTCTACATATTTAAGTACTTCGGGTTTAACTCTTTGTTACTGCTGGTGTAGCATTAAAACCTGAACAGTATTAACTCGGTCCTTAACAAAGGCAATTAATCTATTTATTATACAAGGTCCTATGGTAAGCAAAAGCAGTAATAACAAAAGTGGCCCCATAAAAGCAGATACTAATGCAATCATCCAAGGAGACCTTATTGAACTATCCTTTAAACCATCCTTTTTGCAGGTCTTGTTCCCACTATTTATCTTCTAGCCGCTTTCTAAATCTTGCCATAGATTTCTGAAATACCCCAGAATGGTTAGCATAAAAACAGCATTTCTCCTAGTAGGAGAAGTTGTAGATAAGCAGTCATTGTTGCCATCACAGGACTTTCTAATGAGGTTCAGCTTCAATGAGTTGGTAAGATGTCATCTAAGTTCCATTTCTTTGGTCTGTGCTTCTCGCACGTGGGAAAAGTGCTTTCAAAGTTCAATCCCATCAACAGTTCTGTCTATGGTTCAAATGTCCTCGTTATCTGCTCCAGTTATTGCTTGACTCGAGAGCGGTGAATTCAGTGGCATTTTTTTTTATCTTCACTGCAGCCAGGGTGCTACTCAGACCAGGTCACCTGGCTGTGCAACTGGGGTGTTGGGTTGATCTGCTTCACACCAGGTAGTGGGTTTGTTCTTTGACCGTTTGGAGAACCTGTAAGGACCTAGGCACAAGGCTGGCATTTCTCAGTCAGACTCTGTATCTTAAGGGTTTAAACAATATGCTGTAACATCACCAATCTAAGTTTTAGAGTAGCCTGTATCCCAAAGAGTTAGTTTTCTATATGCTTACATTTTAATCAGAACTGGCTAGAACAGCAATGTTTTGAACAACCTTGAATAATATAACCTGATCACTGAGTTTTTTTTTTTTTTTTTTACTCATGAGGCTATTTTTTTTTTTTTTTGGTTACTTACTTCATGTTAGGGTTAGAGGCAAATCAGCAGGATCAGACCAGCTAGCATATAAATCTAGGTTAAATTATCTTATAAGCTTAAGATATCATAAATTTCTTTGGCCTTGGAGTGTTATCAACCCCAGATACAAAATAAGTTTCTACTGAATAAAACTCTAAGAGAGACAGAGCGAGCAGAGGACTAAGAACTGTATCTAAAGAAATTTAATATTTTGCCTGTTACCTCAAGAGCTACCCAGGCTTCCTCCAGCTGGTCAGAGGGCTGATCAGAGGGGCCTTGCCGAGCCTTGGGCATCCTTAGTTTTCAGCCTTTGAGCACAGCCGATCTAATTTCCCTTCAGAAGTGAGGACAACATGCTTTTTCCCCCAGGTGCCGACAGACTCTTTGGCCAGTCTTCGACATGACACCCAGGCACCTTTGCCATGCTGGCAGGTATAAGGCCTTTAGCTCCTTCCCTCTCTGTATAAGAAGCCTTTGGTGTCTCTGAGGGGGCAAAGACTTATTACCCAATGCAGGGCTGTTAAATGGGCTTGTCTCTGTGTCTGCATTTGTCCATTCTGATGCTTAACTTTGTTTACCCTATTTCTGTTGTTGAGACACTCCAAAGGTCAAACTTAAAAGCTGATTAATGGGAGCCTTCATCCCAGAGACACAGTAGGATATGCATCTCATTTTTGTTAGATCAAACATAATAGCCAAATTTTAAATTTTATTCATATATTTATCAGGGTTTTCTGCACATTGACCCATTTTTATACTGGACTGTACTGGTAACTATAAGTCTATGTGAGCTAACAGTATTGATAAAAATCAGATAGCTCTATCTTTTAAATGACAACATTAACAATGAAAATAAATATGTTACTATCAATAATAAAACACTTAATCAGGATAAACAGATTTTTAACCCAGGTCTAAGGCTAAATCTCTGAATCAAAAGACAAAATCTTATTGGTTAGTTCACATACAAATATAAAATTCACATACCTTTAACCTTTAACTTCTGATTTTTGAAATTTTTTTAGCACATTTAGATAACTCTAGATATAGAATGACATTATGATTTAAATATCTATTACCAGGAAGACAATATGATGGTAGTTGTCTCAGCCTGAAGAAAACAAAGTATGTTAATCTTTCAGTAACGACCTTAAACCTTTAACAATTTAAGCCACATGAACCAAGGTATCTTCTTATTATTGTTTGATTTACTCATTTAGCAAACATTTAACAAAGTTTTCCTTTAAGAACAAAAAGCTGCTGGGGATTGAGTCAGTAGCAAGAATAAGCCTTCATATGCAGGCCAGACAAAAAATCTTTTTCTTTGTCTCTGAGCCATCAGGCTAGAGTTATAATTAACATTGACCTCGGTTAGCCAAAGCTAACCCTCAATTTAGTTAACACCAAGTGTTAAAACACAAATACCTGTATTTAGAAAAATTATTATATAAATTGTTATAAAAAGCAAGCTGTATTAATACAATATTAATTATCAATTATACAAAGGAATTTTAATTCAAAGCCTTTATACCTTGTAGGACTATATATCTCTGTATTTTGAAATTTTCATAAATAATTTTTAGCAGACAGATAAAAAATGACCCAAAATTCTTTAAGGACACATGTGGATAGTACATGCTCCAAATTCCAAACTGGGCATGTACCCTGTGTTATTTGTATTGGTATCCACAACACCTAGGCTCTGACTATATTTTCAATACTGCCACATTAATACATTTTGATGCCTCTTTCCAATACTGGTACATTTTCTTCTCTGTCTAGTAACTTCCTGACACCTGTTAGGACAAAGGTAAACACAGAAAATACATTTTGATGTTTATAATTGTTGCTAACAATCATGAGCCCAATTTTTATTAATTTTTTCTTATTTTTACCACATACCTGTACCCCTTAGCAAAGGAATAAGGACGCTGACTCAGTCATAAACTGCTTCGAGCTGAACAGGGACGAAATTGGGGGCCCAGCTTTAGGGTACAGGCATGCAGGTGGGTGGTGAGGGAGTCAGATGGGTGAGTATGTCTCTATGGCAGTCCAAAGGGCTTTGATAGATGTCTGTCAGGTTCTGTCTGTAACACCATCTGATGCAGGAGATAACACTCACAAAATAGTTAGCAGACAGGGCCACAAAGCAACATGACAAGGAAAGAAAAGCAAATTGATTTCCATAACTGCTCTCTGATAAATAATTTTGAAGCCAGTTTTAAAGAATTATCTCTCCCCAATGTTCTCTTTGGGAATACACAAGTGGTAGGCTTATTAGAAACCTACTTCTTTTTTAATAATCTATTTTCATCACATATGCAAATATATTACAAACATTGTTTTGCAACTTATTACACACCTTTTGCAACGTGCTTTAACCTTTTTGTTTTATCCTGGTTTTTACTTTTACCATTTGGGACAATCTTGGGATAAAAATTAGAACCAAACAAATTTCATCCATGCTTTATATTTTGCTTTAACCCTCTAATCTTTTATCTGGTCCTTTGTTTCCCTTAGGGACAACCTTAGGACAAACCTCACAATATGTTTTCTTAGTCTCACAAAACCTTTTTTCTCTGTATTTACCAACATATAAAGAAATATATCCATAGACTTTCTACGTTTATCCTTTTGTTGTTATCTATCAACAAACCCCAAAAGGAGCATACCATTTAATGTTGTTCACATACCAGCAATCAAAAAACCATTTAAAAGACTTAAGTGTTATTTTAAACCTCATGAAGTTAAGAGCATCTTAAAGCATTGCATTTAGCATTTTTTAACTCAATTGAACTATAGATTACATGGAAAATTAAGACATTAGATAAATATCAATAGCACCTTAAAACCTTCATTTTGCAAAAGGAGCAATATTAAAAACACTGTATATTTTATTTGACCACATACCTTAAAAACTGTTGTAAATTACCACAGAAATTCACGACATCATAAAAAACATCCCTAGTGTTTTAAAACATTGATTTTTTTTCAAAGAAAATAACTCTATTTAATCACCTCTCACAGGAGTTTAATTGGACAAATTTTTTGAAGTAACCATTTTAGCTAAGACTAATTGAGATAAAAATATCTTTGAGTAATAACTTTAGTGCAACCAGCAAAAAAAAAAAAAAATTTTGTTATCAGAGGAGCTGAATTTTCTGGTGTGGCTAAGAACGTAGAATGGAAGGTCATTCTAAACACCTCTGAGTAAACAGATGGCTCAGGGCTGGCCTGAAAAGACTCCCCACCCTGGCTAAGCTTTTGGAACTTGGGCTGGGAAAGAAAGACACTGCCTCCGATCTGGCCTCCGAGATTTCACTGTGTGACCGCCTAAGGCTCTTTTACTCAGGTGGTGGTAATTGGGAGGACTCACTGGGAACATAGGTCTGAGGACCCCGATTCCCTCTGGAACTGGGGGCCCTCAGCCATTTAATGGTTCCCCTTTGCACTGTGAGCCAGGCCTCAGAGGGCCTTTATGGCCTCCTGGTTGAGAGCATTTCCTCCAGAGTTGCGCTTGCTTTTTCACCTTAAATAGACTTGAGCCTAGGCTTTTGCGAGCAGCCAGAATCCTTAAATGGCTTTTGTTCATCTATCTTTCCCTTTTTAAGTTTCTGTCAGACCAAATTGGCACCTGAAGTATTAGTCTGTCTGAGGATGGCCTTCCCCTCTACTGGGTAAAGAATTAACTAATGATGTCAGCATCTATTCTTTTGAGGTTGTGTTATAGCCTTATATTTAATCCTTATTAACGAATTACATGTGAATTTTTTTCTCCAGGCTTGCAGGCAAAACCAATTGGAAACTAATCTGGCAGCACTAAGACCCTGCGGATCCCAGGCTGCTGAAGCTGCACCTGGAATGCCTGACTTTATCATGGCTAGGCTCAAGAACTTTTGCATTTTGCATGTTGTTTTTTTCTAGCAAGGAGCTGGGGTCTATGAGCGGCACTGCCTGTCTCCCTTATAGGAATATTCCGTTTATCATCCAATTCCCCATTTTTGGAGGCCACAAAATATTCATTTCCCAGTGCTCTAGCCTCTTTATATATCCTCTCCCTTTCTATAGAAGTTAGTTTGTTCAAGAAGTAATCTAACATCTCTCTAAGTAAGATCATATAACGAATTGAGTAACTTGAATGCCTTGATGTAATGGTCAGGGTCAGTAGTATAACTTCCCAAGTTCTTTTTAATTTCTTTTAATTCTATTAGCGAGAAAGGCTGATGGACTCACTTTGACCCGTTCTTCCCCCCTTTTTCGTTGGACGAATGAGGAGTGGGATGCTGACAACTTCTCTCTGGGGCTGGAAGAAATCTTCCAGCGGCCGCCCCCAGGGCAGTTTGCTCAGCCTCCCTCTAGCTCACTGTCCAAGGTTTGATTAAAAGGCAAATTAAACACACAAAATAAATGCACAGTACTAAAAAATCTTTTTCTATGCAATGTAATGCAGAACAGAGGCCGGAAGCTTTCTCCGACCCACATCATCATTTTTTTTTTCTTCAACAGCATATTATAACCACCATACAACTAATAACAAACATCACATTCTATTACCATGGGGTAACTATTTCAACACTATCACTTTAAGCAAAACATTATAAGCACCATAGAAGACAAAACAGTATTATAAAACTTTTACCATACCAAAAAACATGCCATCTCAAACAGAACACAGAACATCATATTTACCTTTCCCCAAGGGCAGCCGGGGTTCCTTGCCTTATTGCCAAAATTAAACACAAAAAAGAGAAAACGAGAAAACAAACCAAACAAATCCACACGCACACCAACTTTTTAACACTAAAGCTTTGTAATCTACTAAATTAAAGCTGTTTATACAACAGATTTCTAACAAACTATTAATTATTCTTATTAATAATACTATTACTAGGCTGAAAAGAATTATTTACAACCCAGCTGGTACACACATTTTAATAAAAAAACACAATGGCCATAACAGTCAAGATTAAACACACAAAAAATATCACTTAAACAAACCAGACAAAGAGACACAATTGGCCCTTAACCAAACTCAGAATAAAGCCTCACCTCTCACCGAGAAACTCCCAAAACCAGTCAAAGAAACACAATTAGCACACAAAAATGGAGCCCCTCCTCTTTCCGAGAAACTCCTAAGACCAGACACAATTGACCACCTCTGGCAAGTGGCCCCAGATGGCACCCTTCATGCGGGACTCGAACCCACAATCGCTTGGCACCCAGATGGCTGAGAGTGGGACTCTAACCCACGATCCTCAGACCCAGATGGGACATTTCCGAGCGTCCTCGGAGGTCCCCCAGACTTCCTGGGACGTCTCCCAGGGTAGCAGTCGGTTATCACGGACACGTCTGTCATAACCCTCCTTGCGTATGGGACTCGAACCCACAATCAATCAGACAAGGAGTTCTGTGCCAGCGGGCACCACTGGCACAGACGACTGCAAATACCAGAAATACCAGAAGGCAGCTGCTCACCACTATACCAGAAACCAAACCAAAAATTACAGAAATTAACACAGCCGGCAACAGGAGACAGACAAGACAAACAGAGACAGACAGGTAAAAATCCTACCTCCAAGGGGTGTCTCATGGAACTTGGATGGTCGTCTTTCCCGGCCAATGCACCAAATGTAAGACCCCCGCTGAGGGGAGACCCTCAATCAACCTCAGGATAAGCGACGTCAAGTACCACGAGAGACTACGTCCTTGATGCAATGAGCAAAAAAGGTTTATTAAGGAGCCAGTGCACTGGGGCCGACTCGTATAGGAGTTCGGCCCCGAGCCACTGAAACTGAGGGTATTTATAGGGAAAAGACCACTAGTTAGGGGGGGGTTGGGCTAGATTGCATGCATTTACAGAAAATTACAGAATCATTTGAAAAGTACATTCTGTAGTCAAGTGTTAGATAAAATACCAGGTGTAGTCAGTAAGCTCCCGGGTCAAGGCGCTCTGACCCAGACAGTATAGATAAGATGGGGTGGGCTTATTGCATATTTTACATTCCTAAGCTGTAAGCTGCAGTACAATATACTTTTCTTTTTAACTATTAGCTGGCTGCTAGGGGCTTATGATTTTTTTTTTCTAAATGGAACCTTTCAAATGCACAAAAATCTAACACACAATCTTCACTTTTCTCATCTTTAAAATAAAGACAGTATATCCAATGAAAAAAATTATTGCACAGATTATGTAATTTATAAAATGCATTTATATTATTCTTTTTTTGTAGTACTTGGGTTCCTGGAAACCCTTCCACCTCTGGGCTACACTCTCAGACCTATTTTATATTTTTATTTGGAAACAGGGTCTCTTAAGCCAGTGAAGCTGGCTTTGAGCCTGCGCGATCCTCCTGTCTCCTCCTCCCAAGCGCGGGGATTACAAGTGTGGGCCACCACACCCGGCTACATTATTTTTGATGTATAGTAAATGTCTAATAAATAGTAGCTGACATTTTATTACTGATAATAATCTCCATAACTTTAATAAAAATTGAGGGAAATTCATAAAGTTTTATAACAAAGAAATATATGCTATTTTTTACTTTTAAAGTAAAAGACCGTGTGTGCTATCTTTATATCCAGGAAGGTTATAGGATCTATTTACTAAATGATAAATTTAAATATCCCATATCTCACAGCAGTACTGACTCTATTTAGTTGCCAATCTGACCCAGACTAAAGACACATGATCAAGAATAGAAACTGAATATCATAAACCAATATGACTATTTAAGTGTTGTACTTTTAGTATAAATACTTGTCTCAAGATGAAGTAAGTTTAAGGATAAAAAAATCAGAGACACAAGGTTGTCTATAAAACATTCCAAAACAAAATTTAGGACGACTTATGCACGTTGAATAATAATCAAGGCACATAAACATGATTAAAATAAAAGATAAGATCAAATATTAAATATTAATATATAGACAATGAGATTCTATTCAGCCACTGATTTTTCTTAGTTTCTAAGGAAATTATAGTGTAAAATGAGAGTAGTTAAAATATGCATTGTCTGTTAAAAGGAAAAATATTAACTTTGATGGAGGAAAAATATCTTTCACAAGAAAAAATCATTTCACAGTTAAAAATCAAGGAAAAAAATATCTTGCCTTCAGAAAGTGAGGCTGAAAGTTAGAACTTACTTTAGATGCAATTTATTGAACAAAATTCCTGTGAAGAAATTTTAAATGTGCTCACCACAAAAAAATGACAAATATTTGAAGTAATGGATATTTATATTGATTCAATTATTCAACATTTTATTTATTTATTTATATTTATTTATTTACTTATTTATTGGTGGTACTGGGATTCCTGGAAACCCTTCTAGCTCTGGGATACACTCCCAGACACCTATTTTTTATATTTTTATTTGTAAACAGGGTCTCTTCAGCCAGGGAGAATGGCTTTGAACCTGCACGATCCTCCTGTCTCCACATCCCAAGCTTGGGGATTACAAGGATGCGCCACCATGCCCGGCTCAACATTGTATTTATAAGTCATAACATTGCTTTGTACCTCATAAACTTATACAATTAGAATTTACTAATTTATAATTAAATACCAAATATTTATTTGGTGGCTCTTCTAGCCCTATTATAGTATTACTTAATCTCAATTAATTCTGCTAAAAAATTCCCTTTTAATTAAGAAAGGATTTTAATGCACTTGAAGTACTATGTATATGGGATGGTATGTTTCTGTGTAGGCATGAGAATGTTCATGCAAATGTATTATTAAAAGAAGGTAGAAATATAAGGATTATAGCTATATTGAATATGTCATATATACCTGGAATTATCCTACTAATAATGTTTCTGAAAACATATGCATATACAATTACCTACACCCACAAACACAGAAAAAATTTTCTTTAATGATCGTAATAAATGAAGTCAAGATACACATATTTTCATTTAATTAACAAAATCATGCCTTATTCTTCACCCAGACATATACAATATATTCAATACAACCACAAAATCGAAGCTCCAAGATTTTGAGCAAATTTGTGTTAGTACGCTGCCGGACACAGAGGTGCACAAATAGAATCCTGTACTTGGGAGGCCCTGACAGCAAGATTGAAGACCTGAGGCCAGAGGGCAGTAAATAATGAGACCCTCTTTCAAAATAAAAAATAAAGTCTGGGATGTAACTCAAAAGTAGAAAGCTCCTGGGTTTAATCATCAGTACCAGGAATAAAAAGTCACATAGCAAATATAATAACTGAACTAAAACTTGTAAATTATGTTAATTTAAAAGGCCATTATGAATTTCTTTTGGATTGGGAAATCTTCAAATGTACATTACTTATTAATATTCAACCATGTTACCTGAAAATGTATAAAGTGTTGACAATTTAACTCTAAAAGTTAGTGGTTATTTATAATATTTTTTTTGCATGTGTGTGTGTGTGTGTGTGGTACTAGGGATTGAACTCAGGGCATTCTACCTCTGAGCTATACCTCTAGTCATATTTTTTATTCTTTATTTTGAAACAGGATTTCACTAAGTTGTGGAGGGCATCACTAAGTAGCGAAGGCTGTCTGCAAACCGATGATCTTCCTGTCTCAGCCTCCTAAGTGCTGAGATTAAAAGGGTGTGCTACAATAGCTGGCTAACAAATTATTTAAGAATACTAGAGCTGGGCATTGTGGCGCACACTTGTAATCCCAGCATTCAGGAGGTTGAGACCAGAGGATCATAGTTCACAGAAAGCTTCAGCAACTTACCGAGGCCCTTCGCAACTCGGTGAGACCCTGTCTCAAGAAATAAAAAGACTAAGACTAAAAAATAGGGATGAGGGTATAGTTTGGAGGTACAATGCAGGAGGTTGAGACCAGAGGATCATAGTTCACAGAAAGCCTCAGCAACTTACGGAGGCCCTTCGCAACTCGGTGAGACCCTGTCTCAAGAAATAAAAAAGACTAAGACTAAAAAATAGGGATGAGGGTATAGTTTGGAGGTACAATGCTCCTGGGTTCCATCCCCAGTACTGCAAACAAAACAAAACAAAACAAAACAAAACACTGAACTCAGTTATCTTATTTGATTTATTTGAATTAGAATGATACAGTAGAGTTTTTAAAACTTTTGTTTTCTCTTTTATGTTTGTTAAAATAATCAGGATAAAATATATTCAATTTTCTATACTCTTATTCACATATAAGCCAAAACTCCATTTTTTGGGGAAATGGGGAAATACATTTATCTAAAAAGCTGTGCCTGGTGACATATGCTTATAATCCCGATACATGGAAGACTGAGAGAGGAGGATTGCAGATTCCAGGTCAGCCTCCACTACTTAGTGAGAACCTCTTAAAAGTAGTGAAACCCTGTTTCGAAATAAAGAATAAAAAATAGGGCTGGGAATGGGGCTCAGAGGTAGAATGCCCCTGGAGTCTATTCCCAGTATCAAGAGAAACAGACAGACAGACAGACAGACAGACAGCCTGAAACAGAGACTCCACAAGTCAGCATAAAAATATTAAGTTTTCTACAAATATTTTCTATTTACTCTCCCTTACCAGAAGTTTTGAAAGAGCTTTTGCTGCTCTCTCCATTTGATTTTGGCCCAAGAAGCAAACCCCCAAAAAACCAGCCTACCAAACAAATAAAACCTGCTGCTCAGGTAGAAATCATAGCAAAAGAACAACAAACAAACAAACAAACAAAACCTAGAAACTTCCACTAAGCTCTTAAGGAAAACAAATACAAAATCACACAAGTAAACAAGAGAAAGGAGCCTTTTCCTCTGGACACCACATGTGCCAATGCCATCAAAACCAGATGTTTCCTTTTTTGCAGTGCCTATCTCTCTGTAATCCATCCAAGAAACAGAGAAAGCCTCTTTCTGAACTGTAGAACTGAAGGGGCAGTGTTTGCCTACCAATTTAAATTTTAGAGTTTTTCAAGAGATACTGAAGGTGTTGAAACTTTCAGATAATCTTGATTTCTGTATTTTATAAGAAGTTGGCTCATCTGATTATGTAGAATCACTACCCAAAGTCCACTACCAGTTGCATGGTGGAAGATCTAATGTCTTGCCCAAGTATTCAAGAATCTCAGAGACATCAGAGCATCAGCAACCAGAAATATGCCTGCATGTGGTCCTGGAACTTTGGCACAAGTCCACCTAGCTGTTAAAAATAATAAAATATATTTATTTTCATCCATCTAAATTCTGCTTCTATGGCAGTGCCAGGAGTGGGCAGCAAATGGTCACAAAACAAAAAGGTGTGTTTACCTCTGAGAATATTTTTCTTATCCATTCCAGGCTATTTGATACAACAAAGGACCTATAGTTAGTTGGAATGGTGGTTTATGCCTGTAGTCCCAGTACTTGAGAAGCTCAGACATGAGGATTGTAGGTTCGAGACCAATATCTGCAATTTAGTGAGGCCCTGTTTCAAAGTTGAAAGGGCTGCAGGTGTATTTAAGGGGTAGAATGTTGTCAATTCCCAGTACAAAAACAAATAGACCCATATGTTGTTTAAGAAAAAAATGTTCAGGGCACACTAAGCATCATCCCTGAGTAGATAGTTGGTCATCCATCTTCACAATTGGGAAACTGTAGAAAACACTCTTTACCCAGAGTATAATAATTTTAAGCAGCCCACTGAACACCACAAATGCATTTTATTCATAAATAGGGGAAGAAAAATATGTCATCTATTAAACGGTGACTTAGTTTCAATCCCAAGTACAGATAATTATCATTTGTGGGAATTTAGATAAAGCATGATTTCTCCAAACTCAATTTCTTTATCTAAAGAAAAAGAAAATAACACTTCCCTTATTGGTGTTACTCAGCTGAAGACACAGTCCTTAAAATTGGGTAACACATGTTCCAAGACTGTAGGCTTTATAAAAATTGTATAGTCTCTTTTCCTAGGAAAATTGAGTTCTCAACAAGTATTTTCTAATTTAAAAAGACTTCTGAGATGAAAAGCCTAATTTTACTGCCCATAAATATAAATGAGCTCTTTTAATATTTAGTAAAACTAGAAGGGCTTCAAATGGTCTATTCACAAGTTTGTTTCCCTAGATTTTTTGTGGGGTTTTTTTTTTTTTTGGCTTTTTTGTTTGTTTTTTACATAGATAAGGTCCTGAGCCAAACACTCTTCCTTATCTTGGGAACCAGGCACACATTATACCTGTCTATACTTGAGTGACAGGTCTTAGCTCCTTGCCTGACTTCAGAATAATTCAAACTGAGCCAATCACATCTTCCGATGGAATTCAGGGTCATTCCATCCTCTAAATATGGCAAAGCCTGATCTCACAGCTACTTATCACTCATTCCTTGTCCCCAGTGCAGCCTCTGTGGTCCTGCCTGCCACACAGTGTCTTCCTCCTCCAGACTGTGAGTGTGTGTGACTAATAAATTGCTATTGGTCTAATCTTCCCAGTGTCTTGTGTAGTGTGCACAGTCATCTCCACAGCCAGAGGGTGAAAAGCCTTCCTTCACCTACTCTTCATGAGTAGGAAATGATTAAAAAAATGGGTAAATAAAAAAAGGAGGCAAATCAGAAAACTAATAATAGTAGGAGAATGGATAAAAGGTATATAGAATAAAGGCTTAGACTTGTAGTGGAGGGGTAGAAAATGGTCAATCATAATTGCTTCAAAATGTGCCTTTTCTCAAATATGTGACGTATTCAAATGAAAAGAAAGACTCCACAAAATATTTTTCAACATAAGTGTGCATATGGATTGAGGAGGACAAATATTAGATGCACAATTGGAAACTGGCAGTGTTGTGTTTTTCTACATGAAAATTAAAAAAAATAGAAGTAAGATCCTCTATTTATTTAAAAAAAAAACATATTGCAGAAGATCAGCAATATCAGTAGTGTCCTTTGGTGTATCAGTGTGGGTTGGAGAATGTGGGCAGAGAGCCTGGTTCTTATGAAGAAATCTCACATCTCTGAAGGCTGACATTTAGAGATTTTTGTATTACTTATCTCTTTCTTGAATTTCTCCAGGGACAGGATGGCTTCATAAATACAAACTTAATTAAATGCGGAGACTTAGTGGTGGATTTGAGATGAAGAGGTGGGAAGAGCTCACACTGCCATGTTCTTTGACGAATCCGTTTGGTTAAATAAATGGGAAAAGTCACGATAAATCCCCTGCTAAAGTTCACTGTCTATTTCAGGAAGGTGCTGCATATAATTAAAATACTTAGGAAAGAGTCTTCTGCTTCTCTACAGAAAATGATCAGGGTGGGAGCAGCAGAATCTTCCTTGTGCTGGTTTCTTTAGAACTTGAGTTAATAAAGTAAATAACATTTTTGCTTATATAAACTGAGCCCATTGTACTGATGAAAGTAACTGTCTTCTGAGCCCAAAAGCCTACATTTTTATATCTCTAATCTGCTATTGTTTTAGGAGTCTGATCACAAGTAAGTATCAAATCTCTCCCTCCTCTCTCTCTCTTCTCTCTCTCTCTCTCTCCCTCCTCTCTCTCTCTCTCTCTCTCTCTCTCTCTCTCTCTCTCTCTCTCTCTCTCTCTCTCTCTCTCTCTCTCTCTCTCTCTCTCTCTCTCCCCCCCCCCCGCTCAGGGATTGAACCCAGAGGCATTCTACCTTTAATTTACACCCCCATCCCTTTTTACTTTTTACTTTTTTTTTTTTGAAAGAGGGTCTTGCTAGGTGGTTGAGAGTCTCGCTACTGTTCTCCAACCTGTGATTCTTTTATTTCAGCCTCCAAAGTATTGGGATTGCAGACATGTGCCACCATGCACATCTACAAACTTCTAAATATTACTGGAGAGAAAGGTAACTTGTGGGAAGTCATGACCCATCTTCAGTCGAATATAAAGTCACATCTCCCTAATTAATCATGTTGCTATATGAGGTCATGTGTATACCTCTGTATGTATTCATCGGTGTCATCTAGCACATCTGGCCATTGGTAAGTATTACTTCTTTTCCCCTTTCATTATTAATTCTATTTTAAAGGATTCTAAAAGAGAAGTAACAATAATGAGGTCTGCTAGTTCTGAAGGATTACTATTTCCTCCCCCACACACTGTCCCTTTTTCATTCTCTAAGATCTACCAGGATACAGAAGTTTCACGCTCATTTCATGAAGTCAGAGATACTATTTCTGTAAACAGTGAATTTCAATAAAATTGATTTGCCTATAGAGCAAGAGTGCTGGACAGGGGTCTGATCTTTTAACTGCTCCCATGTTGTGAGTTAAATTTCAAAAAAAGCATTACCCAATTACATTCCACTGCTCTTCAGCTGTTGATATGTCATGATTTTTCATTCGAAATGAATTTTATTGAATCAACCCTATAGAAAGCAAGATCCTGTGAGGAAGCAGGAGGTGACGAATTGGGTTCTTATTGCAAACATCAATCCTTTGTGTGTGTTTATTGGGGTAGGGCTGAGTATGGTTTTGAAATTTAAAGAGGAATAAACAAAGTAGAATGGAAATGTATAAAAAAGCAATACCAATTACAATGCTGTTTTAAGAGAAGTTTGATTTCAAGTCTTGTTTGTGTAGTTTCTAGATTCTCCATAATTCTATCAACACTCTCGGCACTCTCAATGGCTCTCTTTGGCTTCTCTACTATTATTATTTTGTCCCTCTACCAACATTGGGTGCCTTTATCATCTAGTGCTTATTTTTCATACGCATAGTCAAAATAAGTTTAAAAAAAAACACAGAAAAGAACAAAATGAACAGCCCATCCCTACAGCTCCCCAACAGAAAACAAGCTAGCATTTGGCTGAAATCAGTTCTACTTTTATTTCATGTTTTTAAATGTAGCCATGTGTGTGAATGTCTAAATATTGTGTCTCTTTTTTTTTTCATTTTCATGTTACAGACTTGAGAGTATCAAGAAATTAGTAAAATGGCTCTAAGTTTGTGATACAAATGGAAAAGAATGTAAAGAAAAATTAACATTTTGTTAGAAAATTCAGAAAAGGAAATAATCCTTATTTAATCTTTATTTTATTATCAGGCAAAGGTAAAACAAAATATTTTATTATCAGGCAAAGGTAAAACAAAATATTTTTTAGAATATATATATATATATATTAGAATATATATATATATATATATATATATATATATATATTGATTGACCAAAATTTCTTGAAAGTAACTAGAGTGAGACACATTCTCAGCTTTCTTTGAGAGTATCTTGCTATATGGGCTGGGAGTGGAGGCCATTGTTATCCGTAGCTAGATCTGGTGTAGTGGTGTGTAGGTCATTGTTTTCAATTTTTAAAAGGTAGTTGTTGCTCGGTAGTTGTTGCTCTTAGGAGATAAATTATGCCTCTAAATTCATATAAAGCCGAAATATTAAACCCATATCTTGGGATGCCAGAGCCTGTGCTCCTCTCCCTTCCCTTCTAATGTTTCTTTGTGAGGCCCTGAAAAGCCATTGTTCTTACCTCTGTCCAGCCCCTGCCAATCCATTCAGTACTGACCTAATACTCAACTTACTTCCAAAACTGAATGTTCATGAGCATATGTAAATCGATTAAGCACAGTTTTTCTATTGTAACATGCTTCTGAGTAGACTAAGGGGCTGACCTATTTTCCCCTTGAATTGGATTCTTTCTACTAGAGGTTGGTTATCTGAAGCCTTAGGATTGGTGACATGGTGTGCTCCTGAAAGGGACTTAAATAATTACAGTTAGTTAACTCTGCGGCTGATGACCCCATTCTTGCCTATCTCTTTGCACTTCTATTTCCAAAGTTCTCTCAAGCAGTGCTTTGGAAGAATTTCCATCCCTGTTAACTTCCTTCAATTGAAATCTCTTAAATTCTGTATTGAAATGGATGTCTTCTACTCTGCTGAGCAAAACCAAAGATATAAAAATAAGTAAAATTAGGACTTCACCTTCAAATAGGTACAATATAATGGAAGAGTCTTGTACACAAACACTAAAAATGATTTCCTGAGGATTCTGTTTCATATTATTCACATCCATGCCTTCTCCCTGAAGTAAAACAAATCAATATCATAAATAATTTATTATAATACATCAACCTCTTCTGCAAGCTAACAATCACTTTTTAATAAGGGCTTGCTGAAGAAAATAATGATACAAATGAATCATTCCAAGAGAAAGAATGTCAGGAACTCCAGCACAGGTTTCCTGAAGGGAAGGTATAGATGGTGAGTGACAACATCCTTCATAAGTCATCTCTTTATTCCTGTTTACATGATATCAACAACCCTGATATATGATATGTCTTTCTTACATGGCAATGAGCTAAATTGATCCAGAAAACTTGATCCATTTTCTGTAGGAGACAGTGGCATTATATTAATATTTTCTTTTTACATATAATGTACTGATTCCCATATCTTTACAAGGTGGTATTTCAGGAGAAAAGCGGTTTTCATGTGGCCTGAATAATGTCAGAGTTTTCACATTATTAGTATTCAGGCTTTGGGTTAGAGAACAAAGTTGCCAGCAGACCTGAAGGTGTGTATGGAATACACTCTGTATTAAGAGCCTTTTCAATGATTCTGAACAGTTACAGTTTTTGCTTTTATTAAGTTGGAGCAATTGAAAAGGAGAGATGCCTACTTTTACTTTAGGGAGGTGGGGAGGCCTTAATATCTTAACCCGAATCCAAACTGTTGAGTATATGCAAATTTGCCCTTTTACAATATGAACCAAATAGTCCATCTCCACATAAAGAGAGGAAAAAGGCATTCCCAAGGTCATGTTTCATGAACGCTTTATTGTACAATGACAATTCAGTGACCTTTCAGAAGTAAAGATATATTAAGATCAACCTGATTTGTTTAGTCATTGGTAATGTTATCATGGCCATACATACAAATCAATGAGAGAAGAAGATAAAGAAAAAGAAACACACTAGAGGTCATTTCAACTATTTAAAATAAACTACTGTCATCTCCATTTTAATATAGTTGATGTGAATATCCGAATAGTCTGTTTTTTCCTCTTCAGTCATTTTTTGGACATTAAGGATTGAAGCCTGATAATCTTTTTTAAGAAAATAAGATATGAAAGAAAAATGCATTTATAGCCAGCCTCTTTAGAAAGCTAATAATTTAAAAAGCACTTTGAAAATATTGGGAGAAATAATATATTGTATAAGGATATAGCAATTGAATATTGTTATTATTTTTAAACATTGGAAATATATGCTACATGATAAAGTCTATTTATCAAGCATTATATTTGGATATGACTTAAGTATAAATAGAAGCAAGAGCAAGTATCAGTGTAAAGGTATTAAGCTTATTTTAATAAGGTATTAAAAACAAGAGATATCTGTATAATAAATGTATACTTTAAATAATAAAGTTAAGTATCACATGCGATTAAGGATTTAGGATTATTTACCTCATATGAGGATGTCTAGTTATCTGATTTATTGATCACTCAAAAGACCTTGCAGCAAAGAGGAAACATCCAGTGTAAAAGGAGTCATAATTTTTCCTGAATATAAGAGCAATGGGGTCTGCATTACTCATATTTCTGTTGCTGTGACCAAATATCTGATATAGTTAACTTATGATGAAAAAAACTTGTATGGCTTAGAGCTTCAAAGGGTTCAGTTTACAGATGAATAACACCATTGTATTGAGGCATGTGGCAGAACCCACTCTGTGAAGAATACTTGGTGGAGCAAAACTGCTCCTCTCTTGGCAGGTGGTGTTACAGAGAGGGAGGGAGGGAGGGAGGGAGAGAGAGAGAGAGAGAGAGAGAGGCAGACAGAGTAATAGTTTGGATTTAGATTGCCCCCTACCCCTTATGAATGTAAGGATGTAAGGTAGCAATTTCAGAAGTGGGGCTTGGTGTAATCTCCACAAGCCTGTGCTCATCTCTCTCTCTCCCTCTCTCTCTCTCTCCTCCTCTCTTCTCTCTTCTCTCTTCTCTCTTTCTTTCTCTCTCTCTCCATCTCCTTCTCTCCCTTTCCTTCTCCTTCTCCCTCGACCATTCCCTGAGCTCCAGACCTCTGCCTTCACGTGTACTGAACAGAATGTAATAAAAAAAGACCCCTGGAGAAACCGGGCCCAGTAAGACGCTGGGTTCTGGGCTGGGGTCGTGTGAGGCGCACGCCAGCTGGGGCCCGGGTCGCGGGACTCTGGGCCCCAGGCCGAACTGCGAGTAGCATGCCAGACCCCTGGAGAAACCGGGCCCAGTAAGACGCTGGGTTCTGGGCAGGGGTCGCGCGCGGGGCACGCCAGCTGGGGCCCGGGTCGCGGGACTCTGGGCCCCAGGCCGAACTGCACATAGCACGCCAGGCCCCTGGAGAAACCGGGCCCAGTAAGACGCTGGGTTCTGGGCGGGGGTCGCGCGCGGTGCACAAAAGCCGGGCCCGGGTCGTGGGACCCTGGGCCCCGGGCCGAACTGCGAGTAGCACGCCAGACCCCTGGAGAAACCGGGCCCAGAACAGAAAAAGATAAAGAAAAATATCGGAGAGGAGGTAAGAAAGCTGTTATGGATGCCAGGACACTGGAGATGCAGACAAAACTTATCTAAATGCACTGGAACTTAAGGAAAAATTCGCCGTGAAAGAGGACTGCTATTTCTCTATATTGTTAAGAATCTCAGACATCACATATAAGGAGAGAGTTTAGCGGAGACCAAGGAGAACTGCGGTGTTGAAAGAGTTCTCCGCGATGGTGGTGGAGACTTGTATTCAGGAGAAGCAGAAACTGGATCTTACCAACTTTATTTTTTTTTTGGAGAAATTACACCAAATGTCGAATGCTATCATCACACATGCTTAGGAACCCTGGACAACATTCAGAGTGGAAAAAGAGCCTGGGAAGGATTTGAAACGGTGGAGGCAGTGGCAATGCCAGTGGCCAATACTCAGGGGAGGCAGAGATCTGATACATTACACCTGGAACCTTTGAAATAATAACCACAGAGACAGTGATTGGAACCTGCTGAGGGGTTAGGCGGGCGCCAGGGCCAGTGGCCGACATCGGAGCTTGCTGTGAGGCAAGGCCACTACTGAGGCCTCTGTGGCCGTGATTGGAACCTGCAGAGGGGTTAGACCGATGCTGGGGCCAGCGAGGCTGGCATTGGAGCCTGCCGTGAGGCAAGGCTTGTGCTAGGGCCTCCGAGGCCAGGATAAGAGCCTGCCGAGGGTTTAGGCCGGTGCTGGGGCCAGCGAGGCCGGCATCGGAGCCTGCCTTGAGGCAAGGCCGGTACTGGGGCCTCGAGGCCAGGATAAGAGCCTGCCGAGGGGTTAGGCTGGTGCTGGGCCAGCAAGGCCAGCATTGGAGCCTGCCTTGAGGCATGACCAGTGCTGGGGCCTCCAAGGCCGGGATCGGAGCCTGCCGAGGGGTTCGGCCGGTGTTGCAGCCAGCGAGGCCGGCATCGGAGCCTGCCGTGAGGCAAGGCCAGTACTGGGGCCTCCGAGGCCAGGATAAGAGCCTGCCGAGGGGTTAGGCTGGTGCTGGGCCAGCGAGGCTGGCATCGGAGCCTGCCTTGAGGCATGACCAGTACTGGGGCCTCCAAGGCCGGGATCGGAGCCTGCCGAGGGGTTAGGCTGGTGTTGCGGCCAGCGAGGCCGGCATCGGAGCCTGCCGTGAGGCAAGGCCGGTACTGGGGCCTCCGAGGCCAGGATAAGAACCTGCCGAGGGGTTAGGAAGATGCTGGGGCCAGCGAGGCCGGCATCGCAGCCTGCTGTGAAGTAAGGCCGATACTGGGGCCTCCTAGGCCAGGAGAAGAGCCTGCTGAGGGGTTAGGCCGGTGCTGGAGCCAGTGAGGCCGGCATCGCAGCCTGCCATGAGGCATGGCCGGTGCTGGGACCTCCGAGGCCAGTATCGGAGCCCGCTGAGGGGTTAGGCCGGTGCTGGGGCCAGCGAGGCCGGCACCGGAGCCTGCCATGAGGCAAGGCCGGTACTGGGGCCTCCGAGCCCGGGATTGGAGCCTGCCGAGGGGTGAGGCCGTTGCTGGGGCCAGCAAGGCCGGCATTGGAGCCTGCCATGAGGCAAGGCCGGTGCTGAGGCCTCCGAGGCCGGGATTGGAGCCTGCCTTGAGGCAAGGCCGGTACTGGGGCCTCCGAGGTCAGGATAAGAGCCTGCCGAGGGGTTAGGCTGGTGCTGGGGCCAGTGAGGCCGGCATTGGAGCTTGCCGTGAGGCAAGGCCAGTACTGGGACATCCGAGGCCGGGATAAGACCCTGTCGAGGGGTTAGGCCGGTGCTGAGGCCAGCGAGGCCAGCATCAGAGCCTGCCGTGAGGCAAGGCCGGTACTGGGGCTTGCGAGGCCAGGATAACAACCTGCCGAAGGGCTAGACCAGTGCTGGGGCCAGCAAGGCCTGCATCGGAGCCTGCCGTGAGGCGAGGCCAGCATCGGAGCCTGCCGTGAGACATGGCCAGTGCTGGGGCCTCCTAACCCGGGAATGGAACCTGCCGAGGGGTTAGGCCAGTGCTGGGGCCAACGAGGCCGGCATTGGAGCCTGCCGTGAGGCTAGGCCGGTGCTGGGGCCTCCGAGGCCGAGATTGGAATCCTGCCAAGGGGTTAGACCGGTGCAGGGGCCAATGGCCAGCATCGGAGCCTGGATTGAGGCAAGTTCACTCCTGTGGCCTCCAAGGCCGGGACCAAAGCCAGCTTAGGGGTTAGACCGGTGCAGGGGCCAGTGAGACCAGAACTGGGGCCTCCCATGAGGCAAGGCCGCTGCTTGAGCCAGAGAGGTCTGGATCAGTCCACTGAGTAGCCAGGCCACTACTGGGACCATCAAGAGTGGGATCGGTACTTGCAACGCAGCATGCACAGAGAAATATCGCAGAAAATATAAATCAGACGCTTCTCTTAATCAGCAATAACTAGGAGGAAAAGGGCAACAGGAAGAGGTTGAGCTATAGAAAGGGCCCTATAGTGAAGCAACTAATGTGACCAATCAGAGGGTATGTAATACTGGAGGACGGAGCCTCTTTAAAATGCAGGAGGTACATAAACAAATGTGTCAAAGTAAATCACCAAAGAAGCGTGCGATGGAGGGAGGGGGAGGGAGTGGGATGGGGGCTGGAGGAGGGCTGATTGGATGATGTGTGCTTGTATATCCTCTCAAGTCTTGTACTCCAATGTGATTGATATATGACTACAATGCACCAATTTAAAAAATAAATTAATAAAAAAAGAATGTAATAAAAAGCAAACAAACAAACAAAATAACCATGAGCAAATAAATCTTTCTTCCTCTTAGTTGTATGGTCAATTCTTGGGATTACAGTGGTGAGAATGCTAAGACAGAGACAGGGACAGAGATAGTAAGAGAGAAAAAAGCACCAGGTTCCAAAATTCCCCTTCAAAGGCATGTACCCAGTAACTTAACTTCCTTCCATTGGAGCGCACCCCCTAAAGGTTCCACCTTCTCCCAATAACACTACAATTTGAAAGCCAACTCTTCAACAGTAGTTTTAAGGAACATTCAAGATCCAAACCATAGCAAGGTCCATTTCTTACCATTTACATAGGGATATAATTGAATTATATATTCTTTAACTGAAGATGACTACTAATTTTTTCAGTGTTGGGGATGAAACACAGCAGCATTCTACCTCTAAGCTACACCCCTATGCATATTTTTTAGTCTTTTTTATTTTTGGAACAGAGTGTCACTGAGTTGAAAAGGGCCTCACTAAGTAGTTGAGGCTGTCTGCAAACCACAATCCTTCGGTCTCAGCCTCCTGAATGCTAGGATTACAAATGTGCACCACCACACCTGGCTAAGAGATGACTACTATTAATGTTTTGGTGTAATCTTTTCAGCCTTTTTAATATAGCTGAAATCATATACTACATTAATATCTTTTTTGGTTAAAAGTATATTTCTCAATTAAACTTGGAAACAAATACAGAGATCTCAAATTCATCCTAGCCTTAAAGGACTGTAAAACAAAACTCAGTCTCCATTTTGCTTTAGACTTGATAGCATCCTTAATCCCAGTCATCAGAATCTAGCAAGAGCCATTACCATTTTTAAATTTTATAACAGACAGAACTACAAGATTTAGAGAAATATAAGAAATAAATCAAGTAGAATTTTAAAATTATGTCATAATAATAGATATACATGTAGTGAAAGAAACATCTTGCTTTGCATTTCTGATCTCAGAAACTGGTTTAGAAACTATTTAGTTCCATAAAAGGAAAGCAATCTCATTCTGTACATCTTGTGATTGAAAAGTGATTTGAGTGAGTGCATATGACATTTACTTGTAGCATAAATGTTCACAAATATAATTAATTTAATTGCCAAACCACACATATAAATGTAACTTTTGGCTCCATTGTTAACACCTTAGGTGCTGATAGCTAAAAATAGTAATAGTATTAGTATCTGCCATTTTAGTATCTGCTACTCAAATACTAAATTAGGTACTTCATATTCTTTTGAAATATACTATTCATTTAAAATATAATTTCTAAACAATATAAGTAAATATTTACTCTTATTTTATAGAAAACAGGGCTTTAGAAAGATTAATTCATCCAAGGCCCTGCACATACTAAAAAGAATGAAATGTTAGAATTCAAACTCAGGTCTTTCTGATTCATATCTATACTTTGTCTTTTAAAGCATCCTGGTACATAATTTATCCTGAAATATGAATAGAGTAAGCACGGTCTCTGTATGATGGAGTGGAATGTCTGCCTGAAGACTAGAAACCAATGAGCCTACCTGAAATTTCCCCTCAGAATTTTTTCCTAGACTTTGGAACTCTTCCAAACCCAAAATTTTGACAGGAATTATCTCCAAACATTGAAAAATTTTAACAGGCAACACTTATGAGTGAGAAGGGACAGATCTTTTAAGGGACAATGCAAACAGCTGAGAGAAGATCCCCATGACATGCACCAGCAGGGAGGCATTCAAGATGAGCAAGGGCACCAGAAATTCACCTGCTTTACCGTGTGTGTGTTTGTGTGTGTGTGTGTGTGTGTGTGTGTGTGTGTACGTGCACATGCACACATGTATGAGAGAGAGCACAGGTGTGAGCATGCCTATGTAGATAGAGGCAGATCAAGCAACATGGAGTCCCCCAGGCAGCATCTAGCTAGACAAAATCACCCAGTATATAAAATAAATAATTATTTATTTTGACTTGAGATTTTTCCAAGAGACATTTACATGAGTCTCATTTACTGGCTAATCATTCAGTCATGTCCTTTCTTCCTTGCTTGGCTGAGCTCAGTCTGCAGCACAGGGCTGAGCAGCCACTATGGAAGCAGAGCTGGTAATGAGAAAGCACTGCATGAGGTTTCTTGAAGGGTTGTTCATGCTACAAAGGCAGCAGCAGCACTTGATTTTTTTTTCTCTTAAGTTATCATGTCTCTTCTGGAAGCTGCCGTTTGTCTCCCTTGCCTCATAGCTCCGTGTATCTGCCAACATTTGGCTGCATCAGATAATTTATTATTCTCCCTGCTATTCATGCTCTTCTCTACTTCTTTGATATTTCCAAACAAAAATGTTGTTTCATGTATTTCCTCAGAATATTAGACTAATATGTTTTATCTCTGTTGATTCTAAAGATAGTTGCTACGTATTTTACCTTCAAAATTACAGAACCAATTGCATTAGCAAGTTTAAAACTTAGTCCCACATGAAAAGCTTTTTATATATACCTCTTTCTGGTTTGAGTAGTGTTTGTACTATATTTGTAGAACATGAAAAAAGGAACCTATATTTCTACCTAACTAAAAATTTATATAAATATAAATAGTATAATGTAAATATGCATATAAATAGCATGGATATGTTCATATAAATTACAACTAAACACTGAAAATAAAAGTTCAAAAGATTTTATATGCAATTTACCACATAAGGCATTATACAAGTAATTTTATTGAAACATATGATTTAATCCCTGATATGTTTGTTTTAGAAAAGATGTTGTATGCAGTTTTAAAGAAAATATCATCAAAAACAGAACTGCAGTTTTAAACAAAAAGGATTTGTGACTTTTATTGCTATTTGGGGTTGTTTAAACTCAGTGTTCATTAAAATGGCCTAAATGTGTGCACAAGTCAGTTTGTTCATAGAGTAGAATATAGATGCGAACAAGGAGATATAAATGCGGACATTTATTTATATATATAACTAACCTCTTATAATGAAAGAGTTCCTGTGGCTGTGGAGAGAAAAAGCACCAAGATCTGTAGTTGGTAAGCTGTAGACCAAGGAAGGACTATGGTGTAGTCCACCACATCTTCAAAAAACTGAAAACTAGAAGACCTGGTGGTGTAAGTTCCAGTGCAATTGTGAAGAAAGATCCTAGCTCATTCAGTCAGGTAGGAAAGGTTTCCTCTTTCCTCTTCCTCAGCATTTTTTATTCTACTCAGGCTTTAAACTGATCGGAAGAGGGCAACACACATTAGGGATGATAATTTGCTTTACCAAATTAATGTTCAGCTCATCCATGAGCACCCTCATCGACACAGAATAATCACACAAGTACCTGTATAATTTGTGTTACAAGCAAGTTAGTACAGTAAAATAGCCATCACACAGGGCAAAACATTGCTACAGAAACTAAAGTTTATGGCAAAAGAAAAATGTAATCATCAGCCTGTATTATTTTAAAGTTTTCATACTTTAACATTAATTATACAAATTAATGGGACTATGATATTCCACATGTGCATATATAATTTTTTTTATCATAGTCATGTAATTTTCTTCAACTTTCTCTCTATACCTTCACCCTGGCCCAACTTCCTTCTCAGTTCCTAATCTAATAATCTTTGTCCTACATTAATTTTTTTCCTCCTTCATTTCCCACACATGGAAGAAAAAAATGCAATACTTGTTTTTCTGTGCCTGACTTATCTCACCCAACATTATATCCTCCTCCAGTTCCATCCATTTTACTAAAAATTACTAGATATTATTATCCTTTATAGTTAAAAATATTCTATCTATATGTCATTTTTTATTCATCTGTTGATGGGCATCTAGGCTGATTTTATATTGTGGCTATGGTGAAAAGTGCCACAATAAACCTGGATATACATATTATACTTTTGTATTCAGTCTTTGATTTCTTTGGCTATTTATGTAAAAGTACAACAGCTAGATCATAGGAAAAATCTATTTTTTGAGGAATATTCATGCTGTTTTTCATTTATATTTCCAAGAGTGCATACGGATTCTTTGTTCTTCACATACTCACTACATTTGTTAATTTTGTTTTATCAAAGCATTCTAACTGGGGGGGAAATAAAATCTCATTTTAGTTTTGATTTGCATTTCCCTGATGGCTGAAGATATTGGGCATTTTCTTATAAAACATTTGTATGTCTTCTTTGCTAAATATCTATTCAAGTTATTCGCTCATTTTCTTAAATTTGATTACTAGATCTTGTGGCCGAGCTCTTTTGACTTTTAAATTCTGGATATTAAACTTTTGTCAAAGGAATAGCAGTTTTGTGTTCTCTTAAAACCCTTGTGTTATTGTTTGGTATTAGAATGCCCCCCAGGTAGCATGTTGTAGATAAGGAAGCAACATGTTGGAGGTACAGCCTTAGGAGATAAATATGTATCTCCTCCTCTCCCCTTTTGCATTCTCTCCGCTTCTGGTCTCCATGACCTGAGAGCCAAATTCCTCACTTGTCCTCTTCTTCCTACCACCACACCTGAAATCCACAGACTTCACCTGGCCTAACATGGACTGAAACCTCCAGAATTGTGAGCAAATAAAATCTCCTTCCTCTAAGTTGTGGTCATCAGGTATTTGGGGTCACAGAAGTGAGACACTGAAACATCCTATTTCTTAACTTTTCATTCATATCCTTAACTATCTTCCTTATTTAATTCAGCTATCTGTATTTTCTTGGATTTTACTGAGGTTTTAAAAAAATCATTATTTTGAATTTTGTATTCAGCATTTCATTCTTTTGATATCTATAATTATCTAGAGTTATAAATTTAGGGGGTGTCATATTATCTAATTTTATATGTTTTGTATTTCTTTGTTGAAATTTGCACATTTGTTGGAATGGATATATTCTGCTTTTTGTGGTCTTCTTGATATATAGCTTTCTCTTGATGATGTGTCTTGGATTATCAATTTATTATGTGGTGCTGATTTATTTCGTGTGTGTGTGTGTGTGTGTGTGTGTGTGTGTGTGTGTGTGTGTGGTGTATGGTGTTGGGAATTGAACTCAGGGGCACTGGGCATTCTATATCTGTGCTACACCCCCAGCCCAATTTTTATTCTTTATTTTGAAACAGGGTCTCTCTAAGTTGCGGAGGGCCTCACTAAGTAGCTGAGATTTTCCACAAAACAGCTATCTTCCTGTCTCAGCCTCCCAAATACTGGGATTAGAAAGGTACACCACCATGCCTGACAATGTTGATTTATTTCTACTGAAACATAGTATAATCTTCCTGTGGCTTTTACAGTTGTGATTTATGGGTTTGGGTACAAAATATACCATCTCATTCAGTGACACCCACTGTCTAAAAAACTTGCAAGAATGGTTTTGCTCTGCTAATTCAACCCAATATGGTGTAGTTGGCAGATTATGTAGGGTGTACTGTCTGGAGTTACTTCTACAATGAAGGTAATAGATCAAATTAGGTAAAGGGCGTTTCTATAGGTACTGTTGATGTTGGTCCTGTTACTTGAAACTGGATCTAATGTTGATTGCTTTGGTCTTGGTGAGGGTCCAAAACTTTGGTTTTTTGATTAGATACTTGTGCCAATACAGGTGCTTTATGGGGAGATGTGAGGACTAGAAACGTTAATCTCCTTCTGTGGCACTTGCCTCAAGTATAGTCCATGAGGCAAGAATTTACAGGTAACAGTTATAACCAATTTAAAGCAGCTGCATAGGTGTGTTTTCTTCAAACATTGTGTTTTTCTTCTCTGTGCTGGTGCTGTGGGGATGTCTTCCCAGGAACAGGACCTCAGACTTCCACTTCTAGATCTCCCCATCTGGTGAGAGGTCAATACCTTTGTCCCTTCTATTTTATAGTAGAAGTATCTACCATTGTTATTGCTGGACATAAATACTCTCAGTTGAGTTGGAAGTGTAGCTCAGTGGCAGATCATTCATCCATCATGTAAAAGGCCTCAGGCTCATTCTCCAGCACTGTGGAAAATAGTAAAAAATGAGATTAAAAAGTAAAGATAAAAATATGATAAAATAAAGGAGAATGCAAAAATAAAAATAAATTTTTAAGCCGGGCATGGTGGCACATGCTTGTAATCCCAGCATTCAGGAGAATCACAGTTTGCAGTTTCACTACTTAGTGAAGTCCTTTGCAATTCAGTGAGACCCTGTTTCAAAATAAAGAATTAAAAACATAGGGCTGAGGGTATAGCTCAGAGGTAGTATGCCCTTGGTTTCCATCAATACCGAAAAAAAATTTTTTTTCAAAAGAGAACAAAAGGAAAAGAAATAACAGTTAGAAAACAAAAAAGAAAGCTAAAGATTAACAGAAAGCAAAAAATATAATTTAACAATTCTTACTAGAGCAGGTGCTCAGAAACATGAATCAGGGTGAATGATTGTAGGCTTTGTTGATCAAAGCTTTTCTCTGGGTTCTCTAAGGCTGTGTAACCCAGAAGTAAGAAATTGGCCAGGTATTTTTCAGCCTCAGGTTCTTTTAGCTGTGGTACCTGTCAGTGCAGGGGGAGTAATGGCTGGAGCTTGAAGAAATTCTGCTCAGTTAAATCTTATGCTTGACTATCTCAGGACAGAGTGTATACTCTATCAGGCCTATGTTTTCTCCAGGTTTTCTTATGCCATGCTTCCCAGGGATGGGGTGATATCCATGTTGATTCCCAGATGTTCTGAGGGATGGAGACAATTAAACCAGAAAGTTCTGTTCTGGAAGAGGGGTGATAGGAATGATCCAGGGTGATCTGCTGCCCTGGATTCTAGTCTACACAGGAAACTACACACATCTGGTCATGCCCCATCTTAGAGCAAATTTCCCCACCTGTATATCATAGAAGGTGCTTCCCTCTACTTTCCTCCATGGTGCAGTTCGTGCTCCCCTCAGCTTAGAATTCTCAGCAGATTTAAGTCTGAATCATTTCCCTGAGCCAAGACTGTGTTGGGGGACCACCACCTACCCAGCAGATGCAGTGGAATATCAGTAGAGCCCCAAAATGGGAATTTTTAGGGATTAGGGATCCTGGCCCCAAGAGGAGCACAAAACAGGCAGTAGGACCCTTCCTAGAACAGCTCTGGGCTATATTGCTCTGGGATATATGGGTGGGAAGCAGCAAATGCTTCTCCAAAGCAAGCTGCTGTCAGACATCAGGTTTTTACTTTTTTGGCTGTATGTGTGGTTAAGCTAACTAGAAGATGCTCCAAGTAACATCAACCATATGAATAGAAAAAGTTATACGTAATATATGATTCATCTGCCATCTCCTTGCGATTAAATCTATCTCAAATCAAAATTTCCCCTAGGTTATGTGTTAACAATAGTCATAAAAATTTGCTCTATACTCAAGTTAATGACAAATTCATTGTTTTCTTTGAATATCTATGTGATTTTAATTTTTATATTTTTGTCAAATTTTTCATTATTTATTGGTGTATCGTAATCATTCTTCTCAGATATAGAAAAATCAATCCTTGAATTCATATAGAATAACCAAAGAATCAGAATAGCCAAAACAGTTCCCAGCAATAAGAACCATGCGGGAAGCCTTACAATACCTGGCTTCAAACTATACTACAAAACCATAGTAATAAAAACAGCATGATATTGGCACAAAAGCAAACACATAGACCACTGGAGCAGAATAGAAGATTTAGAAACAAATTCACACATATACAGCCAATTAAATTTTTACAAAAGGGCCAAAAATATATACTAAAAATAGATAGCTTTTTCAACAAATACTGTTAACAAAACTGGTTATCCATGTGTGGAAAAATTAAAATAAATCCTACTTTTTTCCCATGTGCAAGAGTTTTTTTACCATTAAATTTTTACCCTTAAATCTTGATGCCATTTAGACTGGATGTTTATCTTTGAATATGGTTGGAGAAAGAATATTTTATTGAAGCATTATTTATAATTGCAAAATATTGGTAACTTTCTAAATATTCAAAATGGGAAAGCTGTTGAATAAACTAGAGTACACAGACATAAACAAAATGGTACAGGTAATAAAAAATAATAAATTGGTGAACTAAAATGGAGTGGTATCTAAAGATACTAAAAATAAACTTCAAATGAATATATATGTATATATGCATGTGCGTACACATGCACAAACAACATGAATGAAATTCAGAATAATAGAATGTTTCACTTAAGATATAAAATACAAAAAAACTTCTTTCATTATTAAGTAATTTAGGGTCAGGCAATAATCTGACTCCAAGGCTACAGATCAAGTTAGAAGGAAAATCCCCCACAACCAACTCCAAGGGACTTGAAATGAATCTTAAGAAATCTAGTCTTCATTTTATTGAGAACACTATTTAGAATATCTTAATTATGTGGCAGTTCCAAATGGCAGTGCTTGTGCTGTGCTCCATAGTACTTGCAAGTGGATAGCTTAGCAAGAGAGTGACTTAACCACAGTGATATCATCACACCAATGGTTGCAGAGAATCAATCAGATGAGTGTTTCTAAATGAACAGGTGGGAAGGATGATCATGGCTCTTTCACCAGCAAACTATAAGGAATAGACTCTTCATCACGAATAATATATTCTAGAAACTCATTTATTATCACATATATTAAATTCAATTATAAGATTTTTCTTTGTACTTGCATTCTGAGATAAATTTGGAAATCACAAAACTGTGGGAGTTGCTGAACACTGTTGGTCAATTTTAAAGAAAATTGTATTGAATACTCCCTTGTATGTACATAGAAAATTAATCAGAATATGCCAAAAATTTGTTTTTTAAAGAACTCTCAACAACACTTAACATAATAAAATTTGCAAAACAAGGGTAGATCTCATCTTCTTTATGTAATATTTAGTAAAAAGAAAAAAAATAAATGATGCTACACAGAAGATGAATTGATAATATTAATTCATTTACCACAGGGTGAATAAACTACTACAGTACTTATTCATTACTTTGTTCATCTTTTTTACCAACTATCTTTCCAAATTCAAAACAAATTTTCAATTAAATAAGTAACAATGCAAACTTGACACATTGGTTTTAATACTTGCATGTGGATAAAATATATTCAACATATAGAACTTGAAGTTAGTGTGAAGTAAATAAATATTACTATTGTGATTGTGTGTGTGTGTGGTGTGTGTGTGTGTGTGTGTGTGTGTGTGTGTGTGTGTGAGAGAGAGAGAGAGAGAGAGAGAGAGAGAGAGAGAGAGATTTTACTTATTGAGCTTTAGATTGAAACTCTCCCCATAACCTCATGTGTGGACAATGCAGCCTGGTTTAGAGTTGGGACATGGCTGGGAGGGTTGGGGTTGGAGCATAGCCATAGGGACATTATCTGCTCTTGACACATCTATCTATCATCTATCTATCTATCTATCTATCTATCTATCATCTATCTATCTCTTTATCTATCTATCCTGTCACCATGAGCTGAGTGGGGGGCTTTTTCTCCTTTTATGCCATAAGCTTAATCTCTCCTTCTAAGCTGTTCTGCCACACGAAGACAGGTGCCCATGAACTGACCTTTAAAATCATATAAGACCTATATAAATATTTCCTCCTATGAATTGTGCTTGCCAGGCATTTTGGTCACAGTGATAAAAAAAAAACTAATTGAAACACCTATGTTCTTTCCTTCTCTCAGATAATTTCTAAAAGAAGGGAAATTATAAATAATTAAGAAGCATTTTTCTTTTTTTTTTTCACCACGCATACTTTCATAACATATAATTTTACTATTGGGATTTCAGATCTTTCTCTATACAACCAAGTATATGAACCCTAGTCCTGTTATCTCTAAAAGAGAAACTTTCTCAGTTTGCAATTCATAGTTCACAGTAGGTTATATAGTTTCTGCCCTCCTGCCCTGCTCTATCCTCAGAACACAGAATCTAAAGATTTATTTATTATTTAATCAACATATAGTTCTTTTACCATCAACTCAGATTTGAGCATCATTTTGCAAACTTACTTAGTAAATTGTCATTATTCTAAGTTCAAATCAGTTTCTAATGTTTTACCCTCTGTATATTCAATGTTGTGAAATATCTCCGAGATTTCTTTATCTGTGAAGTTTTTAATCAGTGTACTTCCTCTGGGATATGCTCATCCTTCTCATCACAGCTATACTTCTCACTTGTGTTGATAAGCTAACATTAACTGATTTCTTCTAGCCATCCCTAGGATAGCATTTTCATAGTGAGCGTTTCTTTTCTAAGTCCATTTATATTCTATTTGAATTTCTCTTTCAGAATTACTTTTCATTTCTTTGTTGCACCTTTATGTCTTATGTCTTGATCTCTATGCCATTTTAATACAGTATTTTGTAAAATATATAAATATATCACAGGAAAACAAGAAGGGAACTATCTATATCTTTTGCCTAATAAACAAATGTGCAGTGAATAATAACTGATAGATTTTGAATAAGTAACATGATTAGTAACTGGTTATGATATATATGTGTTATTTACATGATTGATAGACCAAAGAGGTAACATTTAAGTTTGTAGTTTCTGTAATTACTAGTAGATAATACATAGTGGTAAATGAAATTTGAATTTGAACATATTATTGAGACACTGGTGCTATTTCATTAAACTATAATAACTGAAATCCATACATAGCAAAACATGCTAAGAAAAAAATGCCTCTATATTTTATATATCAATATGCAAGTATTTATGCATGAAAGATCTTTAAATAAGATAAAACCTGTTCAATAGTCATTTAAAGCAGATAATACCAAAAAGTTAGCTTTGAACTTTAAGGAACATAACTCATTCCTCTTAAAATTATCAAAAAAGGTGTAGTTAGATAGCAGTCTAGAACTTCAAAGCATATGACAGAAACCACATTTCTTTATCAACTGTTCCTTGGTCTCCTTAACATCAAATATAAACATACGTATAAATCATGGTTAAGCCATTTATTTTCTTCTGTAAATAAATAGATGTCAGTTGCCTTAAATCTGAAAAATTCCATTTGATCTATTAAATTTACTTCATGTAAAATTTGAGTTAATTATCAACTCACATAGCACAAATAATAATCATTAAAATAATTAAATGTTACTATATGGCATTAAATTTTATGTTCTTCTAACAGCAAAATACAACATATTGTTGATTATTTGCTGTTCAGCAGAACATTTACTTCTTTCTCTAGTTATTCAGAACAACTACAGATTAGAGAAAACTCAGAGAAAATCAAAGAGCTAAGAGGGATTATAGACAACACTAAAAATTATTTATTTTTTCATCTGCATGTCACTGTCTTTTTCTTCTTCTTTCTTTTGACATCTCTGAAACTTTGCTGAAACATTGAACAATTATGTATTAGCCAAGGACCAATTCATATTAAGACTAAGGCTAGAGATATTAAATTATAGAGAGCTTCTGATGTCAACAAAGTTCTTTTTAAGGTACATGGGATTGACCCCAGGCACATTGTACTTTCAAGCTACACCCCCAGCCCTATTTTTAATTAATTAATTAATTTATTTATTTATATTTTTGGAATACAACAGAATCAGTTTATTTCAAGCACGGACAAAGACTCAACATTTGTATTGTATGCCCCTCAACTAAGGTCAGTATTCATAAGCTAGCTCCACCAACCTGGGTCACTGTCAACACTCCTGAGTTAACCTAATGCAGCAGCTGACAAGCAGCCCAGCCAACAAATGGGAAGCCAACTCTGAGACCAACCCCCTCCCCCTGCCCGAAACACCTGAACTCTTCTGTCTCTTCTTGTCTGTATCTGTCCTTCTTTCTCTGTCTCTTTCACACATCTTTCCTCCCATTCCTTATATCAGAAGCAGGGAGGCTGCAGCCTGGTTCACATCTTTTTCTGGGTCATCTCTGGCCTGCCCCTGCCCCTTAGGTATGCAGTTCTACTCTGTGCATCATTTATGTATTTATTTATTTATTTATTTATTTATTTATTTATTTATTGTGGTACTGGGTTCCTGTAAGCCCTTCTACCTCTAGGATATACTCCCAGTCCTATTATTTATTTATTTATTTATTTATTTATTTATTTATTTATTTATTTATTTTGGTGGTACTGGGGATGGAACCCAGGGGACCTCTACCTCTGGGCTAAACTCAGACCTAGTTTATATTTTATTTGGAGACAGGGTATCTTAAGCCAGTGCAGCAGGCCTCAAACCTGCGTGATACTCCTGTCTCTGCCTCCCAAGCACGGGGATTACAAGCATGCGCCACCAGACTGGGCTCTGCGGAGCATTCTTAATCGCCCTTTGCTTTGAGAAATGGGGATTAAGTTCCTCTTTTTTATTTTTATTGGTGAATTGTACTCATACATCTTAATGGGATAAAAGATAGTGAAGACATACATGCACACATCACCCAACTAGCCCTTACCCAGTTCCTGCCCCATTCCCTCCCCATCCCTCCTTCCCATGCTTGGCTTAAGCCTCTATCAGAAGAGTAGTTGACAAAAATCTTCTCCCATTCTGCTGTCTCTCAGTTGATGTTCTTGATAATTTCCTTTGCTGTACAGAAGCTCTTCAGTTTCATGCAATCCCACATACAGGGTCTCACTAAGTTGAGAAGGGCCTAGCTAAGTAGCTGAGTCTCTGCCTGAACTGTAATCCTCAGTCTTCACCTCCCAAATGCTAAAGTTTTTTAATGGGGAAGGAAAATAGCAGTTTTAAAAAATGGGTTATTACAAATTGTCTATTCAAAATAGAAGATGACTTTAGAACTGGTAATATCCAGTAGTATGATTCAGAAACAATCCTAAAAAAAAAAAAAAAAAAAAAAAGCTACCTAAAACCTTCAGTTCTCAGCCCTTCCCTCAGCTTTAGAGTAACACCTTTAGTCTCCAGTTCTTCTGGAGGTTGGAACTGATACGGTATTTTCTTAAAAAAGGAAAAAAAAACTACCTTGGAATGGACAGAAAATATAGAGGTTTTTAAGACCAATAGATATATATTTTTCCATTCTCTAAAGTTGTAGTTAATCTTAGCTTTGAAGGTGGAGAGAAATCCACTGAAGAAAATAGCCTATATTTGGGGTGGGTTTGATGAGAAAATGGTAATATCTGTCTAGTTGGCTGTAATGAAACTGTGAGGCTGAACTCCACTTTCATGGAAAATTGAACTGTGATAGATTCAGAAAGAAATTGCACTCTGATTGATTTGGAATATCCATCAAAGGTATGACAAGCATAAGCATTGGACATGCAGAATCTATTTCCCAATCCTAAACTGATCCTGTCATTGGGCTCAAAAGGAGTACCTAACTCTCAAGGTCAGAGAGTTAAAGGAGGAGAAGACAGGCAGACTTTCATAATCAATTTTGCTTTCTGCTGTTCTTCCCTCTATTTTCCCCCCAATGGGACATTATAAATACCTTAGCCATAGTGAAGAACCTCAGAACCACACGTCTAGAATGAGTTAGAAGCTATTTGTAGGGTATGCCTTGAATATAGAAAAATCATAATATGTATATCAAATCTTATTTGCTTTTCTCTGTGGACTTAGAATTATAGGGTTCTGATGCCGTAGGTATACTTAATAATTTATATAGGGGTTATTAGTGTGTGGTTAGTGATCCTTTTTTGAGAGTTATACATGCCAGAAACCTGCAGTGAAGCTATGTAAGACAGTGTTCTTGCTAAATTATTAAGATACAAAATGAATAATGAAAGCCATTTTAGTGGAAACTTACCTGAAAAAAAAAATAGCTGTTCTAGTTAGAGAAAGAAAAGTGTGACAGCAGGGATAATGAGTCATTATATCCTTGTGAGAAGGCAAAGAGATCTTTCTCAAAATTTAGCATATGATGGATATATCCATAGCAGGTGACACAAAACAAGGACTTTTGGACTTGATATGCCCTGAGTTTCTGAGGATAGTGTTGCGAAGGGCTTTGATTCTCTTCCTAGAATTTCTTCAATGGGACAACATGGAATCATGGTGTTCTCGACTGTATTCTATACCATAAACCTGACCTCTATTCAGATATATTTGTTGAAAGACTTGTTGAACTATCTAGGAAAGGGAAAATGTAGGCATTTTCTCACACATACGAGGACAGTCCATTTATCATTGAATTTTTCCTGGTACATATAGTTTGGCCCCTTTTTATTATGTCCCTATCTTTTTATTACCTCTGTGGGAGTCATGTGATTTCTAATCCTTAATAAGTTGCCTCTCCCTATTTCTGTCTCTGCTGAATAGTGCCACATTACTATTGTATTAATTTCCTATTGCTGCTATAAGAAATTCTCAAAAATGAAATGCATGAAAGCCACATAAATTTATGATCTTAGTGTTACAACTAAAAATATGTTGGAAGACCTAATTGCTTCTGGAGTAGTAGGCAAAAGTCTCTTTACTTGGCCTTCTCTGTTTTTAGAAAGGTTTATTGGCTGTGGCTCTGCATCATTTTCACTCCTCTGTCTAAAAACCAGTCTTTCTTTGCCTAAATACTCTCTTCCTCTTCTTTCTAAATATTCTCTTTCTCTTTTTTCATGGTCACATCTTTTTCTCTAATTTTAGTCCTTTTGCCTCTTCCTTATGAAAACCTTTGTCATTACATTGGCAATGGAAACACAGTTTGATTACTTCTGGTATCTCCGACACCTACATTTCTTGATCCTGTCACTTGATAGCACACATTATCCTTATTTGAATTTGGTTGACATTTGGATCCTGTCCACCTTCATTGATCCACATGGGGTTCTTAAATCCAACCCTTCTAACACTTGCAATTACATCTTTCTTGTGTTGAATTTTGAGCACTTAGAGACAGACCATCTGCCTAGAGTACAGCCTGTTTTCATCATGAATGAAGAGAGTCCTCACTGACTTGAAATTTCTGAGCACACATTTCCCCTTTTCTTTTACATTTGACATCCTCCATATTTGTATGGAAAGAACAAATTTCTGTACTGTAATCAGTAACTTTGTCTAAAACTAGAGCCCATGCATGTCTTAGATCTCCTCCCAGAACTCACAATCATGGACTTTCTCATGGCTGAAAGTCTTTTTTGAGACATTTGGGGTTTACACCTCAGACAAGCTGAATTTCTCTGATACTTTTATTATTGTATAAACAGAATATCTTAGAAAGGGGAGGGGAGAAGAAGAATTTCATTATTTGAGTTGGATGTTTTCTTAGTTCTTCTCATAGTTTTATACTTCTCTAATTTTTAAACACATTTTATCTGTGTTGAATGACTACCTGGCAAACAGAGGTGCTTTGCAAATGTTTTGTATGTTATTCATCTTTATATATTTTATATGAACTTGTGGTTATTAAGATGACTACTTGGATATATATATATTTTTTTTTCTTCTCTTTGCTCCAGTTCTGTAAAATTCCCCCACATATCTAATGTTCTAATTTATAACATTTGGACTTTCATTTTGAATATTTGTACCTAATTATCACAGGATTTCTTTCTTGCCTGCTTCATTTTATTTTTACTGAGGTTTGAACCTAGAGTCATTCTATCTCCAAGCTATACCTCCAGCCCTCTTTATATTCTGTTTTGAAACAGATACTTGGCAGGTTACTGAGAGTCTTGCTTAATTACTGACACTGAAATCTGATATTCTCCTGTACCACCACATACATCTCTCAAAGGATTTCAGAACTGCAATATAGGTACCTAAATACAGAAAATAAATTCTTTGTTCAGTTGTATGTAAAATTTGATGGAGAGCTTCTATAGGTGGGGAAGGTATCCTGACTCTTTGAAAGACACATTAAATATTAAAAAGAAGTTTCATAATTTGATTTGGTTTAGTTAAACCACATAAAATATATTATGAAAATTTAAATAAAACTAAAGAGAGGCTTATGCATATATATATATATATATATATATATATATATATATATATAAAGGGCACATGAATTAAAGAGGCTGAGACATACTGTTGTATCTAATCTTTTGCCTCTTTTGCAAAACTCTCATTGCAATTTTAGTCTCTTTTTTAAGACAGATTTTCTAATTATGTTTTTTTCCTATTTAGTCTCAATACTTTTTTGGTTTCCATTTTAGAAAGTATAGGCAGAAACAGAAAGCAATGAAAAGGAGACATTGAAAATAAATTGTAGAGAAAAGTATGGAAACAAATTAGGAACTTGGTAGATTTAAGAAGGTAATTGTCCTTTGAAGGAAGCAGGGAATTTATGTGATCTCAAATAGAGTATAGCATGCACAGAAGAGAGATTGTTTTCTCTTTAAATGTAGAAAAAATGTCTGTTTTAAATTGAATAGCTTCCTGTTTGCTAGATCAAACACATCTTAAACTCCTATGCTTTTGTTCTCCTCTGCTGTCAGACTTTATAAACTAGGTGCAATTCAAAATCTCCCGGTGACAACAAGACCATAGGGACTTAGAAAGTATTATTTATTTAAAATACTTCACAAATGAAAGCTCGAAATTTTAATTTCATGATTTTTTGTAAATTGCTATCTTCAATATTTTTTAATTAACAGCAATGGAAATTTCGGGAGAGGTGTTGATCTACTGGCATTTCATTTCGTTTCGTTTTGTTTTTGTTTTTCTTGCTGAAATAGATGTGTGACAATTTATACCCCTGGTTCCATTTCACTTTTCAGGAGTCTAAGTATTAAGAATTAATTACACAAGTAATATTATGAGTAGCGATTATGATTTTTTTGAAAAATCTTTCTGTGAATATTCATTCCACTTCTAGAATTTTGAATAGTCTATTAATGAGAAAACCGTAAAGAATTGTTTCTCTCTCAGGATTTTCATAAAGTATGTTAGAGGTGAAATTGTTATGGTTCGGACTGTCTCAGCAATGGGGTTCCTCTCTCATTCTCTGGGACAGGCATTCATATGGAGCCCAATCATTTTCTCCATAGGAGCCAGCACTTTCCCACTCCCCCAGAGCTCCTTTCAACTCTTTTCTGAGGGTTACACATCTTGACAAGAAATTACAGAGCTGTGACTTTACAGAGGAGCCATCTGAAATAATTAGCCTTTCCCTCAGACGAACCTGCTTGGAAATGTTCCAGTTGTTATAGAGGTACAGGCATTTTAGATTACTCCCCCACCAGCATGTGCCTCTTTTATCACTATAATTTTGTTCCTTCTCACAATGTTGCTGGTGTCTGATCTCTCATCAGTCAGTGACTTTTGACTCCATAGATTGTGTTTAAATATTTGCTTTTTAAATTGCTTTCTGCAATTAAAAAAAAAAACTTTCTTCATGAAACAGCGCATAAGAAAACCACAGTTAAAGGTTATTCCAAGGATAAATTTGGTTTACAAAGGAAAACATAATTCACTAAGTTTCTCTGTCCCTAGGCACCAAACATGTACTTGTACCACCTACTTTTAGTGCCAATAGCTGAAATTCACGTGCATTCTACTTTTGTTATATTGTCTATTTCTTTCTCCTTTATATATGCATAATGCATTGACAAAGCTTAGATATTCTCTTTTTGATCGATTACAAATCTAATAAATACCAGAAAAATGAACTATTATAATGATCCTAGTAACCATAGTATTTAAAATTGAATTATTGTAGTGTCAAAAGTACTGCAATTGCCTGGCGTGGTGAGGCATGCTTGTAACCCCAGTGCTTGGGAGGTAGAGACAGGAGGATCGCAGGTGAGAAGCCCGCCACGCTGGCTTAAGAGGATCCTGTTTCCAAATAAAAAAACTATAAAAATAGGTCTGGGAGTGTAGCCCAGAGGTAGAAGCCCAGAGGTTTCCAGGAACCCCAGTGCCACCAAAAAAAAAAAAAAAAATAGTGCAATTAAGTAGTCAAACCATTATTCCATAACATAATGAGCTTTAGATAATCATATCTTGCCCAGGCTGATTTGGACATAAATACTAAATTATTTCAGTTGTTTATTAAGCAAATATGTAATGAGCATCAAATAGTTGTCAGATATACAAAGCTTAGAAAGGAGTCTGTATAGGAGATAATAGGATGGATTTGGGGAGCATGTTTTCAACTCTATGAATGATAAATTTTAAAACATGGAGTCTCATATGCATCAAACATATAATTAATTAAATTAAACAATTTGAAAGAAATAAATTTTTTCTAATTAATAAAATATAATAATAAATTAATTAATAAAATAAGTGTCTGTATAACATAGTGGAAGTAAAAACCACTATGGCGGCCAATAAGTTAAGGGCCCTTGGAATTTACTGTTTCTATGACTACTTAATAGTTTTATTTTTTACATATAATGTGCCTGGTCTTGAGGCTGATGAGATTCGTTGAGACACATACCAGTTTAACACACTAGGAGTTAAGTCCCAGAAGTATATTTGTCCTACATCAAATAGAGTTCCTTGTTTTAATAAGAGTTCAGACACCTATGGCTTAGGTTCATGATCATGTTTTTTCTTTGGCTATTAGGAAGTCTCGGGCAAGTTATTTAATATTTCTGTGCCTCCAGTTTCCCATAGATAATATATATTTAAAATATAATTAAATATTGTTATTAAATGTAAAACTTCTAAAACATTAATCCTGGCATAGTTTTATATGTAAGAAAAATATTATGATAAAAGGAAATAAACACTTATTTGGTTTACTTGTTGAAATATGCATTTATTGTTTTCCTGAAATAGATATCAACAAGACTGAGGACACTTTTTTATCCTGCCCTTATATTTCATATACCTTACTTTTTATGCCTTTTGAAGTTTGCTATCTTTAAAATTGTGAGTCAAGTAACAAAGAGCACGTGTTGCTCCTGGGAATCTTTTGGATCAATAAATTTGGAAAATTGCAAGGTACCAAAGTTTGCTTTGACAAGACTTAAAAGCGATCTCAACAATATCCCTACTTGCATATACATAAAATTTTATTTAGTGGGAGCATGGTTGTGTCCCTGTAGCATAATGTGCTTCCCACAATCCTCTAAGATATAGTATAGATTTTGGTATGAGAGAATATCAGGAGAGTATGGGAAATTTTCAATGAGTATATAAAAATTCAAAGCCTTTCCTTGAGAATGCATGTGTGTGGGTGTGTAAGTCTATATGTGTGTTTAAAATATGAATAAAAATATCCTATTTCCTTTATAATGACCAATGTTGGCCCTATGTGATATCTCAGAACAAGATATAATTAATTGTTACTAATATGTCATACAAACAGGTGTTCCTTCTCTTATGGAGAACTAAAACTATTTGAATTTGGTTGAATCACACATACACCCTGTCTCTCTACTTGGTCTTGTTATGTGTTTGTTTTTGTCTCAGACTGATGAAATTTGACTGAAAATTATATGTTTCATGGTTAAGAAAGATAACAGCCTTTACATATTGCATGTATGGCTTATGGTTTGTAATGTACTTGTGTGTATAAATTAATGACTCTATACATTGTTGTTTTGTTATTTTTGTAATATATGATATATATATATATATATATATATATATATATATATATATATATATATTTGTGTGCGATTCCTGGGTTTGAACCCAGGAAAATTCTATCTCTGAGATACACCCACAGCCCTATTTTTGTAAATTTTCTTATTGGTGCGTTTTAGTCATAGATCTTAATGGGATAAAAACTTATGGAGACATACATGTGCACATCACCAATTAGCCCTTACCCAATCCCCACCCATACCCTCCCCATCTCTCCTTCCCATGCTTGGCTTAGTGATTGACTTTGATATGTTTGTCTAAGTACATCATGTGCTTTAGAAAGTTTACCTCTTCCCCCCTCCCATCCCCTCAGTTAGGTTGCCTTATTTGCTCCTCTATAGGATCTCCTTAATATAGAATTTCTCTTGTTACCCATTCCTCCTTAGCTTTCACATATTAGGGAAAGCATCCAATTTATTTTTTGTGACTGACTAATCTCACTTACCATAATGTCCTCCAATTCCATTCTTTTCCCTGTAAATTATTTAATTGTGTTTTTCTTTATGGCTGAGTAAATTTTCATCATATTCATATCCCACAGTTTTGTAATCTATTCATCTGTTGATGGACATCTTGGCTGTTTTCATAGTTTGGCAATGGTGAATTGCAGCTATGAACACAGATACACATGCATTAGTTTGGTAGTTTGGTTTCCTTTCTTTTGGGTAGACACCCAGAAATGATATTGCTGTATCAAATCATAAATTTGTTTCCATTCTTCTGAGGATCCTCTATACTGTTTTCCAAAGTGGTTGTACTAATTTGCAATCCCATCAACAATGTTTTAAAGTTCCCACTTTTCTACATCCTCACCAGCATTTGTTGTTGTGTTTTGAATGACTGCCATTCTAGTTGGAGTTAGGTGAAATCTCAGGGTACTTTTGATTTGCATCTCTCTGATTGCCAATGATGTTGAGTTCTTTTCATGCATTTATTGGTGATTTGAATTTCATCTTTCGTGAAGTTTCTATTTAATTCACTACAAAGCCATTGCAATCAAAACAGCTTGATACTGGCACAAAAACAGATACATAGACCAATGGAGCAGAATAGAAGACTCAGAAACAAATCCATACACTTACAGTCAATTGATTTTTGACAAAAGGGCCAAAAGCATACACTGAAAGAAAGTCTGTTCAACAAATGGTGTTAGCAAAACTTGTTAACCATATGAAGAAAAATGGAAATAAATCCCACTTTCTCACCCTGCATAAGAGTCAAATCAAGATGGATCAAAAACTTGAAAATTAGACCAGAGACCTTGAGTCTCCTTGAAGTGGTCATAGGTCCAACACTGCAACACATAGGCACAAATAAAATCTTTCTCAACAAGACCTCAACAGCACAGGAAACTAAAAGGCAAATCAATACATGGGATTGCACAAAACTGAAGTGTTTCTGTACAGCAAAGGAAACTGTCAAGAACATCAATTGAGAGCCAACAGAATGGGAGATTTTTGCCACCTACTCCTGTGATAGAGGACTAATATCTAGAATATACAGAGAACTCAAGAAACTCAGCACTAAGGAAACAAATAACCCAATCAAAATATATATTTATTTTTAAAATTTAATATATTCTAACAATACATTAAATTTTTTCTGTCAATCCAAATTTATATAATAGTACCATTCTTATAAGTGATGCTCCCCATAGCATACTCTGGCTCCTCAAAGGTTAAATGTGCTCCTGTATTACATGCAGCTAGTGGTTTTTCACTTGTATTTCCAGGTGATATATTGTTGAGCAAATAAGCCAACAAGATGGCAAAATTGTTTATGTCCATTGTGTTGGAGCTAGAATGAATAGGGCTAGAAGCCATTTTCATCCGTTTTAAAATTAGTCTATGTCTTCTGACCTGAGGAGAAACAAATTTGTATTGCTTCTAAAATGTGATTTCTTTATGCTTCATTTTATTAAACTCAGTATCAATATAGTCTATCAAAATGGCAAAAAATGCCAGCATATAAATCACTATTTTCTACCCAACTACTATATTCTTACTTTTTCCTGTGCCAATTTGAGTTACCTATTTGGAGCTTGATATTTTAACATGCAACTAAAATCAGTATAAAATTTATTGGTGTCCACAGTCATCAATACCTGACTCAACAGCCTAAAAACTGAAAATAACCAAATGCTGAATTTTGCTGAAGTCCACTGTGAACCTTTTTATGTGACCTTCATTCCAAATGGCTTTTTATGTGACCTTCATTTCAAATAGCTTACATTATTTCCCGTATAGTACATAAACAATTATTGCTATCTAATTTCATTCCTTTGCAGAGCCCCTTTATCCACCATTTCACTGTCTTGGCTTTCTTTGCTTGTACTGATAGGACATTATATGTCTATTACTTTTGCATTTTTATCTCATTCTCTTTAAAATATAATTAAACATAGTCTGCTATACCAGTGTTGGCCTGAGTTCTTAAAGTTTAAAAAAAGTATACAATATTTATTACACTAAATTAAGCTTTACCTGTGACAAAATTATCAAAAAACACGAGGTTATATTTATTTATTTATTTATTTATTTTTATTTATTTATTTTTCGGTGGTACTAGGGTTCCTGGAAGCCCTTCTACCTCCAGGCCTATTTTATACGTTTTTATACTACACTCCCAGACCTATTTTATACTTTTTATTTTTGGAAACAGGGTCTCTTAAGCCAGAAAGGCTGGCTTCTAACCTCTGCGATCCTCCTGTTTCACCTCCCAAGCGCAGGGAATTCCAAGCATGCACCACCACGCCCGGCAATAGGAGGTTATTTTAAAAGATAGAAATGTGGGAATTGGGTAAGGGATAATTGGGTGATGCGTGCACCATCAAGATGTCTCCACCATCTTGTATCCCATTAAGATGTATGAGTACAATGCATCAATAAAAAATTAAAAAATAAAGATAGAAATGTACCCTTTGTTCCTGGGGCTTCTGGACAATGCATAGATTAATAAGGACAATCACTCAGACCCATGGGCCATATGATCTCACAGAGGATCTGCAATTGTTCATCAGTTGATCTTGATATCAAATATACGACAATTTAATAAACATTTTCTTTCCTCTTAACATTCTATTAAGTATTTTCTGCAATTGCAGATGTTGGGAGTATTCAAAACCAGTCTATTCAAATTTATATGGTTTTATGTTATTTTAGCATGGTTTTTATCTCCACCTCTGCTGCTAGCAGGATTCACTACCACAAGTCTGACATCCAAACTTGTTAGTAGTTTATGGTTAGCAATAAATTGGTTGTAAGATTCTTCTCAGTTTTAGCTTTGCTACCTAGAAGCTAGAATATATGAAGGTACTATATTTTCCAAAGAACGGGGGTAGTAGTAAGTACTAACATGAGATAAATATTTGGCTTATCATTTTATACACTTTTTAATTTAGAAGTTTTAGGTTTGTTTGTGATGAATTATACCCAAATAGCTGCAAAGTGAATTTCTGAACTTTGGCTTTCTCACAGTAATGTTAGAGGAACCAAAAAGAGCCAGAAACCATCATTCCAGAAGACAAAAAAGAATTTTTTTAGAATATATATATATATATATATATATATATATATATATATACACAATATATATATTTAATTTTATTTGTCTTTATCTTATTATTGGAATAAAATTTATTCTATCAGTGCAATTTTGGCATATATATATACATATAATTTTTAAAATATAAAGCATATAAATGTAGAGTAAAAGAGGGTGGAAACTATGATGGTATTCCAATAACACCACCTAAATATGTTATATTTTAATACATTTTTTACTTAATATAACATACTTATAAATTTTATTCTAACTCTTGAATTTCTTACTTATTACAGCAAAGCATTTCTCAAAGCGTACACTTAGAGAACAGATTATTCTATTACTTGCATTAAAACCTAGTCATTGCCTAACTATTTTATTGCCTGCTCCCATGATTTTATACTATGTTTGCCATCATAAAATTAATTTATACATCATTTGCATAAACCTATTTCTTTTAGTATACTCTAAGTGTTTTCCTCGGGAAAGTTTCTGGAAGTACAATTATTCTATGGATGAATAGTACCAGGCCTTGTGGCACATAGTAATTCTGAATTAAAATTATATATTTTTTCAGGGAACATGTTGGAAAATAACTCATTACATTTCTTTATTGTCATAAGAAACCTTATGTGCATGTTCTTTTAACAATATGTTTTGCATTCTAAAGTAGATACTGTTATCCACACTTCTTAGTTTAAAGGAATACTTGAGGACTGCAATTCAGAAGGCTATAATATTTATAATAAGTCAGTTTTTATGAAAGTTACAATGAAAGTTGGGAATAGATGTTCTTAAGGGAATGGTACAATTAAAGACCTGGAATTTGCACACTTAAATTGTTCTACTTTTTGTATGAAAATCTTTTCTTCTTCTGCCCCCCCACCCCAAAAATGTAAAGATTTTTTAGTATAGATTTATGCCTTATACCTTTGGTAGTTTATCTAATTCTCAACATAAAGTATATACATGGTAAATATGAAGTGAGATGAATCCAATAAAAACAATGTGTTATTTATACACATATTTGGCCATGTAGGCAGTGATGGAACTCAGATATTTTATTCTGATTGTTTGATGCCAGGACCTGAGTTCTGATTTGCTGCAACAAAGCTACTTGGGATGAAATTATGGTCTGTTAGTGTTCATAGTAAAGTACAACACTGAATGAGTGCATACTACCAGCCAAGTATTCTTCTAAATCCTCCCTTAACGATCCTATAAGAGGGTTTTAATTATTGATTCTGAAATGCAGAAAAAGAGACTGAGGGCTAGAGAAGTACGTTAATCCCCCAAAGTCCTATGGCATGTGGCACTGGGGTTTCAGATTTTGTGCTCTGACCCTCAACAATATGCTGACTTTCCATATTTCACTTTCCATAGTAAAGTTAGAGCCCCCCCCCCCCATTCCATCTATACTGGAGATGTGATTTGCCTCACAACCCCTCTGCCACCTAATCCCAAATCTCTTGGTTGAACCCAATGCCAAGATAAGTCACCAACATTTAACTCTAACAAGCATTGTGCTAGGAGTCTCATGTGGTCTGTCCCATTCAAATGTCACAACAAACTCAAAATTACTGTTCTCATTTACAGATAGAGACCTAGGTCAAACTAGGATTCTCACCTGCTCAACACTGGTGCTTATTTACAGAAATTTAAACTGCATTTTTAAATACTGTAAATAATGATAGTAAATTAACATAATGTGCACAGTTGTACTTTACAGATTCCAGATGTGTTCTGTAAGACTAATAATACTAATAACTAATAATGCTAATAACTAATAATGTTAAGCACAAAGGGCTGTTGCTCTTCACTAGGAAGAAATCCTAAAGTGTGTCATAACTATATTTCTGAGCTATAAAATGTAGGAGATATTAACCCTCTTCAGATCTTCCTTCTTCTCTCTACCTCCTTCTCTGTATCACTCTCCCTCATACCACTAGTGCCTCCCCTCAGTTTTCTGAGATTCTCTGTTTCCTAGTTTCTAACTTCTACATATGAGTAAAATCATACGGCTTTTTAACTTTCTCTGACTATCTAATCTCACTTTTTTAAATTTTTTCACATTTTCCAGTTCTATCCTTTTCCCCACAAAATAATAAGATGTTAATAGAACTTCTTAGAAACCTGAAAGTTGGCTTTCTATACTTTTAATGAAGTATAAACTGTTCATTTTCTAAATCTTCTTTTGAAGAATCAGGCAAAATATTATTTTTAGAGAATGCAATTCCTATGCATGTTCTTAACTTTCTTCCCTTGGGAACTTAGTTATTATTTGAAAAATACCTCCTGAGGATGCATAACTTAGAACACATTTTCAAAGAAATCATAATTTTAAATATCTAGTTATTTACAGATTCCTGAAACTACTCATTTTTGAAGAAAAGTATTATTCCTATGAGGGTTCATTCTTTTTTAAAGAATAATTAGAAGAAGGCAACAATAGAAATGGGAAAGGAGTAATAAAAAGTAACTAGCTTTTCTAAGAAAAATAAAATAAATCTATTTTCTGTGAAATTTTTAGTCATTATACCTTTTTCTCAGCAAATACTATTTACCATGTAACATTTACTGAACTGAGTAATAGATGCTAGGAGTTTGAAATGAAATAAACCAGGTGCTCAGCCTTCAAAGAGCTTATGGCATAAAGGGGACAGACGTGAATTGTTGAGCATCCTGAGGTATGACAGCCATTATGTTTCTGAAGAGTATGCTCTTTAAGAGCATGGAGCAAGAGCCCATGACACCTGTCTGGGGCTTAAAGATTGTTTTTATGAAGGTTGTGTTCATATCAATTTTTAATTAGAGTTGCAAGATAAAAGAAGATGTAGGGAGAAACACATTTCCAGAAAAAAGAGAAGGTCATTCATATTTCTGTAGACATAAATATGAATATGAGGAGTTGCAATGAGCAGGTTCCAGACCTCCAAGGGACTGTGCACTGTGATTCTACTGTAAAGAGTTTCCTAAATAAGCTTTGGAAAGTTTGAAGGCAAATGCCATGATCAGATTTTCAGTGATGTGGAGGATAATCTTTTTTCACATGTGTTTAGCAGGGGTGTGAGGATAAGATTATAGTCAGGCAATGTAGGAGGTTCTTTCTCTATTCAATATAAAAAGTATAGGTGTTTTAACAAAATTAATTGCAAAGAAAATGTAGAAAACATACATGATTAACAAAATCAGTGCTTCCAGGTGCAGTGGCACATTCATGTAGCCTTTGGGAGGCTGAGATAGGAGGATCACAGGTTTGAGGCCAGCTCAGAAAATTAGCAAGACCTCATTTCAAAAATAAAAAATAATAATAAATAAAAATGTCTGAAAGTATAGCTCTGAGGTAAGTAGAATGCCCCTGGGTTAAATCTCTAATAGAAAAAAAAATATCAGTGCTTTAGAATCAGTCAGGATTTGATGGCTGTTTAATAAAATAACAAGATAGAAAACTATGATACTGGAAAACAAAAAAATTAAAAATGAATATATATTATAAGGCTCAATTTATTGTTCTATTTTGTTAGTTTTAATTACATTCATTTTGAATATGAGATACAAAAGTGGAGATCTTTGACAAGTCATTGGAGATAGAGGTCTGAGTTACATGATAGTTATGCTGTTCATTAGCAAACACATAGTAGTTCAACAGTGAATGCAAAAGCAGAGAGCTGAGAATAGAGATTTTTAAAAATCAGCAGATAAACTGAAGAATATTCTAAAAAGTTAGAAAAAAAGAAGGTGGTGCTATAAAAATGAAAGGAAAAAAGAAATAAAAAATTTCCTGAGACTAGAAGTTGAATGGATTAAAGGTTTAAGTTGTAACTTTTCTGTGAGTTGACAGAATTGTCATGATAATATACAACAGGGATCTTAAGCTGTATAAGAACAAGAGGGTGATGGAATCACTCATAAGAACAAGGTATTGCTTATGATTATGTACAGTCTATCCAGAAGGTCTTTTTAATCTTAAAAATGGTAACCATGGCATGGTGGCACAGGCTTGTAATCCCAGTACTTGAAGGCTGAGACAGGAGGATCATGGTTCCTGGCCAGCCTCAGCTATTTAGTGAAGCCTTTTGCAACTCAGTGAGACCCTGTTTCAAAATAAAAAATAAAACAACAGGGCTGGGTTTGTAGCTCAAAGATAGAATGTCCCTGAGTTCCATCTTCAGTATTATAAAAAAAAAAATGGTAACCAGAAGAAAATGTTACAGCAAATGTGTTTAACAGCACACACATGGAAACAAACAGATACACACACACACACACACACACACACACACACACACACACACACACAAACAAAGAGGCAGAAAATCTAGACCCTCTCTAGCTGGAACTAAAGCTAAAGAATAGATCTGGAAGCTGTATTGCACAGACTTTATTTTTTACTGGAGGATGTTTCATTAGGAATAATTATGTATTGTGTCAGCGCATGGCTCTTTGTGATATTGGCTTTCTGTTATCTGATTGACCACTCTTGGCCATATTAAACATATGGAATCACATGTAGTTTGAAAATCATGTTTTCTCTTGGGAAACTGACATTGGCTTTAATGAGGATGGTATGTTTATCTTTTCTGGACATGTCTGTGTGTCCCAGAAATGACTATTCATTTAGATGAAGTTTTCTGTAGAAGATTAATAGGTCTCTTAGGATACCATTAATTGTAGTTGCTGTTGCCCAAACTCAAGAGTAATCCTGGCTGGGCGTGGTGGTGTACACTTGTAATCCCCGTGCTTGGGAGGCAGAGACAGGAGGATCACGCAGGTTCGAAGCCAGCCATACTGGCTTAAGAGACCCTGTTTCCAAATTAAAAAAAAGTATAAAAATAGGTTTGGGAGTGTGGCCTGGAGGTAGAAGGGGCAAATAACTTGATTACTAATTATTTAGAAGAGTGCAAACTAAATCTCTGAAGACTTTCAGAGCACTTTGCTTTTGCTGAATAAAAAATGTTGCTCAAACTTGAAGTTAAAAATTAAGCCAAGGATATACATTTAAAAGTTTATTCTGATCCTACTTCAGAATTCTTTCAATAAAAAATGTTATTTATTGTATTTAGCCCTCATATCTCAACATAGTTGACAATGGCGATGGTATTACAAAGGTGGTATTGATATAATTTTTGTGAAAATTCCAATGTCCAATTGAAACACAAGGACTCTTAGGAAGAAAAACATCATCCTTCTTTATCTTTTTAAAAACTATTTACATCTACAAATGATCTCTAAAAGTCTTTTCAAGCATTATCTTTTTGTAGTTAAATATAAGTAGAATCATGTCATTCAAGTGAACAAGAAAATTCTCATTATAAAAATTTGCTAGGGTCCTTTCAATTTAACTCAATAACACTGAAATGGCTGAAGTGATAAACTTCAAAGTTGGCAATAGTGGAATAGCTCTCTGTATAAGACCGAGTCAATAAAGAAGAAAATTAATGCCATATTTTCTAAGTTATTAATCTTTACAATGAGATACATTTTTATGGGTAAAGAAAAGTATTCTCCTTTATTTAATTTGAACTTACATTGGTAATACTAATCAAATAAAGTTGAAATTAAGCCACATTTGTTTTATTCATTCTGTATTTGCCTTTAGATTACATTTGAGAAAAATTTTTGGAGGAAATATGCTAATCTCTTTAATTGATCACAATAATGATATTTTGTTATGTTAATAAATTAAAGTATATGTCTTTTTCATAAAAGCAAGGTGTAGAATCCTAGTGTCCTTTAAACATCTCAGAAATTTCAATCTATGCCTAGCTTCATTCAGACTACCTATTCATTTACTTTTTTTTTTATAAAAGGACCCATTTTAAAGGAGTTAACCTAAGAATAATAGACATATTCATTTACTTTTGTTCTAGAAAGCATCCTTATATAAATGACCACAAATTCCTTATCTATTCACAACCTTATACCTTAAAATATTTTGTATAAAATTATGTTTCTAATTTTACCAAATACTTATCTAAAAGTTACTTGTCTGTAAATGATGTTACAATTTAATCTCCCAAAAAAAAAATAGTCTACATTCATCATGGTAAGTTTGAGTGCTTCTTACCTATCTAGATGGCATTCTTTCAGCTACACCCCATGATTTCCCTCAGTTTATTTACTTATCCTGACCAAAAACTGTAAAAGGAATTTATCCTTAATTTTATAAATAGTCCTTCATCCCTTTCATATATATCCTTGTGGTTAAACATATAACTTTGAAGTAAGACAGAAGATAAAATTTAGTTTTTCTAGTAACTTTTTTCTCAACATGAAGCATGATTTTTACATTTGTATTATAAGAACAATAATATTTATTACAGAATATTGCCATGAATATCAAATACCATAAATAATGTAAAACACCCAGCTTAATGCCTAACATATATGAAGAATTGAATATTTATTTTCTATTTTCATTCTCAGTAATTTTATTATTTTGTTCTTTTTGTACCTGTTTAAAAGATGTATGAGGAAATGAGACACAATGAATAAGCATGGGGTTAGGAGTTAAACAGACCTTTCTTAGTAACCTGGCTCACACCTTATTAGCTTTGTGATTGGGGGAAAGAGTCCTATCCAATCCAGGACTCATCCTGATGATTGAATGGCGCAATCTGTACATAGCAACCAACATAAAATTTGACCTTATCAAATGCATGTTGATTAAATATATGAGTAATATGCACTTGCATATTTACATTGCAGCGTTAGGCTTAACACTTTCAAAAAGACCTTCATTAAATCATTCAGCAAAAGCTAATTTATCATGTATGAACAGTATAGCATGCTAGGCACTAAGAATCACTTCCAATAAACCTGGGAAGAACGATTATTTATCTACACAGTGTATATTATAACACTGTATGCCATTAAATTTGTTAATGGTTTTCTGAAAACAGTAGCAGGTGTCTCTGCTCAAGCCTAAACTATAACTCATGTACCTCTGGGCATGCCCGGAAAAAAGATGAGGAAGACTCTTTTAAAATCAATTTCTGTAACTTCTTTTTTTTTCTTATAATCCTATCAAGACATCTGAACTAGTGATGGCCATGGCCATAAGAGCGCCAGAGTTCAGGTAAGATACTAGGAGAAAGTATTCAGAGTTAACAATGAGAATACATACAGGTGACCTCTGGAAGAAAGCCCAGGGGAACAGTAGTTTTGGGCATAAGTGTCATGGCTGGAAAAATAATCCATGTTTCTGGATTGAAAACCAAGCAAGAGTCACTAAGCAGAGCTGTTTATCATCAGGTGGAAAGTGGCAAACTTACATCACATAAGAGATTATAAATAAGGAAATTCAATCATGCCATCTAGAAAGTTCTTCTCCATAACAGAGTATGCTGTTAAGAAGAAAACAATATTTAGGATTTACCTAATAGTCACTGTGCCACAACAGTCAAAACAAAAATATCTGATTTTTGTTTATTGGACCAAATATGCCTTTCTATAATCAAATTCTCATTATATATTGGCTCATCTTAGAATTCATCTTACCAACTCAATAGAATATGCAATATGATCAAGTATATACTATATATATTGAAGGATTATCTATGTGTCTCTCTATATATGATATCTCTAGTAAACCATTTAGTGATAAAATGACCTATAAATAAAAAGGGAAGAAACACTGAATTGTACAAGGTACTATTTTGAAATTAGATTATAAAAGCTAATAATTGATAAAACTTTTCAGTTCACAAGATGTGCTTTTAACTCACCCATGGATTCTTTAACAATTAGAAGCACGTACTCTCATATTGAAATAAAATCTAGTTAAACTACAGAGCTATTACTTTGGCCCTCAAAATTCCTTTGAGGAGCAGGAAACAGCAGTTGAATGGAAGTCGTGTCATATTTTATTTTAAAGAACACATTTGCAGTAAAATTATGTTTAGATTATGATGATGAGGAGGATTAATTGAAAAAGCAAATTGCAACATTGCACTGTTATTTCCAAAAACAGATAAGATGATTGACACATGCCCCTGAACTTTAAGAAGAAAAATAGATGGAAATCTCTTGGCACTTGACATTAAAATTCCAATAGCAAATGTCCCTGGCAATATTCCAAGCTGAGTAATTGTATTTGGTCCATAGCATTGGCATTTGATGATTTTATGCTTTTCAGTGTGTCCTATTTTTATAATTTCACCCAGGAATACATTTGAAAAAAATGAATTCTAAAATACTGAAAACAATTGAAAAATCGGTAACCAAATAAAATTGAGACAAGCCTAGGAAGGGCTAAGAAACATGGAGAGAGTACAACAGCAGACTATATTACATAAATGCATAAGCCTTCACCTTGAATGACCTTAAACTTCTATAAGGAAAATCTATACAAATGTAAAAAAAATAATATCTTCTGGTATGGACTTTGTGCTCAGTAATTGCTATATATGTTCAAATGTAGATCAAAGAGGAGGGAAGATCTGTGGCAATGAATAGTCATAGGCAAGCCTGTGACCAGAAAGTATCTTCTTTCTTTTCATAAAATACGGCAATCTCATATTGTGAGAGAGAAAAACTCAAGCCCAGGTTATCCCAGTGACTCTTTGGTACCATAAAAACAATATTGGATATGAGGCATGAGGCTTAAAAACTCCAGAAGTTCCTTTACAAAGCTTGCTAATTCAGCATCAAAAGAAAGTCAGGTTGAATTGCTTTTAATCACTCAATCAATTATAGCATGCAAGCTTGTTTTAACGTACAGTGCTAGAAAATTATTAATTGAATTGGAGTGTGAGATTAAAGAATGTGATCAAGAAAAATAAACTTCATTCAGAGTGTAGTCCAGAAGCTGAAGAAGTAACCCAGGAGTCTCAAGCCTGGTACACAGAGAACATGACTATCAATTCCAATTTTCCATAAAGCTGCTATAGCTGTTATAATTCACTCTAGCAGAGAATTCAGTCCTATGATCCTCACTACATTGGTCTAGAATGTAGGAAGGAGCATGAACTGAAAGGTACAATCTACAAACCTGACAAGAGGTTGGTGAAAGAGCAAATTTTGCCAGATAGAGCTGTTTCCCACAGAGTGCCAGCCTCTTAATGAAATGTAGAGTGAGCAAGAAAGAAGAAATGGGCAACGGACTGTGCTTCATTGTATTACTCTATGTACATTGAGCATTCTAGAATAACAGTAATGAAATAATAATGTAATTTGTGGAATGACTTTTTTACTCATTCCTGTAAATCTTACAATAGACCTGCAATGGAGAAGGTAATCTATGTAGCCCTAAAACAATATGTCAGAGGATCTACAGAATAGAAGACATCTAGATTCGGATATATATCTATATATCTATATCTATATCTATATCTATATCTATATCTATATCTATATATCTATATATATATATATATATATATCTATATATATATATATATATATAGAAAGACCACTAGAAAATAAGGATGGACTTAAAGCATAGTTTTACAAAGTATAAAATTTGTTTCAATACTATTGTAATTTAGACAGAAGTTTGATTTACAAAACATTATATAAAGGCATTTTCACATTTGATCTTGATAACTTTTAGAAAAGAAATTTAGAGTTGAAGTTTTTAATACATGCGCTTTAAACCATATGGATACAAACTGCCCTAAAATATCTGTTCAGTTTGCACCTTTGTATGGCATTATGTAAAAAAAAAATCTAACTGTGGATAGTGAAACTTGGAAAATGGTAGGTGGCACTTAATGGTGAATACCCTGATGCCATTTTAGTGCATATCCATCACTTATGAGGAACCACCACCAGACTACCCAGCTGTCTTAACCTGAACAACATATTTACTTCACTTTGAAATGGGTTTCATCATGAGATGCTTTTCTTTTTTATATACTTTTATTGGTGTGTTGTAATTATACATCATAATGAAGTACAGCATGATAACAATGTACATACAACACTTGATGTGTTCTCTCCAGATCCCAACCCACTCATTCCACTTCCTCATACATGTCATTACAATTGGTATTAATAATTCATAAATATACACAGCATTATTTAAGCTGTTACCTTCAGTACATCTCTTTCTCCTTCCTTCATCCCTATTCTCTCTCCATGGCCCCATTGGAGTCTTTACTTCATCATCTGAGATCCCTTTGTTACCCAATTTCTCTCTTGGTCCTGCATGTGAAATAAAACATATGACTATATTTTTCTGAGACTGGCTAGTATCTCTTGACATTATAGTCTATAGTTTCATCTATTTTTCTGCAAAATAAAAAATGTTGCTCATTTTTCTGGTAGTATATACACACAGTGAAATTTTACTCATCCACATGATACTTTTTTCAATTGAATGTGTACTTCTCATATATGATTCACCATGACAGTGAACATTGTGATATAATTGATAGGAGTTAGAAGCCCTGGTAAGGTCAATTATGGCATAAAGATATTGATTTTAATTTTTAAATCAAATCTGCAAGGCTATTATGAGAAGAGTAGAATTCCATTTGACTTTCAGAATTTCAATTTAAAACAAGACATGGACTATTTTGTCATGCCAAGTGAATGGTAGGAAGCAGAAATGTGTTTAATGAAATCAGATTACATCTACAGATAAGGTAATTTTAATCTCATGGCTTTCTTTTTTAAATAAAATTGATAGTAATGGCAGTGAGTTACATGAAGAAATGTTTATTGTACAGGGTATTGTTATAAGTGTTGCAGGTCTATTAACTTCTTGAAAACTTACAAAAACTTTATAAAGAAAGTGCAGTTACTATTCCCTTTGAAAGATCATGAAACCAAGGCACAGAAATAAGCTAACTTTTTGAAGATTACATGGCAAATCAGGGACAGAGATAGAGTTTGCCTCCAGGCAGCCTGGCTTCAGAATGTATACATTTAAAGAAGAAGCTACACTGCTTCTTACAAAAGTAGGATTATGCAATGGAGGAAAAGTGAAGTCACATAGAATCAGCTGGATTTCTAGCTCCATCAATACCCAGCTGTCTTAGCCTGAACAAGATCTTTACTTCATTTTTGTCATAGTTTATTCATCTATAAAATGAAAGTACAAGTGAAACCTTTGTCCTAGGATTAGTTCAGAAGAGACAAAACATTTATTATGCATTCAGTCATGACTAAATGATAAGTACAGAAAAAGAGTAGGAAACCAGATGTGGTAGCACAGGCCTGTATTCTCAGGTCATTGGGAAGCTGAGACAAGAGGGCTGCAAGTTCAATGCCAGCTTGGGCAACTTAGTGAGACCCCTCTTTTTAACATAAAAAAAGTATTGGCAATGTAGCTCATTCAGTGGTAGAGCATTTCTGGGTTAAATCCCTAGTACCATATAAATTAAAAATGGTAAGAATTATACTTTAAAAATGATTGGCCCCAAGATCCTAAATTTAAAAATTAATGAGAGAAAATGTTAAGTGACCTGTTTTTACATCATAAAATCAATGGCAAAATTAAGAGAGGCTAACCCTCTCAACTCCATGTCCTAGTGTTTTTTGAACAAAACAAAATAAAACAAAAACAGCAAAAAATGAGTAAATAAAATATCTTATTTCAAGTATTTTTATTTTTACATTAAAATTTTACTATTGGAATACCTCTGTTTACCAATAAGCCTACTGTCAGCAACTGTTATTGGAATATCCTCTATAAAAATGTGTGTGTGTGTATATGTTAGCTATCTGCAAGTATACTGGAAAAATGTTTTGTCTTTTAGATGTAGATTGTAAATGGTCTCGGAAAAGCATAAATAGTAGCAAGTATAATCTCAAATTCCGTGTTCCCCAAAACCAATAAAATCACAAAGGATTCATTTTTCTTGCTTCTCAGAGTTAGAATGTCTGCTTATTTATGTGTTTGACAGAACCTATGGCTTAAAGTAATTCAAGAACTATGAGGTCAGAAGATCCACAAAATATTATAAAAAAATAGAACCAAGTCCAAGCAAATACAAAGCAAACCCTGAAAGCCAGGCAAACTTCAGCGTTGGCTGAATTGTTGTTCATCAGCAAAATCTCTGAGCCAATCATTTGGTGCATTTCACCAAGACAATGACCAAGCTGTCAAATAAATCATGCAGTCCTAACCTATGATTTTCAAAGAAAGCAGTCCCTGATAACCTGAACTGGTACTGGTGGAACCAGGATTGAAACAAACCTTGTGATATTTTAAAGCTTTTGTATGGATACTAGAGAAAGCTGAAGAGAATTCAAGTTATTTAAAGGCAAGAGACTTAAAAATATTTTTATGATGCATAGCATAGAACTGAGAAAAGAGATTTAAGTATAGAGGAAGAAAACAAGCCAACAGTTTAATTGAATTTAAATGTGGTTCCTCAGGCTATTAAAAGCAAACAACTGTAAATGTATTTGTTCATTTGATATGATAGGGTCATCACCTTAGAATAGTAAAATAAATAGGGTAAGGAAATGTACAAGAGCATAAATGAAGATTGAATACAGCAAAGATTCAGCCTTTATGCAAAATGACAGTTGAATTCTCCCTACGCTCAGTGTGTGATGGAGGTGTGTGAAGCTGCCACTCTTTCGTTTTCTATTTGAATAATAGATGTCACCTGAAAATGAGCCTTGACCATATGTTTAATCTTTCTCAAGCTGACTCAGCTGTGCAGTTATGGGAGCAGAAACTCTTAATCTTATAGCCTAAAAAGAAGGGAATTACAATTGTCTCTAAGATACAATGCTGTTTTAATGAGGTTTTCCTTAATAGCATATTATTTGAGACTCAGAATAGTATTAAAAACTCAGCAAGTGGAGGAAAACAGCCAGAGGAGATCTTCTGGATTTTTACTAGGACAAATATAAAATGGGTAAAATTCCAACAGGGAGCAGAATAAAGATACTCCCTCCGTTTCTCTGCTTATTAAGTATCTTCACACTGCGCTGAATAGAGAGTAGATAAAATTAACAAATCATGCAAAAAGATAAAGGCTGAAGAAATTCTAATCACTTATAACTAATATCAAAATGGTTCTATGTTCTGTCATTACTTTTCTTTTCCACCTGTGTCTTGCTTCACTTTTGTTTATCCATTTAATACTCAAGCCATTCTTTCTAGAATTCAGCATAATATAAGATTTTCTTGATAATGGAGACTGAACCCAGAAAGTGTTCTAATTCTGAGGTACACCCCATTTCTTTTTTTATTTTTATTTTGAAATAGTGTCTCACTAATTACTGGGCACTGGATCTACCTGTGTCAGCCTCCCAATTACTGGTATTACATGTGTGTGCCACTGTGATCAGCCATAATATAAATTTAAAATAATAAAACAAAAATGAATATGATCAAAATACCACTATGCTGAAAAATACAACAACTATGTATGTTGGTATATCATAGCTGAAGTCACAAAGCTGTTTTACAAAATATCTATTAACATCAATTTTAACACTTTTATCAATATGAACAAATATGTACATATATGCACATCTATAAGTGTACAACTCAATGCTTTGTTACGAGATGAAGATCTTCATTAAAGCACCAATATCAAAGAAAAAAGTCATCATTATGACGGTGAGAAACCTTCCGTGATGGCCTTTCGTTTGTGTCCCGCCAAGAAGCTTACCAGCTGTCCTGACTTTAAACGTGTACTTCAAGCTAGCCTGCTCTTGTGCATTACATAGATGGACTCATACCATGTGTATCCTTCAGTGGCTTCTTTTGTTCAAATTAATGAGTACATAACAATATTCACATTCCTTATATAAATGCATAATAAACTTAAAAATTCCTTGGATAACTAATTGCTTGTTTGCTTGTTTGTTTCTTTTGCTGTGCTAGATATAAATCCCAGGGCCTCAGCAAGCACTCTACCACTGAGCTACATTCCCAGCTCTTTTCCATTAAGGTTTTTTTGTTTCTAATAAGGTTAAGTTTATTTTCCAAAACAAAGAACTTCCACTGAACAACACAATGTATGTACCTTTTTAATTTACATTTTTGGAATGAAAAGAAAAATTCTTTCTATCCTGACAGCCTAGAATTAGCTAGCCTTGTAAGAACTTTTTTTCTTTTATACTTTTTCTTTTATTTATAAGTGGAACATATTGAAAATGGTATACATTTAGACTTTGCTTGGTGCCCTCTCCCCCCATTCCCCTTAATCCCTTCCAAGAATGAGTGTCCAGATTAACCATGCTATATTCATACTTTTACACATATTCAGATGTAGCTCCTCCATTAATCAACCTCAGCCTTCTTTCTCTCCTACCCTTCCATTCTAGCTTTGCTGAGGTTTCCCCTCCATTATCTGAAGTCCTTCTGGTATCCCCAATGCTCCCTAGTTTGGGCATATTAGAGAAAATATATGTCCCTTCTCTTTCTGTGCTTGGCTGATCTCACTTAACATAATGTTCTCCAGGTCTTTCCATCTTCTTGAGAATGCCAAGATTTTGTTCTTCTTTATAGCTGAATAGAATTCCATTGTGTGTATTTCCCATAATTTTGCAATCCATTCATCTGTTGAAGGAGACCTGGGTTGGTTCCATATGCCTATTACAAATTGTGCTGCTATAAACATAGGCATACTCCATTAAGTTTTTAAGAGTTCTTTATGTATTCTACAGACAGTTATCTTCTCTGACCTATAGCTTGCAAAATTTGTTTTTGCTATTTTGTGGATTGTCTTTTGACTTTCTTCACACTGCCCTTTGAAGCAGCTGGTTATGGTTTGGATCTGAAATGTTCCCCAAAGTATCAAGTGTTGGTCCTTAGTGCAGCAATGTGTAGAGTTGGGGCCATAGGGAAGCAATTGCATTGTGAGGGCGCCAATCTCAGCACTGGATTAATACATTGATGAAGTGATAATGTGATGGCATTAATGAGAAATGGTAGAAACTTTAAAAGGTATGTCCTAGGCTCAAGAAGTAGGTTACTGAGGGCACAACCTGGAAGGGCACATCTTGTCCCCGCCCCTTCCTCTCTCTTTCTCTCTCTGCTGTCCAGATGCCATGAGGTAAACAGCTTTTCTTTGTCAAGCCTTTCCTCTGTCTTATTAAGTGTTGCCCCAGGTCAGAAGTTATGGGGACAGACAACCTTGGACTGAAACCTCTCAAATCATGAGCCCAAATAAACTTCTTCTCCTAGCTGGGTGTGGTGGCACAAGCTTGTAATCCCTGCGCTTAGGAGGCTGAGACAGGAGGATTGCATAACTTAGAAGCCAACCTCAACTGGCTTAAAAGACCCTTTTTCCACATAAAATATAAAATAGGTCTGGGAGTGTAGCCCAGAGGTAGAGGGCCCCTGGGTTCCGTCCCCAGTACCACCAAAAAATAAAAATAAAAAAAAATCCTTCCCACCTCTAAGTTGTTATTCCCTTGTATGTTGTCACAGTGATAAAAATCTGACACCTGTCATTTTTTTGAAATTTTCGGTGAAATAGAATTATGTATTGTTAACTTAATGTATTTTTCTTTTATCACATACATTTTGATACTAGATCTAAGAACACTTGTGCTAGCCAAGGTCACCAAGTTTATGTATGTATGTATGTATGTATGTATGTATGTATGTATATATGTATATATTTATTTATTTTAGTGTTTTATGATGTTAGTGCTTACATGTATTGCCTTTGAGCTATACTGAATTAAGTATTGTAAATGGTAAGACCTAAGTAAGGATCCACCTTCCTTCTGCTGCCTGGGACTACCTGGAGGTTTTTGTGTCATTCGTTGGAGATACTGTTTTTTTCCTGTTGAGTGGTCTTGGTGCCACAGTAAAAAAATTGAGATGAGCATAGATGACGTGCGGATTTGTTTTCAGACTCTCAATTTTATTCTGTTACTCTATGTGTCTATTCTTGAACATGTGCCATATGATTTTGACTATACATGCTTCTAAGAAGTTCTATAGATACAATTCTTAAAATAGAATCAAAGAATCATTGTGTTTATGTAAGTTTACAATGATATATTCTATATATTAAAACAAAGCAACCTTCATATTTCACTGTTTTTTCCTCATTATTATTAAAGATAAAAGATAGTTAAAGTACTGTATAATCTAGCAGGAGAGGTTTGGGGAAAAAATCTATAATGAGATTGTGACTAGATCTCATGTTTTAACAAACAATCAATACAATCCAAAATGTGGTGTAATGATTAGAACACCACATGACAAATAATTTGTCTCTGAAAAAGCAATTACTTTCTAATAATGTGACAAATATTATTTCCAAATCTCAAAGTCAGCAGGAAAGTTCGAAAGCCTCTATTTATATTCTAATCCTTCACTAGGAACTACACTATCAATTTACCAAGTTTCATGTTAACCTCAAAGATTTAAAGGACACTCTTTAGAGTAAATCAGCTGTTTGCCCTTCAGAACAGTGAATTCAACCTAACTGCAGACTCCCTGGGAGGGCCTGCTTTTTAAACACAGCCAGTGTTTTTAAATTTGCATATTTCTTTTTTCACAAAGAACTATTTTTTAAAAATATATTTAATTATTTTTATTCATATTACACTAAAATAGCCTGGCATTGGCAGCACTGGTAATCTAAAAATATTAAAAGACATTTTTGAGGATCTTTATGCTTGCTTAAAAAATAATTATTAGGCTTTTAAAATTGTCAGTAACTTTTTTAGTTTTATATATATTTTTACTCCCTAGTATAAACCAGTACTTATTAAGCAACCTTTTATGATTATTTCACATGCAATGCAAAAAATATTTGTAATTTCATGCATCTTGAAAAAAGACAAAATTTCTCAGGCTATTCTGACATCATTTCAAAAACATGGATTTACATCATTTAACTTGTTGATAAGTAACCTTTGTGTAGAATTTGTCCATCAATTGCCCTGAAATAAAGGTAACTAAAAAGATAAATACCATGAGGTCACTGGTGAGCAGGATTCATGTAAAAAGGCTAACACTTAGAGTGGAGTCAGTTACTCTTTTTTTATTTGTGCTAAACTTAATCTCTGAAATAATAATAGCCAACCAAAATGCATGACCCATGGTATGCTCCAAAACCAGGGATCATTCTAATTTTGATTCTGAATAAAAACATCATCGACTAATATTCTGAGTTTCATATTTAGGCCTGAGATAACAACCCCATTCACTCACATGAGTCTATTAGTCTACATGGATAAGTGTCAATTTAAGTAAGATGATATGAAACTATAGGGCTTTTGTGAATATTATGTATAATTATGTTTTATAATATTTCCTAATTCTGTTAAGAAAACAACATCTGCTTTACTTTCATTTATGTAAGGTTCACTTAGCTACAAATCAGTTATTTTACTCCAAATTTAGAGACAAAGTTTATTAGGTTTATCAAAATATAAAATTAGAAGTGTCATTTATACAATTTGTATCAAAGCTATAGATTAATTTGAGGAAAACTGACTCATAATAATAAGCCATTCTTTTGAAAACCCATGAAATGTCTCCTGCAACAAGATCTTCTATTCTTAAATTAGCTCTATAGTCCCCTAATCCCTGCTCAGTATACACATAATAAAATAAACTACTAAATGAATTAAAGTTTTTGTTGCTAGTGTGATGGTATCCAATTTCATATTATATTTTATAGGTGATGTCAGGAACTGTGGAAGGCCTGAAATTTTTACTTGACTTGCAAGCTATTTACAAGTCAGCCTACCATGTTTTCTTAGATTTGGCCTGTGATTCTTGGTCCAGAAACAAAGAACAAGATATTATTTCTAGCAATGCCATGAGCCAAAATATCAGTAATCATTGGATCCACCCTCTGACATCCAGTTCCCACAAGGAAATGTAAAAGTGGCCAGATGTAAGATGTTAGGGCTATACTTGTAGTGTGTATTTTTTCACATTGTTGAAAGACAGAACAGAAGAAGACTGAATTTAGAGAACTCAAGCCTTTTAAAATAAAAAATTGGCAAATCTGTTCTTAATCTGTACACAAATATTCTTCTAAAGAAGATATCTGGAACAAAGTCAATCATTGGATCTGCCCATAGCTACATGAGAGTCATAAATAATAAAGAACCATGTCTTTTCAGTTCTGTATTGTTTTTGTAGAGAAATGCCATTGCATTTTGGTTCATCTTGTGTTCAGGTAACTCACAGAATTATCATTATTTTCTTATTGCTTACATACTGTAATAGTTTGGATTTAGAATGCCCCCCCAAATCTCATGGAAACAAGGTGGCGATGTTGAAAGTGGGTCTTGGTTCCTAAGAAGTAGTCCCTGTGGGGATGACCTTGGGGAGTTAAAAAATCCCCCTTTCACTCTGATTCTTGTCTCCATGATGTGAGAAGGGAGCCTTATGCTCTTCCTTTCTTTGCTTCTCACCCCCATGCCCTGAAATGGATTGAACCAAAAATCTCCAAAAATACTATGAGCAAACAAATCTTTCTTCCTCTAAGCTGTATGGTCAGGTCTTTGGATTATAACAACGAGAATGCTGACTAAGACACATACTGATTCTGTTAGTTTTTCTTAGGTACATGAGTAAATTTTACATGTACAATGACATTTTCATATGATTTTTTCTGATCCTTATACCTCCTATTTTATTTTTATTTTACTGTTAGGCAGGATTTCTAGTACTATGTTACATATGTCTTTGTCATGGATATTAAAACAAATTTTTCCATCAACTTTAATGTTTGCTTTTGGTTCCAGTATATACTTTTTTTTATTAAGTCAAGAAAGTGTCCTTTTAGTCTTAATTTATTATTTTAATATAGATAATCAAAATAATTTCTCCCTTATTAGGCTGACCTTAGTAAGCAGGTTTTTTTTTATATGAAACAACCATTTCATATAAACCCAATTTGTGTAGTTAGATAAAACTTTTGGATTTGGTTAAGCTTATTTGTTGATTTTTGTTTGTTTGGGTGCTAAGGATTGAATGTAGAGCCATTCTAGCTCTGAGCTACACCCCAGACCTGTTTTATTTGGAAATTGGTTCTCACTAAGTTGCTGAGGTTGACTTCAAACCTAGAACCTTCCTGTGTCAGACTGCTAAGTACTGGGATTACAGGCATGCATTACCTACCACACTTGGCTTTATGTATTTTTAAAATGATTTCACATATATATTTCTAAGTAATATAGGGCTATACTTTAATTATATTGTCTTTATGGTAATCAAAGTATGTTCACTTCATAAAAAAAATTAGGTAGGAAGAAGCCAGGCATGGTGCTGCATGCTTGTAATCCCCACACTTGGGAGGCAGAGATAGGAGAATTGCTCAGGTTCAAAACTAGCCTTGCTGGTTTAAGAGACCCTGTTTCCAAATAAAATATTAAAAAAAATAGGTCTGGGAGGGTAACCCAGAGGTACAAGGGTTCCATTCCCAGTAACACCAAAAATAATTAAATAAATTGAATAAATAAATAAATTTGAAATATTATTTTATGCCAACATTTGTATGAGATAGAAAATTAATATTATTTGAAAACTTATATGAATTAGCCTGAAAACTACTTGATTATAGCTTTCATTTTGCTTCTGCATTCTTTCTTTCATTTTGCTTCTTTTTCCAATCTGCATGCTACTTTCTTACTGCAATCTTGGAACAATACTTTTGGTACCTATTTTCAGGTATATTTTTTGTTTAACCTTTTCTGTACATGTACTTCTTTATAGTTCATTGAAATAATTGACAATGATTTCTACTACCAAAGTTACAAAAGAGGGAGAAAAGTTAGGCAAGCAGAGATTATATGAAGACTAATAATGAGCTGCTATATATCACATTGTCAGTGAAAGATCAATAGTATGATGAGAGCCAGAGAAACAGGGTGCACTGTACACCGAGAATCAATACCAGGAAGTCATTACATCAGGACTTGAACACTGATTGAGATGTCTTTTAGGCTCTGCAATTTAATACACAGCAGAGAAATTTGAATGATTAAGAACTCAGATACTACTTTCCTGACTTGACAACGGAGTTGAACAAATGGGGTTATGCTGGGGTTTGGTAGGGGAGAATAATACCTTCTTGGTTATCCAAACTGTCCTGTTTCATCATTCTATTTAAACATAATGACAATTCTAATTTGAAGGAGAGTATACAGAGGTGAGATATGAGACATGACAAACAGCAGTAAATAAATAGCCAGTTGTTCTTTTTTATTTTTCTAGAAACTTATCCTACATCTCTGTACTTTTTCTCAATATACCATGTTTGGATATAATCAAGTAACCTTAGTCAAAATTAGTAGACTCAAGAGAAGACACCAGACCCAACATTTTTTTAGAATAATATTTATTTCTTTAGAATTATGAAATCAGAATTTTCAAAAGGACTCAAGACAGTTTCTCTTCTCTGGCTGAGTTAACTCTAAGTTCCAGGGCTGAATAGAGAAAGAAGGTCTGGAGAGAGAGGGAGAGAGGGAGAGAGAGGGAGGGAGAGAGAGGGAGGGAGAGAGAGGGAGAGGGAGAGGGAGAGGGAGAGGGAGAGGGAGAGGGAGAGGGAGAGGAGAGAGAGAGAGAGAGAGAGAGAGAGAGAGAGAGAGAGAGAGAGAGAGAGAGAAGCCAACAGTCATGGTAGAAAATGCTTATTCTCTGGGAGCACTGGGAGCAGGTTTCTTGGTGAAGGGAACATAGATCAACTTCCTCTGCTATAGAATAAAAATAACACCTTCCTTAACTGGCACCCTAAATTAACAAATCATATTAGTCTCCATTAAACCTGCCTGTGTGTGTGTGTGTGTGTGTGTGTGTGTGTGTGTGTGTGTGAATGTAAAGATGTAAAGATTATTTGTGCCTTTCTCCTCCACTAAAAATTTGTGAACACATTCAGGATGATCTAATGTTTAAGAATCAGTGCAGAAGGGCATTGATAGTCCTTGTTTTTCCACTGAACCAATATTGCTAATATTGGAATTAGAGTCAGCAGAGAGCTAGTGCTGATATGGAGTTACAATCATTATCCCATACTGAGTAATCAGAGGGTTTTAGGTCAAGTTATAGTCTTGAAATGTTGGTAGGCTGAAAGTGCTATAGGTGAAAGAAACAAGACACCGTAGTGACGAATTGCTCTTTATATAATGAGCAGAAAAAAGTAAATCCTTACAAAGAGAGGAGAGATATTCCTGGCTTTTCTGAATATGGTAATCAGCATATAAAGGCAATACTCGCAATTGGAAAGATGAAATAGAAAACATTCAATTCCTGATTGTGGCTCCATATCAAATTCTATAAAATCTAGTGTTCCAGTTAAGGCAGTAGGATAATATTAGAAACAATTAACAGGATGACTCTTCATGAATGGAAATCTGAGGAAAATATATCAATTTATTGAATGGAAGAAAAATAATTTTATCAGACTGTTTCTTTTCCATATATAGAAGTTCATTTAGTATTTCCTTTTAAAATCATACTATATTTGAGAAAGAAACCATAAATGAAAAAATAAGGTGAACTGAGGGGGATGAGAGTAGGAAAAAGGAAAATTCCCTAATGTGGATGACATATATTCACAAATATATCAGTCAATCATTAAGCCAAACATAAAAAGGAGGGAGGAGAACGGGAATGGGGTGCGTTTGTGAAAAGGATAAATGAGTGATGTGTACATTGTTTATTTCCACAAGTTTATAAAGTAATAATAAAGTATTATTATTTTCATTTTACAGAATAGTAAAGAGACATGAGGATAAAAATGATCTTCCTTATAACTATACCTTTCATTGAGCAATTCCTTATAATTTTAACTTTTTATAACTTTATTGGTGCATTGTAAGTATGTATTATTGAGAGAAACAAAGTGATACAATAATACATGCACAAAGTACTTGATGTGTTTTTCTCTGAATCCCATACTACTTGACCCCTCCACATCCATATTAGTGAGACTGAGATTGGTAGAGATGAATACACACACATATATATAATATATACAGTGTGTGTATATATATATATGTGTGTTTAAATATATGTTTGAATATAAAGTATAAATGTATTACATATAAGGCCGGGCGTGGTGGCACACGCTTGTAATCCCCGCGTTTGGGAGGCGGAGACAGGAGGATCGCGCAGGTTCGAAGCCAGCCGCGCTGGCTTAAGAGACCCTGTTTCAGAAATATAAAATAGGTCTGGGAGTGTAGCCCGGAGGTAGAAGGGCTTCCAGGAACCCCGGTACCACCAAAAAAAAAATAAAATAAAATAAATATATTATATATAATATATATATATATATATATATATATATATATATCTGTATATACAATCCTTAACTTTCTGTGACTAGCTAATCTCACTCAGCATAATATTCTCTATACTCATCCATTTTCCTACAAATGACACAATTGTTTCTTCATGGCTGAGTAAAATTCCATTGTGTGAATATACCACATTTTTATTTTCCATTTATCTGTTGTGAAATAAAACCAAAAATCAATAAATGGGATGGCATAAAATTACAAAGCTTCTGTACAGCAAAGGAAACAATCTAATCTGAAAAAGGACTATAGAATGAAAGAAAATAGTCAGCTAATCCTATAAGACTGATGTCTAGCAAACAAAATATTTTGAAAGCAATATTAAGCAAACAAATAAATAAAAATGGAAATTTTTAATAGATGCTTTTCAAAGTAAAAAATACAAATCGTCAATAATTATATAAAAATATTCCACATCATTAGGAATTAAGACAATGGTAATAAAAACTGTAGTAAGAATCCATCTAACTCCAGTTAGAATGGCAATCATCAAGAACACAAACTATAATAAATTCTGGAGTGGATGTAGGGAAATGGGAATTCTGATATGCTACTGGTTGAATGGCAAATTAGCACAACCAATATGTAAATCAGTACAGAGATTCCTCAAAAGACTAAAACTGGAACCATCATATGATTTAATGAGTAATTTTGAGTGCTTGTTTTATACACAAAATGTAGTGAGTACACAAATTAACAAATAAAAGACAGATCCTTTCATTAATAAATACATGTCTGAAGTCACACAGCATATATCACTGTCCAAATGTCAATGATGTTGTCTATGATTTGACATCTTTGATCTTTGTACAATATTATAGTAGTTTCCTCCCACTTTGACTCCATCAAATAAACATAAAGCATATAATTTTATAAAATAATTGTAACTACACCTGTGGAAGTTTTTCCACATTGCTACACTATGCCAGTGTGTGCTATCCTTGTTTTAAGAGAATAAAAGGATGCCAGGCACGGTGGCACACACTTGTAATCCCCACACTTGGGAGGCAGAGACAGGAGGCTCCTGCAGGTTTGAACCCAACCATGCTGGCTTAAAAGACCCTGTTTTCAAATACAAATAAAAAAGTATAAGGGCAGAGAGAGAGAGAGAGAGAGAGAGAGAGAGAGAGAGAGAGAGTGAGAGAGAGAATGAAAGGTAAACAGTAAAGCCAGTCAGTAAATTTAAAATGTTTCTGATTAGACAGAAGTGTGACATAGGACCGCTGATAGTATACCTCCAGCCCTTTTGTTTATTTTTTAAGCAGGGTAAGTTACTAAAGGGCTTGCTAAGTTGCTGAGCCTATCCTCAAACTTGCAATTCTTCTGTCTCAGTCTCTCAGACCTCTAAATTTTTATCTAAAGTCCCATTTATAAAGTGTTCCAACAGTGGAAATGCTTTTTCAAAGACAATAAAGAGGGATATATATATATATATATATATATATATATATATAGGCTAAAGGCCAATATTTATATTTTATAATATATATTCATATTTATATTCAATATTTATATATTCAATATTTATATTTTATATTCAATATTTCAATATATTCAATATTCATATATATAATATATATTCAATATATATTCAATATTTATTCAACATATATTCAATATATATTCAACATATATTCAATATTTACATTTTATAATATATTTATTATATATTATATATTATATTATATATTATATAAATATATTTATATAATATATAAATATATAATATATAATATATAATAAATATATATTTATTATATTTATTATATATAATATATTTATTATTTATTTATTATATTTATTATATTTATTATATATAATATATTTATTATTTATTTATTATATTTATTATATATAATAAATTATTATATATTATTGTGTTTATTATATGTAATAAATATATATTATAAATAATATATATATATTGGCTATTGGCTAAAGGCAAGACAAACACACTCTTAATTTAACTGTGTCTTAGATTGACATAGTATATTTAATGTTGGGTGTCAATGTCCTATTTTATATTTCATTTAGTTTGAACTTTGAAAAAACCTAGGAGATTGGTATAAGATCTATTTCATAAATAAAGAAAATAAGATGGAAGAGGAAGGTTACTTGACAAATTCTTAAAAGAGTTATGATTAATATTTAAGGTAGGTTAATTGACAAATTCTTTAAAAAGTTATGATTAATATTTAGTGTTTACAAATATTCATCATGTGATGATAATTCTTTAAAAAGAGATAATGTGAATTCTATAAGTATAAGACCTGAAAAACAACATATGTAGGGCCATGTTCTGGTTGACCATCTGCTTTGAATATTTTCACTGACATAATCACAAACATCTTATCTATTATCCCATTAAGGTATTTTGTCGGTTCAAAAAATGCACTAATTTTAATTAACCTACATTTTTCAGCCAGTTATTTTTTTAATTTATTCACCTCATAAATACAAAGTTCCCTATTTTAGAAAGCATTGCCTTACATTATCAAATTAAATTTGATATTATTGAATCTGTCTTCTTACTAAACATTATCAAATTAAATGTGATAATTAATACTGAAACCACTTACTAAATATTATGACTTTTAATCGAGTGTATATTACATCTTAAATTTTATTTAATCAAAAATAAAATTATTCTTTTGAAAATATAAAATTCTTACACTACTTGTTCTTCCTGCCTGTAAGTGCTTATGATTTATAACACTGGTTACCCAATGTGGATCTGGATCCTTGATAAATTATGTTTTTAAAATTTAACCTTACTTTTAGACAATATTCTGAGATACAGAAAATTTTAGTGAATATTCCTGCTCAGATTTAGAAAATACTGTGACAGCTTTCTTAAAAATCCTACCCTTATAAAGGTGGATAAGATTGTTATCGTTAGCTTTTTCCTTCTACAGATAGTGGCTTTTAGAATAATGTTAAAGTTCATACTGGTGATTGCCTCATTCAAAAGGTGTATTGTTCTCATGATATTCTTTAAATTTATTTTGGAAGATTTTAACAGAAATAATAAATGACTATAACCATACCAATGCATTCTATTTTCAAATAGCTATAATATGATTTGGAACCGTTCTTTGTTCAGATAGAAAAAAATCTCCATTCCTTTCTTTCTAGCTATACGAATAACACACACACACACACACACACACACACACACACACACACACACACATTTATGTATACAAATACAAATGTGTATATTCAGATATTATACTTCCCAACTTCCCGCTCTATTATGTATGTGTGTACATGATCATATGAGTAAACAAAACTAAATCTAACAGAATCATGAATGTGCACTAAATGAGATTCAACAGGCTAAAGAATCTATTATTTTTAAATATCATCATCCATATGTGACTTCATCTCTTCAGGTCCCCTCTTCTATAGAGCCTCTAGTCGTAGGTACACATTTGCACTTCCTCTGAAGATACTGGCTGTAAAGCTACATTTCAACTCTGCAGGAGCCCAGACTGAGAGAAACAGAGCTTACACAACTACAAGAATTGTAATTTTATAATTTTGGCTGTCATGATCCTGTCTCTGGGAAGCATAATTAATGCAATACATTCGTTAGCTCCTCTCAGGGGTAAAAAAGAAAGATCTAATTGAAACCTTGTAAAGTAGTTACACAAGTGAAATGGAAAGAATGTTGGCTTTTATCTTCAAGCCCCACCTTTACATAATCACAGATTATTAATGTTTCATAAAAATGTTGTAAGCCTTTATGCTAATATCATTATAACTGGTGATTTAGGCCAACAATGACAATTGAATCTTTAATTGGTAATGTTTAATAGAATTTCTTTTCTAGAATCAGAAGCAATGGATTCTGAAAAGGATTCTACAATTAATAATAGCCATTTTATTATTCTCGAGATCTTTTGCACCAGCATATAAAAGTTTAAGACAAAATAAATATTCCATAATCTGAAAAAATGGCAAGTTGATTCATAAGAAATAGCTAAAATGATAAACCCACCCATTCTTTTCCCATAATTACTGTGTTTGGTATCATGCTTTGAACACTCAATAATATAGATAGAAGTCTCAGTTTTAATTATGATAGTATTTATTGTTCCTAATCCTCTTCCTCCTCCTTCCGTTTTTCTTCTCCTCCTCAGCTATTACTGCAAAACAGGATATGCTGAGTTCTGAGCTTTTCTTATGTTGTTTATTTGAAAATTATTATCTGAAACTGATTGACTTACAGCCTTGATTTCAGTTACAGCTTTTGTGCTCTACCATCAAAGGAACTGTATGTAGTTACTCAAAGATTCATTTTTCTGAACATCTACTGTATACCAAAAATGGATATGCTTGATTACCAATCTTCAGTGTCTGAGACAGACCTGTCCTTTCTCTTCAAGAAGCTTTCCTTTGTAATCATAGTTAAAACTTTTTTAACTGGTAAGAATTTGGTTATCAATACAAAGTTTTTAACTAATCTGATGATAGGAGACTTCCAGAATATGGTATATATTCTGGAGTGTAGCTGAGAACATGTTTCTTTATGTTACCTAATTTTTTGTCTTAATATAGTATGCGTGGAAAAAGGCAACAATATCAAGTAGTAAATATTGCTGTCTCCCAGCCTGCATCTTTTCTGCTTCATCATTTTGGTGCACTTCTGCATACTTTCAATGGCTAGCATCTGTGTTTTTTGTTTTTTGTTTTTGTTATTTTGCCTGAGAATGAGTTTCTGATTATTAAAGCTCAAAGTGCCTTTGTCCATGGCAAATTGAATGTCACAAAGGATTAGTTGCTCAAAAAACGGCCCTCTATTAGTAACCAATATGAGTTGGCATATAAACATTTTAAATCATTTAAACCTCAGGGAGAATGAATTTGAGATTTCTCCTGGTAGTGTAAGTTCCAGTTGCTTAGTAGGATAAAGGTGCTTGGTAGTACATCCTTCACTGGCTCTTTCCTTTCCTTATCTCATTGTCCTATTCCATTAGTTATATTTTCTAAAATACCTCACAAATAACCTATTTATATGTGAATCATTTTATTAGTGTCAGCTTCCAGTAGAACCAAAATTAATATAATTTTTGTTTTGCAATTGATTATTTTATTAAAAGTGGTTTTAGAAATTATGCTTGGTAAACAAAAGATAAAAAAAATCTGACTATTAGTCAAGCACAGTCATCATATCATACAATACCCACCAATAAACTGGCAGGAATCTGAAGAATCAAACTAAGGGATCAGAATCCCATGTCCCCCCTATTTACCCCCTCATGAGGTCCCCTATAAAGTATATTTTTAAAGACTCCAAAGTCACTCTCTCTTGAGATGTTCCACATTTTTCCTTGGATATATATGCCTCGCTTTCCTAATTATATATCTCTCTTTGCCTCTGAAAAAAAGAAAGAAAATCTTCAGGGTAAAGTTCTAAAATTGGATCACTCAGTGGCTAAATAATTCTAAGACTATATTATGTAGCAAGTAGGGTGAAGATGTCCATTAATTGCTACATCAAAAATAGTTAAAACTCTTACTTGTGGTAAATTAAGATATCATTCAAATGAGAGGCAGTAGTTTATGTAATATCTCTAAAAATATGTGGATAATTATTAAATAAGCTATGGAATTCTGTAGTTATTAAGTAATAAAAAAGTGAAAAAAAATCAACTCATGACATTCTCAACTCAACTCAGGGTAAGGCTTTGCAAACCAGAAGCCTTTGTGACAATATCATATGTATGCTCATTTATTTCCTGCAATGAGAGAACATAGTGTGCAGAAAATTTGACATAGAATCTGAGTGTGAATACAATGAAAAATTAAGTTAAATTCACATCCTAAAAAGACTTCTATATTCAAGTCAGAGCCCTTAAAAGGAAAGAGTAGGTCTTTTTATGACCTCATATGAGATAGGTATATGTTCACAACCTTACACCCTCAGATTTGCTAGAATCCGTTCAGCTAGAAGATTGGTCTACCTTTTCTACCAGACAGTAGCAGTATTATTTTTCTGGAGATCATGCAAAGACCTCATCTGAGGTTGATGTTTTATATGATCTTTTTTTTTTCTTCTTCAGAGCTGCTCCCAATTTTTCTCATGGGAAAGTATTATACCTATCATTTTAGTTATCAATTTCAGAATAGTAAATTATTACAAATGTTGCAGCTTAAGACAGTAGCTATATAGGATAGATTCTGTGGGAGTTTGGACATGGATTTTTTTCCTGCTTTGATGTCTCACAAAGGTGCTATCAAAATGTCAAACAGAGCTTTATTCTCATCATAAGCCTACCTAGGAAAGAAACATCTTACAAGCTTATATAGTTTGAAGCAGGATTCAATTTGTGTAGCCTGCTGTTTCACAGTTTTCTAAGAATACTGCCTGGATTATACAATAAAAACAGCACAGGTACCATACACAAAACAAGCACCTGAAACCAGGTAAGCAGAAGGCTACTATCAGCTTCCAAATTGTAAAATCAGAACAATATATTAATCTCCAGGGAGTCTATTGAAGAAGTAGAATTTCTCTTGAGAAATACTCTAAAGAATAAGAAGGAAGGAAGAAAGGAAGGAAGGAAGGAAGGAAGGAAGGAAGGAAGGAAGGAAGGAAGGAAAGAGATATATAATAGCAAATCCTACAATTATTTCTCAAAAGGACCTAGAGAAATGTACAAGGCTGTGCTCACACATTGGAAGTTGTTAGATTCAAAGGCCTAAACTAGCATCATGCTAGAGAACTCCAAATGGCATTGTAGATGTTGGTAGAGTGCAAGTGTATGTAGGGCAAGTGATACATAAAATACTGGCCTTCAGTCACTTCATCTTGGGTCCACTGATTCCCAGACTCTCATTCCCAGATCTGGTGCTATGGTCACATCTCAACATTCAAATGCATAATTAAAACATAGATATTTAACTGACAGTGTTATCATATTTGCAACCTAACCCCTTAGAGAGTATAGTAATGGCAAGAAAATTTAAGTAAAAGCCCTTGTAGTCTCCTTTATCTGAAGAAACTAGTAAACAAGAAGTGGTATTGCATAGTGTCATAAAATTACAGAGGAAATTAGAATGGCAGAGAGCTGAAGGATACTGAAATGATGTGTTCTTTTTTTATTTTAACTGTATGCGTTTAACCAGTTTGAATTCTCCCTTCCAAAGAAACAAAGGAAAAATTAAATAGAAATTGAGCATGAAAAATAATAGCAAATAGTACAAACTTGGCCAGATGTTGTTTCCAACTTCGCCTGCTGTGCCAGATGTGAAACTTTACTAGAACAGATCAATACAGCCTTGGGGATTTGATATACAGTTATTGATATTGTAAATTTGCTTTTTTTGCTCTCTCTCCAGGGCTGATCAGGAGACAGTATTATAAACAGTTTACAATCACCTGAAATAGACAGTACTGTGCACAAAATGATCTTGCCTAAAACAGTTTTAATTTTACTAATCTTGGCCAAATGCACTCAGAACAACCTTAAGTCAATTGTACAGAATATATAGCTTTTTTTCAGCACTGAGGATGAAATCCAGGGACATTCTACTTCTGAGCTACACTCCAGCCCTATTTTTTTATTTTTTATATTGAAACAGGGTCTCACAAGTTCCAAAGGACCTCACTAAGTAGCTGAGTCTGTCTGTGAACCATAACCATTACATCTCAGCCTCCTGAATGTTGGGATTATAAACTTGTGTCACCATGCCCAGCTTTATAGCTCAATTTTATATCAGTGTTATCACATTAACTGAACCTTGTGAGTAGGAAGTGCCAAATACATTGGACAGCATATACTCTAGAGAGTGGGAGAAAATCCCATTATGTAAAACACAGGTCTATGGATTTGTGAATGAGGAAAATATTTAGGGATCCTGTAAACTGAACTATATCAGGACATTTCCTCCAAATTAAAAGATATGATTAAGAAAGGACTTGGGTGATCCATTTGAGTTTTGAAGACAGTACGTGCACATGTATACTTGGTAACACTGCTTTCATCTGTTTATTGGTCAATTAATAAGTATATTAGTTTTGACTGTGTCCTAAGAAAGACAGGATTCTGTATCAGTTTTAAACAGTCCTGTAACTTCTTCTATAGGACAAAGTATTTTAAGATGTGAGATGCACCAGTCTTGCAATGGTATTACACCTTTCAAGCATAGGAGAGTGTCAACAAGCAGAGAATTATTGACCATTAGCAAATACAGCTTCTGGTATTTCCTGATCCCAATAAATACTGAGAGCCTAGCATCAGGTTATCAAGTGACTACATTGGTGCTACTAATAGTGACTTTGGAATTGCCAACCTACCAAGTAATAAAGTTGTACAGATACAAAAGACATTGATCAGATGATGGAAATGAAATATTCAATGTTTGACCAAAAAAAATTCAAAGACCACAAATAAGTTTTATAAAGAGATAGTTCAAACTTATCTAAGTGTATTATTCTAACACCCCTCCCTCTAATCTCAGCCTCATGCCCAGCTTGTGGACATAAAGTTGATCCAGATTCATGGAGAGATTAATTACAGTAACACAATATATTGTTATGAGCCAAAAATAGAGTGTTTAAGGAGGTATATTCCTAAATGCCATGATTTTAAACAATGCTTAAGGTCATCAATTTGTTACAGAAGATGCCTGCGCTAAGGAGATTAATAAATTATTGGGAACAGGTGAATGACCCAGTCCATTGATCAAGAGCCTATATATAGAACAAGACTAGAAGAGCGGAGATCTGAGGAAAAGCATGTACAATCTTATATGAAGAAGGGAACCAAGTATTAAGATTTTTATGTCTCATAAAGTGCTACCCAAAAACATCCATCACAGAGAATATGTGGAAACTTAGGACAGAAAGACTAATACAGTGGTGTCAGCCACTCTTGGACTTCTGTTATCCCAGTGTTTATATAATCACCCCAGGAATGAATTTCTCAATGTAAGAGAGAGAGAGAGGCTGTGCATTGGGCTTTCAATACAATGTTCTCAATAAGAATAATGAAGCAGCACAGCTACTGAATTTGTGATCAATTAGTTCAGACCAATGCCAACTCCCCTTGACATCATTTTGACTACCATTTTATTGTCTATGAACTCTAGTGCACTTTTCCCTGACATGCTCTGTGATACTAAAATTTAATTATATCAACATTTATTTTATGTGTCATGTGATGCAATGTTAATCTTTGTCAGTGGGGGTGGGGTTTGGAAGTATACTGCACGGTTATAGAAAGTACAAGGTGCTTCTCTCCTTAGAAATACTGTGGTTTTATGTTCCCATGGTGTAGCTACCAGAAAATCAGTAAGCCAGAGAACACCCTACAAGTCTTTCTTGCACAATGGTCTAAGTATGTGCTTTTTGGCAAATTTCTTCTTCATCAATATTCCACATATCTCATACTTCTTGTAATGAGGTCTTAATCTCATCTGAGGGAAGAAATGTATATTTTAAGTTCTAAGTTTCTTCTTTGTTTACTGTCTCTTTGTCCTACACATTGTAACAAGTCTGATTGTACTAGTTCTAGTAGTTAAAGTTTTACATTAAAAATTTTCTTTTTAAATTGCTGGTATGATTTTTTTGTGTCCTGACTGAGTCCTGATTAATAAAAAAAGCCATACAGTCTTTCATAGACACCAACCAGGTACTTTTGGACCAAAAGACTACATGAACTTACTTTCTGAGAGAAGAGTAGTGCTTCATTCTTAATGAGATTCTTATATTTTCCAGGCATATATGTCTCCCTTTTTCAGTAACTAAGAAAATGTCACTGTCTTAGGGATAGTAAAAAATTCCATAGAACAAAAGGATAGGAAGACATTATTAACAACTATTGCAACAAGTGAAAGAGGCTGAATTCAACTCCACTAAAATGAAAGAAATTAAAATTTTTAATTAGGAGATTGAGCTAACTAAAACGGATTGGGAAACTTTAGGTGATTGTCAGTGTGATCAAGCCATTTGTTGTTGCCAATTGGTGCTTAGCTTATTAAAAATGCTTTAATAATTGGGGTATTTTAGTCAGGAAAAATTTAACTATCAAAAAATTAATCTAGTCGAGTATGGTGGTGCATGCTTGTAATCCCCGTGCTTGGGAGGCAGAGACAGGAGAATTGCACAGGTTCAAAGCCAGCCTCACTGGCTTAAGAGACCCTGTTTCCAAATAAAAATATACAAAATAGGTGTCTATGAGTCTAGCCCGGAGGTAGAAGGGTTTCCAGGAACCACAGAGGAGAAATCCCAGTACTGTACTCCCTGGGACTTGACCCAGTGAGGGAGGAGAGGTGGCAGAGATATCACACCATAGGAGAACGTGCAACCTGGCACCCCCCACAGTCTAAAGCAGCCTCTATCGACTCTCTGGGTCGAGACTCTGTGATAAAACCCAGTAAAGGAGTAGTGGGGTCCGAGATACTACTGACTCGAGATCCAGAACACCTTAAGGGAAGTCATAGTGACCCAAGGGAAGAACCCAGAGAAGGCACAAACATCAGAAATCATGGGAAAGAGGAATAATACTGGAGCAATTAATGCCCACAACCCCACAACATCAGAACCCGATAAAACAGAAAATCAGAGATTTCTAGAAGATCAAATCAGGAAAATAACTGTAGAAATAATAGAGGTGCTTCAAAAAGAACTCAGAGAGAGCCAAAAAGAGATAAAGGATGCAATTAATGAAGTAAAGGCCTCAATTCAAAGCACAAACAACCGATTAGACCACATGGAGAACAGAATCTCGCTCTTAGAAGATGAGCAATCCAAAAATGAACTCATAGTTTCTAATCTAGAAAAAAATATCCAACAGCAGGAATCTGATATTGAAGAAATATGGGCCCATTTTAAGAGAGCTAACCTAAGAATAATTGGAATAGAGGAGGGAAAAGAAAGTGAAACCAAAGGGATCAACAATCTCTTCAAAGAAGTAATAGCAGAAAATTTTCCAAACATAGAGCAAGAGGTTGATACAAAGGTCCAGGAAACTTATAGAACTCCCTTTAGACAGGATCGGAGAAGAGGATCCCCACACCACATAATTGTCAAAATGACCAATGTGGAAGCCAAGCAGAGAATCTTAAAGGCAACAAAAACAAAGGGCCAAGTGACATTCAGAGGCAAACCAATTACAATCACTCCAGACTTCCCAAACCAAGTCATGAGAGCCAGAAGGGCTTGGAGTAACATATTCCAAACTCTGAAAGAAAGCTACTTCCAGCCAAAAATTTCCTACCCAGCAAAACTTTCTATCAAATTAGATGGAAAAATAAGAAGCTTCCATGACAAACAGAAACTGAAGGAATTTATGTCTTCAAAACCAGCACTAGAGAAAATACTCAAAGAGATTAACTACAAAGAAGAAATAGGTAACACACACCAGAACCAGAGAAACAAGATTTTCCATCCAACAGACAATTAAGATTGGTTATCTGTGGAGATTCATTATTTATGTTAGTCTTTTACCTATCTCTAAATGGTATTGTTTGCCTTTATTGTTGTTAATTTTTAGGATTTCTAGTTGGAATATTAATATACCTTCAGATATAGCAATTGGAAATATTTTATCCCATTCTATTAGTAACTGTTAAATCTGTTTACATTGTCTTTGGATATACAATTTTTTTTTTTTTTTAGGGAGTCTGTATACTCCTCTGTTGCCTGTGCCATTGAAATCATAACCAAGAAATCACTGCCAATTTCAATGTTGTGAGGTTTTATGACCCAGATTTTCTCCTAAAAGTTTATAGTCTTAAGATTTATATTAAGGTCTATTATCTATTTTGAGTTAATATTTGTATATGGGATTATTTAAGGGTCCAATTTTATTCTTTTCCATGTAATTATTATTTTTTAACAATATCTAGTTAAAAGATTATCATTCCCACCACCAAATGTTCGTGGAAACCTTGTCAAAAATAACTTGACAATATAGGGAAGAATTTAGCTCTAGGCTTTTATTTAACTCCAATGGTTTATATATCTGCCTTTAGAATAGTACTACACTGTTTCAATTATTGTAGCTTTATATGGTTTGAAATCAGAAAATATACATCTTCTAGCTTTGTTCTTTTTCAAGATCGTTGTGGGTACCTAGAGTCCATATTCCATATTAGGATAGATTTTTTTTTCTGAAAAATAAATATATAAATATATGATAGTTTCACCTAAAAATAGAAAAAATAGATTCTCTGGTAAGAAAGAAAGCAAAAAGAAATATTGAAATGTTATCTTTAAGTCATCAAAAGCTTGGTATCAGACAAATGAAACTGTTATGTGAGATTACCATTTTTAATTTTGGATAAAGCGCTATAATACTAGATGTCAACTACTAAGCCAAGCATAGGAGGGAGGTTTAGGGAGAGAATGGGGTGGGGATCGGGTGGGGGCTGACTGGGCAATGTGTGCATGTATGTCTACAAAAGTATGTATCCCACTATGATGTATGAATACAGTGCACCAATAAAAAAAAAGGAAAAAAAAGAATAACCAAATGGAACTAAAATCAGAAATATTCTTTTTTTTTTTTTTGCGGATCTAGGAATGGAAACCAGGGGCATTCAACCTCCAAGATACACCCACCCCTACCCTTTTTAAATTCTTTATTTAAAAACAGGGTCTTACTAAGTTGCAGAGGGCCTCACTGAGTAGCTGAGACTGTCCATGAACCGAGATCTCCAGTCTCAGCCTCCCGAATGCTGGGATTACAAAAGTGCACCATCATGCCTGGATTAAAATCTGAAATATTATTCTCTAAATTATCTAGCATATCAGATTTTAGAAATGATAAACTTCGTTATTTAAATACATCAAAATATTTTTTTGACTCTCATTATGATTTCAAGTGAAATACTTCATTACTGCCAGGTAATTGATTTCTATTGTAACATCATTTCTTGAGTACCTCTGTGGTATTTAGAACTTCAACATCCATACAGTATATATCAGAGTGCTTTTTTAACTGAGTTAAAATTCATGACAGGCTTGACAGGTTCTGATTCAAAACATTAAATGTATCCTTCAAATTAATTTCCATGATATTACTTTGAAATGCTTTAAAATTGGCTTTCAACTTTTTAATTTCATTACATAAATCATAACAGACATTCAATACTTCTTGGATATTTACATCCTCATTATATTCTCCTTCTTTCTCCTTTTGACTTTTGTCTTGTAAATCAGAATATAAAAATTTTTGTATATTTTTACATCAAGTGAAAAACTATTTTACTTAATACAAAGAACTATTTTATTTAATCTGCCTTGTTAATTACTTGGATATCTGTGATAGTGAGGAAGAGAGAGAAAGATTGGCTTCTGTTGTATTAGTATCAAGACTGTATTGGGATTATCAAACTTAGTTACATAAAGCAAATTGTTTATGCTTCTAAATTATATTCTGATATAGCAATATCCCTATTCAACATACATAGAAACACTGTTTAATTGCAACCACATAATTGGAATCCTGCTCACATAGAACTCTTCTTAGTCTATTTTATTTGCCTATAACAACATGTTCAAGTTTGAGTACTTTATACAGAAAGATATCTTTTCTTTATTTAGCTCACAGTTTGGGAAGGTCGAAGTCCAAGATTGGGTAGTCCCATCTGTGCAGCCTCTGGTGAAGGTCTTCTGGTTGTATCACACATGGCATATGGCACCATGGGAGCACATGCAGAGGAAGAGATCACATACTGAGACAAGAGGCCTGAGGCCAAGGAAGGGCTCCTCTGATCTTATTATAACAACCCATTCTTGAAGGAATTAATTCACTCCACAAGACCATTATGAATCCCTTCTGAGAGCATTAGTTCATGACCTAATTACCTCCCAATAGGCTCCCCTTCTTATGGGCTCTACTACCTCAACACTGTCACCCCGAGGACTGAACCCCTGGCACATGAACTCCTGGCACATGAACACTCACACCATATCCAAACCAAACCAGCAGAACTCACTGTGTAGTGGTACTGATACAGCTATTTTATTAAATTTCATTAGATATTTTAACCAAATTTTTAACCAATTTTTAACCAAATTTTTTATTAAAGGTCATTCTCTACTCATTCATTTATACATTCATTTGTTCACAGTTTTGTGCCCCAGAGTTTTTTCTCCCTAAAAGTTAACTCTTAGCACATTTCACTTCCTAATGCAGAGGCAGTAGATGTATTAGTTGTTTATTTGGTTTATCTGATAATGCTGTCAATAAAAGCTCAGATAGTTATACTCTCTATTAGTTTAAAGAAATCTTTATAGTATCTAATTAATACTTTAAGTGATGTTCCAGGCCTTGAGAAAAGGTAAGAGAAAAAAGAACAAGAAGACCTATGGAGACATGGGGGCACTTGCCTGTAACCTCAGTACTTTGGTGCATGAGACAGTAATAATGCAGGTTCAAGCTCAGCCTTGGAGATTTGGGGAGGCCCTCAGTAATTTAATGAGACACTATTTCACAATTAGAAAATAAAATATGGCTGGGGCTGTAACTCAGAGATAGAATGTCCCTGGCTTCAATGCCCAGTACCATAAAAAAGAAAACATTTTCCAAACAAAGCAACAGGAATCGAGACTGAGCTATGGGTAGCAGCTCTTGAAGAGATAAGGAAGTGCAGGTTTGTAGAGTAGAGGAAATAGTTTTGCAGAAAGGAATATGGTACATTTTTTCTAAAGTGATGAGCTTGTTAGAACAAGGCTTCCTCCCCATGTGTTAATGATCTCCCTTGGAGAGCTAATATAACCATGACATGAGCTTTATATGCAACCTGTGGACCTTGCTCTGCAATGGAGGTGCCAGCAAACCTTTACATATTCATCAAGTCAGTGTGTTGCCCTGAGGACTTTCCTAACAACTCACTGTATTGTTAGGAAGCACAAACTTTGTAGACAAGTCAGTAGTAAATGCTCTGGTCAACTAAGGCCTCAAATAACAGCCAGCCTCACATGCCAGTTATGTAAGTGAGCAAGCCTTCAGATAATTCTACATCCCATACTTTTGGCTGTCTCAGCTGACACTGAAGGAGAATAAGGATGATCTAGGTCCCTAAGTACTACCTGAATTCAAGATTTGTGAGTAGAAAGAATCCTATTGCATCAAGCCACTAAGTTTGGAGCTAAATATTTTTATCTTGTCATAATAACTGGAATAACTATATAAAGCCAAGTAATTATACAGTGTATCTTGAAAGAGCTTATAGAATAGTAAAACAAACAAAAGAGGTATATAAATCTACATAACACGAGGCAAATACAAATTTTTTAAATTGTAATTATAAAGGCACAATGGTAACAAAGGTGTTTAGGTTAAGAAAAAGAAACATCAATTTTGGAGTCAGAAAGTGTTTCACACAAAATATTTTATTTAAGATATACTTTACATCACTTCTTTCTGGGAAAACTGCTTTTTATATTGTTGTTAGTATTAACAATTTTCACTTTGATAATTAAATTGCTTTAGGGAAAATATCTTTTTTTTTCTTTACTATTCTGAGCTCTTAGCTGGAACTTTTACTTAAAAAGGTAGATTAACAATAGAAAGAATACAATTTGAGTTAATATAAATTTTACATGATGTGGGAGACTTTATAAGAAATATAAGAACTGAAGAGGCAGTTAATCCTGAATGTATTCATGTAGGTTTGATAAAGAATGAAGAGTAGTAGAGAAATGTGATCAGAAAAGTTGAATGAACAGTGTTCAGTAAACTGGGGGAGATCTAGCAAGGCCTGAAATTTCAGATTCCTCTCAGTGCTCCTGTCTCTCACATAGGTGATCCTTACCTCTGGGAATAGTACCCTCTCCCATGATGGCCTTAGTTAAGACAAAAATAAAAACAGTTGTTTTTCAAATTTTGCTTAAAATATTCAATATTTAAAGAACCATATTTTGAGATAGTTTTTTGAGAACTCCAAAAAGCTATACCTTAAGTCTGACAAATGTAGTCTAACAAACATTATTTCTATTATCATTCAATATGCCAGTCATCCATATGTGCAAACTAAACCTTAGAGAAGGAGTCCCCAGAGACACTTTTTATGGTAAATTTATTTTAATGGTTTGGGGTTATTATAATGTACCACTGAAACCTCACAGAAAATAGGCAGCCATGTTGGAGGAGGGCTTGAGTGCTGAAGAAGGGTCCTTGGAGATTTGGCCTTGGAAATTATATGTGGTTCCTCCTCTCCTGGCTCTCTCTTGCTTTTGCCCCTCTTGATGTGAGAGTAGAACTTTTGACCTCTGTCTTTCTCTGCTTTCCACATTCACTGAACTCTGCAGACCTGACCTGACATAGAACCTTTGAAATCTCCAACACTGTGACAAATAAATCTACCTACCTCTCTAATTTGTGTGGTCAGTTGTTTTGGATTATGTCAATGAGAATGATGGTCAAAACATCTATAGAGTAAGCAAAGGGATAAATAAGACATATTTGCTCCACATCATTTACCAGACAACTTCCAGAGCACAAAAATGTGCATATGCAATTGGATTCCAGTCATGTGAGAATAACTAGGCACCCAATTGTGCATTTATGACAAATACAAAAACACTTAACAGTGCAGCTTTACCTTGAAGATTTAATCTACATATATAATATAATCCCGATAAGAACAATTTGCAAACCGACTAGTAGTTAAGGAAGGTTGGTAGTTAAAGCTGCTATGAATTAGAAACATAGATTTTATTTTTCTCTTTTCAGTCTTCCAGTTAAGTGCTTCTCAATTGCCTGTGAAAGCCCTTGTATGAATGCCTCTGGGAGAATTACCTTCTGACTGCCAAACCCCAGTCATTATTTTGAATAGCCTTACATTTCTAAGATATATTTATTCACATCTAGAATCTCCTAAGTAGTGAAGTGTCCCCAAGGTTAGTCAGAACACAGACTGTGAGACTTTCAGAATTTAAGTATTGATTTAAAACATCACAAATCCAAATCTTAGATTTATAGAGAATATGTAATCCTTTGTTAGAAAAATTTATCCCAGGATTGGAATTCACTTGGTAATTGTTTACTCTTTAACAATAAAAAATGGAGCTGAAATTTGTAGAGACATTCACATAGAACGAATCTATATGACTCATTCATTATTTTAAACATTTGTTCTCTAACCCCCATACTAATATCAAAATATCTAAGAATCCATTATAGAATCACTAACCCAATATGTAACATCATAATAATTTGTTGACACTTTACCAACTAAACTGGCACAACTACATTAAAAATGTTATTTTCTCTGTCATTATGAAATTTAAAGCTGATGTATTGGCCTACTAAGTCTAATACAGCACAGTATTGCCTAAAGCCCCATATTGATCAACAGCTATATAACACATAAACAATTTTTTGTCTCCTGGAAGGTGAGTTACCTCAAAGAAGCCTGTGATATTTTATCAAGCGTTAAGAGCATAAATGTGAAAGTTTGCAATAATTATGATTAAAATAATCAAAGTTAACTACATGCCCAGTGATTCTCAACTGAAATAAGTTTACCTGAGGGGACATTTGGCAATATCGAGAGACAATTTAATTCTTCTAACTGGGTGACGTCTAGTGGATACAGATAAAGAATCCTGTCAAAACATATTTTATGATATAGACAGCCCCTTATAACACAAAAGGAGAGAGAGAAGAGTGAAAAAATGAGGGTCTTGTAATTTAAGGCTTTACAATATTAATATTATTCTTTTTGGTGGTACTGGGGATGGAACCTTCTACCTCTGGGCTACACTTCCAGATCTATTTTATATTTTATTTGGAAGCAGGGTCTCTTAAGCCAGCGAGGTTGGCTTCAAACCAGTGCGATCCTCCTGTCTCCACCTCCCAAGCATGGGGATTACAAGCATGCTCCACCACACATGACTACAATATTATTTTAAAGTCATCTTTTCCAAGGATTGTATTTGAGAAATCTGCATCATGGCTTTAGTTTTGCTTTGTATTCTGCACTTGCTTCTCTTTCCTCTGCGACTTAAACGAACTAGCCTTGAAGACAGATGATTCTTTTGTATAAAAGACTAGAACATGGATTGGAAGAGAAAATTGTAAATAAATAAAGTCAGTTACCATTTTAAAAAATGGTGCAAAATGGATCTTTACAAATTCTAAGCATTTTGAATTCTGACAAAGATATTTTATAATATAAAGTACATAATGAAGCTCTATATTTTAAATATAATTATGATAGTACTGAAAAATTCCACATAGTTAATTCTATTAACAGAGTAAACATTTTTACTTTCTTTGGCAATGCAATAGTTGAATGAACACAGACCCTTAGGACCTCATTTATTTGCTATACCTGTCTCTATTATAAACCAATTAATTTATATTTTCAACATTTCAATTAAAGGACTCTATTAGTGCCCCTAATAATCTACAGAGAATCACTTTCTAAATTAAAGCTGTTCTAAAACTGTAGAATTGTGAGCTTGTTATCATCTGGTATAAATTAAAAATGACATGTCAATTAGACATATGACATGATCCTGAATTTTATATTATATATAAGAGTATTTAACACTTTTTAATCCAAATGAAAGTTTATTATTATCAAATGCCATGTAATTTTTATTTTTGAATCATAAAAATGATTTAATACTGAAATGTATATATACCACTATTTGAATCAACAGCATGGCTCATAATGAAAATTCAGTGTACATGTTCTATTCCCATGATGCAAACTGCTACCTGTTACCAAATCACACTCCTCTTCCTCCTGTGCACATGGCAGAGCAGGCGATCCAATCATGTGATGGAAATCTAGCTTATGGAATATGAGTGAAAGAGCAATGTACACTGCCAAGCCTGACCCAGGAACACCGCCATGGGCAGGATCCTCCCTGCCTGATTCCCCAGAGTGACCTAGGTCCTCTAATTTCTGTCTCAAGGACAGATGACTGGCTAAGAGCAGCTTTTAAGCTATAGCATGAGTGTGAAAGTGAACTTGTAGAGTGTAAGTTGTGAGGTATGAGATGAGGGCTTATCTGTTTTTTACTTGTAATAATATCCAGTGTTACCCTGGCAGTTTTGGAGGTGAAACCTCCAAGTACACTTCTCTGACATAGAAAGATAAAGGTGTTTGAGAGCTGTGTGTGCATGGGTGCGTACATGCACATGCATATACACACACATATATCAAAATACACATCTATACATTTTCATAACTACAACAAAGTCCAAGTTTTCATTTTTAATGTGGAAAATACTGGTATATCTTTTTATGGTGTTTATTATTGCTCTTCTGGAGAAGTTTAAACCAATATGAAATCAAATTTAAATTCAAAGAGCTAAGGGTTTACATTCTTTTCACTTTGTTGCCCTTTTTATTCCAACTTTCCAAACACTCCTAATGACACATATCTTGGACTGACCTGAAGGCAAAGAATCCTGTATCCTTATTATACTGTTTGGTTCTCTCTGCTCTGAGATCCTTACATTCATAATGACTGGACTAATACTTCCATTTGGCTTCCCTTTTTATTCCAACTTTATCTTTTCCGTCTTTGGCTTTTCTGCCACTGATATTCAGAAATATCATTAAACTTTTACCCCAAAAGCACTAAGCATTTGACTTATTCTTAATATCGCTTATACCTGGACTATATTCATTTTGAATATTCTCCTTTAATTAGATCAATAGGCAATATTTTAGAGACCACTAACCTGAAATTCACTTTTGTAGACAGACAATTTTTCTTTTCCATTTCAAGCAGCTGAACTGAGCTCTATGATTGTGCCTTTTATTATCTCAGAACTCTTAACCCAAGTAGCATATATAAAAATATGGATACAAATTTCAAAATCATGTGCATCTGGTGACATTTCTCTTCCTGATGTGAACATTGCTGCGTGTACTTTTCCACTATAATGCTTTTACAAGGTACACCATGTCACTGGCCTCTTATTTCTATGAGAGGCTTGCCACATCCACAAAAGCCTGACAGCTTTCCTCCAACTAGTGAGATTTTTCAGGAGATGGTGACAGTGCAGCTAAACCAGGCCTCACAATGGGTTGTCTTTGCAGTGTTCACATAAAAAGTCAGAAAGCAAAAGGAAGACTGAATAGAGTCCGGATAAAAGAGAAATAAAGACCCAAGGACGTGTCACATTACACTTACTTTTCTGAGTAAAAGTAACTGAGATATAATAAAAAATAATAATAATGGCTTTGAAGTAAGGAAGACCTACTTTCACATATTTTAACTTTTCTCAATTTAATGGCCTTTACCTTATTTTAAAAAAAGAGAAAAAATTGGGGGCATAATGGAGTCATTAAGAAGATAAAGAGAAATATATGGGAATAATGTAATGACAACTGTCACTCAGAAGTATGCAGATCTCTTGGACCTTTACATGTGCCAGGCACTTTTCTAGGCATATAGACATAATCATGCCACATAGGGCATACTGTACAGAGAAGAATTGAGAGTAAAGAAAGAAATCAAATAAATTATGCAGGTAATGTGTGAGACAAGTAAAGTGGGAAGGAGGAAAAGAAGGCAAAGGAGAGGAATATACAGAGAAGAATTTAGAATAAAGATGGCCAATTATATGATAGGCAACAATCGTATGATAGGTAACATTCCAGTATGACAGGTAAAGTGAAGAGGTACTTTGTCTGACTTCTTTCCTTTTTATTTATTAAGGCTTCTTTTATGACCTAAATATGATTAATATTGCATAATGATCCATACATTTGAAAGCAATGCTTATTTTGTGTAATATACAATGGACTAGTTAAAAGAGATGCTTTGTGCTAGAGAAACTAAGACAGAGCACAAAGGCACCTAACATAAGAGTTGTAGTATACAATGAGTCAAAAAATGTAATATGCAATGGGTCAAAAAATTAGTTTTTTGTTTTTTGCATATATGTTAAAATATATGCTTTGTGTTAAGCTTCCTAAGGAAGATGAGGATATTTTAGATACTGAAGAAGAAGAGCAGCTTGAGAAAACTGCTGCTCTGTACCATAGAGATAACCCACCTGTAATGTATGTGCTTTGGATTGGTCTCTATTGTATTCCAGTGGTGATAGCACAGGGATGTTAATTGACCTGAAACTCTATAAATACCTCAAGAGAACTGAACCCGTTGTCAAACAGTAGAGATATTGACCCAGGAGTGGACTTGCAATCCTTCCATGCTTGAATTAAAATTCTTTGAATCAAATTCTTAGAATTGAATTCTTTCATCCTCACTCCTCTCTTTGGAACCTGTACTTTTGCTGGCTGGCCCCAGCAATTTTGTTCTTCTCATTGAGTAAAATGTTCTGCAGATATGTTACATTTATTTGTTTATAATGGGGCTCAAAACTTCTGTTTCTTTATTGCTCTTCTAATTGTACATCTTGGGGGTGGAGTATTGAAGTCTCTAACTATTACTGTTAAATAGAATATTTCTCTCTTTAATTCCATAACTTTTTACTTCATATATTTTATACCTCCTAAGTAATTGCTATTTTATAATTGTTATATCACTAGATGTCTCAATAGATTGATCCACTTCTCTTTATAAATGTCTTTTTCTGCCTCCCAATGATTTTTCTCTTAAATTTTATTTCATATATTAAAATGACATTCTAGTTCTCTTTCATTCCATTTATGAATGGAAGATCTTTTTAGTCCTACTATCATAACTAATTATACCCTTAAAAATAAACAAAAATAAATTTGTATCAGAAAAAATAGATGAAGTTTTTTTCTAATCCTTAATCTCTGCCTTTTGAGTGGAATGTTTAGTCCATTAATTCTTATTGCTAATAAGGTAGAATGTATGCATACTAAGTTGTTATTTGGTTTTAGCATATTTTATTTTTTATTACACTACTTTTTTATTTTGTTTTAAGTAAATATTTTCTAGTATATTCTTTTGTGTGTGTGTGGTACAAGGGAAGAAATCCAGGGACATTCTACCTTCAAGCTACACCCCTACCCCTATTTTTTATTCTTTATTTTTTGAAACAGGGTATCACTAATTTTCAAAGACCTCACTAAGTAGCTGAGGCTGGCTATGATCCTGTGATCCTCCTGTCTCAGCCTCCCAAGTACTGGGATTGCAAGTGTATGCCACCACACCTGGCTTTAGTATATTCTTTTTTGTAGTTTATTTTCTATTTATTTTTGTAATATTTTCTAGTGTTTATTTTGTGATTAAAACAATCACAATATCAGCTTATTCAGTGGCTGATATTATTTTCTTATTATCTGTATAATTTATCCCTTCCATGTATTATTATTACAATATAAATCACATATCTATGCATTATACACTCATCTCTAAATAAAATGTAATTAGTGATTTATAGTAAACAAGACTTCAGAAATATTTTTACTTTCAAGACCCTAAAGAATGTAATAAAATATCAGAAACTAATCTGTCCTGTCCCAAAGAATATAATAGATTTTAGTTTGTTTTAATGTACAACTAAAACTCAATTTTTAACCTAATAGTGGAATACAATGTCAAGCTAGCATAAATAATCATCAAAGATTCAGAAATATTACACAGGAATTTAGGGGAAGGGAATTAAATTGAAAGTATGCAATAAAGTTCCCAATATTTAGACTACTTATACAGAGGTAAGAGGAAAATTAAAGTAAAATAGCCACAGATGATCAGAAGCTTCTCTCTGTTTTTTTTTTTTTAAATAATTCAGTTTCTATGTTTTTTTTTTTTTTTTTTGCGGGTCTGGGGATGGAACTCAGGGGCATTCTACCTCCGAGCTACACCTCCTGCCCTATTTTTTATTCTTTATTTTGAAACCGGGTCTCACTGAGTTGCAGAGGGCCTCACTACGTAGCTGAGGCTGTCCGCGAACCTCGATCCTCCGGTCTCAGCCTCCCGAATGCTGGGATTACAAGCATGAGCCACCACGCCCGGCTCCAGTTTCTATGTTTGAATTTAAAAGATCTTCCTCTGGCTCAAGAGATTACTCTCAGAATTCAAATTTACCATACTCACAGGTACATTTTATTAAACAAACAAAAGAGGATAGAGGAGGATCCCAGTAAACCAGAAAAATACCTTCCAGTTTCCATCTCCTAATGCAATCAAATATATTGCATTTACTTTTCCTTGGAACAGCATATGGCAAGTTCACCTGAGCCTTGATGTCCAGGGTTGTTTGTTGTTGTTGTTGTTGTTGTTGTTGTTGTTGTTCTACTAGGGAATGAACCCAGAGGCATTCTACTTCTAAGCTAAACCCCCTGCTCAATTTGGAAACAGGGTCTCACTAAGTTGCAGAAGAACTCATTAAGCTATCAAGGCTGGCTTCGAACCTGCAAATCCTTTTGTCTCAGCCTCAAAGTACTGGGATTATATGCCTGCACTACCATGCCCAGGTCTGTCCAGGGATTTTTATTGGGGATCATTATGTAGACATGGCTGACCAAACATGTGGCTAACTTTAATTTATAATCCTTCTGATGACCAAGTTGATTCCATATTACACAAGGCCCTACCTTAAATCACACCTTGAAAAGAGGCCATTTTATGTTGCCTAAGTACCCTGGGTAAACAAAGACAGTGTTAAGCAAATGAATATTTCAAGGGCTTGAGAATCACCTCTCAGAAGCTCAGCAAGTGCCAAACCTTTCTTTGGAATGTGCAGAATGTGAAGACCTAGACTTTCTGAGTTAATGTGTGCTGTCCTATACAGGACAGGATTCATCCTCTGGCCAAGCCTGGAGCATCTTATATATGCCAGGAAAAATACTCAGCCCTACTCCGGGACAAAAATTGTCCCTTTAGGTTCTCCTATTCAAGAAAAACCTATTTCCCCAGGAAAATTGTTTCTGTGAAACAAAAAAAGCTCTGTAGTAAACATCATAAGGTCTCCATATGACAAGTGTTTATTATATGTCCAGTAATTATATATCTGGAAATCACAGCACAGTTTCTCCACCCAAAGAAGTTACAGTCCATCAAGGCATAGTGGCACACACCTGTAATACCAGTACTTAAGAAGCTGAGACAGGAGGATCTCAGGTTGGTGGACAAGCTCAGAAACTTTGAAAACCTTTTAGAAACTTAACAAGACCCTGTTCCAACACAAAAAACAAAATAGGACTGGATATTTATCTCAGAGGTAAAATTCCCCTGAGGTTCAATCCCCAACTCCAACATAAAAAGAAGAAAGAGAAGTACAGAGAGAAGAAGGAGAGGAAGAAAGTGAAAGAGAAAGAAAAGGAGAAGTCCTCATCATAGTTAGGTGTAGGGAAAACCAAGCAAGACCGAGTTAAGTATAAGAAAGAAGGTTTAGTTAAGAGAAGGATAGAATAAGATATAATGGTACAAGTAATAGCCCCAGAAGGATAGAATAAGATATAATGGTACAAGTAATAGCCTCAAACTTGGCTACAGTGGGTAGAAATCTTATAAATAAGAAGTGCAACAAAGGCTGAGGTTTAAAAAGATCCACAAGGGAAAAATAAAAGCATAAAGCAACTATCCACATTCGTGCTTAGGAGAAACTTCAAGAGAACAACTTGGATAGACAGAGGACAAGTGGGCATCAGGAAGCAGGACAACACCGAAACATGTGTGAGTAGGAACGACACGTCCGAGGCTAAACCACTATCCAACACACTAAATCTGGAGCTCATAAACCAAAATAGAAAATGCAAATAAATAACAACAAGGAAGTTGTAATTGAAAAACTATTGTAAGGTTTTATAAGCACAGTCTTTTATTTTGTTTCTTAGTATGATACATAATCTTGTCCTAGTATATTGAGTTTTCCTTTTATATACATGTAAGCAAATAAATATAAGAAAGCCTCAGTAAGCATTAATGAAGTCTATGTAAATTAGTAACAAAATCTCAGTGAAATACAGACAGCTTATACTCGGGAGTAATATAACATTTAGTAAAACTGAACTGAAGCTATTGTATGTAAATCCTTGAAAGACGACCTTAGATTGAGAATCTGATTTTATAGTTCTACTGCTCTAGAATATCACAACCTCATGTTATACACTAGATGAATCTTCTTAAGGTGCTTTTCAGTCCCTGGGTCCAATAGGTGCAAAGTAATGCATAAGTAATTGAACTTCACTCAGTTCTCACTCTTTTGAATGCATTTTTCAGTTGTTTGCATTTTAGAAACAGACACATATGCCTCCTGGTGGCAAATTGCAGGTGCATTTCAATCACAGCTTTTACTTCACAGGCATCACTAGTGCGAAGCCAATTTCAAAGTCACCCCTGGAGCATCAACTCTTTAATGACATTCCATAATACTGTGAAAAGAAAGTAAAACTCAGGGAAGACATTGGGCTAGACATGAGGTTAAGTCCAGTGCCACAACCATGACACTCTGCTCCTGCAAGCTAACCAAGTAGCATTATCAAACAACCACAGGTAAATACTCTGGCCATTTGACGTGATTCCTATGAGGGTTTTGGAGATACTCAGTAGTAACAAATTGTGGAATATAATGCCTTTGGTTTAATTGCAGTTATTTTTTTTCTTTTAAGAGACTCAAAATTGTACCCTAAAATGGATTCTTCTAAATATGTGCAATAAATTAACAGACACTGGTAATATTATTGGTCTGAGTGAGAAGTAACAGAACAAAGATAGCAGTTTCCCAGTGTGATGAAATTAGAAATCAGAAAAGAAGGCCTTAGAATTACTCTGACACAAGTCCCGAAAATTGTGGTTTTTTTTTTTTTAATCTGCTGCCTATCTTTGTGTTTACTTCATGTAGTCAAGTCCATTAGAGTAAAATTACTAATAGAAACCCAAAATGAGGAAAAGGATATCTCTGAATCTGGTCACCCAAGAGACTGAAAGGTTTTGAAATGCATTCCCTTAGGAAAACATTAGACACATCTATGAAAGGCAATATTATTCCTAAAGCAAAACTTCAGTGATTGTCAGGAAGTATTTTGAAAATATTCTCACTGCCTCAATTTTAAATAACAATTATAACAAGTTAATTGGTTCTGTATACTCTAATCCAGCTCCTGACATAGTTCTGGAAGCATTTACACATGATGACAAATGTCTCTTTGCTAATATCAGTAATTCTCCTTATTAGTCTTTAAATGAATATGTGCTGTTAGCTGGATTCAGTAGCTGTTTGCTATTTGTGAATACCAGAGATTAATAATAGAGTGTTTGAAAGAATAGATTTATTCTCTTGGCCTCACTAGCCAAATAAAAATGTTAAGGGCTGAATGTTGAATTCATTGCTAACAATTAAGTTCCCTGGATAACAACTCATGTGTTGTGGACATGATGTGAGTGCGAATGGGCAACATTGATATTAGTCTGAAATATCATCTGTGTAAGTAATGTTAGAGCTTCACTCAAAATACCCAAAAGGTAGACAGCTGAGGGAGTAGGAAACAGGGTAGATAATGGAGATGGAAGCAGGCCTTAAACTAACCACACAGTTGTTATTTATAGGGGAGTAAATGGCTTTGAGTAAATTCTATTTGATCCCCTACTGGTCAAAAATGATTTCCTATCTGGGTTGTAGACTCTACCTTACACTTGGAATGGACAATAACAAATGATATTTATATGAATGCAATAGGCAAAACAGGATTTATTATGAAAAAGTGACATGAAAGAATATCACATTGAGTGCAAACTTATCAAGAGGTTTTTGCAACAATCTGTTCAAAATTTTGGAGATATCTGAAATACCTGGAATACATAGATGTGCTATGAGGATGAAGGAGGGCCCAATCATTGACCTAACTGACTCCATTTATTTTTCTCTGATTCTATTTGCCCTTTTACATCCCCCACCCCAGACACACACTTCTGCAGTTAATTACACTCCTGGGACAGCATCTTTATGAAAAAGAACAGAAATTACTCCCAAACAATAGTGAGACTCAGAACAGATCACTCTAGCTGAGGTTGAGATTGCCTCTCTAAGTGGAAAGATTTATCCTATGACAGAAAAGAGACTGCCCCACTAGGCAGGAGTAATTTTTAATGATGAGAATCAGATTTCCCCTTCAGCGATGATGGATTCACCAGATTTTCACAGAACCAGTCTGAAGACAATGATCAAATAGACCATGACCTGATCAGGATGATCTACTCTTCCAGCTACTGAAAATTGGCAACTGTGCAAGCCCCCAATACTGGCTTTTATCTCCTTGTCTGTAAAATTTGAAGACATATCTTTGATAACTTACCCCTTATGTCTGTTCTTCTCAGCATGACCACTCTGGTTAAAGCTTTTTCTTACTCTTCCCCACTGTTTTTCTCTATGATCGGCATGTTGGAACAGTTGGGACCTCGAATCCAGGGATTTTGCACAAGAACTATTATAACCTGGGTATGGTTGACAGATAAGTCTTCACCATAGATTTCCTACAAAAGAATGTCTTTATTGTTTGCCAGTTATATAGTTATGAGATGTTGCTGTACTGAAGAACACAGATGAGAAAAAGATAGAGATCTGTAGTCTCTGTCAGGTTTTGAAGTATTTAGTGAAAACTGAAAAAAAACGACTGCCTAGAACAAGATTTAGGTAACTCTTACTCAAAGACCAAATCTGTCTCATTGCCTGGTTTTGTCAATATCTTCATTGGAATATAGTAAAACTCATTCATTCTATATTTTTTTAAATTTTTTATTGGTGCACTGTATTATACATCATAGTGGGATACAAACTTTTGTAGACATACATGCACACATCGCCCAGTCAGCCCCCACCTGATCCCCACCCCATTCCCTCCCCATCCCTCCTTCCCATGCTTGGATTAGTGGTTGACATCTAGTATTATAGCAATTTATCCAAAATTAAAAATGATAATCTCACATAACAGTTTCATTTGTCTGATGCCAAGCTTTTGATAACTTAAAGATAACATTTCAATATTTTTTTCTTTCTTTCTTACCAGAGAATATTTTTTCTTTTTTTTTAGGTGAAACTATCATATATTTATATATTTATTTTTCAGGAAAAATCTATCCTAATATGGAATATGGACTCTAGATACCCAAAACAATCTCAAAAAAGAACAAGCTAGAAGATATATATTTTGTGATTTCAAACCATATAAAGCTATAATAATTGAAACAGTGTAGTACTGTTCTAAAGGCAGATATATAAACCATTGGAGTTAAATAAAAGCCTAGAGCTAAATTCTTCCATATATTGTCAAGTTATTTTTGACAAGGTTTCCACGAACATTTGGTGGGGGAAATAATAATCTTTTAACTAAATATTGTTGAAAAATTATAATTACATGAAAAAGAATAAAATTGGACCCTTATCTAATCCCATATACAAATATTAACTCAATATATATAAAAGACCTAAATATAAATCTTAAGATTATAAACTTTTAGAAGAAAATCTGGGTCATAAAACCTCACAACATTGAAATTGGCAGTGATTTCTTGGATATGATTTCAATGGCACAGGCAACAGAAGAGTATACAAACTCCCTAAAAAAATTGTATATTCAAAGACAATGTAAACAGAGTTAAAAGTTACTAATAGAATGGGATAAAATATTTCTAAATGCTATATCTGAAGGTATATTAATATTCCAACTAGAAATCCTAAAAATTAACAACAATAAAAGCAAACAATACAATTTAGAGATAGGTAAAAGACTAACATAAATAATGAATCTCCACAGATAACTAATCTTAGTTGTCTGTTGGATGGAAAATCTTCTTTCTCTGGTTCTGGTGTGTGTTACCTATTTCTTCTTTGTAGTTAATCTCTTTGAGTATTTTCTCTAGTGCTGATTTTGAAGACATAAATTCTTTCAGTTTCTGTTTGTCATGGAAGCTTCTTATTTTTCCATCTAATTTGATAGAAAGTTTTGCTGGGTAGGAAATTTTTGGCTGAAAGTTGTTTTCTTTCAGAGTTTGGAATATGTTACTCCAAGCCCTTCTGGCTCTCATGACTTGGTTTGGGAAGTCTGGAGTGATTCTAATTGGTTTGCCTCTGAATGTCACTTGGCCCTTTGTTTTTGTTGCCTTTAAGATTCTCTGCTTAGCTTCCACATTGGTCATTTTGACAATTATGTGGCATGGGGATCTTCTCTGATCCTGTCTAAAAGAGTTCTATAAGTTTCCTGAACCTGTGTATCGACCTCTTGCTCTATGCTTGGAAAATTTTCTGCTATTACTTCCTTAAAGAGATTGTTGATCCCTTTGGTTTCACCTTCTTTTTCCTCCTCTATTCCACTTATTCTTAGGTTAGCTCTCTTAAAATGGACCCATATTTCTTCAATATCAGATTCCTGCTGTTGGATATTTTTTTCTAGATTAGAAACTATGCGTTCATTTTTGGATAGATCACCTTCTAAGAGCGAGATTCTATTCTCCATGTGTTCTAATTGGTTGTTTGTACTTTGAATCAAGACCTTTCCTTCATTTATTACATCCTTTATCTCTTTTTGGCTCTCTCTGAATTCTTTTCGAAGCACCTCTATTATTTCTACACTAATTTTCCTAATTTGATCTTCTAGAAATCTCTGAATTTCTGTTTTATCAGGTTCTGATGTAGTGGGGTTGTGGGCATTTATTGCTCCATTGTTATTCCTCTTTCCCATGATTTTGGAAGTTTGTGCCTTCTCTGGGTTCTTCTCTTGGGTCACTATGACGTCACTTAAGGTGCTCTGGATCTCAAGTCTATGGAATCTCAGACCCCACTACTCCTTTACTGGGTTGTATCACAGAGTCTCAGACCCAGGGAGTCGATAGAGGCTGCTTTAGACCATGGGGGGTTGCTAGGTTGGGCGTTCTCGTATGGTGTGATAACTCTGCCACCACCACTCCCCCATTGGGTCAAGTCCCTGGGAGTGCAGTACTAGGATTTCTCCTCTGGGGCCCGCAATTTGACTCACTGTTGTTGAGTATGCAGATGGAGCTGTAGTGGACTCGGTGAATTCGCTGCTGCTGCCGCCGGTGGCAATATGGCGCCACTGCCACGCCCTCGGCCGTGAGGCTGGCGTATTTCTTCTCTGGTTTTGAGCTCCACTCTGAGTCTCTGCAGCGTGTGCTGAGCTCAGCCACTGGGGGCTTTAGATGCTCTCTGCGCCGAAAAATCCTGCCTGGCTGTTCTGTAGCAGCTCACGTCGGCTTGCTGTACCTGTCCAGTGAATTCACCACAGCCGCCGGCAGTAAGGCGCTGCTGCCGCATCCTTGGGCGTGAGGCCAGTGTATCTCCTCTGTGGCTCTGAGCTCTGTTCTGAGTCTCCTTCCTCTCTGGAGCCTGGTGATTTTTTTGTTTCTCTGGTGATGGTGTTTTCTGGCTATGAAAGATGCTGATTTGTGGTAATGGAGACTGGTTGTTAGCGGGGCTCTTAAGCCCCGCTTTTCTCAGTCGCCATCTTCCCGGAAGTTCTCATTCTATATTTTATCCATGGGTGCTTCCTCACTATAAAGGCAACTTTAAGAAGCTGTGAAAGAAAAAATGGCATGCAAAGTCTAACCGTTTTACTACCTTGACCTTTTCAGAAGAAGTTTATTTTCCTAATCTAAAATCTAATCTGCAAATGACATAATTTTGTTGTTTTTGATGGCTGAGTAAAATTTCATTAATAAATTCACAAAATACTTTCTATATGCTAAACAAATATGTATGCAATAATTAACTTGACTTGTCATCTTCTAAGATTGTGGGCCTTTGGAGAATTCAAGCTTGAAGGAAAACTGGACTTCAAAGTAAATGAGAGAATAATCATGGGTTTTTAAAATTGAAAGCTACATTCCACCTCCCACCTTATTTTTTTCTTTCTCTCTTATTCTGGCCTTAACCATTTTTGGTTCTAATACCTATTCCAGTTACACATTTTCTGCTTATTTGTTTTTGTTTTTTAAGTTTTTAATAGATTAGTGTATTTTTAAATAGCAATAAATAATATCAACAAAATACATCAGTTTTAAGAATTTATTTTATCTTCTTCAAGTGTGTAAATTTCTTATAAACATCAAGCCTTGTTTCTTAGTACTGGCATCTTGCTATATAGTGGCTAAGTCCATATGCGTCCTTATTGTAACTTTTGCAAACACATCAAATTTTGATCTTATACTCTCTTTACACTTATTTACCAGGTTATCAAATATGCCTGGCTTAAAGAGAGTGCCAAAAAATTTTACTTATTTGTGGTATCTAAAAAAATTATCTTATATGCATAGAGAGTATATCAGCAGTTACCACACACTAGGAGTAGAATGGGGAAAAAATTGGAAAGATATTTACAACATTTCCATTATATAATTTTGAAGATCTTGACAAACACTGTGACACATGCCTGTTTTAAAATAAAAAAAAGTGAAAAGAGCTGAGACATAGTTAAAAGTTTGAATGTCCCTAGGTTCGATCTTTAGTACCAAAAGACAAGAATGGGAAAGAAAAGAAAAATTAAGAGGAGGAGGAGGAGGAGGAGGAGGAGGAGGAGGAGGAGGAGGAGAAGGAGGAGGAGGAGGAGGAGGACCTGTTGTATAACATGGTGATGAAGGTCAATAAGAAAATAATGTAAACTTAAAAATATTAAGAGAGTAAAAGCCAGGCGTGGTGGTGCACGCTTGTAATCCCTGCGCTTGGGAGGCAGAGACAGGAGGATCGCGCAGGTTCAAAGCCATCCGCACTGGCTTAAGATACCCTGTTTCCAAATTTAAAAAAATATAAAAAAATAGGTCTGGGAGTGTAGCCCATAGGTAGAAGGGCTTCCAGGAACCCCAATACCACACACACACACACACACACACACACTGAGTAATAATATTTGCTAAAGACAGCAAGGAAATCCTTATTCAAGGGGACTATAACACTAGATTTTTTTTACTATAATAAGGTACCTGTGTGAAGCTAATTATTTAAAAAGAGGTTTAATTTGTCTCATAGTTTTATAGGTTCACAGTTGTGGCCTTCTTGATTACAGAATTCAGAGGCAGCACAGGGTGTCACATAGCAAGAGAAAGGGATTATGTACATGTATATGGTTTTTGTTTTCCTCACTCTTCTTTAAAGCCTATAGTTTCCAGTCATACTGGCCTCACCCTAATGACTTTTGCCATTCTTTTTTTTTTTTTTTTTTTTTTTTTTTTGCAGGTCTGGGTATGGAACCCAGGGGCATTACAAGCTCCAAGCTATACCCCCTGCCCTATTTTTTATTCTTTATTTTGAAACCAGGTCTCACTGAGTTGCAAACGGCATCACTAAGTAGCTGAGGCTGTCTGCAAATCACGATCCTCCTGTCTCAGCTTCCCAAATGCTGGGATTACAAGCATGCGCCACCATGCCTATTGTGCTTTGCCATTCTTAATCATTTTTCAAGGTCCTCATCTGTATATATCATAGACAGATTAATCATTCCAGCCTTTGTAGTATCATTAACATATTATTTTGAGCAATCTAACTCTACCATGAGTTTAGGGGAAAATATATTTAAACAATAACAGGAGACTGCTATATTTGGGGAGAGAAATCAAGCTTTTCTCCCAATATAAAAAGGAAAAGTTTACAAAAAGTAAGCAATCTGATGCATTCCCTAATATGTGAAAGCTAGGGTGAATGGGATCATAGGAGGAACTCCAGGTAAAAAAGGAGATCCTATAGAGATATAAAGAAGGCAGCCTAACTGTAGGGATGAGGTGGGGAGAGGGAAAGGCTTTAAAGCGCATGATGTACTTATTCATATTAAAGTCAACCACTAACTAACCCAAGCGTGGGAGGGAGGAATCCGGAGGGAGTGAGGTGGGGACTGGGTGGGGGCTGGCTGGGTGATGTGTGCATTTGTGTCTACACAAGTTTTTTTTTTTTTTTACCCCATTATGATGTATAAATATAATGCACCTCTAAAAAATAATAAAAAATAAAAAGGAAAAGTGAGAATTTATAGTCAAACAGCAAGGTTGGGGGATGAGGTCTTTGGATAAAATATTAAGAGGAAACATTAAGGCAAAGCTACAGGAATTCTTAGTGGTTATACTATATGTAATTATAGATAATTCTTGGTGGTCATACTTATAGACTTATTGCCAAAGGAAGACTAGGTAATAAAATATTGAGGGAGGGAAATGAATTTGATCAGATATCATTGGTAGGGTATTTTCAATAAACTGACATGGCAAGACTCTTGCTGAAAGTATACTAAGTGAACCAAGAGAGATAATGTGAGGCCCTTTTCAGAGAGCTCGTGGGAGCCTAAAGCAAACTTAATCAGAGGAAAGAGTCTTTGTCATATGCATGAAATGTTTTCTAGAAATGTGAAGGAGCCAAGAACTTTATAGATATGGAAAGACCTGAAGGGCAAGGCTTATGTAATTCTGCTTTACTATCTGAAGTGATAGCCATTAATAGTTGCTAAGGTTGGTTCCCCTGCTTAAGCAGAAGGAAAAAGGTAACAGCAGTTAGCAAGGTCTTCTTCAGGCACTGACCACATGTTCTCACACATGGAGACCTCAAATATATACATATACTGCTTCAGAACTGTCCTCATGAATGTAGGGAGCAGCATATAAAATGGACCCCACACTGGTGAGCTATCCAAATATAAACAGATGAGTTAACACAGCAAAAATATATAAAAGCAAAAATAAGTTCTGTTATTTTAAATTTTCTGCTTTCCATGAATAACTTGTGAAGGAAATTTGTTTTATAAGTAGTAGTCCTAAATCCCATACTTACTTTGGTTAAATACCACAGAATTACTTCCTTGTTTTTCTTAATTAATGGCTAGAAATTCAGAGACCATATCATTTGTCTGAATGAACCAATGAGTAATTGGCCTTCAGGAGCAGGTTGAGTATTAACCTCTACAATCTGCACAACCATCCCAGACACAGACACCTTAGGATTTGTGGGTCAGAGATGACAGGCTGATGACACTGCATTGGGAAATGCTAATCTCTCAGGGCCAATCCTTGGATGCAATCTGGAGATCCATGTCAGTTTGGCAATTCTGCAGAAAAAGCAGCAAGAGGATGGAATGGTAATCTGCTCAGGCCGCCGCTTAACACAATAATCTTATTATTATTTTTTTTTTAGAATCATATATTTGTATTGAAACAGAATCCTTCCCTTTAATGAAGCATTGTAAATATCCTCTAATTGAAGTGAGTAAAATTGGTCCTGTTACTTTAATTTATGGCAAGCATATAGGACTGATCTCAAATTCCTATATTTTTGAGCAAAAGCCTAAAAGACAAGGCTTTCTCAATTGTAGATTATTTGTTAACTAATTTAAATCTTATCAGAGAAAAGTGCTAGCATGGCTAAAATAAATCAGTTATTAAAATTGTATGAGCCAGAGAACATGAACTAAAAAAAGAGAATAAACAAGAGACTTTCATTTGATGGATTTTAAAAGAGACAAGCCTCTTCATAGAGTGATGAGTCTAAACAATGAACAAAACCATATTTCATGCTTCAGAGAATATAATGTAATCTATGTAATCTCAGATAACAGTAGGAACACTGTCAACACCCTATAAGAACATTTATAATAATATTTGGGTAATCTCTCCTAAAGGCTGTGGAGGCAGACATATGCAGGTGTGATATAGTTGCTGAAATTATTACTAATATAAGATAAATTAAATCAATAAGCAAGCTGAGCATATTAAATGGGCAAGTATTCTGACTCCTAAAAGACTGCATCAATCTTCTAACTTGTCAGAATTCATTCAAACTACTAAATTTCCTTGTGCTTTTTGTGGGGAAAATTAGAAGTTAGAGTAAAAATGCAAACAAATGTATTTTATATGTATTATAGACACTTGTAAGGATATAAGGAATTGGAAACTACAGGCAAAAAAGTCACTACATTTCCTCTCAGGGGACTTGCAGCAGAGTAAAAAGATTTTGTTGAGATAGAGCAAGATGAGTAAACATTTCATCATGAAGGACAGGACAGGAAGTAATTAAAGCATCATAAGCCGGGCGTGGTGGCGCACGCTTGTAATCCCCGCGCTTGGGAGGCAGAGACAGGAGGATCGCGCAGGTTCGAAGCCAGCCGCGCGCGCTGGCTTAGGAGACCCTGTTTCCAAACAAAAATATAAAATAGTTCTGGAGTGTAGCCCAGAGGTAGATGGGCTTCCAGGAACCCCAGTACCACCAAAAAAAAAAAAAAAAGCATCATAAATGGGGTGTTAGGTTTGGTTTCAGGGAGTCAGGAAGGGCTGCTCAGAGGAGTCAGATTCAATGGGGCTTGAGAAAAAAACCAGTAGAAATAGAAAATAGACATTCTTAAGTGGTATCATTTTACAACTAAATGTCTAACTATATTATGCAAAGGTCAAGCATTGTACAATGGTAATTTTCTACAAGTAGGAAGTTGATTTTAAGATAATGTATGCTATTCTTTAATTTTTTTTTTTTTTTTTTTTTTTTTTTTTTTTTAGGTCTGGGGGTAGAACCCAAGGGGATTCGACCTCTGAGCTACACCTCCTGCCCTATTTTTTTTTTTTTTTTATTCTTTATTTTGAAACTGGGTCTCACTGAGTTGCAGAGGGCCTCACTAAGTAGCTGAGGCTGTCGGCGAACTGCGATTCTCCAGTCTCAGCCTTTCAAATGCTGCGGTTACAAGCATGCGCCACCACACCAGGCTTTTAATTTATTTTAAAATAAAGTATATTCTATATTTTTAAATAAGTAAAATTTAAAAATTCAAGCAAAATTACTAAAAAATAAATAGATCTTTGTATGAGAATGAGAAAAAGATACTAGAAAAGAGATATGAGCTATAGAGTTGTGATTATTTTTAAATCATCAATAAATGCAAAAAATGGCTTTATAAATGTAAAAAGGTACATATAGTAGATATTTTTTTGGAAACCAGTATATCTGTATATGCCTAAACCATGTGAAGAAGAAAAAGATATACTGATTATATCAACAGATAATAAGTAAATCACATAGTTAATAACAACCTTTTTCTTTTCTCTATTATTTAAAGATGACAGGAGCCGGGTGTGGTGGCTCCTACTTGTAACCCCAGTACTTGGGGAGTATGAGACAGGAAGATCCAGGTTCACGGCCAGCCTCAGCTACTAAATGAGGCCCTCCAGCTTAGTGAAACCCTGTTTCAAAATAACAAATAAAAAATAGGCCTGGGACGTGTAGCTCAGAGGTTGAAGTCCCCTGGGTTCAATCCCCAGTACCAATAAATAAATAAATAAATAAATAAATAAATAAATAAATAACAGGATGTCAGGTCCAGATACTATTACAAGAAAGTTTTAGCAAATTTCCCTAAAGACTTTATCTCTTACATTCACAAATTTTTCTGAAGAGTGGAAATAGAAAGTATCCACTTATTTTATGATTTGTCTGTAACTAAAGATACAAAGCTAAAAGAGGAAAGTACAGAGAGAAGAGAAAATTAATTATTTCATGCCAATCATATAGTACAAACTTCAGATAAACTAAATTCTATTTATAAATTGGCTCCAAGAATATATAAAAATGTATGTGTTAGGCATGAAAAACAATTATCTGCATAATTCTTTAAGAGAATAAAGAAAGCTTATTGTCATATAAAAAGACAGAAAAAGCATTAAAAATAATTGTGCTCCCAATCATTAACAGTTAAAATTGAAAATCATTAGAAATTAGCAATTATAAGAAAACTTTTTAAATGCATTTGCTAAAACCTTACGGAAGACTGTATTCTTAATGGTGAGTATTTACAAGCTTTCTTATCAAGAAAGCTGTTAGTCAGCTTTGCATTAGTGTGTCAAATAAGTGGGAAAAAATCTTTAGAGTATGTAAGGTTTATTTGGCTTACAGTTTCAGAGGTTTCAGTTCATGGTCTGGAGGACATTCCTTTTGGCCTGCGGTGAGGTAGATCATGGTGGAAGGGTATGGCCAAGAAAAGTTGTTTACATCCTGGCCTCAAGAAAGAAAAGAAGAAAAGAGGGAGAAAGAGAAGGAGAAGGAGAGAGAGGGAGGGAGGGAGGGAGAGAGAGAGAGAGAGAGAGAGAGAGAGAGAGAGAGAGAGAGAGAGAGAGAGAGAGAGAGAGAGAGAGAGAGAGAGAGAGAGAGAGAGAGAGAGAGAAAGAGAGAGAGAAACGTGCAAATGCCCGGGTCTAGCAATAATATCCAAAAATGCACCCAAAAAGAATTCACTCCCTTCAACTAAACTCCACCTCCTATAATTTCCACCACCTACCAGTAGTCAATTAAAATTATTATTTCAAGCCGGGCGTGGTGGCGCACACTTGTAATCCCCGCGCTTGGGAGGCAGAGACAGGAGGATCGCGCAGGTTCTAAGCCAGCCGCGCGCTGGCTTAGGAGACCCTGTTTCCAAATAAAAAGGTAAAAATAGGTCTGGGAGTGAGGTCGGAGGTAGAAGGGCTTCCAGGAACTCCAGTACCACCAAAAATTTTATTATTTCAAGTGGATTAATTTACTGATAAGGCCGGAGCCATCATAATACAATCTTTTTCTAAAAGTCCCACCTCTGAACAGTGGTGCATTGGGGTCCACGACTTCAACATGTGAGTCTTTGGGGACACTTCATATCCAAACTATAACAAATGAGAACAAGGAAAGCAAGAATATCTGCTTTTAATTCTGTTCTTGTGCCTTTACATTTTTCATCTTCAATTTATTTTGATATTTCTGAAATTCCTATTAGATATAGAGTGAAACTGCACACATATATATGCCCCTGTTTTGTATCTACTTTTTTCATGTTTTCCTTCTTTTTAATTTTGTTTGTACTACAGAAACACTGAGATATACAGGTACAATTATTCTTTTTTATGTTTTATCAGTTTCTTGTTCAACTTATTCAATTTTATATTCCTATATATTATTTGTTTTATTATTTCTTGAGTATACATTTGCTTTCTTTTCATGTTACCTCTAGTTTTTATTCACAGTACAATGCTCCCATCTTTTAGTCTCCATTTATTCTTTCAAACTTTTGAATATTTTACTTTTTATTCAGATTATTACAGTGTCTCAAGGTCATGGGCTTTGAATTTTTTTCCATTTTTCATGGCCGGACTTCTATTTTAATAGTTATTTTCTTTCTGTGTTGGTTTTATAAGTCTTGACTGAACATCATTGTAATAATAGTTAATTTTTATGTTTGTTAGAGCATCCTTATAGGACCAACTCATGATAGATTAGGCCCACTCAGGGCTCAGGTTATAAGAGGTTATCAAGAAGAAATTCACCAATCTTATTCATATCAGCCTTGGGAATAGAATCTAAATTTATAACAATCAAGTGTTTCAAGTACTTTAAGATAGATAAATATAAAATTTCTTAAAATCTGGTACTTCCCCTGCATATAATTTTGACAGACTGCAGATTAAATACACACACACACACACACACACACACGATGCTTAGCAGCTATAGAACTATAGAATATGCCCACTATAGCAAGGAAAATTTCAAATTTTCAAAATATTTTGAAAATTATCCAAGGAATATACAATCACAAAGATATACTAAAAAGATTATTTAGTAGACAATCTCTCTCTCTCTCTCTCTCTCTCTCTCTCTCTCTCTCTCTCTCTCTCTTCTCTCTCTCTCTCACACACCCCCCCCACACACACACAATTTAGTCCAAAAATAAGACCAAGAGGAAACAAAAACAATCAGACAAATTATGTAGTAGAAAATTTCTTTCTCTCTGTCTCTATATACACACACCATGTATATATATACAAATATATAAATATGCATATACATGAAACAAACATATGCATTTAATTTATGCCTATAATACTATGGAAAAAATAGAAAATAATTAGCCTAAGGAAAAAGACACTCCGACTCAAATCCAACTTTGATTCAGTCTTTTAGAATCAGGAAACTAATCTTTATTATAAAAATCTATTTGATGACTCAAGCAAAGGATAAAATACTCATGTATTTCCAGTGAGCAAGTCAGGAAGAAGCACAGAATAAGATATAAAAGAGACTTTCAATGAGGTATCATAGTCTAATCCTTTAAAAAAAAAAAACAGGGTAGAAAAAGAGAAACAAAAAAAGATTAAACAAATACTCTGATTTTCTTAAAAATGGCAGAAAAAAATTACTTGAGACAATTAAAATCTTGTAGTGAAATCTTATTCTTCCATAAGTCTAGATAATTTAAGAATTTGAATGTTTTTTAAGTATATAATAATTCCTGTGAAATCAACTGTAGGACATAACAAACTTTTTCTATTCACATAGGTGAATGCTAGAAAGTTATCAGGTACTAGTATATTCACCATGCTAGATCCAACATAAAGACAAAAAAGTATCATGGGAACTTCTATTCAGAACAAAAATTAAAATGGGGTGATATGGGGAAGTCTATTGTTAAATTTTTTGAACCCTGGAGAAAGTTGCTGGTACAATGCCAACAACTTTCTTTTAGATCATATGAAGGTATTTGGAATATCTGGAGCCTGTTTCTTTCTGATTTTTGTTACTTTACCCCCACTTTGAAAACTTTGAAGGCAGAGATACACATTTAGAAGTGAGTTAACCTGCAGGCAACAAGATCAGCACTCATTTATGTAAATCAAAACTAAGATAAAATTATAAATGACCATGGAAGATTTCCTTTTGACACCCTGTCAGTGTGGGACACCTGTTTTACAGAGCATTTGTCAAAATTACAAGTTCAGAGTGAGCTGACAAAATAATGATGATGCTGGCACAAGCTCCCATATGTGACAAAAAAAAAGTACTGCTGGCAGGGAATGGAGACTATTTGCCATTGCAATGGATGCATCACGGCTGTAAAATGAATTTCAACCTGGTGGTCCACATCATTAGAGACCCATATCATAATATAGGTCCATAGCTAATAGTCCACAGAGTTGACGAGGTCAGAGAATGGATATTCTTATTTTATTTTATTTTATTTTATTTTATTTTATTTTATTTTATTTTATTTTTGTCGGTTGTGGATATCAACACACAGTATTTAAAGAACTATTTTTAGTCAACCATTTAAGTCTAAAAAAGAAGTCCAAAAGAGACCAATAGAGTTCATAAACATAAAAATAAAAAAATCAATTAGAGAGTAGAAAACTTCTGTGCTGTACCTTTTCTTCCTTTATATACATTGCTATTCTTCACCAAAGCCGGAGCAAGTTCTGTGTGAAAGTCTCTAACAACCCCAGGAATGTGTTCTTCCAAATGTTATTTTCTCTAAATAGTTTGTCTGGACTTTTCTACTCTAATTTTTATTGCACATGTATAAGTATTATGTGTTTACAGCAGTATCCCTCTGCAGAGTTGAGAGCAGAGACCACATTTTAGTCACATTTGCAGGGAATCAAATTTCAGTTTAATTTAAGCCAGAACTTTCAAGCAATTACTGTTCTCTGTTGTTTTAACAACAGAGTGGAGTGTGATTTTTGACAGAAAGTACTCTGTTGTAAATATTTTTAGAGTGTAAAAGTTCTTTTTCTGGTGGATACTGAGAGGGTTTTTTGATCAGAGTGGAAGGGAGGAAAGGTGGATATTGACAAGTTGACCAGGGTGTTTTCTTTCAACTTCAAGATTTAGTAGTTTTTCCTTTTTTATCTATCCCTTCTGCCTTGCTTTCCTACAGCATTGCACTCTTATTCAATTGTTTCAGCCTACTTAGACTGCCATAACAAAATACCATAAGCCACAAAAAATTATCTCCTACATCTTTTCCCACCACCTCTTTCTTTCCCCCTCAGTCATAATATAGATCCCTAACTTAGTTAAGTGCAAGCTTATTTCAGACCATCTTTAAGTCATTTGTTTGGATAAAAATTCAGATCTTAATTTAATGATATAGAGAACTGTTTAATATTATTTTTCTAAAATGCTTTTTCTATTATGATTATTATTTCTAATAAGTTATTATATTTGAAATTAGAATATATTCAATATATTATATATTATTCTCTGAGGCTACTAGTCTTTAACATACCTCATTTCTTATTTATTTATTTATTTATTTATTTATTTATTTATTTACTTTTTTATATTGTAGTACTGGGGATTGAACCCAGGGGCCTTTTACCTCTAAGCTACACCCCCAGCCTTATTTTATTTTTATTTTGAAACAGTTTCTTACTAGGTCAATGAGAGTCTCACTACTTGCTGAGACTGTCCTAGAACCTGCAATTCTCCTATCTCAGTCTCCCAAGAAGTGGGATTACAAAAGGGGGCTACCATGCCTGGTATCTAATTTAAAAGACATTATAGTTTATATACATCTGCATGCATCTCACCTTACAGGATTTCCTCTAAAAATAGATCTGAAGTAGTCTAATATTTTTACTTTATGAAAGAGATACATCTTGATGGCATTGCCTTTTAAACTAGTGTACTTGGAATATGATTTCAAATAGTGTATGTTATAATATAGAAATGATACAATTTTAAAAACAGGTGCCCAAGTAAATTTTACAACCATAAACTCTATACTTTTAATTCATAATACTATAGCCTCTAAACATATTTTATATGGTATATGACATAACTCATTCACTCAATAAACATTTATTGAGAAAATGTCATATGCTGACTACTGTGCTAAGAAATTTTAATATGAAAATCAATGGGGATTTCCAGGTAAATAGCTTCTAGTAAAACATTTTCTCTTCCTTTAGCACAAACAAAATTTGCTATGCCCTAGTATAATTTCTAGATTATTCAAATGGGTTGAAAGTCTAAAAGATGTATTACGACACATGTCAAAATTAGTTGACACCTGTCAAAATATTAACATGCATGAGTATATTAGACGAACTTAAAAAGAAAACTTCATTTTTTTCTTTCATTCATTCTTTCTTTTCTTTCTGTTATTTTTCATATTTAAACTAATATCCCTCTACATTCCTAAGAGCCTCCCTAAATTGCTAAGGCTGCCTTTGAACCTGCAATCCTCCTATCTCAGCCTCCCCAGTTCTGGGATTACAAGTGTGTGTCATCATAGCTGGAAGTAATAATTCTTTATATTTTAAGAATGGTAATTATTTTCTTTTAATTGCAATGAAAATTTACTTGTTTGCTTCTTTACTGATATTTTTTCCCTAAAATTCAGCCAGATATTTAAACTCTAGGAAATTATTAGTGATTTCTACTTTAAATGACTGAGAAATTTGTGAACCAAAAAAAAATTTTCTATTTCCTTTCTAACACTTTAGATTCAAAAGTGACAGCTGTTGTCTTTGAAGCTTCTCATTTTGCTTCTGAAATAAAACATGAGACTTTTAAAACTAAAATAATTTCTGCTAATCAGTTTCAAACTGTCTTTAAAGACAGCATTCCATAGTATTTTGGAACTGTATTTGCTGTCTGCATGTATTGAAAAATTAACATATACATGCATGCATTTATCCATTCTGAATTTCATTACCATCATCATCCTCTGGATATTTGATCCATCAGCATACTGGTTCACAGAAGAGGCAAGCCTGATTCATTATCTGGAGCCTGGCACCCAGTATGTGTATCCGTGGTGACTGAGAATAACATCAAGATTATAAATAATACCTCAGGTGTTCCAGCTTCATACAAAAAAAATATTTTTTTAAAAATCTCAGGTCTGTCTTGTTCTTTCAGCAGACTCCCAGGCTCTTGGCCTTCCTGTACCTCCTCCATCTCCAGCACAGCCAGCCCTGTACAGTGTGCCCTTTCCCTAATGCCTGGTTATTTCTTACATAAAATCCAAGACAGATTATTTTAAGCTTATATTTCAACCTTTCCATGTGATGTTTAAATTTTACTTAAGGCTTCTAAAATGCAGTGTGGTATGTGGCTTCATATATTATCAAATGGAGGCTTTAGAGAGAGGATTTGAAACTCAAGGGCTGAGGACAGAAAAGGTCTATTTTTTATATTTTGACATAACTATTTTTAATATCATTATTTATTTGAAAAAAAGAAAAAAGGGAAGGAAGGAAAGAGAGGGATAAATGGAAATAGTTACTTGCCGGGCGTGGTGGCGCACGCTTGTAATATCTGCGCTTGGGAGGCGGAGACAGGAGGGTCGCGCTGGTTTGAAGCCAGCCGCGCTGGCATAAGAGACCCTGTTTCAAAAATATAAAATAGGTCTGGGAGTGTAGCTCGGAGGTAGAAGGGCTTCCAGGAACCCCAGTACCACCAAAACAAAAAACAAAAAACAAAAAACAACAACAAAAAAAACTTACTAAGATACATGTGTGTGTGTGTGTGTGTGTGTGTGTGTGTGTGTGTGTGTGTGTATTTCACACATACACATACTCTACTTACAGGTAATAAATAACACAGCTTCTCCAGATCATCTTGCCAGCATTTTTCATTCAAAATTTTAGTCTACATGGAATCGATTTTGCTAGTAACTAATTTTTCTTTTCTTGTTCTCTTTTCTTGAAAACAAATTTTTTGTTTTTCTGGTTATTTTTCTTTTTGAATATTTTCTCTTATTTCCATCTCATGGGAATACATGAAGATGTATCCTTCATCTCTTTGAGAAGAATACACTAGGATTAATTTTTATTCTTATTCTTTTTTTTTTTTTTGGTGGTACTGGGGTTCCTGGAAGCCCTTCTACCTCTGGGCTACACTCCCAGACCTATTTTTACATTTTTATTTGGAAACAGGGTCTCCTAAGCCAGCGTGCGCGGCTGGCTTCGAACCTGCGCGATCCTCCTGTCTCTGCCTCCCAAGCGCGGGGATTACAAGCGTGCGCCACCACGCCCGGCCTATTCTTATTCTTTCAAGAGTACAGTTTTACATTTCCAAAGATGCAGACTAGCTGTGGATACTGGACTGCTCATGTCCCAGGGGTAATAAGGTTTGTGCTCACAGAGCCCCTGTATCAGAGGATGAAAGTCAAGGCTTAATTTGACCTGTCTATCCTCAACCAGCAAATATGTAAGGTTGATAAAGCATATTTTTTCTCTCATTCGATGTCTCATTCTGTCAATGAAAGTTTCTTATCTGCAGTATATTTTATTGCAGGTATTTGGGGCAAATTTTCTTATATTCTGGCAATACAAAGAGAGATTGACATTGCACAGCGGCCCTTGCTGAGGGTCAATTCCTTTGCCCTTTACACGGTTAAGGTATATTTCTACATTGGATGAGAGCTTCAGGTGCCCATCCCATAGCACCAGGACCTAGGAGGGCCTGAATTTTTTTTTTTTTTTATCTCTACAGAGACCAGGATACAATCTCTTCCATAAACTCTTTCTTTTTTTTTTAATTTACACATTTTTAAAAAATCTAAAACTGAGCATCTTCTAATGCAAATTTCATATATTGCTTCTAATAGCTCACTATCTCTTTTCTTTTGATGATAAAGAATTTAATATCTTATTCACATCTCTACTCTTAAATATCAGATCCATGACATTTTGTAGTGACATCTAATATATACTAAGGACTTCATCAAAATTCATCTATGTTTTTTAACCATATCTACAAGAATAGTTCTAAAGTGACTAATTTTAGTTTAACCTAACCAGTGTTTACACACTGAGTTATTTGCTTATTAAGTTTTTTATTTTGAGATACGTAGGATTGAACCTTAAGCCAAGAGCCTCATTCATGTGCATGCTAGCCAAGCACTCTATGATTAATCTCCCTCCCCAGAATTTTTATATTTTTTTATCTTGAGACAGGATCTAAGTTACCCAGGCAAGACTTGAACTTGCTATTCTCCTGCCCTAGCCTCCGGAGTAGCTGGGATTGCAGTATGCACCACTTCTCCTCGCATATATTGACTTTTAAGAGGAACAAAATTGTGTTTTGCAAGAAAGTAGATGGATCTTGAGAACATTATGTTAAGTGAAATTATCCAGTCACAGAAAGTGAAGGGTCATATATTTTCTCTCATATGTGGAAGTTAGAGGACTTCAAGTAATGGAGGAGAAACTTCAGTGGAGCCAGGAAGGTGGAAGAGTGAGGGAAGAGGGAGAATGGATGAAGGAATCACTTCCATTGAAATTATGCAATAGGTGAGATTACTAATGCGAATCTCAACACCCTGTATGGAGAAGGGGGAAATGGGAAGGGAGCTGGGAGAAAGCCCACCGAGGGCTGTGTGCATGTATGTCACTAGCACTACAAACTACATTGCCATGTGACACTATAATGTATCAAAGTATAAAAATAAATAAATAACCTTTCAGGTGAACATAAAACATAAAAAATAAATAAAAATAAAAGAAAGGTGTGAATAACCTATTAGCTTTTGAAATTTCAGAAGAAAATCATAGGTAAAAGCCTTTCTGGATGGCTGAGAAATGACTGTGGGACTTCTTCCTATGTGTATAAGGTTGGATTAGCAAAAATTTCTCAGTAAAGCATAAACCTGTAAGATACTTTAACAATTTACCAAAGGAAAAAGTAAAAGAGCAGAATTTTCACAATTGCATAGTTAACCTATAACTTTTAAATTAATAATGGCAAAGACTCTATTCTAGCCAGTATTTTGTTCCTTAAAAAGCTCTGTAGCTGACATTAGCAAAAGCAGATGAGATTGCCCTCTGAGTTTTTCTTAAATTTCCTTGTTGGGAAAGAGAGATGACATATAAGTGGTTTCTCTATTTTATACACATCCTCTTTCTTACCTGTCTAGCAGTATGGTTCATCTTGTTTTAAATCATATAGCGCTATGAGCTATATGATATCCTAGCCCTTGTCACAGCACAGTTGGTGTGGCACATAGGACTTGCTTGTGTGACTTATAAGGCATCCGGAAAAGTTCAGCCTGGAAATACTTCCCTTGCTAATGCCTCAAGCTGTTCAGTCAGTAATTGTTTCAGTCCATCACCCTTTCCAAACTCATTTTTATTGAAAAAAATCAAAAGATGTTTTCAAATATGATCCAATTAAGTGACAGACTGAGCTCAATCACACAGCATCCTAAGTAAAAGCATTTTAGATGAGACTGTCTTCTTTTGACCTCACAGACCTGAGGGAACTAGGGCCCCAATGGACATGTGACTTTGTTCTGATTTAACACAACTGCAAAAACCGGCTGTACTGAAACAGGACACCCTGTATCTCTTAAAGAATTGAAATTGAAATTGCTGAGAATTTACAAGATGGGGGCATTTCATGAAATTCTTTATTATTTATTCCATGTTCGTTAATCTTTGTGCTTTTGCCTGATACTGCTCTTGAGATGAATGAGTATGTCTCTCCTTTTTTCCCCTCAATTTCCTTTCTTCCTTCTGTGTCTTTATCCATGTGTTGTGGAATAATATAAATAAAAAAGTATGTTTTGCTTGTGAGAATTTTGTTCTTATAAATACCCTATTTTGGACCATTTTATATTTCCTAAAGGTAAGTTGCCTTTTATCTACATGGCTCTTATTTGTTCACATTTTACTATTGCTGATAAGGTAAAGACCTCCATTTTTCTTCATATGATACATACCGGGTATGTGTTGTGTGTGTGTGTGTGTGTGTGTGTGTGTGTGTGTATGTGTGTGTGTGTGTGTCCTGTTTTTCTTCTTCGTAGAAATAGCATAGACACAACCAACAAGTGTGTTTTGAGATGAATAGAATAACCTAGGGAATATATACGGGTGAGATGCAACACATAGCTCTACTCTTCTATAAAATCTAGCCTGATAGCAGAGGATATTTGTTCCAAAGCAGAATGCCCTCTGAAATAACACTGGCTCTTTCTACCTCTGGGCTACACTCCCAGACCTATTATATATACATACATACATACATATATATATATATATATATATATACACACACACACACACACATATATACATATATACATATACATATATACATATATATATATATATATATATATATATATATATATATGTATTTTTTTTTAATTTGGAAACAGGGTCTCTTAAGCCAGCACAGCTGGCCTCGAACCTGCGTGCTCCTCCTGTCTCAACCTCCCAAGCGCAGGGATTACAAGTGTGCGCCGCCATGCCCGGCCCACATTTTTCCCCTTATGTAGTCCCAGAAATGGTATCAGTATCTGGGAAAAGGAAAATCTATCTACTTGTATCATTATCTAGCATACTTTAATAAGGATTCATATTGATTCAAAATAAATCTTTTATCTCACTTTATTTTTTCTGTAGTCCTGTTTTTATTTCAATCTTTTTCTTCCTGATCCTGTAGTTTTATGTAGTTTATCTTCAAGTCTGTAGCTTACATAGCATGGTAACATTACATGGTAACCTGCTTACAGTTTAAGGGGAGAAATAAGGGAATCTTGGCATTCAGACACATAATAGCACACAAATACAGTGTTCCCTAAAAGATGGACAGTTCAGATGCCAGTTTCTGACAAGTTCCCCTATTTAAATAAAGAAATAAAGGGATTTCTGCTGTTTCATTGGGAGAATACCTATTGTATCCTGCCAGTCTCTCGGTGCTATGGAGGCATACACCTGGGTAATTAGGCATTAATCTTGGTAATGGAACAGCCCTGCCTGCCCTTGACCCCAGCAGCAGGCATCAGGAAGTCTTTGTTATATATTAGTGAGACATGTTCTCTGTTTTTTTTTCTTTTTTTCTTTTTCTTGCTCTGCATCTTGTCAAACTGAAGAAACAGTGTTTCCTTGATTGGATCTGCGCGCTGTGGGATGCCCCGATCCACAGTCATGGGAATAGTTGAAGATACAAAGAAATACAGACACAAAATAATGCTACTTTCACAGGAAATATCCTGCAGAGCAACAGCATTGATTATTCCTGGGGACATTTTAAGAAGGCTTAATTATGGCTCTTAGAACATCTTTCTTTTTCATTTAGTGTTGTACATGAACAGAAGTGAAAGATATTTTCATGCAGCAAAGCTTCCATGAGCAGCAGAAAGGGCTGAATTCAGAAAAGATCACTGCCTAGAGTGCTACATAACAGCAGCAGCAGCAACAAAATTTAATTAGCACCTACAATGCTCAAAATACTTAATAGAATATAATCAATATATGATTTCTCATTACCTGCATTTTAAATTCAACTAATGAGACAGAAACATACTTAAATGACTATAATGAAAGGAGAACTATGAAGGACACTATAACAAAATCAAAACTATTCTGATGAATATTAAATGCCGATTCCCCAAATATTTCCTAAACAACCTTTGATATGACAAGGCTGTTTGCTGCTCAAACCACCGGAGTTCAGTAGTATCTCAGAATGGAAGAGACAAGACTGGGATCTATTGAGACCTGAGAGTTCAGCTTAAAGGATATCTTCAATGGGAGCGTGCAGAGGAAAAGGGAGCTTAATAAAGATGGGTTAAGAATAATAATAAAAAACAAGCCAGGCGTGGTGGCACACTCTTGTAATCCCCGCGCTTGGGGATTACAGGAGGATCACACAGGTTTGAAGTCAGCCACGCTGGCTTAAGAGACCCTGTTTCAAAAAAAAAAAAAAAAGTATAAAAATAGGTCTGGGATGTAGCCAAGAGGTAGAAGGGTTTCTAGGAACCCCAGTACCACCAAAAAAGAAAAGAGAAAAAAAAAGAAAAAGAAAAGAAAAGATGTATGACTGCAATGCACCAATAAAATTTTAAAAAAAAGAATAATAATAAAAACAGTTTAGGATTGCTGGGAGAAACAAGAAGAAATGTTGAGGAAAAAAATAATAGAAGCTCCAGTGAGAAGCTTGGTGAAAACTGTTGATGCTTTTCATTAACAATTCTTTTTAGGTAAAATTCCTGTATTGAGCAATAAAGCTCCTTGCCTGGGCAGGAACATACTGGGTCAGTAAAGTCATGCTAAGAGGACAATGAATAATAATGTTAATGTGGACCAGGAATCTGCGAACTATGCCTAGGGGCTAGATTCAGCCCTGTGGACAAAAGTGAGAATTTTTTTTTACATTTAAAAAAAATGTTAATAATAAGATGCAATGTAGACCCTATGTAGCCTGAAACCCTCATATTTACTATGTGTTCCTTTACAGAAAAAGTTGGGTGAATAGGAAGGTGGTTTCAGTACTCACCCTGCAAGAGCTGGGTAGGTATAAGTGGTCTGCCCCTGGTTCTCAGTACTCAAAGAAGAGAGAAAGAATGATAATGGGTGGTGAGAAATTGAGATTTGTCCTGGAATGCTAAGAGATTCTGAAATGGAGTTGAGAATAGCATATATAAAGGAAGAAAGAAGGAAAGAAATATGGTGTTACACAGCCCCACCATTCTTATCTTTCCAAAAGAATAAAAGTCAGGATACAATAGTGGTACGTGCATACCTTTGTCTGGGACAGCACAATTCACAATAGCCAAGTTATGGAATCAACAAATGAATGATAAATAAAATATAGTATATGCATACAGTGGAATTTTACTCATTCATGAAGAAAGAAGAACATTATTTCATTTACAGGATAGCACTAGAGTGTGATACGATTTCTCTCTGAGCAAACTAGAAAGAAAAATAGAAAACAAAAGGGAATTCAGATAAATGAGGAGAGAAACCAGTAGAATAGTGGAAGGGGAGTAGGAAGAGGGAAAAAGGGAGATTTGATGAAGGAAACAGTTCAAATGATGCAATGTCCATATATGAAAGCATCACTACCATGCTTACTACGCTTACTAACATGTATGGGTGTAGGAGGTGGGATCTGGAGGAAAATATACCAACAGCTTTGTGTATGTATGTCTGTATCACATTGAAAGTCACTATGAGGTATAATTACCATGGACCAGTAAAAGTATATTTTAAAAAAAGAAGCAACTTCTGCAAAGGTAAATATGGCAAAAAATACAACAATTTTTCTCTTCTTATGGCCATTAATTTAATAGGCATTTATTTTGATCTTGGCTTTTCAAAAATATTACAGTAAACAGTACAATTGGCTTCATTCCTGCTCTATGAGAAGCAGTTTTTCTAAGATAGTAGAACAACAGAAATTGAATGAAGATGTGAATTCCCATAAAAAACCACTGATACATATGTCAGTTAGCAATTTCTGTCTCTTCCTCCTCCTCCTCCTCCTGCTCCATTTTGCTTAAACATTGCACCCCAAAATAGCCTTTGCCTATAGAAAATCTCTCCCTGGAAAGTTTTTTTTCATGAATAAGTATAAACCTAACTAGAACTGAATAGCCTAAGGGCCCATTTAGAATCTACTAGAAGAGTTAGACCCATTTGATATGATACAAATTGCTAATTAATGAAGTGATTAAAATAAATTCTTAACAAGCTAAGTAATTTTTTTTATTTGAATAGGATAGAATAGATGAGTCATATGTTCTAGGGAAAAATTTCTCACAATTCATTTCCTTCTTTTAACATATTTCAGAGTAAGCACAATTACATACCAGTATATTGTCATGCACTACATGAATCATAATCCTGTGTAGAGTAACATATAACAATCTTTGCTGGATCTAAGTGAAATGTAGTTGGTCTAGAAAATTTTCATTCACTCTTCAATTCCAGGCAATAACAACCTTATACTAACCCTAGATTTTGAGAGGAATCTGTCAGAATATATAAACAGGAATGCATAAATATTATAAACCCATAAAGCTACTATCCACATAAAGCTAGAGATAAGTTTTCATGACCTATGATGGTTAATTTTATGTACCAACTTGACTGGACTTGGATGCCCAAATAGTTGGTAAAGCCTTATTTCTAAGTGAGTCTATGAGAGTGTTTCTGGAAGAGATTAGCATTTGGATATATAGACTGAATAGAAAAGATCTAATTCATTGAGTGTTGTACTATAACAAGAACTTAGAAGCTACTTTTGATAAAATAAATATTGATTCCTCACTTGGACCTTCAAGTGAAAAAACTTAGTATCTCTGTCTCCACTTTGCATCTGTCTTCTGGGCTTTGAGTTAGTCATCTTGGATCCCAGGAACAACAGATATGACAGTCAAACAATCTGTGATAAATGACTGCCCAGGCAGCTGCAACTTTGTTATTACTGCCAACAAGTCTTCTCCTTGGTCAGTCCTGAGACAATGTTCAACCCAGACTGCGGTTTTACCAAGACTGCTAGATATGCTCAGTTTGGGACTTCTTGTTTGTATAAGCCAGAGCTTCATGCCTGTACCCCTGAAGATAGGGCTGGAGATGCATGTCCCTTGTCTTCCCAGTGTAGATATATTGATGGAAGGTCATTTCCTTTCCTCCATTACTTCTCTGCTTATCTTTGGGGACAGTGGACCAATCTGATTTGTCTAGCCTCTCCAAAGTTGGGTCTCTGGCTTAGGACATTGTTAACATAACTAGCCCCCCAAAACAGAATGGTAAAATCTCTTTCTCTTTTTTAACTGGGACAGCAATCTTCCTCTGACTTCAGACACTGGATTGCCTGCTCATCAATCTAGGAGTTATATCATTACTTGCCTGGTTCTCAGCCTTGCAGACTCACAGTAAATTATTCTACATGCTTGCCTGGTTCTCCAGCTTTCAGATGGCAGATCAAGAGTTTCTTGGCTTCCTTAATAACACGATCCAATTTCTATAATAAATCTTCTCTGTGTGTGTGTGTGTGTGTGTGTGTGTGTGTGTGTGTGTGCATGTGTTGTGTGTATGTATTTCATTTTTTTTCCCTCTGGAAAATCCTAATACAAGATCCAATTATAAAGGTAAACTCTCCAGATTCTTAAAGTAAAACCAAAATGGAAAATAGAAAAAAGAGTTACACTTTCCAACAACTTTAAGAGAAAAACAGGGCGTATGTATTTTAGTTATGAAGAAATTTAATCAAATCCTTAGAATTAGAGTGTTCAACCTTACCAGAATGAATTTTCAAAGCTAAAAATTCTCATCTAAATAATTATTTTTAACCTTTAGAAAAATAAAGATATTCACAGGACAATATCCAGTTTATTTCCATGAAGGATGCAAGTAAATTTTTTCAAGAAAATATTAGAGAAGAAACAGAAATTCTCATGATGACTAAGTCCATCTGTTATAGACCATTAAAATCTTAGATATTTTTGATATTTGAAAAATAGCACTGTGCAAGAATTTGAACATATTAACCAAAGAGAAAATAACAAAATAGATGTATCTATATGGTTTGACCCTATTAAATATAGATATCTGATAAATCTGATTATTTTATAGGTTGTTTACCTAACTGATTACATTGTGACTTTGTTCTTAACTATTTTTCTGTGATAATAATAATGAGAGAAAAGAGAAAGTTAATGAAAGATAACCCTGGTAAAGGATGAAACTCTAATGTATATAAGATAGATATTCATAATATGGATAAACTTTCAAAAGCTATATTTGTATTCTGCTAAGTTTCAATTTGTGCTCTTTATACACTAATTCAAGAACTAGATGATGCAACACAATAATTCAAATACTTTAAAGGGAGAATAAAGTAAGTATCAGGAAAATAAAATATGTTCTTTTCAGATTTCTATAGTTGGTCTTCTGGCCATCTATTTTTGTATTTTCCCCCAATTCTTAGCCCTTCATAGTAAATAGTATCCCTGCTTGTGTCATGCTTGAGGAATTTGTCCAAACCCTTCATTAAGGGCTTTGGAATATCATGTTTACTTTATTCAAGGATAAATGAAAGACACATTATGTACAAATAGAAAAGGACAAGATTGTTACTTAATGAACCTTCCTGCCAATAGCACTCTCTGACATCCCATTTATTAAGCCTACTAATTCTTAAAAAATACAGCAATTTAATTTTTTCATTTTTCTTAATTTATATATCATATTTTCCATATTCCTTGACCTTTTGGCCCTGGATGCCAAAATAACCACCTGATTTCCTTCTTCACCAGTTTTCTCAATTCCAAGTAGCCTCATATTCTTCTTCCACACACAAGAGGTCAACCAAAAGGCACTTAGTATTTACTTGAAACAACCAAAAGCATAGTTCCTTTTCGGTGGAGGGTAGGTACCTTTGAAGAAAATAGTACTGTCCTGTGATTGGATGACAATTCAGTGCTAGAAAGGATCTGAAGCTGCTAGGCAATAAATTCAATGTATTTTGGTGACCTCTCTCTTATGCCCTTTAGAGACATTCCAAATATCAGCAGCTCTGCTTAGATTCTTACACTGCTCAGCTCCTTTCCTCCCCATCTTCAGTAGAAAATCTCACCACCCCAAATATCAATAGTCATACTGTAGGTAGCATGGTATTATAGCTCCAACTCGTTTATCTGCCTTTACCATTTGATTAGAAATTATTTAGGAAAGTGTCATTCTTATTTAACTTTGTACCTCTACTGGCTGCTATATAGAAAGAGCTAACACAAGTAAATGCACATGTATTAATTTATCCCTCCGTTTCTCTGCTCATATTCTTTTTGCCAGAAGAATATGTTTTTACATTTGTTTTGCAGTGTACCACACATGTATTACTTCTTAAAAGACTTACTAAATATTCCTATACTTGGTTATCTACCATAACTCTGTGCTCACAAAATACCTGTGAATAATTCCATTGTAGTTATTATTATTATATTTTCCTCTACTAATTTTTTTGGTGGAACTGGGGTTCCTGGAAGACCTTCTACCTCAGGGCTACACTCCCAGACCTATTATTTTATATTTTTTATTTGGAAACAGGGTCTCTTAAGCCAGCCTCGCTGGCTTTGAACCTGCGTGATCCTCCTGTCTCCGCCTCCCAAGCGCGGGGATTACAAGCGTGCGCCACCATGCCCGGCTCCTCTACTAATTTTTATACATAGTAAAAATAGCTCAGAAACATAGGCAAAGAAAACTAATATATCCTCTCTCTCTACTTACTTAAGGACAATATCAGAATATAATGGTTTATCTACTCTTTAAACCAATAACTCAAAATCATATATATACTGTAACCACTAAAGATTCCATTCTATGCCAATATAGAATGTTTACCATGAATCCGTGATATTACTTAGCAATAAAGAAGAAGAAAATTACATCATTTACAAGAAAGTACATGGAACTGGAGAACATTATGGTAAGTGAGATTAGTCAGTCACAAAAAGTAAAAAATCAGATGCTCTCCCTAATATGTGGAATCTAGGGAGAAAAAGGGTCTACTACTATCTCTCCTCCTATTCATGTTTCTAGATTGCCACTAGGTTCCTTTATGAGTCTTTATATGAAAATATGGAAGTATATTTCAAAGTTTAATCAGTTTATGAACACCTTTTAGTATAACACCAACTATTAATTCATTTCCTTGTATACAACTTCAAGGTTATTTCACAAAATTTGGTGTGAGATTTGAATGTACTTGGCCACCTTGCACTATAGCACATCAGCACATTGAAAATGTCCAGTTACCAAGGTACATTGGGGAAGAGTTGGAATTACAGTGCTGCATGGATAATAAGGTTTCTCATTTCTGCCTGAAATCTATTTACTAATGTGCCAACTGTAAATACAAGTGGTGGCACTGGTACATATACATGGATGTTCATGTACATATTTTATGCACTAAATAGTTGAACCTACAGGTATGTGGACAATATCTGCTTCATCCTTGACTTGGTAGCAGCTGCTCCCCAGATGTTTAACTGACCTGTGAAGACTGCTGGCTTTTTACAGAAATAAAAGAAAGTAGAAATATTCTGGGAAGCTATGCATAAGAGCCTAATGCTCTATGAATAAGAGCTACAGAAACATTCATGAATTATCTAACAATTATATTGTCCAGAAGTAAAAATCCACCTCAGAGATGGTGATTATTGATCACCAGAATATTTGAAAAGGGATAAATTGACCACCTATAAGGGGACATCCCTGCACTGGGGAGAGGTTTCTTTAAAAAGCCTCTGTTTGAACTCTGAAATTTTGGTATAACATTCAATTGTTCTCTGCAAATGAGAGCAAGCTTTGCCGCAGATTCAAGGTTAAGCACATATTTTCAGGTAGCTAACCAAAGTGCATCCCTCTCAGGCTGGAAGAGACATCTGATGTGCTCTCTGACATCTCCAGAAAAATACCAGATACTCTATAATGTACATGCTCGGTCATGAGTACAACAGTATCTGTCCACTAAAGCTTTTCCTTGCTTTAAAAGCCACTTCTATTAATATTATCATAATCTCATAATTCATTCAATACCGGTGCTAATTTGCTAAGACAGAGGGAATATATTTTAAGTATAACAATTATTAATAAAAGGATGCTAATTAAAATTTTTTTAATTTCTTGAGCAGAGCATTTCTACTCTCTACAAAGATATCCAAAGCAGTTTAGAACTCCATGTCTGATCTTTGGTTTCATAGACCTTTTCATTAATTAAATTTACATTAATTAGGCCGGGCATGGTGGTACACACTTGTAATCCTCTCACGCAGGTCTGAAGCCAGCCACGCTGGCTTAAGAGACCCTGTTTCGAAATTTAAAAAAAATATAAAATAGGTCTGGGAGTGTAGTGCGGTGGTAGATGGGCTTCCAGGAACCCCAATGCTGCCAAAATATAAAAAATAAAATTTTACATTACTTTTCTTATATAACCATATGACAACTTCAGAAGCCTGAGGGGAAGAAAATTGTCTTTTGTTTGTTATAGTAGTGATAAAAATATCTCCATGATTCTCATTATTATTTATATAATAATATATATTATTTGTATGCAATTATTTAGTTTTACAAATATGTATTATATAATAATATATTATTTATATGCACTTATTACTTAGTTTTACAAATAACACATTTCAGTTGCTTTTGAGGACCGCTTTGGGTAGGTCTTTTCTTCTTACCTGCCTTACCCATCTACTCCCAAATGTCATTAAATTGATTTCATTGTAAGTAGTTTCTTGCATTTCTACATATATTTATTTCATATGTATATAGTTCTATGTATATAATACATAATTATGTATCATTAAAAGTACATGTAATTGCTTTTTATATTTTAAATTTTGTATTCATAGCCATATACTATATGTTTACTTTTGATAAGATTTTTTCTACACAAATTAAGGCTGTCAGATTCATCCATGTTGCTATATTGGAACAATGATACTCTTCTGTTTGTTTACAGTATAGTATTCTATACTAACATTACTTACCAAACTATTATCTCTATGGTTTACTTTTATGTATCTTAATGAAGATATTATGTATTACCCCGAGTTATATATGCATTTCTCTGTTGATGCCTTAATCCATTAGAATTTGTTTTTATAAAGAGTCTAAAGCAGAAGTCCAATTTATTATTATGCATAGGGATAACTCATTAACTTAATGTCACTTAAGTGGTCAACAATTTTCTTATCAATCTATGAGATCACCACTTTTATAAATCAGGTATCTGTTGATCTACTTGTCCATGGCTGTGCCAACATCACAATAATTAAATATTTCTATTATTCTCTAATTCTTTAAGTACTATAATTTTAACTTTTTTCTTTTGCCACTCAGATATTAGAATACATTTAAAAATTATTAAAATTGCTATTTTATTTTGACATTAACTCTTTATCCAATCATAATAGAGTAATAAAATTGGTACAGTGACATCTGTTGTTTGAAATTTGTTTAGACTTAATAGTCTAGTACATACCTTTTTCAAATACTCCTCAATAATTTTATTCTATAATTTCTGTGTATAGGTTTTCATGTGAATCTGTTAAATCTGATTTTTAATTAGGTTGTTCAAACATTCTTTTTATTTTCTCATTTTTATTTGTTTGGTTTGCCACTTAAAGAAACAAGACTTCTAAAGTATTCCACTCTAATAGGGAATTTATGAATTTCCTTTTTTTGATTTTGGTTAAATTTGCTTCTAATATGTTGAAGCCACTTAGGTACATAAAATTTAAGATTTTAACATAACATAATATGGGGTGAACAAAACCATTAATTTTTAATTCTAAATTTTTTGTATGTGGTACTGGGGTTCCTGAAAACCCTTCTACGTTTGAGCTTCACTCCCAGACCTATTTTATATTTTTATTTAGAAACTGTCTCTTAACCCAGCAAGGCTAGCTTCGAACCAGCCCAATCCTCCTGTCTTCACCTCCCAAGCGCAGGGATTATAAACGTGCGCCACCACGCCCAGCTAAAACATTAATTTTTATGTGGTTAAAGTCAAACCTTTACTAATACAGGTCCAGTAGCTTTCATTTGATGAATACAACAATATATTCTACTATTTAATTTTCAATATTCTCATGTTTTTATACTATATATATGTATCTTATCGATGGGTTATCTCTAGGTTTTTTGTGTCCATTCCAATAGTAACCATTTTTTATCATTCTTTTATCACTGTGCACTGATATTTTGATTTGCTGCCCTTTTTGTCTATCAGTAAATGTGATTTATCTTTCTTCTTTTCTTCCTTAGAAGTAATTGACTATTATTCAGGTGTGATGCTGCATGCTTATAATCCCAGTACTGATTAGGCTGAGACAGAAAGATCGCAGGTTGGAGGATGGCAGTTAGCAAATTATCAATGCTGTATTTCAAAATTTAATAAAGGGCTGGGAATGTAGTCCATAGGTAGAATTTCCCTTGTTTAAATCTGCAGTACCACAAAACAGAAGTAATTGATTGTTTTTTATTCCAGCTATAAACATGTGTGTATACATACATATATTAACACACATATATTTGTTTACAAAATGTAGACACTATCTTTTCTCTATGTCCTTTCATTTTTTATTTTCCTTCCTTCATGTATTTCTCTCTTTCTTCCTTTCTTGTGTTTTGTAAAGGACCACCTGCTATATAATTCTAGATAATATTGCCATATAGAAATTTTGTTACCAGAGTCTTTTGCCTTGAGTTTTTTATTTTTCAATAATTGTATTGTCCAGGAAGTTTCAAAAGGATGTCCAGGAAAGTCTGGCTCACCCATCGCTTAGTCTGTCCAACATTGATAACTTGATTGCTACAGCACACTATACAAACATTGGTGCCCTTCATCTGACAAAAATTTACATTGGTACAACCCACAGAGCTATTTCAGATTTCACCAGTTTTTCAGGCACCCTTTGGAGTATATGCATATAGATTTATGCATATTCATTATATGTGCATTTCATATACCCACCACCACATTCAAGACAAACTGTTTTATCAACCAGCAGGCTTCCTTGTGTGTCTCTGTGTTTTTCTTATATTTTTTCAATAAACCATGCATATGTATATCTGGATTCGACACAAAATATTCTTTTCCTCAGACGTTCAAAAATTATTCAAAATGTTTAAGCTACTATCTCTTCTAACACTGTGCAGTCCTTGAAAAGCATGTCTATTGCCTGAAATCAGCCCAGAGCTGTCTGCCTGCCATCTGGTATACATTACTACTCAGCTAAATCACACTGTGCATGGGATGATCTGTGTCTCCAATGAGTATTGGACATTTATCTGTAAATGTAGGAATTTGCATTCTATATTCATTTCCTACTATTTAGATGTTTTAAAGAAAAGGCTGAGATTGTTTCTAGGACTGTAATTCATTTACCATGTATAATATTTGGAGCAGAACACAATATGACAGTGGTCATTCTTTTCCTTCTAACAATCAGCACATAAGTCTCCTTTTGCAGGTTCTCTAGTCAATGTCTAAATGCATATGAATGTTCTTTGTGATTTTCCCACTAAAATCATCCAGTGTCTACTATTCCCACGGCATACCATAGGTCTGAATGTCTGCCCCAGGTCTGCATAGCAAGTGAAAAACCCGCATGTTTATTAGCTTATGACTCTATGTTAAACTTGCTTTCTGGGGAAGCAATGATGTGTTTATTTGGTTTTGTGGCTCTAAATCTCTGAAGAACCATCTCAATCCTTTGTGGAGAAATCTCCTTTCACATTTCTTAGGTAATGATAACAAAAGTGACAGAAAACCTGCTCTGAGCTTTTATTGTATATGTGAAATTCTGCAATACACTTAACAAGTTGCTCCATTTCATTCTCACAGCAAGCCTGTGGATAGTACTATTATTATCCCTGTTTTACCAATGAGAAAATTGAGGCTTTTATAGGTTCTTGTCTAGTAAAGTTTTTTTTAGGCAAAAAGAAGCTGAATCTTAAATTAGGTATGAATATAAATAATCTCAAACCCTATTATGCACAGGAGAAATAGGTTCCATCTATTCAAACCAGAAAAAAAAAATGATCAAGTCTATATGATAGAAAAACTGGATTCAAGCCACATGAGTCTTGTAAATGAATAACATGTCTTTTTTTTTTCTGACCATGTTTACAGAGTAATTCTTAGCTAAAAAGATAACAAAAATCTACAGACCAAATGATCTTTGATGTGTGAAAATATGAAAACCTGAGCTACCTAGAAATTGTGCCTTTTTCACTTAAAAAGACGTATAGAGAGTCGCCAAGGTACCCCGCTGTAGCTAAACACAAGGACATAAAACAGTGTGGAATTGCTACTGCAACACATCATTGGACTGGACAAAAGTTGACAGTGACAAAAACCAGAGTGTTTTCAAAGAATAAGCCAGAGATATCCATTGATTTATTTGTAGCAGTGAATTAAAGGAAGCAAATTCGGTATTATACCCAGCGAAGGTGTGAAGAAGGAACACTTAATGAACAACCTGATGGTTGGCTAATGGGTTCTTTCATGAGATCAGAGATGGGGTCAGGCTCATTATGTGGTGTCTGCTTAGAGTCCATTTGTAAAGGTGTGTGGATATGGCAGGCAGTTTCTTGCTGGAAACATTCATTGCTATGCCTGACCACGTAAGAAGAGTGGAGTGCCTGACAATGATGGACAAGGAGGCAGCAGCCTGACTGCATGGAAATTAATTTGAAGTCTTCTTCTGGAGAACAGCTATCTTCTGTTACTACACAGAAACTTGATTGTGCTAATAATGTGTACCTGACTCCATAAGAGATATGCACAGGGCAGAAGCCTGGGATTCCCAGACACAGACAAAAGCATTGCAGAAAATGATCAAGGAGGGACTGTTAAGGTAAATGGCAACCTTAGCCCCAGGTACTATAACAAATTACCATGCACCATGTGGCTTAAACAACACCTATCTGTTCCTCACAGTTTGGGAGGCGGGGAAGCCTGGGGTCAAGGTTCCAGAAAACTTAGCACTTCAGAAGGGCTAGTGTCCTGTGTCCAGACAGCCTTGATTTTACTGTGTCTTCCATGGTAGAAGCAAGAGATGAAGGATAAGCTTTCTGGTCTCTTCTCATAGGGGACTAATCTTATTCATGAGGGTTTCATCCTTTTGATGTAACTGCCTCCCATGGGTTCAAACTCCAAAATCCATCACCTTGGAGATTAGGACCTCAACATAGAAATATGGGGAGACACAAACATTTAGTCCATGGTGATGCCTAAGCTCTCATGACCAGGCTACAAATACATGTTGACTGGCTGTCCTGAAAATTATAATACTCATCTTTGAACCACAAATATGTGCAACATAGGAATACATGTTTTATATTAGGAAGAATTCTATGTTTTCTGAGTACTAGAATTAAGATTAATACTGAGTCACATGTAGTGGTGCATGCCTGTAATCTCAGTACTTGGGATGCTGAGACAGGAGGATTGCAGTTTTGAGGCCAGCCTCAGCAACTTAGTGAGGCCCTCCACAACTTAATGAGACCATTTTAAAATCAAAATAAAATAGGGATGGGGGTGTAGCTCAGAGTTAGAGTGCCCCAAGATTCAATCTCCAGTACCACAATAAAAGAAATAAATAAAAATAAAAGATTGTTACTGATTATAACATATACTTATTGAAACTAGTCTATTAAATTAATCAAAGAAGCCGGGCGTGGTGGCGCACACTTTTAATCCCTGCGCTTGGGAGGTGGAGACAGGAGGATCGTCAGGTTCGAAGCCAGGTGCGCTGGCATAAGAGACCCTGTTTCCAAAATTAAAATAGGTCATGGGAGTGTAGCCCAGAGGTAGAAAGGCTTCCAGGAACCTCAGTACCACCAAAAAAAAAAATTAATCAAAGAAGCTGATAGTCAGCTCTTAGTACAGGCTTTGTAATATTACAAATATTTCATAAGTAGGAGATAATTTAAGTTTTGTAATAGTCCTAGTAGTAGTAGTAGTAGTAGTAGTAGTAGTAATAATTAGCAGTTATTTCACCTTGACAAGTGAAGTAGCAAAGTCCTCAAAGGTAGAATAAACTGTTATGTGATTTAACTTTAAAGCCAATAATTTAAATATTATAAGTTGTGCTCTCTAACTCTCCCTTTTTGTACTATAAGTCATTGGCAGCTAAGAAGAGTGAACTAACAGTAATAGTAGATACTTAGACCTTCTGTGTATATATGTGAAATATATTAAAATTTACATGTTTATGTGTATACTTAAAGGATACATATATATATATATATATGTATATATATATATATATATATATGTGTGTTTGTGTGTGTGTGTGTGTGTGTATTGCCTCAATGAGTATACATAATAGATATACATTGTCCTAACGATAGCATATAACTTATATGTATATATGAAATAATTATATATGTTCATTTAATACAACCCCCTTAAAAGTCAGGAATTCATCAGTTTTTTCAATGATATATTGCAAATGGGAACCCTGAGGCGCATAGTACTTGATCAAGTGGCCCAATTTGCCTGAGGATTTCTTTGGAGCCAGGGCTGGCTAGGTATGAAGCCGTACTCCTATCCACAATGATTTACTGTCTGTGCCAGGGACAAGGATGGAGATAGAATGAGGATGAGCTTATAAACAATGTTCTTTAAATATTTTCATAATCAAGGATATTTTAAAACATATTTTATTAGTGCATTGCAATTAACACATCATGGTATAGGTCAATGTGATAAAACATATATGAACATATTATCCTGTATTTTAATAACCATTCTTACTAAGTTCTCTGCATTTTCATTAAAAAATCATGTACTAGACCAGCAGAAGAATAAGCCATGCTGTTGATATGTAATCAAGGTTCATCCAAGATCAGTGAAATGTAGAAAATAGAGAGGCACAAGAGTGAGAATAAATGTTTGCCCTAGGAACATGAGTTAATTCAGTGGTGAGTTGTGTAGAAGCTAGAGGTGAATGGCTTTCATCAGATCACATCATCCTTTTTTTATTTGATAGATATCTACTTCAAGGACAGCAGCCTTTGTGATCCTGTCTCCTAATGCATGTTATAGCATAATTAAATTGATATTTAATATTTATTTTATTCCAGGCACTATATGAACTGTTTACCTGAACACTTTTGTTTTTTACATTCTCGCCATACCATAGCCCTGTGAAGTAGGAGGCAGGATGTATTAAGTGTATAGATAGATAAGGAAACAGGTTTATAGCGATTAAGGGTTTTGTCAAAGGCAAATAGCTAGTAAAGTGGGGGGCCAGGAATCAAATCCAACTTGCTTGATTCAAAAGCTTTTAGGTGTAAAAACAGCAATATTCTGTTTTTTCCTTGGTTGGGTAGGAAAGTGTTTTCAAGATGCCTAATTCTATTGTTCAAAACATGTCCTTTATACATGGAATACCCACACAATGGGTGAAATGGATTTCCATTAATATGGAGCACAATTACTTTAGACCTTTCTGGGAAAAGAGGCTATTTTCTATCATTATAGTCATTTTAATGCCAAAAAGTCATGTCTACACATAATCACATATATTTTTATATGCTTAACTTCTGAAAGTAAAGAAATAATTCTAGGCCTAAGGGCCCTCTTTGCTACCCTGATCTGGGCCTCTGGGCCTTTATCTCTCCAACTGGGCAGATACTTCCTAGGTTCAGAAGTGCCCCCCATCTTCCTTTGTTCAATATCTAGTTATTCTCCAAGCCTTACTTCTGTGGAGACTACTCTGATTTCTTCACTGAGAAACAAACACAACACAAAACCTCTTTACCTTCTCTAAACTTCCAGAGTCAGCCAATTGTTCTCTGATATCAGCAATACTTTTTTTCTCCTAGAATGTCCACAACAAAATACTGCAGACTAGGTAGTTAAAACAATGGCACTCTCATTTCTCCTGGCTCTGGAAACAGAACATGCAAGGTCAAGGTGCTGGCATAGTTGGTTTCTACAGTGGCCTCTCTTTTTCACCAGCAGATGGCTGCTTCTCTCCTTGCCCTCACATGGAATTTCTCTGGGTTCAAGCAATCCTGGTGTCTCTTTATCTTCTTATAAAGACACAAGTCCTATAGAATTATAGTCCACATCAGTCAGCTTTCTTTACTGTAACTAGTACCTGATATAATCAAGTTGTAAAGAAAAAGGTTCTGTTCTATGTATATTTATGATTTCAGAGGTCATGGTACATGACTGGTTGGCCTCATTGCTTTTAAGCTGTGGTAAGGCAGTCCATTGTGACAGAATCGCATGGTGAGCAGAATTGCTCACCTAGTGGGTATAGAGAAAGAAAGAAAGAAAGAAAGAAAGAAAGAAAGAAAGAAAGAAAGAAAGAAAGAAAGAAAGAAGAAAGAGACAAAGATCCCCAAATCCCTTTCTAGGGAACACCTCCAGTGGACTAAGGAGCTCACACTAGGCCCACCTCTTAAATATTCCACAACTTTCCAATAGCAACAACCTGGAGTCCTTTAACACATGAACACGGGGGGATATTTCACATCCAAATTTTAGCAGGCTCCCACTCTGTGACCTCACTTAACTTTAATTACCCCACCAAAGACCCTATTTTCATGGTAGTCATATCAGAAGTTTAGGGCTTCATTTTATAAATTGTAGAGAGTTAGGAGAGTTAGGAGTTACAAATTCACTTCATAATTTTTTCTTTGTATTCAGAATTAGAGCTGTCTCTGCCTAGTTTAAGTCACCACTAGACTGAGCATCTTGAAGAAATCAGGCCTATTAGCCTCATTTCTAAAACTCCTAAATATTAAGTAAAATGCTCTAAATAATATCATTCACTAAACATAATATGTTTATACCATTAAGCACAGTTTACCCAATCTCAGTAATAATGTGTAGGTAAATGATAATAATCACACATTAGAGGAGAAACCTGAAGCCCAGACAGATGAGGCATCTTGATAAAGTTTTTATGATTAGTAATGAGTAGAACTAAACAAATATGAATCTATTTTAAAGGAAATCTCAGGTTCCTTATTGTCCAAATGTGCCTCTCAGGATATTTGTGGAAACAAATAAATGCTAAAAGATAGCCCATTGGTATTGCCATTTTAGCTTTCATATTCTGTATGGGCAAGAGAATTGAAGAAATTTTCTTTGTTTTTTGTTTTTGTTTGTGATTTTGTTTTTAGGTGAGTACAATAGTAAACTATAGAAATTTATTTAGATGAGAGGCCAAAGAAACTTCTTCTTTGCCAGATATTTACAGGAAGTAATATGGAAGTGATTATAAAGGCAAGAGAGTTGAAAGAAGGAGCATGGAATAATGACAGTATATTTCAATACCATAATAAAATGATAAAACATAAAACATCACCTGGATTTATCAGGCCAGATTTATTCATAGAATCTTAGGAGGTGTGTTTTATAGGCAACAAGGGGTCACCTGCTCCACAATCATCCCTCATCACCCATCCTGTGCCTGAAATCACCACACCATTGTCACCCCAGTGGTTTAAGATTTCAGAAGATACCAGTCCCAGATGTATCCTATTTCTTATTAAAATGTACAAGTAATATGTCAGCTAAGTAAACTTAATATATTAGCCCATTATGGTGCTAACATATTAAGTTTAATGCAAGCTAGAAAAATAAACAACTTTGAAAAAATGGTAGTATGCCCTGCATCCCATGAGAGCAGAAATGTATTGCATCTCGCAAAAATTAACATCCAGGCAAAACATAAAATCTTAAGAGGCCAGAAGAGGACATAGCCCCTGAGTTAGAAAGGAGAAAAAGAAAGAAATCCAAAGAAATGAATGAGGGGGAGAAGGTAATTAAAGTGAGGTTGGATGCTACTGAAAGTTATCAACCAATCATTCTCTGGTTGTTTCAATAATACATCCCAATGGCCAGGGGTATATAACTCAGTGATAGAGCAACTGAAAAGCACGTATGAAATTTTGAGTCTGATCCCCACCAGTGCAAAAGAAAAAAATCTCTAAAATATTGGATTAGTCAAGGATTAAAAGCTATATGGATCTAGGATCTTTAATAAAAGCAAAATAGAAAGCAAGGCAAAAAGTTTGAGACTGGTAGGTTTGAATCATGTAAGATAAATGAGTGGCCTTTAGTCATTTTCTATCTCGCCATTTACACTCAGAAAAATCATTTGTATTGCCTTCTGCAGAGCAAGAGCTGCACTGCAATATGAATTGATGCTTTCAGTTTTTCATGTGTTAATTTTCTATTTGGCTCATATGTCCAAAAATCCTTACCTGTCTTTCCCTAAATTGTCTGAATAATTGCTTCAAATCTCTGCTTTGCTTGAGTTTTGGGAACCTAGTCCATTTAAGGCAGTTTCCTTCAAATCATACTCACTTGGTTAAAGTGATTCTACTGAATCAATGAGGTCAAGATGTGTAGTTAGGCCGGGCTTGGTGGCACACGGTTGTCATCCTCGCACTTGGGAGGTGGAGACAGGAGGATCGCACTGGTTCGAAGTCAGCCTCACTGGCTTAAGAGACCCTGTTTCCAAATAAAAAAAAATATATATATAATAGGTCTGTGAGTATAGCCCAGAGGTAGAAGGGCTTCCAGGAACCCCAGTATCACACACACACACACATACACACACACACACACACACACACACACACACACACGATGTGTAGTTAGCCCTGAAAATTCATATTGCCCAAGTTCCTGACTCAGGTACTTGAGGTATTAATGAAGAGAAGAGAGAGGGAGGGAGGGAGGGAGGGAGGAGGGAGGAGAGAGAGAGAGAGAGAGAGAGAGAGAGAGAGAGAGAGAGAGAGAGAGAGAGAGAAGGAATCCTTTTCTTTTATCTATTTCAAAATTCAGAATATAAGTAATAAATACATTTCAAAGTTAGCTAAAACTGGATCCCTCTTTCTGCCATACCTTGCTCTCTGAATTGCCTCCTGTACAGCTAGATTTGAAAATGAGAATTTTTAAAGATGGCATATTCTCTAATCCTCTCATAGCTAATCCTATCCACAGCTATACAATGGCTTAGAGCCAATGCCTTTTCCAAATTCAGCACAGTTACTTCAGATGCTGAATCAAGATTGTGCAGCCAGATTAGAGGATTTGGATGGAGGCTTAAAGTAAGGTCTTGTTTGTGAGCATCTATCAATCACTTTAGACTAATCTGGAGTCTGTAAGTCTACACTGAAGAAAGTACTTGTGACCTACCTGAAAAAATTAAGTGTTTAAGTAAAAACAAAACAAAAATAATAAAATGTGAGTGAAATTAAAAATCTATATTAGTATTGCTGAATTAGAAAGTCTTTCACAGGCTTAAGAATATAAAGTTAAAAAATTTAAGCCATCAGAGGATAATGTAAGTAGTTTCTTGCTGAACAAATATTTCTGGACACTGAGTTTGAATAAAAAAAGTTGTGAGAATTTGTATATACAAATCTTTTACTGGGTTAGAAACCTATTTGCTAATGTTTTAATTGTAACTTCTGAATAGTCTATATGAATGATAAAAATAAAAAAAAAACTCTTCTCAGAAAAGCAATGGTAAATTTAATTGTTGATTTAGTGTTCCTCTCTCCTCTTTGTAGCCACAAAAAACATGTTTATGACTTCACTTGCAACCTAGAGGGTTGCAAGGGACCCAAGTGTGCAGTGGAAGAGAAACCAGCATCAGTTGGTGCCTGCACTGATAGCGAGAGACACCAGCTCAGGGTTTCAATCATTGCAGGAGACCTGAAAGTGGGACTGCAAACTGACATTACTACCATAGGTTAATGAGAAAATGAGAACATTTGGAACACACTTGAGAACCTACTATAGCAAGTAAACATTAAAAGGCTGAAAGTATCCACTAAAACCCAGAAGGACTTGTAAGGGGCTGAGTCAGCTTTGTATTTGTGTATTTGTGAGGTTGGTTTTATTGTTTATTTGTTTGTTTTCTGTGTTTGTTTACTCTCTTTCCCATTCATTTTATATCTTCTTTTCTTTTTCCTATCTACTCTCTTCTCTCCACCCTTTTTTATTTTGTCTTATACAAAATAAATTTTATATTATTATACCTAAATACACTGCATTGACAACTAAAAAAATTTTATATATTTACTCTTTCTCATCTTTACCATATATTACCTTACTACACTCAAATTCTTATTCTACTCGATTATATTCTCTACTTTATTCCTGCAACCATTATTCTGGTTCCTCCCCCCTCATCATCCAATCTTCATGATTAAATATAACACAACTTGCCCTCATATAAGCCAACTGACATCTCTATATACCTACTTCTGAGACTGGGCCAGAGGTGAACTACCAGAAAGTACTTAAAGACACTAAGAACAGAGACGAACTGACAGGTGACAGAAGGAAATGCCAAATAGCCTCCACATTTAGGTTTAAAAACACATAGGACACAAACTGTTTTGCTCATACCTCAATATGACTCCCAATAATAGAGGTGACAGACCGGACTCTATACCTTATACACCTAAAATCCATAAATACTACCATCGCAATTGGCAGAAGGTACCTCAGAGTAACCACAACCCAATATTGACCATCTACAGGTAGAATAAGAGTGGTGTGGTAATAGACACAGTTTTCAAGGTTAATATCAAAAGGTAGTAAATACAGAACAGAGAACAGAGAATAACCATATAGTAAAGGCTACTCAATTGTAAGACATACCTGTTGGTAAAAATTTACCTCCATAATAAGAAACTACCAAGAAAGAGAAAATAAACATAGAAATCTACAGACTGAGTGAAAGCTATCATAAGCAGCAAAAATATAAAATTAAGAAACCAGAAATCTTGAGAAGGAGGAATAGCAAGAAAACAATAAGCTCTCAAATTGCCACAATTAAAAAACCTGCCATTGCTGGGCATGGTTTCTCACACTTGTAATCTCTGCACTTGGGAGACTGAGATAGAAGTATCACACAGGTTCAAAGCCAGCTTCAGCTACTTAGAGAGGCTCTCAGCAACTTACTGAAACCTTGTTTCTAAATAAAATATGAAAAAATAGATTTGGGAGCATAGCCCAGAGGTTGAAAGCCTCTGAGTTCCACCCCAAGTACCACACACACACACACACACACACACACACACACACACACACACACATATATATATATATATATATATATATATATATATATATATATATATATCTGCTAACAGAATTTCAGAGATTGCCAAAAGGACTTAGAAATTTAATATAGAAATAAAACGAGACTTCCCAAAATAATTCAGAGAGAGCCTGAAGAAAATGACAGAATATATAAAGAATCTGACAACCTGAACAGGAATCAAAAAGAAGCCTCGAAGGAAGTGAAGGACTCAATCTTTGAAGTGAAGACATCAATACAAACTAAACAGTAGGCTAAGCCACATGAAAAATAGAATCTCACTTTTAAGAGATGACCATTCCAAAAAAGTACATATAGTATATAAGTTGTAAAAAACAATTTGAAAGAATGAATTGAATATTGAAGAGATCTGAGTCAATTTTAAAAGAGCTTAAGATAAATAGGCATAGATGAGAAATAATAGAAGCTGAATCCAAAGGAATCAACATTCTTTTTAAATAAGTAATATTAGAATATTTTCCAAACATAAAAAAGGGTTCAAGACACAGGTATAGAAAAGATATGAAACAACATCTAGACAAGATCAGAAAAAAGTTCATCAGGCCACATAATACTCAAACTGAATAACATAGGTGGCAAGGAGAGAATCTTAAGACAAAAGTAAAAGATCAAGAGATATTCAGAGGCAAAGCAATTAGAACTCCAGACTTCTTAATAAAGTCATAAAACCAGAAGAGCCTGGACCAACATATTCCTAACTCCAGGAAAAAAAAAAAATTGCAGGCAAGAATTTTCTACCCAGCAAAAATATCTCTCAAATTTGACAGGGAAATAAAAAATATTCCATGATAAACTGAAGTTGAAATAATTTATGTATTCTCCTCCTCCTCCTCCTCCTCCTCCTCCTCCTCCTCCTCCTCCTCCTCCTCCTCCTCCTCCTCTTCCTCCTCCTCCTCCTCCTTCTTCTTCTTCTTCTTCTTCTTCTTCTTCTTCTTCTTCTTCTTCTTCTTCTTCTTCTTCTTCTTCTTCTTCTTCTTCTTCTTGTTTGCAGTACTGGGGATAAAACCCAGGAGCATTCTACCTCTGAGTTATACCCCCCCAACCTTAATATTTATTCTTTATTTAGAAATAGGGTCTCAGTGAGTTGCAAAGGGCCTCATAAGAAGCTAAGGCTGGCCAGAAACTATCATCCTTCTGTATCAGCCACCCAAATGCTAGGATTACAAGCATGCACCATCACACATGGCTCAGAACTTATGTCTTTTAAACCAACACTAGAAAAAATACTCAAAAAGAGTAATTATAAAGAATAATTGATTAATAAATGAAAGAACCAGATAAACAATAATTCCCATCCATAAAACAACTAAGCAAAGAAGAATACACTACTTTAAACAGAAGTTAAAACTGCAAATGTTAGAAATTAAAATAATAATATAATAATATAATAAATATTATTAATAATAAAATTAATAATGATACCTGTTATAAATGGCCTCAACTCCCCAATAAAAAGACATGAGGTAGCTGGGCATGGTGGCACACGCTTGTAATCCCCGTGCTTGGGAGGAAGAGACAGGAGGATCGCACAGGTTCGAAGCCAGCCACGCGCTGGCTTAGGAGACCCTGTTTCCAAATTAAAATGTAAAAATAGGTCTGGGAGTGTAGCCCGGAGGTAGGGCTTCCAGGAACCCCAGTACCACCAAAAATAAAAAAAGACATGAGGTGAAAAAATGGATGGATTAAAAACCATAATCCATCTATATGCTGCCTATAAGAAACACACCTAACAATTAAAAATATAAACTAACGGTTAAGGGCTGGAGCAAGGTAATCCATGTCAATGGAACTCAAAGACAAGTAGCAACTATGATATCAGACAAATTAGACTTCAAGCCTAAACTTATTAGAAGAGACAAAGCAGGTAAATTTTAGTTATTAAATAAACAATACACTAAGTGAAAATAACAATAGTTAATATTGCTACAAACATAGGTACAGGCACTTTCATAAAACAAACTCTTTATGAAATTAAATTACACATAGATCTCAATACAGTAATATTGGGAGACTTCAATAGTCCTCTCACACTGCTAGACTGATCTTCAAGACAAAAGGTCAGTAAGATACCTCAGACCTAAAAATACCATAAACCAAAACAACTTATTAGACGCATACAAAATATTCCTCCCAAATACAGTTGAATTCACATTTTTCTCAGCTGCTCATGAAACATTCTCCAAAATAGACCATATATTTGGTAACAAAGCAAGCATTAGCAAATTTTTTAAAAAATGTGACATATTTCCCTGTCTTTTTTCTGAACACCATGAAATGAAACTAGAAATCAACTATACAAAAACCCAAAGTAACCACACAAACAAATGGAGACTGAACACCACACTGTTGAATAAGAAATGGGTCATAGAAAAAGGAAGAGGTGAAATTTAAAAATTTCCAGAAACAAATGAAAATAGAAACACAACATACTAAAATCTCTGGAATACCTTGAAGGTATTTATACCACGGAGTGCTCACATAAAAGAACAGAAAATCACCAAATAAACAACCTAATGACACACCTTAAATCACTTAAAAATAGAAATAGTCAGTAGAATACAGGAAATTATTAAAATCAGATCAGAAATCAAAAAAGTAGAGAATTTAAAAATACAGAAAATTAACAAAATCAAAAGCTGGTTTCTCCAACAATAAACATGATAGCTAAACCAATAACTACCCTAACCCAAACAAGTAAGGAGAGAGAGAGAGAGAGAGAGAGAGAGAGAGAGAGAGAGAGAGAGAGAGAATATCAATCCAAATGATAAAAGTAAGAGATGAAAATGGATATATTACCACCAACAGTGTGGAAACCCAGAGAATTATCAGAAACAACTTTGAAAAACTATACTTCAACAAAATGGAAAATTGATAATTTTCTAGATACAATCTTCCTAAATTGAGCAAAGAAGATATGAAAATATTAAAACAACCAATAACAATCAAAGAGGTTGAAGCAGCAACAAAAAGCTTACTATCAAACAAAAGCCCAGGAGCAGATGGTTTCCCAAGTAAATTATATAAAACTTTATAGAAGAGATAATCCCAATACTTCTAAGTCTATTCCATAAAATAAAAAAATCTCTCCCAAATACACTTAATGAAACCAACATTACATTAATACCAAAATCAACTAAAGACAACTCAATTAAAAAAAAAACTACAAGCGTACATATTTGATGAACTTATACGTAAAACTGCTAAACAAAACACTAGCAACCCACATTCAAAACTGCATGAAGAAAATCCTATACCATGACCAAATAGAAAAAGGAAACAATTTATATAATTCATCATATAAACAGAGCCAATGACAAATATCACATAATCATTTTAATAGATGCTAAAAAGTATTTAATAAAATCCAACATCCATTTATGCTAAAAGCACTGCAGAGAATGTGAGTAGAAGAAATGCACCTCAATATTATAAAGGTAATATACAATGGGCCAATGGCCAACATCATACTAAATAGGGAAAAACTGAAAATTATCCTGAAAACAGCAACAAACAATGATGTCCGTTATCATAACTTCTTTTCAATATAATACTTGAGATGCTATCCAGAGCAATAAGGAAAAAGAAGATCAAAGATGTACAAATAGAAAAATAAGAACTAAAACTATCCTTATTTGCAGAAGACTTATTAAACTTATAAGATTCAAAAACTCAACTAAAAGACTCATATAAGCCAGGCGTGGTGGCGCACGCTTGTAATCCCCGCGCTTGGGAGGCAGAGACAGGAGGATAGCACAGGTTCGAAGCCAGCCGTGCGCGCTGGCTTAGGAGACCCTGTTTCCAAATAAAAATGTAAAAATAGGTCTGGGAGTGTAGCCCGGAGGTAGAAGGGCTTCCAGGAACCCCAGTACCACCAAAAAAAAAAAAAAAAAGACTCATATAACTCATTAACAAATTCAGCAAAGTATCTAAATACAAAATCAATCTTAAAAAAGCTTTCCTGTGTGCCAACCATAAATCCACTAGAAACAAAATCCAGAAAACATTTCTACTCATGATATTCCACAAAAAGTAAAATATTTAGAAATAAACCTAACCAAGGAGATAAAACTAAAAAGAAAGTTATAAAAACATTCAAAAATGATATCAAAGATTTAAGATTCCCCATGTTCTTGGATAAGAATAAATATCATAAAAATGACCATTCTTCCAAAATTGATTTTCAGATTCAATGCAATACCCACTAAATTACCAATATCATTTCTCACATACATAGAAAAATCAGTCCTTAATTTACTTGAACAAGAAAAAAAACAGAAGTCAAAAGATTTTTCAGGAACAAAAACCATACAAAAGGCATCATAATACCTGACTACAAACTATACTACAAAACCATAGTAATACATATAGCATCATATTGCCACAAAAAATAGACACATAGACCAATGGAGCAGAATAGAAGACTCAGAAATAAATAACTGCACTTAAAGCCAATTTATTTTTTTACAAAAATTCCAAAAACATACACTGGGAAAAAAAGATAGCCTCTTCAACAGATATTGTTGGACAAACTAGTTAACAATATGCAGAATATTGGAAATAAACCTCTCTTTTTCACCCTGCACAAGAGCCAATTCAAGATGAATCAAAGACTTGGTAATCAAGCTAGAGACCTTGTAGCTCCCTGAAGAGGGCATAGGTCCAACATTTCAACACATAGGCACAGGTAAAAAACATTCTCAACAATATCCCAAAGGTACAAGAAATTAAAAATAAGATAAACATGTGAGATAGCATTAAACCAAAGAACTTCTGTGTAGCAAAGAAAATCATTAAGAACTTCAACAGGGAGATGACAGAATGGGAGAAAGCTTTTGCCAAATAAATACTCTTCTGATAGAGGAGTTATATCTAGAATATACAGAAAACTCAAGAAATTCACCAATGAGAAACAAATAACTCCCCAAAATGGGCAAGTGAACTAAATAGATACTTCACAGAAGAACAAATTCAAATGGCCAGCAAATTTATGAAAAAATGTTCAACATCATTAGCAATCATAGAGATGCAAATCAAAACTACCCTGAGATTTCACTTAACTCCAATTAGAATGGCAATCATTAAAAACACAAAAAACAACAAATGATGGTGAAGGTGTGCAAAAGTGGGATTTCAAATTAGTGCAACCACTTTGGAAGACAATATGAAGGATCCTCAGAATAATGGGAATAAACCTACCAAATGATCCAGCAATACTCCTTTTGGATATCTACGCAAAGAATGAAAACCAAATTCAGCCATATTTATATTTATCGCTGCATAATTGACAATTGCCAAACTGTGAAACCAGCCAAGATGTCCATCAATAGATGAATGGATTACAAAACTATGGGATATGTATGCAATAGAATTTTACTCAGCCGCAAAGAAGAACAAAATTATGTTGTTTTTTTTTTTTGGGAAATAGTTGTAACTGGAGAACATTATACAAAGTAAGATTAATCGGTCACAAAATGTAAAAGAATAGATTTTCTCCATACTATGTGGAAGCTAGTGAGAAAATGAGCCAGAGGAGTGACTCTTGATGAAGAAATAGAAATTTAGATGAGCGATTAAGAGGATCTGAGTGTGATTGGGAGGGGGGAGAAAAAACTTGCTAATGCACGTAATATACATTCACAAACATAAAAAACTCAATCACTAGCAAAACATGAAAGGAGGGAGGGTGGAGGAAAAGGGGTGAGAAACGGGGAAGGACTAAATGAGTGATGTGTGCGTTTATGCCTCTACCAACTTGTACTCCATTAAGATTACGACTACCATGCACCAGTAAAAAAATTTTAACCAAGCCGGATGTGGTGGTGCACACTTGTAATCCTAGCATTTGGGAGGCTGAGACTTGAGGATCACTTGTTTGTGGCCAGCCTCAACTACTTAGTGAGGCCCTCTGCAACTCAGTGAGAACTTGTTTCAAAATAAAGAATAAAAAATAGGGCAGGGGGTATAGCTCAGAGGTAGAACGCCCCTGGGTTCCATCCCCACACCTGCAAAAAAATAAATTACCAATTAAAATAGGGCTGAAGGTATAGCTTGTGTGGAAAGTCTCTGGGTTCGATTTGCAGTAACACACACACACACACACACACACACACACAATGGAATTATATAAAAAACACAACATGATTCAAAGATGTTTATATATTTTATCAAATAAAATAGGCACATTATATATAATAGATTATATAACTCTTTAATAAAAAATATATGTACACAAACATACACATAGACAAGGCTAAACACATCATACACATGACAGAAATCAAAATATTATTTATAATTTTCTCCCCATAGTAGAATTATAGGGTCAAACTTTCAAGTTCATATGCAAATGTGTATATATACATATACACATATATTCATATAGGGAGATACATACATATATTTCCCTATAGATATGTATATACACATATACACACATAGGAAAGGATAGATACATTGATAGATGATAGGTAGATAGATAGATCAAGCTCCCTATAGATAGGAAGAAATAACTCAGGGGCATTCTACTTCCAAGCTAAACCTCCAGATCTTTTTATCTTTTATTTTGAAACATTATCTCACTACAATGCAGAGGCTGGCCTTGAACCTACAACCCTCATGTTTCAGTCTCCCAAGTACTGGGTTGAAATGTATGCACCACTACTCCTCATTCATTGAAACATATTTTACAGTAAACCTTTAAAATAGTATAATATGAACCATTTTTAATAAAATGATAGATCATTTCAGCCTTATTGATGGCTATGCACCTCAAGTCTGTGACACAGGTCATCATTCCCTCTGACACTCATTACCAAAGACCTCTGTAATGAGACATTCAAGTAAAGGAAAATCTTGTGCCTTCCTTCATCACTAGGATTTAATCAAGGGTAGTTTTTAAATGTTGTTATTTTTTTTTCATCTATAGAAACAGCCGCTAATACTTAACATCCAACGTTGGCTTGAATTTTAAAAATGTATTATATACAAATATATAGTACTGTAATCAAATTATGCTAAAATATATTATTCATTCATTCAAAAACATGCATTGCACATCTGCTATGTACCCAACACTTGGATGAGTGGTTCACAGGAAATGCCCAAGCTAAGCTGTTTGGTTTGTTTTATTTATAGAACAATTTCCATAGCTTTCCACATTTGAAAATAAAATATTATATTTATACACCTCGCTTTGTGGATAAAATACTCTTACATAAGTTGTAAAATAGCCTATGATTCATGAGATAAAAATAGTCAAGCATGGTAGGGAATTCTTGTAATCCTAGTACTGAGTAGCTGAGACAGGAGGATCACAGGTTCAAGACCAGCCTCAGTAATTATTAGTGAGGCCCTCAGCATCTTAGCAAGACCCCATTTCAAATAAAAAAATAAGATAGGGATGCAGTGTAGGGCAGAGGTAGATTGACCCTGAATTCAATCCCAGGATCATACACTCTAAAATAATTATAATTTATTTATATGCTTTTAATATTTGGACATAATAATTGCTAAGCAGTTTTGAAAATGAAATCAATTTGGACTTGATTTGAAATGATTGCATATTTTATAAAACATCTATATGATTATATTTTTATGAAAGTCATGAAAGTCATGCTTGTGTATTATAATACATTCAAACAATAGAATAAAGTAAAAACCATTTATAATCCTTTAATAATAATCACAGAATATTGTTCCATGCACACCTGCAATACCAGTATTTGGGAGGCTGAGACAGCAGATTTGAAGTCAGTCTCAACAACTTAGTGAGGCTGTCAGTAACTTAGCAAAACCCTGTTGCCAAATAAAAGTGAAAATAAGGCTGGGGAAACAGCACAGAGGTAGAAGGCCCCTGAGCTCCATCTCCAGGACTACAGGAAAAAAATATTTTTCAACCATTCATGCATGTATAGGTATTTACAATATATTACTATGTAGTTATGTTTTAAGGGATCACACTAAATATATTGTAGCTGTTTTGTAATATCAATATATCACACATATCTTGTTATGTATAAAATAAAAATGTAGCTGGGATATGGTGGTGGTGTATCCCTCTGGTCCCAGTACTTGGGAGGCTGAGACAAGTGGATAATAAGTTCAGCAAGTAGTGAGACTCTCATCAACCCAGCTAGATCCTGTTTCAAAATAAAAATAAAATAGGGTTGGAGATGTAACTCTGAGATAGAATGCCCCTGGATTCAATCTCCAATGCCACAAAAATAATAATGTATATCATAATTTAAATGACTGCTAGTGTTCAATTATGTGACTATGGAAGAAAAGTGATAAAAGTAAATTAAAAATATAAATTATGTTCCTAACTTGAGACATCTCTACATGTTGCTATATAAAGTTGAGGACCAGACATCTTTCTCAGTAATTTATATTGAAGCACAAAGAAATCAGCTTTGTTTTTGTTTGTTTGTTTGTTTTTATTTTTTGCTTCTTTTTGTTATGACTGGTAACAATTTAAGTTTTTTTTTCCATTATAAATTATGTACACACACACACACACACACACACACAAACACACACACACTGCCAGTATACATTTAAATATATGCATCTATATATACATATCTATATGTGTATGTATGTATATATTTAAGAGAAAGGTATTTTAAAATGTGTGTATATATATAGATATATATGTATCTCTCTCTTTCTCCATATATATGTGTGTATATATATATATATATATATATATATATATATATATAATCTTAGTTTGCTAAGTTTTAAGACTTGTAGTGCTTTTAGAAATAGCAAGTATACCTGGATATGGGGGTGCATGCTTGTAATTCCAGTACATGGGAGGCTGAGACAGAAGGATTGCAGGTTTGTGGCTAGCCTCAGCTACTTGATGAGGCCATCTGCAACTTAGTAAGACCCTGTTTCAAAATAAGGAATAAAAATTAGGGCTGGGAGTGTAGCCTGGAGGTATAATGCCCCTAGGTTCAATCCACAGTACTGCAGGGGGGAAAAAGCAAGTATAAAAGAAATACGTTTTGGGGGGGTTGGCCTTGAAGGGTTTTTTTTTTTTTGGTATGGGGGATGGAACCTAGGCTCACTCTACCTCTGAGCTACATCCCCAGCCCTATTTTTTAGTCGTTTTTAATTTTTGACACAGGATATCGCTGAGTTGTGAAGGGCCTCACTGAGTAGTTGAGGCCATCTGCAAACTACAATCCTCAGGTCTCTGCCTCCAGAATGCTGGGATTACAAGTGTGCACCACCATGCCCAGCACCTTGAAGTTTTGAAAAGAAGCTCTATCTCATTCTGAGAACTAAAATTCAATGAATTTTGGATCAGAACTTGTCTAAGAAAGATGCATATTCAACCCAATATTATATATTAGGAAATAATGTGAAGGGCTTTGGAGGTTGAAAGCTCACTTATGGTCACCCTGTCCAAGTACCTGACGGGTCAGAACTAGGACATTTTGCCTTAAAGTACTAGTATCTTTTAAATGCAGCACACCACCACACCACACTTAATCTTTCGCCTTGCCTTCCATTTGCCACTTTATTTTGTGTTGTCATTGGGACTTCTAGCATAAATTCAAAATAAGATTATTGAAAGATGATGACTCTTTGCCCTTGATCTGAGGATGTTTATTCAGACAAGGGCAATTGTAAGTAATACACTGATCTCTGTCTATAGTCTTTATGGACATTTAAAGCACATCTTCTTTTTTTCTGAAATGCTATTTCAGCATTCACAGCTCATCAGATTAAAAGCATTCTTTCCATCAGGACTCAGTAAATGTAGACACCTGAATCTGTCTGCTTTGATTGAGGAAGCGATTTGTGTAAGCATAGAGTAAGTCAGTGGTTCTCTGCAGCCTGAAGTAAGCCTCATCAGCAAGCAAAGTTTCCTGAGTGACAAGAACAGCTCTAAGGGGAGGCAGGTATGGGTCGGTGGTACTTGGTGACAAGCTATGCTGGCACCAATGATACAAGCTGTCACTTAAGGTAATGGAAACCTCTAATAACACGGTTAAAATGCTTGCCACAGCTTACAACAGACACGCCAAGCTGCAAGAAAGCTTTTATGATATTGTTATTGTCACAAGGAAAATGAACCCACAGCTCACTGCTGTCTCCCACAAAAGTTGGCCATTATGACTCCAGGAAGCCAGAAAAGCCTTTAGTAGCTGAGCACCTGGTCCTGCCTTTAGAGAGAAGCTGAATAGCATAGAGACAAGAAAGCACTGAGAGTCCCATGTGGCTGCCTTATGATGAATCACACCTTTAGTGGAACTTTGAGATCCTCTTGTTACACCTCAGAGATCACCTAGTTCCTTGCTCTCAAAGGAGACTGAGGAACAGAGAAATAAAGGACTAGTTCAGTCCTATTTTCAAACCTAAAAATTAGGTCTCCTAACTCTCACAGCAATCTTCTCTCTACTATACTAGGAGACCTACAATTAACCTGAAATAAAAAATCCCCATAGACATGAGATTAACCAGGATGCCTACCAGCCTTAGAACGATGGGTCTTATAAGGCATGTGCATTAAAGGCTATTTCCTCCCAATCCTTGGTCCTGTAATTTAGAAAAATGACTGCTGTGTTATTATGGTACCTATGAAAAATCTTGGTAGCTATACTGTTTGGGAATGGTCATCTAAGCCATGTATTTTTAAATGATCTCTTTTTTCTATGTGAACTAGAACTTTTAATTAAAATAGTATAGTATCAAAATGCAATGTAATATCAAGGCAATGACCTATTATATTTCTAAAACATAATAAGAAAGCTGGGTATGGTGGCGAATGCTTGTAATCCCACCATTTGGGAGGCTGAAACCGGAGGATAATGGTTCACAGACAGCCTCAGCTACTTAGGCCCTTCGCAACTCAGTGAAACCCTGTTTCAAAATAAAGAATAATTTTCTTTATGCTTGCCACTCTGACTGGGGTTAGATACACAAAGGATACCATTGGGGCTCCAGATAATGGAGGGGAAATACCAGCAAAGTTTGAATGGAAAGATAGGAGAGGAGGAAGGCTGATCTTGATTAATGAGGGTCTACATCTGAACATGTGTAAAATTATGAATAAGACATGGTTAACCTAGACAACCATTGGTGGGAGGGGGGAAGGAAAAACAGGGGTGGGGGGGAGAGGGCACCAAATATAGTTTAAATGTATACTATTTATGTTCAATAAAAAATGTTAAAAAAAATAAAAAATAAAAAGTAGCATCATATCAAAAAAGAATAAAAAATAGGGCAAGGAGTGTAAATCAGAAGTAGAATGTCCCTGGGTTCCATCCCTAGTCTGTCTGTCTGTCTGTCTGTCTGTCTGTCTGTCTGTCTGTCTCTCTCTCTCTCTCTCTCTCTCTCTCTCTCTCTCTCTCTCTCTCTCTCTCCTCTCTCTCCTCTCTCTCTCTCTCTCTCACACACACACACACACAAGAAAAAAAAGAATTGAATAAATAATCTACAAAACTCAAACAATTTTAAGTTTTTAAAAGTATATTTTCCATATATATACAACCTTTTCATTATGATCATGTTAGAACACATGTATGTCTGTCCATGCCTCTGTCCATGGTGCTGAAAACTCTAGCAATGTCATGGAAAATAATAGCAGCATTATGAAAAAATTCTTTTTGTGTGTGTGGTACTGGGGATGAATCCAGGGGCATTCTACTTCTGAGCTGTACAGCCAGCCCTATTTTTTATTCTTTATTTTGAAACAGGGTCTCACTGAGTTGCAAAGGGCCTCACTAAGTAGCTGAGGCTGTCTTTGAACCGCAATCTTCCTATTTTAGCCTCCCAAATTCTGGGATTACAAGCATGTGCCACCACGCCTGGCAAAAAAAAAAATTGTTTTAAGAAATTTTAATGTTGTTTGTTTTCATTTACTTTCATGAAAGTAAGGAAGTTGTATATAATAGCATTACAGTTTCTTAATATAGTAGCTTTGGTCTTTAGTGCTTTCTTCCTAGTTCTGTATTTACAAATCATTAAAAAAGGATCATTGTCTCAAAAGACATTACAAATATTGCTACTAGATAATTTATAAAGAAATAAATATAAATTACCATCAAAAATAAAATTATTAGAAAAATGTAATATAATTAAAGAGATAAAATTTATACTTATCACCTCAGTTTATCTGTGCTATTATTAAAAATTATCAGAAATGGGGTAATTTATAACTGATAGAAAATTTTCTCACAGTCCTACAGACTATAAAGTCTGCTTTGTAGGTGCCAGCAAATTCAGTGTCTGGAAACAATTTCTCTCTGATTCTCAGGTGGCAGGTTGTTGTGTACTCCCAAGGAGACTAATGCTGTGTATTCACAGGACAAAAGAGATGGAAAGGTAAGATGGGGCAAATGTTGCAGAAAGCCACATTTATAAGAAGATATAAAGGCCCTAGGTCTTTCCACTACTACAGAGAAAAATAAGTTTTAAATTAAGGAGTGAGTGCTAGCATTGGGAAAGATGAAAAATAGTTCCATATATATACACACACTATAAGCAGGTATATCACTTTTGAAGAATAATTTGACAACATGCAGCAGATTTAAACTGTATATTCCCAATCAAATTAATTAACTCTCAAGAGATGAAACAATCTTATTGCTTATGCCTACTACAGGAATTGAAACATTATTGTACCCAAGACAATTGCTTGAGTTTACATATTAATCACTTCATCCAACAACTGCTGATCCTATGTCAGAATTTGATGTAAACTGGATTTTTCCTGTTCATACATTTAAAAAAAACTAACAAAATGCAGTCTGGATTGTAAACCTAAAGTTCTCTGTGTATCTATTTTTTATTATTGCTTCTTTGTTTTGTTTTGTTTTGTGTTCCTATGAACACAAAACAAGGGTAAATTAAATAAAATAATGTTATGATATAAAAATCCAAGACTCCCTGAAGTAAGTCCAATGAAGGTTAATGATACCAAAAGCCAGATGCCAATTGTACCCTCTTTCTATAATTTTCTCACAATGGCCTCAAAATCTTGCCATGTGCCTGAGGTCAGTTTTTAATGGAAGTTCTTGGCTTTCCCCATACCTCAGTGTTAACTGATCCCTAGAGCTATAAGTGCAGCTCCTGGAATTAGGCTCTTTCCTACCCATTAGCAGTATAGACATTTTTCTCTATTGCCATTCTCAAAGCCATTGTTTTGCCTTTGTCATGAGGTTAACAGGACTTTCTACTCTTCGCCCAAACATTTGAGCATTTTTTTTTTGTTTTGTTTTGTGCATGAGATAAAGGTCTGGGCAGAAAAGAAATAAAGTTTCCTGCTATTCCTGCAGCAACACTTGATTTGCTCTTGCACATCTGCCCTATTAGGGAGCCCTTTCTGGCCTCTTTCTCTTCCCTCAATGGTGCGCATCAGCTCATGGTACAGGTCAGGAGAAGGAGGGTGGAAGGGAGGGCAAACTCTTCCTGTATCTGAAGCCCTCAACTGTCCAGTTTCATACACCAGTCCCACATTCAATTTTTAACAATTTGGTAAAATTTTCTAATTTTCTCATATACTTAAGTGGTGGTCATTTCCTCTCTCCATGGATGACTCAATCCATAGATCCTTTTCCTTGGATATGACTGTCTACCACTGACTTTCACTTTTCTGGCTGCCCTATGGTTTCAGCTCTTAATTGGTTCAAGACAGCTTGTAATTTTGTGATTTATCCAGTTTTTCTTAACTGTTAAAGCCTTAAATCTATTAGATACTACTTTCTGTAAAGAATGTGCTTCAAGAGTTGTGTGTATGTATGTTTCTGTCACTCTGTAGCCCAGTAAGATGTATAATCACAATATACCAAGTAAACATCTAAGAAGGTAGAACCTGCCTTTCATTGTTTTCTTTGTACAGAATATTCTCCACCCTTTTGTGTCAATATCTGACCTCTTAGTCCTCCTGCACACTTTTTTATCTATTTATTTCCTAGTCTTCCTTAAATCTCAGCTTATACATATTTATTCCTACCTAACATTTTAGGTTATACTTTGTACCTCTCCTAAATGTTTTAATGGTACTCTTTACACCCCATTATATTTTTCATAGCACTTAAAACATTTTATAATTGTAATTTATTTTATTTTTTGTGTATTGGTGATTGAACCCAGGGGCATTCTACATCTGAGCTACACCCCTAAGCCTAATTTTTAATTTTGAAACAGGGTCTCACTAAGTTGCATAGGACCTCACTAATTAGCTGAGGCTCGCCATGAGCCTGCAATCCTCCTTCTCAGCCTCCCAAGTACTGGGATTACACACTTGTGTTACCACATCCAACTTGTAATTTATTTTTAAAATTTAACTTTTCCTCTTGTCTCAAATGTTTGCCAGTCTCCAAATGCCTAAACAATGGATCCCAAATGTCTATATATCCAAGATGAAAGCATCAGAACACTTATATATAAAATGCTCCTATTTCTTTTCATCTAAACTGGCACAATAAAAAGTTATTATAAAATTAACTATAGATAAACACTTAGACTATCTCAGATGAATAATAATATAAGTTATATGATGCTATTGATTGAAGGTGTGTGCTTCCTCACCCAAATTCATTGAAGCCCTTGACTCTAACTTGACTGAATTCAAAGCTATTGCTCATGATGAAGTAACACAGGTTAGATACAGTCAAAGCATACAGTCCTAGTTTGACAGGTCTCATGCCCATATAAGAAGAGATATGAGAGATCTTTCTCTCTGTCCACTATGGGAGCATACAGCAAGAAAGTTAGCATCTATTTACGAGGAAAGAGACTATACCTGGAAATAGTTGTCCAGAATTTGATCTGAGTCTTTCTAGCCTCTAGAAGTGATACGTACATACATACATACATGCATGCATACATACATACATACATACATACATACTGATGATAGATAGATGATAGATAGATGGGTAGACAGATGATGGATATAAATGATTTGTTGTTTTCTCCACCCAAAGTGTGCTATCTTATAACATTCCCACTAGACTAACAAACCTACCTACACGGAACTCTTAAATAAAAAATTACAAAACTACCTCCATGGCAGTAAATGATCATCCACCTGGAGGACATAATGGAAATCTGTTTGGAGTATATGATTTATTATTTGATTACATGGAGAAAGTCATCTCTGTGTTGTGAATTCCAAAATCTGGAAGGTGTAAGAAGGTTCTTAGACCAGAATTCAAAGATATCAGGCAAATAGAAGAAAGAGAAAGTACACAAATGTGAGCCAAAGATTGCTAAGATAATTCTGAGCTAAACCATCATGAGAGGCCACAAAATAAAGTTTTTTCTAACTGGCCATGTTTACAGGCAGTTTATTCTAACTGCCTGTAATTCCAGTCCTTGGGAACCTAATACAGGATGATCACAGGTTTGGGACCAGCCTCAGAAACTTAGTAAGACACTCAGCAGCTTAGCAATACCCTGTTTCAAAATTTAAAAAATAACAGAAAAGGGGCTAGGAGGCATAGCTCAGAGGTAGAAGACCCCTAGGTGGGTTCAGTCCCCCAAAACTAACAAAAGATAATTTTTCTTCCAAAAAAAATGTGACCTCAGCAAAAAGTAATTTCAGGTACCACTAGATGAATATTATGGTTATAAGAGGGAATTAGAGAACAAGTCGAGATTTAATCCAGCCTGATGAGCAATGCTAGAAAATTATAATTGGAATATTCATGAGGAATACATAATAGCATTTTTCTAGAGAGAACCTGCCACAATTCAAAGTCCTCATGCCTCCATTAAATTTTAGCAGCTAAGTAAGACCTTTTTTCACATTATCTCTTCTCTCCACACCAGCCTAGTTCCCAAGCCTGATGGCAGTTATTCAGTGAGAAGAAAGAAAAGCAAGGAAAAGAAATCTACAATATCTCTCTTGACCTCTCAATGTCTCTAAGATTAAATATGGCCCAAATGGGAAAGAGAATATTTAAATATGTTTTTGCTTTTAAGTTTCCATACTGTATTAGACTTGAATTTTTATCATCTAAACCAAAAACTGCATTTTTTAAAGGTAAGTGATTAAAAACCCTTTGATTTCTAGTAGAAATTACAACCAATGTTGGGGAAGAATATCTAGAAAATGATTTTTTTTAAAAATTGAAATATGTAAAAATTTTAATGTTTGTTCAACAAAAATATAGCTGATTATCTGACTTTTCATATGTATAAATCCGATTTTTATAACTTTTTGTTATTATTTGATATTTTTGTTACTGTCTTGATTCCAAGTTAAAGCAGAGACAGTACCTAATTTTCCCAGAGCATTGTCCCTCGCATGTAATACTTCTGCCATGCATTTTTGAATGATTATATGAAAACACTTTGAGCCATTGTGCAGCTTTGTATCTTACTGAAAAACTGGACTTGATGTACTAAGTATTGTTGTTTTCCAGCTGTCTAGATGAAAATGTAATTATATTGTAGTTCCAACTGTTAACATACAGGTTCTTATGGTGATAAAGCCTAAATAAAAACTTACCTTATTTGCCATGTCAAAGTATGGCTCCCTGACACTAAGCACATTCACATTGCTATGCAACCATCAGTTATTTACCAATTCATCTATGTATGGACATTTCTGTTGTGTCGTTTCACCTTTTGACTATTGAGAGTAATGCTGCTATGAATATGGTCATGCCGTACAGGTATCTGTTTCACTCTTTGCTTTCACTTCCTTTGGCTGTACACTCAGAGCCAAATTAGCAAAATCTTAGAGTAATCCAGTGCTTAGGGTTTTTTTTTTTTTTTTTTAGCTATTTTCATACTAGTTTCCATAGCAGCAGAAGCATCAACATTTAACATTGTTGCAGGTTAAAAAAGCCAGTTTCAATTATTCTGCACCTTTACTAACAATCATAATTTTCTGTTTGTTGATAATAGTCATTCTAGTGGATATGAAGGACATCATTTTATGGTTTTAATAGGCACTGACCTGGCGATTTATGATGTTGAACATCTCATGTGTTTATCGTCCCTTTGTATATCTTTGCAGAAATGTATATTTAATTCATTTGCACATTTTTAAATGATATTTTTGTAGTCAAGTTGTTTCTTTGCATATCTTTCTTTGAATATCTTTAATATCATCAATTCCTTAACAGGCGGTTTATATTTTTTCTCCTATTCTGTATGTTTACTTTTAATTCAGTTGATTTGTTTGTTAAAAATGCTGTCATTTTCCCATTGAATGATATTGGTACCTTAGTCAAAAAACATTTGACCATATAAATGAGAGATTATTCTATAATCTGTTTCATTACATCAAATAATGTATTTTTAAGTTAAAGCATGCTACAATTTATAATTATACCCACCAAAACTTGGGTTGAAACTTAATCCTTATTAATTTATGTTACTTTGAAATCAATTTCTATTATTTGTAAATCCCCCAGTCTCAGGTTTTTGTGAGTTCATGTCTGTATATGTGCGTGTGTGTGTGTGTGTGTGTGTGTGTGTGTGTGTGTATGCAAATATGAGTATGGTACTAGGTACTGAACCCAAGGGCATCTACCTCTGAGCTATACCTCCAGCTTTATTTATTATTTTGTTCATTTATTTATTCATTTACTTATTTATTTATTTTGAAAGTTTCTCACTAGGTTTCTGAGGTTTCTCACTAAATTGCTGAGGCTGGCCTCAAATCTGATATATTCCTGTCTCAGCCTACTATGTACTGTATTTGCAGATGTACCATCATGCCCCACTTCAGCTAATTTGTTACAGCTTTATAAATGCTCTAAAACAAAACATATCCCCCCCCAAAAAAGTAAAATGGTGGCCATCATTAAGATGAAAGTGTTTGTTTCATTTTTCTCTGGAACAGAAGGTGTGATGAAAGCTCCACTGAAAACTGGTAAATGAAGAATGAAGAAAAAAATGTTGAAAAATCAAAAACACCAGCTGGGCACAGTGATGCACACCTGTTATCTCAGTGTGTGGCAGGCTGAGACAGGAAGGCCACAGGTTCAAGGCCAACGTTTAGAAACTTAATGAGACTTTGTCTCAAAGGAAAAAAAAGTAAAAAGGTCCAAAGGTATTGATTAGAGTTAGAAGCCCTCTGGGCTCAATCCTCAGAGAGAATAAAGAAAAATAGATGAAAGAAAGAAGAGAGAAGGAAGAAAGAAAGAAAGAAAGAAAAGAAAGAAAGAAAGAAAGAAAGAAAGAAAGAAAGAAAGAGAGGGAGGGAGGGAGGGAGGGAGGGAGGGAGGGAAAGGAAGGAAAATAATAGAAAGAATTGAGATACTGCTAGAATTTTGTGACCGTACTTTGCAACCTGGCTTGGACAAAGAGAAGCTAGCTTATGTTCTTATGTTCTTTCCACTTCAAATCCTCCCTCTCATTTCCATTCTGTCTTTGAGATATCAGTGCTGAGGTAGGAGCAGACACAGCTCCAGGCTATCAATGTAGAGCAATTTGGTCTTTCAGCTCTCTTGCTTCTTATTTTGTATGTGACTTCCCAGTCTACTCCCTCCATCTCAAAGTCACATACACATAGTATAGGTGACAAACCGAAGAACAACCTGGTAGCTATTCTTTTAATGAAAGATGTCTTTAAAAATTCAAAGATAATATATAGGGCCTTCTAAGAGCCACTCAGAGATATTTGTCAAGACTTGTGTGAATGTGCATTACTTTGAAATCTGCTGAAAGCTCAGCAGCTTCCGTCTGTGTGGAATTATCCTTCCTCTTCATTCTGCTTGAACAAGTCAGGGTGTCACTTATGCTCCTGATTACAACAGTGAGAACTGGTAGAGAATGAAACAGAAAAGTGGTTGGCAGCCAAGGTGACTTAGGTTAGACCGGTGCCCCGTGCCATGACATTGAGCTGTCAGCAGGGTCTCACTGTCCCCAGCAGGAGCATGGATGGAGGAGTCTGATGCAGACAAATGGGAGAGCAGCAGGAAAGCAGGAAAACAGGAGAAATGCAAGCTCAAAAATGCAGCCTGAATAATTTGTGTAAAGCCTTAACATAAAGTTTACATTTATTTTTCTCTAGCCGTAGAAATGGACATTAAAACATGCTTATGTTGGCTTAACTGTAAGACCTTTGAGAAAACTAGTTTTGATGTAAAAAGAGCCTAAATGAATTTCTACTAAAATATTTAAGGATATAATCATGGAAGGTAGTTACATCTTGCTAGGGAAAATAATAAGAGCTCAGATAGTTGAAACTTGAAGACATTTTATTTCAGAACACAAATAAATCTCAACACAGGATTTTTTTTTCTAGCAAGAGCATACAGTAAGAGATGGAATCATGGTGACTTTTTTAAATGTATTTTTATTGGTGCATTGTAGTCAAACATCACAATGGAATACATGACTTGTGGGGATATACAAGCACACATCATCCAATTATCCCTTATCCCCTCCCCATCCCATTCCCTCCTCCTCCCTCGATCCCATGCTTGATTTGGTGATTAACTTTGATTCATTTGTTTATATATATCATGCATTTAAAAGAGATTTCATCTTCTCCCATCCCATCCCCTCTGATTGGTCACCTTAATTGCTCTTCCATGGGGCCCTTTCTTCAACTAGATCTCCTCCAATTACCCATTTCTTCCTAGCTTTTGCATATTAGGGAAGCATCTGATTTTCTCTTTTCTGTGATGTTTCTCTATGTATGCCACATTGCAAGTCCTGATCCTGCTCCTAAAGACCCCAGTGCCGGCCTGGCCCCGCCGGCAGACTCTGATCCCAACCTTGCTGGCTCAGGCACCAGCCTTGCCTCATGGCAGGCCCTGATCCCAGCTTCAGAGGCCCCAGCACTGGTATTGCCTCCCGGCAGGCTCCAATCCTGTCCAAGCTGGCCCTGGCTCTGGATTCACCCCTTGACAGGCTCCAATACCAGCCTCAGAGGCCCCAGAAGTACCCTTGCCTTATGGTAGGCCCCGATTCTGGCCTCGCTGGCCCCGGCACCAGCCTCACCCCCTGGCAGGCTCTGATCTTGGCCTCAGAGGTCCCAGCTCCAGCCTTGACTCATGGCAGGACCCGATCCTAGCCTCACTAGCCTCAGCATCGATGTCACCCCTCGGCAGGCTCCAATCCTGGCCTCGGAAGCCCCACCACAGGCCTTGCACAATGGCAGTCTTCAATCCCTGCCTTGCTGGCCCAGGCTCCAGCCTCACCCTTTGGCAGGCTCCAATCCTGGCCTCAGAGGCTCCAGCACTGGCCTTGCCTCATGGCGGGTCCCAGTCCCAGCCAGGCTGGCCTCAGAAATGGTCTCACCCCTCAGCAGGCCCAATCCTGGCCTCAGAGGTCACATTACCAGCCTTACTTCACAGCCTTTTCCAATCCCAGTCTCTCTGACCCTGGGATCAGCCTCACCCCTTTGCAGGCTCTGATCCTGGCATCAGAAGCCCCAACACCAGCCTTGCCTAATGGCAGGCTTCAATCCCAGTCTCGCTGGCCCAGGTTCTGGCCTCACCACTCAGCAGGCTACAATCCTGGCCTCAGAGTCCCCAGCAGCTGCCTTGCCTCACAGCGAGCCCCAATCCTGGCCAGACTGGACCCAGCACAGCCTCACCCCTTGGCAGGCTCTGATCCCATCCTCGTAGGCCCCAAAACCAGCCTTGACTCACGGCAGGCTTCAATCCCAGCCTCTCTGGCACAGGCTCTGGCCTCACCGCTCGGCGGGCTCCAGTCCTGGCTTCAAAAGCCCCAGCACCAGCCTTGCCTCATGGCAGGCCCTGGTCCCAGCCTCGCTGGCCCCTGCACCAGCCTAACCTCTCGGCAGGCCCCAATCCTGGCCTCAAAGGCTTCTGCACCATCCTTGCCTCACAGCAGGCTCCGATCCTGGCTTCACTGGCCCTAGCATGGTCCTTACCCCTTGGCAGGCTCTGATCCCAGCTTCACTGGCTCTGGCATCAGCCTCATCCCTTGGCAGGCAATGATCCTGGCCTTGGAGGCCCAACCACCGGCTTTGCCTCATGGCAGGCTCTGCTCCCGGCTTCACTGGCCCCAGCATCAGGCTCACCCCTTGGCAGGCTCTGATCCCAGCCTCATACAGAGGCCCCAGCCCCAGCCTTGCCTCATGGCAGGCTCCAAAACCAGCCTCCCTGGCCCTAGCGTCAGACTAGTCACTCGGCAAATTCCTATCTTGGCCTCAGAGTTCCCAGCACTGGCCTTGTACATTGGGCTCTGGTCTCTGTCACTATGAGCAGGTTGTCTACAGATGTTCCCTTTTTTTTTTTTCCTATTTTTATTTTATTTTATTATTATTATTATTATTTTGGTGGTACTGAGGTTCCTGGAAACACTTCTATCTACAGGCTACACTCCCAGAGAATATATATATATATATATATATATATATATATATATATACACACACACACATATATATATACATATACATATATATGTATGTATGTGTATATATATACATATATACATATATATGTGTGTATATATATGTGTGTGTATATATATATATATATATATATATATATATATATATATATATAATTTGGAAACAGGATCTCTTAAGCCAGCAAGGCTGGCCTTGAACCAGCCCAATCCTCCTGTCTCCACCTCCCAAGCACAGGGATTAGAAGTGTGGACCACCATGCCCGGTGTTGTTTCTTTTTTTTATTTTCTTTTTACTATGGAAAAGCAGTACATGTCTTTTGCAAAAGCTGGGACCCCAAATACCTAGTGTCAATAAATTTTGTCTTCCCTCCAGAGGCAGAGGTCCATAGCTTCTCTTTGGAAAGTAGACTCTGCTGTTCCACGTGGACCCTGGCCTCCCACGCTGTACAGAGAAGCATGGTGGCCATGAGGGCTGATGATTCCTAGAACACGCAACATGTAGGCCCATCCTGGCCATGCGGGACTCCCTCTGATACCCCCCATACCCTTTTGCCACTTAGCATATTGTCCAGGCTTCTCAATCATGTGTGGCAGGTGCAGTCAGTCTACTTTGGGGAATTTCCTCAAAAGGTCAAGGTCAACTGAACTGGATCTGGCTGCCCCAACAATTTCTACCTTTGGGGCAATTTCTTTAGAAGATCAAGGTGGGTTGAATCTGGTCTCTGCCTCTCCAAAATAATAGCCTCTACCTCTGCCACCAGCACTAGTGCCCGTGCCTCTGCACTGCCCCACCACTGCTCTGCTCTACTGGCACAGCCTGCCGCTGCATCACCTGCTGCTCCACCTATGCTGCTTTGCTGCTCCACCTGCGCCACTCCCTGTGCTAGTGGCACCCACTGCTCTTGTGCTCTGCCTGTGCAGTCTTGCTGCTCCGCCTGCGCAACTCCATCAGCGCCACTTTCCCCCTGGTTCTTCACTGAGTTCCTTTCTTATGTGATGTGATGTCCAGAATTCTTAAGAATGAGCAGCAGGGGCAGTCCCCCTTCATGGGGTTTTTATTTCCAAACATTCCTAGTGAATAGGATAGAGTTTGTCTGCATCTCCTGAGTCCTGGCTACCGCCGCCACCATCTATATATGTAGGTAGATAGATAATAAGAGAAGACAGTATGTGTGATTAGAAGAGGTTGTAAGATCGAGCACTCAGTAGCAATGAATTTTATCTCCCTTCCATGATCAGAGGCCACAGCGTCACCACATAGAGCAGGGTCTGCTGATCCAGGCGCCCTGCAGCACAGCGGAGCTTGGTGACTGGGTACAGTGAAGTTCTGGGACCACGGCTCGGCTCCCGGCCCAGTGCTGCAAGGCTCCCTCCACCATGCCCAGTTCATTTTTCTTATGAGGTGTGTTGATAAGAGTCCCAAGCTTGTGGGGCTAGAGTGGTCCTTTCTCTAATCCCTTCTGGGAAGTTTTTCCGACAATTGCATTTCTTGTGTGTCAGGTGCTTCCTTGTACCCTTGCTTCTAATTCTGCCATTATCCACTCCCTTTCCTGTATTCTAGATAGGAAGTCATGGTTGGAAGTGTCTCCTTAAGCTGTCCAATTCTGATATTACACCAAAATCTGGTGTCCAGGGCTTCCCTGAAAAATGCTTTTTCTGTTCAGCAGCCACCATCTTCCTCAATCTCATGGTGACTTTAAACAGTTTTGCAGAACTTTTTAAAAGATAATAGGCTACTCACATGTCTTTCTTTCCACTCTCTTTAGTAACATAATGATGATATTAAAAGAATGCAAATATAAATCCTTATTTTATAAAAGAAGATCATTTGTCAAAATTTGTATACTGGGAGTGAATGGAAAACTTAACAAAGGAGGCTGCTGCTAAGAACATGTACAAGGCCAGGAGATAAATAAGCCCAACAGAGCTCCTGAACCGCTTTAGCCCAGGAAGGGCAAAGGAGACAGAAGCAGCAAGGTGATGCCAAACAGGGCTGATGCAAACGACTCTTTGCAGACCACTCTTTTTTTTCTCTCTCTCTCTCACTGAAAGAGAGAGAAAAGCAATCAACAGATCCAGGGGAAATCTGTGGAAGTAATGGTGTCCTTAAAACAAAGCTTATTAAATAAAAATGTGGAGTGAAAGCAAGAATGGTAAGCAGAGCTCCTTTCCTTTTATAACAAAGATCATGCAAACAAGAATTTCAGGAATTGGAAATAACCAAAAGAAATAAAACCATAAATGTGAGGAAATAGACTAGGTTGAGGCCTTGGTGGTAAGAGGCAATCATAAAAGTAAGACATAAAGCAAAACTTGATAAATTAGACTGGATTAAGCTTGAGTGAGCAACACTGAAATGGAAAAAGAGCATGGGAAAGTTAGATAAGAAATGGGAACTCACCTAAAAATATATGCAAGATTTGTCAAGCAAAAGGTTAATATGCAAAATTGACTCAGATCTCCTAAAATCAATAAAAGGCAAATAAAAGCAAAGAATACGAACAGACATCTTTTGAAAGATGAGCGCTGTTGTTTTCATTTTTTCCTCCTACAAATACTGCTACATTAAGCACCCTTATATACATCTGTATGTTCTCATGTACAAGTATTTTTTTTTTATATTTTATTTTTGGTGGTACTAGGGATTGAACACAGGGACATTCTAGCTTTGAGATAAACCCACAATCCTTTTTACTTTTTATTTTTAAACATGGTCTCTTCTTGCCAAGTTGCTGAGGCTGGCCTCCCTCCTCTGATCCTCCTATTAAGCCTCCCTAGTACTGGGAATTACAGGGATGCACCACTAAACCTGGACGATGTGCAAGTACTCTTTAGAATACAGTGTGATGGGACACTGGATTTGGAGTCATTTTTAGCAGATGCTTCTAAATTGCCCTCCAATGTGGATCTGTTAACTTACACTCCTTACAATACTGTAAACGAGTGTCCATGGCCCTAAATCTAGTGTAATGGTTTAAAATGGGGCTTTTCTTAATAGATTTTGAATATCTTTGAAAGCTGTGGGTAGAATAGTTATTTCTGTTGACTTGGACAACTGTATTAGCCCTTTAAAATTTTTGTGTTTTAAAGCCTGGCATGGTAGCACACACTTGTAATCCCAGCAATTGGGAGGCTGAGGATGATCTCAGATCCGAGAATAGCATAAGCAAGTAGCGAGACTCTCATCAACCTAGTAGGCCTTGTTTCCAAATAAGAAACAAAATATGGCTGGGGGTATAGCTTGGAGACAGAATGCCCCTGCTTTCATCTCCAGTACCAAAAAAAAATAGACTTTTTAAAACTAGGTTATTTGTTATATGAATTACTTTTGTTCTTCCTTTACAGTCTTCTGAATTTTTTATCTTTTTATTTCTTGTTATAACAAAAAATGACTACATATGGGATATAAGAATGGTTATCTACTTACTGTGTCTAATCATCAAGCAAGAGGAGCATATGCATATTATCTACAGAAATATAGCTAACCACCAGGATAACTCCAAAGAGAAATGATTAAGAATAGACTGCCTCAGGGATATTGAAGGTTAGGGCAGAGGACTGCTCATTTTTATTATAAACCGATTTTATTATTGATATTTAAAAGTATGTGTATGCATTACTTTGGATTTATAAACTTGTCAATTAGTAGAAAGAACAATCTTTAGTAGGTAATAAATCCTGAGTTTAAATTTTACTACTGGTAAGAAATTAATGCCATATGAATCTCAATGTCCTCATCTGTAAAATAATGATATTGTTCATGTTCTGAGGATTTGCTTTTTAAAATGTCTAGTCATTACTAGCCTTAGCCCTGTCCCTTTTTCTTTCAGTGACTTTATCCTTCTCCTTCAAATAATCTGCTAGATTGATACTGACATTTATTAAATCAAGCTCAAATCAACACACTCATGACACTGTGTAGAAGTTAATAATTTTAAATGCTGTGCTTAGTTTTCCATGAAAACCATTACAATGAAGTTGGTGATAACTGATAAAGTTGAATTATGTATTAAACCCAGCACTTTGAGCTAACAATAAGAACGATTGTGTTTATATTTATTAATTGCTGAGGCTTACAGGAACTTATGTTCCACTTTAGAGGGAATGCAGAGATGAGTAGTCCTGGCCCAGGTCCTCCAAGCATTCACATTTCAGCCAAGAAGATACAAGGCCCACATTAAAAGTCAAAGCTCAGCACACCTGTAATTCCACAAGTACTTGAGAGGCTGAGACAAGGATGGCAGTGTCAAGGACAGCCTCAGTACTGTAGAAAGGACCTCAGAAATCTTGTGAGACCTTGTTTTAAATAAGAAGAAATTGTAAATGGTATGGGGGTGTAACTCAAAGGTAGAATGCCCTTTGGTTCAATTCTCAGTGTAAAAAATAAATAAATAAAAAAAGTCAGATGATTTTTAAAAGAAGGAAATGCTAGGGAAAGAAAAAGCGAGAGAGAAAGGAATCGTCTGTAGAATTCTTGAAATAATAATAACAAAGTATTGTTTGAGCAGGATCTACACAGACAGGAAGGCCCTCTTAGGAAACATAAAAGATCAAACAATGTAAAAGGAGCAGAAGCCTGAAGGGATTACTTACAGCATTAGGGAAAATGCAGAGGATCACTTCTCCATATGGAGAAGGGCCACAGCCAAAAGGCAGCACTGACCTGTGGACACCTGTCTTTAATGCTTATGGGTACTTCTGCTCTCTTTTGTTGGCACAGTTTGGGGGATTTTGTTTGTTTGTTTGTTTTTGTTTTCTTGTACTTGGAATTGAAATCTACCTCTGAGCTACACTCTCAAACCATATATTTTTGAAAGAGGATATTGCTAAGTTGCTGAGACTGACTTCTAACCTGTGATCCTCCTGTGTCAGCCTACTAAGTACTAAGATCACAGGCATGTGCCACCACACCCAGCTGGTTAGTTTTCTGTAGGAGCACTTTATTCCTCCTTCCAGAGATCCAGTTAAGATTATCAATGATATTATTTTTTCCCTTTCATATCCCATCCTCTGCCAAAAAGAGGACATGTAACCTGAACTAAGTCAACTACTCTGTCACCCAGGGAATTCTAACCTATATCAAGGAGGCAAGTGAACCATCCGACTGCCAGAGCTGAGCAGGTTGATCCTGGTACCTTCCTGCAAAGGCTCATGGGTCCCTCCATCAGGAGCTGCCCACTCTCTGGTCCTTGTCAAGGTCTGGATTCTCCTTTACTTTATTGAGCTCCTCAATATCCTCCTGACAAACTGTGTGTATATATGTGTGTCTGTGCATGAATGTGTGTGTTTGTAGGTTTTTTTTTTTTGGTTTTTAATTTTGTTTGCTTTACTCAATCAGAATTCATTTCTGTTGACTATAAGAAAGGCATTTTTCTTTGACTAATGAGTCTACCAAGGGATTTGTATATAATTAGCAAAGAGATACCAGTTAAAATTTATTGGAAAGCCAATAAGGAGCCAACAAGGAATTAGTAAAAGTACAGGGAAGTGGAGGTGCACTATTACGTGGAAATGTGAAAACTAAGAGGATTTAAAAAGAGCACAGGGAAGTCAGGTGTGGTTATGTATGTCTGTGATCCCAGTACTTGAGAAGCTGAGACAGGAAGATTGCAGTTCCAGGCCAGCCTCAGCAACTTAGACCTTGTTTTAAGATTTAAAAAAGAAATAAATAAAAAGGGCTTGGGGTGTATCTTGAAGGTAGAATACTTCTCGGTTCAAACAAAACTGTGTAGAAATAAACAACCAAATAAATAAATAAATAAATAAATAAGTCCTGGTAATAATGATATCATTCAGTGGAGTGAGTGACATACTTTATAGTAAAATGGGTTTGAATCTCAGCTTCTGCCCAACTTTTTACTTGGGTTAGACAAGCTAATTATACATACTGATTCCTTATTCAAAAAAAATTTATAATGTAGACATTAATAACCCACTCAATGTCATGTTTTGCATATATAAATAGCAATATATATGCAAGGAGCTAAAATAATCTCTGGAATATAGAGTAGGAGTAAGACTTGGCGACTGACTGAATTATACATATAAGCTAAGAGGAAAAGCCAACGCTGGCCTTGAGCTTTAATCGTGGTAGACTCAGTAGATGAGAGTAACATCAGGAAGAGAATAGACATTGCTTTGAAGTGAGTGGGTGCTGTGGTCTGAATGTTTATGTTCCTCCAAAATTCCCACTGAAATATTATCTCCAATTATTTTGTTATTAAAAAGGTAGCACCTCTGGGAGGTGATTAGGTCATGAAAATGGATCTTGCATTAACAGGATTAGTGACCTTATAAAAGAAATATGAGAAAACTCATTTGTTCTTTCTGCCCCATAAGGACACAAAAAAAGACACCACCTATGAGGAACATGTCCTTCCCAGGAACCAAGCCTTCTAGGGTTTTGATGTGGAGCTTATGTGCCTCCAAAACTCTTAGCAACAGATGTTATTTACAAATTACTCAGTCTAAGGTATTTTGTTATATTGACAGAAACAAACTTAGCAAGGGGAAGGGACTGAACTGGATAAAATAGGATACTAAAATTTTTGACATGTGGATTTTGAAATAATTGCTTAAATTTTGAGAGAATGAAAAGGCTTAAAGAAGAGAAAATTAACCTATCCTCACAGAATGGGAAACTTGAAAAGATATTTAACCAAGCTAGTGTCTACAGCAAAACTGAATACTGAGGGTGAACTCATGAGAAAAAGTCACTGAAGGAGATGGAAAGATGAAGTCAGAAGGACAAAGGACACATTGTCACTTCCTAGAACCCCAGGAAGAGGAGACCAGAGAAAGAGGTTTTTACTCCATGGTCGTACATGCCACAAATGCTTTAGACAGGACAAGAAGTGTGGGAATTAAAAGGAATCCATTAAACTGTCTCATTAGTGAGTCTCCTCACAGATTTGTTTCAGCAAAATCATGAAAGCAGAACTAGATGCAAGAAACTGTGGGAAAAATGCCTCATTTATGTTTCATAGCGGTTCTTATTTATGCACAAAGTTGTTTAGGGAGTGGCAGAGGGCACAGCAAAAAAAGGAAAACCAAAAAGGATAATTCCCTACAAATAAAATAATTAGTGCAGAAGAAATTAGAACTGATTGGAGAGTAAAGCAGCAATTATACATCTTAATGTAGTCCTGAAAATTAATGTGTGAATAAGTACTAAACCAAAAAGGGCATTTAGAAGCCACATAGTCCAAATACCCACACAGAAAGATTCCATTACATCTCTGTTAATGGTCATGAGACCTGGGCACAATAGTTTTAACAATACATTCAAAATAAACCACAGAAGCATAGTCTGCAATATTGCTATTTTCTGATACTGATAAACAGTGTAATTTAAGGATACATTTTGAAATAATTTTCACAGCAATCAATTTCTTTTCCAAGCCATTTTTTCTCTAGTGATAAACTCCTTTTAAAAAAATCCTTATCAGTCTTTTTTATTATTATAGCTACTTTTCCCCATTTTTAGCTTTCTATGGCAATCATGATATGTTTAATGATGAAGGTGATTTACTCAAACTCCTATTTAATAATGCACTTTATATCTAGATCATTATAAATTCTAAAATAAGCTGAAGGGCAAGGAGGGACACATTAGTAATGATTTTTTTTTTCTGTATCTTGGGGATACAATGACACATGATTTCTTGCACAGGGTTTCTTTGTATTCTTGCTGGGAGGACTTGAATCAAACACTGGCCCTGAGGAAGATACTCCAAGATAGACATCTCTGTCCTTCCATGAGAAACTATGGATTCAGACAACAACATTTATTAGAGTGTCTGTATGTGTCTATTATATTTTCTGACAAATATTTGAAAAAGAACAGTCAGCTATCAAAAATAATGCAGTATTAACACCACATTAAAAAGTTCTCAACCTTGACATGAAGTAGGTTGCATAGAGAAAAATGTGCTGGATTTTTGGATATGTTGTGATGATATATATATATATATATATATATATATATATATATATATATATGTGTGTGTGTGTGTGTGTGTGTGTGTGTGTGTGTATGTGTGTGTGTGTGTGTGTTACTTGATTGAATATTGAATCCAGAGGTATTCTGCCTCTTATTACACTCCAGTCTTCTTTTCTTTTCTTTTTTTTAAGTAGATATCACTAAATTTCTGAGGGCCTTGCTAGGTTGCTCAGGCTGGCCTCAAACCTGCAATCCTACTGTCTCAGCCTCCCAAGTACTGGAATTAAAAGCATGTGCCACTATCCTTGGCTTCTATACAATCTTTCAAAAACAACTAAGGAAAATTTAGGAGAAAAAATGTTCACTGATTCAATTAGGTTTGAGGTTGGAAATATCTTCTTAGCATGTAGATTAGCTAGCTACAGTCCACACATATAAGGAATACAGGGACTGGGAGGTGTAGATAAGACTCTTCTCTCTATTCTTTTTTCTACTGTGTATTTCAGGTTTCTTTCCTGATGTTCAAGTAAATTGAAAGATTGAAAAAGCGTCAAAATATATAACTCTATGAAATGGAATTACTTATTTCAAGCACATGAAGTACTTTTTGAAAGCAAACTTTATTTCATCTTCAGAAGCATGGGAAGGACAAGGATGAGGATTTATTTTCTATAGTATATTGGAGAAAAATAAAGAACCTGTAGTATCACATAAATGCATTATGCATTTAGATAGCTCAACAATAACACCTCAAACTGTATTTCATAAAGCATAGAATAATATATCACTTATGATAAAAATAAAAACTAATTTCTGGTTTTATAATCAGTTAAAATTCCCACAAAAGCAGAAAATGGTATAGGCTGCTAGTTAGTCATCTAACATTTACCATGAAGGTCAAAACAATTGGTTGGTGATTATTGGTTTTCTTTCATATTTTACTGGAGGCGGTGAGTTCTTAGTTTGACAGATCATGTATAGAATGAATGAGTAACTTCATATAGATCCTACTGCATGGTGAGATGCAGCCATTCCTCCATTCAAACATCTTAAATTACAGGGATATGTTTCCCTGATTCGCTATGGTTTGCAGCTCTCTAGTAGATTTAGAAGTTCATTTGATAGGGTGGAATCAAAAGGTATTTTTTATGAAATAAACAGTGTAAAGTATAAATCACTAGAGTAGATTGCATGTAGAAAGGTAAACACAGTTGGCCAAAGTTTTGAGTTTAGTCAAGAAGTTAATTATAATTTTCATTTATTTATATGAGGAAAGTAAACCTTGGAAAAAGTCAATTATTTCTAAGGTCTTAGAAGTGTCTAGTGGAAGAATTGAGATTCTAATCCACAAAATTCTATTCTGAAATTTGATAATATGTAGTATATCAGAAAGATATTATTATATATTTTTCACAAATGAATTCCATACTTATAATCACTTAAAATCAATATTTTGATCATTTACTTAGATTTTAGGGAAGTATTCATTTTACATATTATAATTGTATTTCTTAATGAGATATGTATATATAATAACTCTAGAGGCTTAATATCCACACATAATCTACAGTATACTATGTACTGTGTAACAGTGCAGTATATATAAATACTAAGTAAGCATAAATATATAAGCAGAAAGATATGATATAAGCAGAAAGATATGATATAAGCAGAAAGATATAAATAGTAAGTAAGCAGAAAGAAGAAAGCATTATGGAATAAATCAAGATTTTTATCCTAGATATAATTCTGTTAAAATAGGCTTTTATAGAAAACTATATATGAAATATATATATTTTCCCCATATCATCTTGTTCGATCATTGTATAAACTGTAATCTACCTAGGAATTCTAGTGCTTACTATAATATTTGGTGCATAGAATCTCACTTCATACAAGAATAATAAATATATGATTACAACAGTAAAAATAAATAGATGAAGTTAAAGTTAGCTCTTCTACATACTAATTTGTATATTGGCCATGTTTTTTATTGTTGTTGTCTATTTTATTTTATTTTACTTTTTATTGGTGTATTATATTCATACATCATATTGGGGTAAAAACCTTATTTGTACATACATGCACACATCACTGATTTAACCCCTACCCAATTCCCACCCCATTCCCTACCCATCCCTCTTTCCCTTGCTTGGCTTCGGGGTTGATTTCAATATGTTTAAGTACATTGCATGTTTTAGAGAATTTTCTTCTTCCTCCCTCTCATCCCCTCATTTAGGTTGTCTTGTTTGCTCCTCTATAGGATTTCTTTTTTCTTCTAGAGTTCCTCCTATGACCCATTTCTCCTTAGCTTTCACATATTAGGGAAAGCATCTGTTCTTATTTTTTGCGACTGACTAATATCACTTAGCATAATGTCCTCCAGTTCCATCCATTTCCCTGAAAATGATGTGATTGAGGGGTATTTTAATGGCTGAGTAAAATTCCATTGTGTACATATCCCACAGTTTTGTAATCCATTCATCTGTTGATGGACATCTTGGCTGGTCCCACAGTTTTACTATGGTGAATTGTGCAGCTATGAACATACATACGCATGCACTAGATGGATAATTTAGTTTACTTACATTCTGGTAGATACCCAGAAGTGGTATTGCTGCATCAAATGGTAGGTTTGTTCCCATTCTTCTGAGGATCCTCCATACTGTTTTCCAAAGTGGATGAACTAATTTACAGTCATACCAAAAATGTGTTAGAGTTCCCACTTCTCCACATCCTCATCAGCATCTGTTGTTGTTAGTGTTTTGAATGATTGCCATTCTAGTTGGAGTTAGGTAAAATCTCAGGGTAGTTTTGATTTACATCTCGCTGATTGCCAGTGATGTGGAGCACTTTTTCATGCATTTATTGGCCATTTGAATTTCTTCTTTTGTGAAGTGCCTATTTAGTTCACTCGCCCATTTTGTTATTGGATGATTTGGTTTTTATTGTTGAATTTTGTGAGTTCTCTGTATATTCTAGATATTAGTCCTCTATAGGAGGTGTAGGTGGCAAAAATCTTCCCCCATTCTGTTGGCTCTCAATTGAGGTTCTTGACAGTTTCCTTTGTTGAACAGAAGCTCTTCAGTTTCATGCAATCCCACGTGTTTATTCACCTTTTAATTTGTAGTGCCTTTGGGGACTTGTTGAGAAAGTGTTTATCTGTGCCCATGTGTTGCAGTGTTGGACCTATGCCCTCTTCAAGGAGCTTCACGGTCTCTAGTTTGATTTCCAAGTCTTTGATCCATCTTGAATTGACTATTGTGCAGGGTGAGAAAGTGAGGTTAATTTTCAATTTTCTGCATACGGTTAACCAGTTTTGCCAACACCATTTGTTGAACAGGCTATCTTTTTTCCAGTGTATGTTTTTGGCCCCTTTGTCAAAAATCAATTGGCTGAAAGTGTGTGGACTTGTTTCTGGGTCTTCTATTCTGCTCCATTGGTCTATGTATCTGTTTTTTTTTTTTTTTTTTTTTTTTTTTTGCCAGTACCATGCTGTTTTTATTACAGTGGCTTTGTAGTATAGTTTAAAGTCAGGTATTGTGATTCCTCCTGCGTGGTTTTTGTTGCTGAGAACTACCTTGGCTATTCTGGGCTTTTTGTTATTCCAGATAAATTTAAGGACTGATTTTTCTATGTCTGTGAGGAATGATCTTGGTAGTTTAATGGGTATTGCGTTGAATCTGTAGACTACTTTTGGAAGTATGGCCATTTTAATGATATTTATTCTTACAATCCATGAACATAGAAAATCTTTCCATCTTCTAAGATCCACTTCGATTACTTTTTTCAGTGTTTTATCATTTTCTTCATAGAGATCTTCAGTGGATTTATGGTTGGTGTACAGGAAAGCTTCTGATTTTTTAAGATTTACTTTGTATCCAAACACTTTGCTGTATTTGTTGATCAGTTCTGTAAGCTTTTTGGTTGAGTTTGTTGGATTTTCTAAATAGAGTATGATGTCATCTGCAAATAGTGAAAGTTTGAGTTCTTTTCCTATTTGTGCTCCTTTGATTTTCTTTTCTTTACTTATTGCTCTGGCTAGAGTCTCTAGTATTATATTGAAGAGAAGTGGTGATAATAGACATCCTTGGCTCATTCCTGTTTTTAGGGAGAATTCTTAAAGTTTTTCCTCATTTGATATGATATTGGTGGTAGGCTTATTGTAGATTGTCTTTATGATTTTGAGATATGTTCCTTTTATTCCAGTTCTCTGCAGTGTTTTTATCATAAATGGATGTTGGATGTTATCAAATGCTTTTTCAGCATCTATTGAAATTATCATGTGATTTTTGTCTTTGATTCTGTTTATATGATGAATTACATGGATTGATTTTTGTATGTTGAATCAGCCTTGTATCCCTGGGATGAATCCTACCTGATCATGGTGTATGATTTTCTTGATGTGGATTTAAATGCATGTTGCTAGTATTTTGTTTAATAGTTTTGCATCCAAGTTCATCAGAGATATAAGCCAGTAGTTTTCATTCCTTGAACTGTCTTTATTCGGTTTGGGGATTAGTGTGATATTAGCTTCATAGAATGTATTTGGAAGAGTCCCACTTTTTTATATTTCACAAAATAGTTTGAGGAGTATTGGGGTTAGCTCTTCTATAAAGGTTTTATAGAATTCACTTGGGAAACCATCTGGTCCTTGGATTTTCTTTGATGGTAAGCTCTTTATTGCTGTTTCAATCTTTTTTATTGTTATTTGTTGGTTTAAGTGTTCTTTATCTTCTCGACTCAGTTTAGGAAGGTTGTATTTATCTAGGACGTTTTCAATTTCCTCCAGATTGTCCATTTTGTTGGAGTATAGTTTTCCAAAGTAGTTTCTGATAATCATCTGGATTTCTACACTATCAGTAGTAATGTCTCCTTTTTCATCTCATATCTTCATAATTTGGGTTGATTCTTATTTTTAGTTAGGTTGGCTAGTGGTATGTCTATCTTGTTAATTTTTTCAAGAAACCAGCTTTTGGTTTTGTTGATTTTCTGTATTGTTTTTTATTCTCTATTTTGTTAATTTCTGCTCTAATTTTAATAATCTACTGGCTTTGGGGTTCAATTTTTCCTGCTTTTCAAGGGCTTTGAGGTGTGTCATTAGGCTATTTATTTGAAGATTTTCTGTTTTTCTTATGTGAGCTCTCAGTGCTATAAATTTTCCTCTTAATACTGCCTTCAAAGTGTCCCAGAGGTTTGATATGTTGTATCTTTATTTTCATTTGTTTATAGACATTTCTTGATTTCACCTCTTACATCTTCTATGACCCATTCTTCATTCAGAAATGTGGTGTTCAGTCTCAACATGTTTATGTTGTTTCTCTGGGTCTTCTTATAGTTGATTTCTACTTTCATTCCATTATGGTCTAAAATGCCGCAGGAAGTATGTTATATTTTTTTAATTTGTTAGTGCTCATTTTGTGTCCCAGGATGTGATCTATTTTGGATAAGATTCCATGAGCAGCTGAGAAAAATGTAAACTCCGCTGTAGTTGGGTGAAATATTCTATATGTGTCTAACAGGTCCATTTGATTAATTGTGTTCTTTAGTTCTGAGGCATTTTTATTGACCTTTTGTCTGGAAGATTGGTCTAATGTTGTGAGACATGTGTTGAAGTCTCCCAGTATTATTGTACTGGGATTTATGTGTGACTTCATATCACAAAGAGTTTGATTTATGAAAGTAGCTGTACCTATGTTTGGAGCATATATGTTGATTATTGTTATTTCCTATTGCTGGATTATTCCTTTTACCAATAAAATATGACCTTCTTTGTCTCTTCTAATAAGTTTGGGTTTGAAGTCTAACTTGTCTGATATCATAGTTGCTACTCCTGCTTACTTTCGAGTTCTGTTAGCATGGATTACCTTGCTCCAGCCCTTTACCTTGAGTTTTTTCCTATCTTTACTTGTAAGGTGTGTTTCTTGTAAACAGTAGATGGATGGATTCTGGTTTTTAATCCATTTTGCCACTTTATTTCTCTTTATTGGGGAGTTGAGGCAATTTACATTCAGTGTTATTATTGAGATTTAATTTTTAATTTCTAACATGTTAAGATTTTATTTCTGCTTGAGATACTGTTTATTCTTCTTTGCTTAGTTGTCTGATGGCTGGAAAATCTTATTTCTTTGGTTCTGGCATGTATTATGTATTTCTTCTTTGCAGTTAATCTCCTTGAGTATTTTCTCTAGTGCTGGTTTTGAAGACATGCATTCCTTCAGTTTCTGTTTCTCATGGAAGCTTCTTATTTCCCCATCTAATTTGATAGATAGTTTTGCTGAATAGAAAATTTCTGGCTGGAATTTTTTTTTTTCTTTAAGAGTTTGGAATATGTTACTCCAAGCCCTTCTGGCTTTCATGACTTGGTATGGGAAGTCTGGAGTGCTTCTAATTGGTTTGACTCTGAATGTCACTTGGCATTTTTTTTTTTGTTGTTGTTGTCTTTAAGATTCTTTCCTTGGCTTCCACATTGGTAATTTTGACAATTATGTGGTGTGGGGAACATTTTTTCTCATCCTGTATAAAGGGAGTTCTATAAGTTTCCTGGACCTGTGTATCGACCTCCTGCTCTGTGTTTGGAAAATTTTGTGCTATTATTTCCTTGAAGACATTATTGATCCTTTTTGTTTTACCTTACATTCCCTCCTTTATTCCAATTATTCTTAGGTTAGCTCTCTTAAAATGGGCCCATATTTCTTCAATGTCAAATTCCTGATATCAGATTTTTTTTCTAAATTATAAACTATGCATTCTTCTTTGGAGTGATCATCTTCTATGAGCAAAATTCTATTCTCCATGTGGTCTAATCCATTATTTATACTTTGAATTGAGGCCTTTACTTCAATGATTGCATCCTTTATTTCTTTTAAACTCTCTCTAAATTCTTTTTGAATGTCCTGTATTATTTCTGCAGTTATATTCCTGATTTGATCTTCTGGAGATCTCTGAATTTCTGTGTTATCAGGTTCTTATGTTGTGGGTTTGTGTGCATTCATTGCTCCATTGTTATTCCTCTTTCCCATGATTTCAGAAGTTTGTGCCTTCTCTGGGTTCTTCCCTGGGTCTCTATGATTTCACTTAGGCTGCTCTGCATCTTCAGTATGTGGTAATTTCAGTCACCACTACTCCTTTACTGGGTTGTATTGCAAAGTCTCAGACTCAGGGAGTTAATCAAGGCTGCACGAGACCATGGGGGTACCAGGTTGGGTGTTTTCCCATGGGGAGCTGTGACTAGGGTGTGGTATCTCTGCCACCACTACTCCTTCACTGGGTTAGACTGCAAAATCTCAGACCCAGGGAGATTATCAAAGCTGTGCAAGTCCCTGGGGTGCAGTACTGGGATTTCTCCTTTAAGGGCCACAGTTTCACTTAAGGTTATTGAGTGCACTGATCTGGAGCTGTTGCAGGTGCGGTGAACTCACTGCCACCTCTGGCAATATGGCGCTACTGCCAGAACCTCAGCAGGCATGAGGCTGGCGTATTTCTTTTCTGGTTTTGAGCTCCGTTCTGAGTCCCTTTCTTCTCTGGAGCCTGGTGCTGCAAGGCAAGATTGTGCCGATGCAGTTCCACCGCCACAATGTGGGCTGGTTTCTTTTCTGGTTTCTGGTTGTTCTTCTCGTCTGCTTTTTCTCTGTCCCTTGTATTTACAGTTTTTATTTCTCTGATGATGGTGTTTTCTGGCTGTGAAAAGCATTGATTTTGTGGCAAGAGAGATCGAGTGTTATCGGGACTCATAAAGGCTGCTTTTCTCAGTCGCCATCTTCCTGGAAGTCCCCATGTTTTTAATTTAAAGGCTTCATGATGTTTTCCTATCTTATTAGGTGTGTGCCAGTCATATATATAGATGTGTCTTTGTTTGTGTGTAGGTATATCTAATTATAAGAAAAACCAAAATAGACTCTGTAGATTGCTACAGATTTAATCATATTAATATTATTTTGTCCATTAAATTGATGCAAACTTATTTTTCCATTGTTATTCACTAATTTTTTATATTGAAATCAGTCTGGTCAATGTTTAGAGAATCTCTTTATTACACTAATAAGATTCTTAGCAGCAGTTATTTTAGAATTAAGAGAACCTATAAAGATCATCAAGTCAAACTTTTAATATTTATCTATATCACAGACATTTTTATTTTTTTTTATTTTGATATGGAGTCAGCTTCTGAGAAGGAGCATAGTGTTGGATTTTTAAGACAGAAAATGCTGGATAACATGCCTGAAGCATATGTCTAGAAAATGGAGAAACTGGATATTCTTTTCTGTATTATGTGGAGTCTCTTACATATAAATGTATGGAACTAAATCTGAAGAACCAATATGAAACTTGGATTAATTGCCTCTATGAGTTACATCCCTGCTACCAGAATAGAGCAGTGAGACAATTAAGAGTCTTCTTGAAGTCATGAGTACAGGTCCATAGTGCCTACTGTTAACCCCAAAGGTGAGAAAATATTAGGGTAATCGGGAAAGAAGAGAACAGGCCATGGTGTGAATGCAGAAGTGCTGTGACTGGTTTTTATGCAGAGGTTCCTGGACTTCAGAGAAGATGGTACATTGGTGGATGGAATGGTTTGGGGAGTCAGAGAGACTTGGGCTCAAATTCTGACCTTTTTAATCTCCCATTTTCTGTATATGAGAAATTACTAAAGCACTCCTTAAATTTTAGCTACTTTTACTATAGCTACTTCATTATTATATTTTTATTAATGTCACCTTTACATCACCAAAAAGAATAAGGAGGAAATAAATAAACAATGTTATTCCTGGTGTAAAACATTAATGTCTATGATTATAACAAGAAATTTTTTGCTCTGGGTAAGTGTGGATGAACCTGAAACTTATTGGTGTATATTTTAATCCATGAAAAGGTAAAAGAATTATAGAGATTGTTAGAACTAATTATACCAAGCATTTTTATGTAAGTGGCAAGTTCTGTCATTTGTGATAAACACCTGCTTCAACAGACTTGTTTAGAAACCTGATCATACATTGCTTGAAGATTTACTAAACACATTGTTTTAAATAACAGCAACAAAAACATAACTCCAAAAGGAATTGAAGGCATGTTGATAATTGTTGGACTTGAAACTATAGAGGAATCAGTAAGAACTTCTCCATTCCAAATCAGAAATAGGATGTCTCCTCTTCATTATCCTCACTGCAACTGCATTAATGGAGCAGTTGAGATTAATTATCTCTTAATGGTGGGTAACTATGTTCTTTATAATGTAGATGCACACTTAGTGATCAGTCTCTTTCCTTGTTTGCTATTTGAACTGGGCAGGGGCATGAATTCTATATTGAAAGTATTGCTATACAACAATGTGTTTTTATCACCTAACTACATGCCATGTTAAACTCTCCATATTTATTTTATATATGCCACATATATTACACCCACTACATATGCACACATATTTGTGTATATACATAATTATGTGTAAGTATACAAATAATGTATATGTAAACACACAAAAGCATGTATATATATATATATATATATATATATATATATATATATAACATGTAAAGAACTAATTAAGTCTATTCAGTGTTTCATACTGCAATAAAATCATTCCAACCTAATGAAGCCATACATTATTGCTATCTAATGTTGCCTAGCAAACTGCCCTAAGACTCACTGACTTACCATAGGATTATTTTTATTTGCTTAAAAATCTGCAATTTGGGCAGGGCTTGGTAAGAAGACTTCTTTATAGGCCAAATATCATCAGCCAGGAACAACATTCTTTTCCATGTGTGTCTCTCCATGCAGTCTGGGATTCGAAGCACATCATCTGTGATCCAAGGGCAAATGTCCCAAGGAAGGATGTTAGTCAAGAACTGTTGCACCTTTTATTACCCATCCTTGAAATTCAAATAGCCTCATGTCCCAGCCAACATTCATCACCCACTTACCAGCCATGTGAGAAGCACGCCTTGGAAGCATATTCCACAGCCACTATTGAGCCAAATCCCCTGGTGTGTATAGAGCCAAGAGGCCTCTGTTAACAGTCAGTGAAGCCACAAACTCAGCCAAGATTAAACAGAAGGGAGTAATAATATTTTATCTTTTATTTGGGTGGGGGTTGGGGATAGAACCCAGGGGCATTTGACCTCCGAGCTATACCTCCTGACCTAGTTTTTATTCTTTATTTAGAAACAGGGTCTCAATAAGTTGTAGAAGGCCTCACTAAGTAGCTGAGGCTGTCCGCGAACTATGATCTTCCTGTCTCAGCCTCCCAAATGCTGGGATTACAAGCGTGGGCCAGCACGCCTGACTATATTTTATCTTTTAATGAGGGAGTAATAAATTTTTGGAAAAATGATGTGAAATAAAAAAAATTGTTACACCTTGAGAGGACAAGGTGTACTAAGGCTTGTTTCTTAATCCTTCAGTATTACAATGACATAACAATATATACCATCACATACTTCTTTGTGCAAGTACACAAATATTTCTCTATGAATTAGAATAACCATATCTCCTACATTCATACCTATACATTATATATATTTATCTATCTTTCTAATATTCCAATATTTTAATATTAGCCTAATATTCATCATCTAGTTATTCTAGTATTTAATAACATTTCAATATAGGAAATTTTTTATTTCTAATAAGTAATCCACACTAAATTTTTTCTAACAATTTTGCATGTGAAAATATGTCAGTGGCTTAATTTTTATTTCCTTAATTAATATTTGCATTAAGTAAATTTCTTAGTTATTATTATTTTTTTTCTGTACCTTGTTCAATATCATTCACATTTCTTAATAGGTTTTTTAATCAGTATGTAAGAGTCATTTTTACAACAGTCTTATTTTTTTTACCACTACGTAATTTATTTTATGGATCACACATAATCTTCTAGTCTTTTGTTTTGTTTTTTAATTTGGAGGAAGTTTCACATTTTAAGTCTGTAATTTTCTTACTTCCTACTTTGCCTTCTGTGTTTTGTTATTGGTCTAAGAAAGACTTTCATATCCTTCTATATAAGCTTATTTGCCTTTAATTCTCATATTAGTGTTTGTTTTAAATCTATCTTTTATTCTAACAAAAATAAACCCAATTTAAAAAAATGAGCAGTTGAACTGAATAGACACTTCTCAAAGAAAGAAATATAAATAGCAAATTAATATATCAAAAATGTTCAATATCATTAGCAATCAGGGAAATTAAAATCAAAACCATACTGAAAATCTGTGTAAATCCTGTTACAATGACAATCATCAAGAATACAAACAATAATAAATGCTGGAGAGGACATGAGTAAATAGGAACTCTCATACACTGTTGATGGGATTGTAAATAAATACAACCACTTTGGAGATCAATATGAAGATTTCTTGAAAGACTAAGAAGAAACTACCATATGATCTAACTATATAATTCCTTGTTACCTTCTCAAACAATTAATTAAAAGTTAAAATACAATAGTGATACATGCATGTCGATATTTATAGCAGCACAATTCACAATAGACAAATTATGGAACCAATCTAGGTATCTGTCAACAAATGAAATATATATATATATATATATATATATATATATATATATATATAATGAAATTTTGTTCAGCCATAAAGAAAAACAAAATCATGGCACTTGCAAGTAAATGGGTGGAACTAGAGAATATTAAACTGGATTCAGTCAGTCTCAAAAAGTCAAAGATTGTATGTTTTCACTTACATATGAAAACTAAGGAGAAAATAAAAAAGGACTTCAGGTAAATGAGAGATAGACCAGTAGAATAATGGAAGGGGACTGGTGGAGAGAGGTGTGAAGGAAAAAAGAATAAATTAAGGAGACAGTTCAATTAATGCTATGTTTATACATTTATGTAACGCTAGTAATCTCACTAATATATACAGTGAGGGGAATGGGGACATTCAGGGTGGGATCTGGAGGAAAGCATACCAAGTGCTACATGCATGTATGTTTGTATAACTTTAAAACTTTCATGCATAATTAAAATGCACCAATAAAAGTACTAAAAAGTTAATATATGTGATACAGCAAATTCTGAAAGAATAAGTACATGCATATATGTACCAATATTGTGATTCTTTTTTCTTAAGTCCTATATCTGTATTCAATTGTTTGGAGGAAGCAAACAGAAAAACAGTGAACATAGTCCCCATATAGCATATAAATAGCCTTCCTGTAAGAATGACACAAATAGTTTTTCTTCTTTATACATTCATGTTAATCATAAAATACACTTATTTCAGTTAATGTAAAAATTAAATATAAAATTACTATAGAAGTCCCTGATATTATCACTTTTGGAAAAGAATGCAATGTTTCTCTCATAGGAGTTTTGGTAGAAAGTTAATGGTGGAAAGATGATAGGTGTGGTGGCACACACTTGTAATTGCAGCATTCAGGGGGCTGAGACAGAAAGATCATGGTTCACGGACAGCCTCAGCTACTTAGTGAGGCCATTTGCAACTCAGTGAGACCCTGTTTCAAAGTGAAGAATAAAAAATAGGGCTGGGGGTGTAGCTCTGAGGTAGAATACCCCTGGGTTTCATCCTCAGTACTACAAAAAAAAAAAAAGAAAGTTAATGGTGGGCTTTTAAGCCCATGCTCATTCAATGAAGCCTCTACCTTCATTTCCCAATCACCTCCAACAGAACATACCATCTAATACCATCACATTAGAGGTTAGAATTTGAACATATGAATTGGGTGGTTGGACTATATTCAAAGCATAACAATGGCTTTGTAAATTTTCCTAAATTCCAAACTTTCTATCATACAAGGTTTCACAACATCTAATCTAAGCTCAACTTGCTTGTCCATGCTTAGTTTTCATAAGTTACATACTCAATTATTTAACACTACTAAAACTAGTTTGTTCTTTGTACCATAACCAGTGTATTATTGTTTTAGTTTGTGATTCCTTCTTTATTCTATCTGATTTTTTAAGTTTTACCCTTCTTTAAGACCCAATCATTAATAATGATATAGGATCTGAGATTTTTCCTACTTGAAATCTAAGAAGTTTTCCTACTAAAGATTTATGTGTTGCCAGAAGACATGATCATCCTGTCAAAAATAAAGGACTTTATTACTCATAGTTTCAGATTTCTACTAATTCTCCTTATCCACAACTCTCATAGAGATAGCAAGGATCAATTCATTTGGATTTTATGTATGCAGAGCATCTGTGCCATATCCAAGAATGCAGAGATTAGATTTGCATCTTCGATGATGAGTGAGAGTAAGCATGCCAAAATATTGTATGAGAGAGAAACATTGTCTGTGTCCTATTAGACAAAACTCTAATCTTTAGGGAAGGACATGCTCTTCTAATTTTCATGATTGTTCAATATTTAATCACTCTTGTAAAGATAGTACAGAAGAAAAACTATTTGAACAATAGTGCCTCTGCTCATAAGACATGAGAAATAAATGAGAACCATGAAGGATTTTCTTTCTAGCATGCATTACTCACATGTAGCCTGAAATTACTGCCTAAGTTCTGTGACCCTACCTTTTGTGGATTCCCACCAAAGAGTACATATTTCTCATATCTGTAACTTACCATCAACTGCAGTGTGCTTTGTATTATACCTAGCACAGACTGAGCATGCAATTTGTGTTGGCTCTTAACAAGGAACTTGCTTCATGCTAAGCATATGATTATTTCACAAAAAAAGAAAAAATATTTTAATGGCTTGGACAATATCTTTTTAATATTCTCAGTGAATAATATAGGAAGAATGAGTGTGAAACTCTTTGCCTCAGGCTCTCCATCTAACTGAAATGTCTTTCTAAAATGTGAGAGTCTAAAATACAATTTTGCTCTGCTCCAAACTTAGGCTTCCAAAATGGCTGGTGTCAAAACTCTAATTTTTTAGTTTCTGAATGATTCCATGCCTTTGATTCACCCAACTCTCCTGAACACTGTAGATGTCAACTGTAAACTTGGATATCTGCCTAATTCTTTTAGACTGGCAAAATTTCTTGGGCTTCTCACCTTTGATACCTTTATATCTGACAGGGAGTTCTAAATTGGTTTCAAAATGCTACATTCCTTCTGCCCTTCTAGTGCAGGTTAACATTGTTCTGGATGCACTTTGACCTCATTAGACTTACCTACACACTCATTCTAACACATCACTTATTGAATTGAATCAAATTGCCTATGCCCTAACAACAGCTGACAACGTTATTGGTCTTTCAATATTTTTCAGCAGTGGAATTGAAATGGCACCTAAGGGTTCAGTACTTGGGCACTGTGGTTGTGATCATATCTTATTTCTTCCAATTTGCATGGATCTTGGGGAAACAATCATTCTCTACTGCTTCTTCATGTGTAAAATATAGATAATATTTTCTACTTCACAGAATTGTTATGAGGTAATATATGTAAAGCCCTTAAAATAACATCAACACTGGGTAATAGCTCAATAAATGATAAACATTATTGTTCATTATTTTTATTGCTATTATTATTCTTTGCTAAGTATCTTTAACTTGAATTCATACAAATCAATTAATTACTATTCATATGATTAGTTTAATAAAAAAGTCATAATCCTGTCATAAGTTCAATATCCAGGAAGCCTATTCATGCCAGAGAGATTGACAGAACCCCTGAGGTCAATGTTTTCAGCAAAGTTATCAAAGTCTCCTGTTCCTGATATGATTATACTCCTAAACTAGCAGAGTCTTGAGGAAGCTTTCATCCTCCTATCACTTTCCATCTCTGTCTTTGAAAGCTAATGCCACATCTATTAGAAGTCACTTCTTATTTTTAATTAGACATCCTTAATTGATGAAGAAGAGTACTTAAAGGTAAAACTTCTGATTTGAAGAAAGGAGTCAACACAAATTTAAAAAAAAATTGATACAATGGGAACTGGGTAAAAATAGTACTAGTTGCCATAGAACCTGTTCTAAATATTATAAAAATACAGTTTTGTATTGAGTTCTTTTAAATTCTCAATCTAGAAAAATATTCTCAATTTGTAAGGATGTCTGTGAATTTAATCTATTCATTCTTTCTTTGTTCTGAACCAATTGTCAAAAGTTAAAAAGTGCTAGATAAGTATTAGAAAGCAGTATCATGCTGACCTTGTGGTACACAATCATAATCCAAACATTTGGGAGGGTGGCACAGGAGTATATCAGATTGGAGATTAGCCCCAGTAACATAGTGAGACCCTAAACAACTTAACATGATCCTGATCCAACTCTTAAAAAAATAATGGACTGGGAATGTGCCTCAGAGGTAGAATGCACTTGAGTTCAACCCCAGTACCAAGTGATTCTAATAAGTTGAATTCAACATTGATTTATTTTTACCAATTGGACTTTAGGTTTTTCTTGGAACAAAAGCTGGATTCTTGGGAAACAAAAAAACAGCAGGAACTACACAGCAATGTTTAAATATGCTTACATAAACAAGTTCAGATGGTAGCCATTGGTTGATACTCAGAAAGGTCATAGGAGAAAAAGCAAAGGAAAGAAAAGGTCTGAAAAATAAAGGTCTAAAAAAGGGCAGTCACTGTGCCCTGAGACAGAACAACATTCCACAAAGGAGTAAGAAAACAGTAAAGAAAAAAAACATCTTCTATTGAGAGAAGACAGAACTAAAATTGTAAGTGAAGAGTCTAGCCAAAACCAGGTGTGGCGGTGTATGCCTGTAATCCTAGTACTTGGGAAACTGAGAAAAGAGTATCACAGATTTGAGGCTAGTCTCATCAACTTAGCAAGATGCTCAGTAACTTAGTAAGAGCCACTTCAATATTGCCTATAAATTATATAGATGTTTCTTAAACCTTATCTTTTTTTTTTTTGGTGGTACTGGGGTTCCTGGAAGCCCTTCTTCCTCCGGGCTACACTCCCAGACCTATTTTATATTTTTGAAACAGGGTCTCTTACACCAGCACGGCTGGCTTCGAACCTGCACGATCCTCCTGTCTCCGCCTCCCAAGCGCGGGGATTACAAGCGTGCGCCACCACGCCCGGCAAACCTTATCTTTATACTTACAATTCTACCTAAATATAGGGACATTTTGGATCACTTAGAGACTCCTTCAATTGTGTCTGCATCAATCCTCAACTTCACCATAAATAACCTTCCTTTCCAAACTATCAGATTGCATTAAACTGAAGAGCTTTTGTAAAGCAAAGGACTGCAACACAGAGCCAACAAGAATGGGAGAAATTTTTTTCCAACTATATTTTCAATAGAGGACTAATACCTAGAATATACAGAAAACTCAAGAAACTCAGCACTAAGCAAACAAATAGTGCAATCAAAAAATGAGCAAGTGAATTAAATAGATACTTCAGAAAAGCAGACATTCAAATGGCCAATAAATGTATAAAAATGCTCAACATCATTAGCAATCAGAGAGATGCAAATCAAAACTTCCTTGAGATTTCATATACCTCCAACAAGAATGGCAATCATTAAAAACTCAAATAACAACAAATGAGGGCAGGGATGTGGACAAGTAGGAACTCTAATACATTGTTGGTGGGATTGCAAATTACTGTAACCACTTTGGAAAACAATATGAAGGAACCTCAGAGAAATGGGAATGAACCTACCATATGATCAAGCAATACCACTTCTGGGATCTACCCAAAAGAATGAAATCCAAACTACCAAACTAATGCATGAGTATTTATGTTCATAGCTGCACAATTCAGAATTGCCAAACTATTGAACCAGCTAAAATGTCCATCAACAGATGAATGGATTATAAAACAATGGGATATGTACACAATCAAATTTTTTATTATTTATTTATTTTTACAGTACTGGTGATGGAACCCAGGGGCATTCTACTTCTGAGTTACACTCCCAGCCTTATCTTTTATTATTTGTTTTAAAATAGGGTCTCATTGAGTTGCAAAGAACCTCACTTACTAACTGAGGCTGTCTATGAACCGTGATCCTCCTGTCTCAGCCTCTCGAATGCTGGGATTACAAGTATGCACCACCACACCCTGTATATTTTTTTTATTTTTATTGGTGCACTATAATCTTACATCATAATTTGGATCAGGTTGACAATGGTATATATTCACACAGTACTTGATGTCTTCCACCCTTCCCATTTCCCCTTTTGCCTCCCTAGCATTACTGAGTGTCCAGGTTAACAATATTATATTCACATGTATACATATAATCAAATGTATCTTCTCAATTAATTAACCTCAGTCTTCTTACTCTCTTATCCTGCCTTTCTGGCTATGCTGAGGTTTCCCTCCATTATCTGATGTCCCTAATACTTATGAGTTTAAGCAAATTACAAGAAACATATGTCCCTTCACTTTCTGTGCTTGGCTAATCTTAACATAATATTCTCTAGTGCTATCCATCTTCTTACAAATGACATGATTTTGCTCTTCTTTATTGCTGAGTAGAATACCATTGTGTGAATTTTTCATAATTTTGTAATATTATAAAATATTACAAAATTAATCTGGTGATAGAGACATAGGTTGGTTTCATATTTTGGCTACTGCCATGAACATGGATATGCATATGTTACTGAAGTTCTCTGATTTCACCCTCTTTGGGAAAATATCCAGGAGTGGTATAGCCAGATCATATGGTGGGTCCATTCCCAATTTTCTAAGGAATATCCACACTGATTAACATAGCAGCTGAAGTAGTTTGCACTCCCACCACCAGTGTAAAAGAGTTACTTCCCCACATCCTCACCATCATTTGTTTTTGTTTAACTTCTTAATGCTTGCCACTCTGATTGGTGTTAGATGGAATCTCAGTGTAGTTTTGATTCAAATATCCCTGATGGCTAATGATGTTGAACATTTTTAATGTATTTATTGGCAATTTGTATCTCTTCTTTTGTGAAGTTTCGATTCAATTCAGTTTCCCATTTCTTAATTGGCTTTTTTGTTTTGCTAGTGTAGAGTCTTTTGAGCTCTTTGTATATTCTTTATATTAGTACTCTATATTAGAGTGGTAGCTGGTAAATATCTTCTCCCATTCTGTAAACTTTCTCTTTAGACTCTTTATGGTTTACTTTGAATAGCAGAAAATTTTAGTTTGATGTAATCCCACTTTATGATATGTACACAATGAAACTTACTCAGCTAAAAAGGAAAACACCATTACATCATTTACAGGAAAATGGATGGACCTGGGGGACATTATGCTAAGTGAAATTAGTCAGTCACAAAAAAACATAATAAATTGGATGCTTTTCCTAAAATGTGAAAGCTAGGGAGAAAATGGGTCATAGGAGAAACTCTAGCTGAAGAGGGATGTGTGCATGTATGTCTCTACCATCCTGCATTCCATTAAGATGTACAAATACAATGCAACAATAAAAATTAACAAGAAAAAAGAAAAAAGAATACTAACATTAATAAATGCTGATGAGGACGTGGGGAGATAGAAACTCTTATACACTGTTAGTGGGGCTGCAAACCAGTATAGCAGCTATGAAGATTAGCATGGAGGTTTCTCAGAAGATTGGAAAAGAAACCACAATATGACCCAGCAATGCCTTTCCTTGGCATCTTTCCAAAGAAACAGAAATCAGAATATTATAGCTATACCTGAATATCCATGACTATAGTTGTTCTGATTTTTCTGCTTCTGGGAGTTTTATGGACAGGCTCTCTAAGGCCAATCTAGTGGCAGGTAGTTTTCTTAGTAATTGGCATTGGGAAAAGGGTGAGAAAGGATTAATTTATCTTTTGGTTCTATGTTGTTTCCCCAGGACCTTTAATTTTTTCCTCTTACCTATCACTTTTCTTTCAGTACAAGGTGTTTAAGAAGCCCCCCCCTCTCCTAGCTGTAATTATTCAGACACTGCCTCCAAAATGACATTCTTATTTTGGCCATTTGCTATAGTCAGTGTGATAACATGTCAAGTACCTGATTTGTGATCAGCATTTAAACATTTAGCATTGGACTTACCTTTTGGGATTGAATTTCTTTTGTCTTTGTTTATCAGTAGCTTTTTTTCTCTCCATTACCTGTGATCTATTTAAACCCTTTATTCTTCTCACTAATTTTTTTTCATAATCTTACAACCTTGAAGGGTGTTCTTCTAACAATAGCAGTTGGATTTTTTGGTCATTTCCCTATTCACAAGTAACTTAAGATTCACAGTAGTCTCTGATTCCTATTAATACTAATGATATTGGTATTAGTTTTATGAGCATCTCTTTAACATTGTTCCATATGCATATATTTACTTATGCTTTATATACTTGAAAGAGTAATGCATATTGGACTTTTATTCTGCTTTTTTACTTGGCCTTGTTTCCATTAACTTCACACAGACCTTCAAACTTTTAAAATATTTTTATTATAGCTTTTTGTTTACAAAATCATGCTAATTTAGAAACATTGCAAAGTATAAAGCACAATAAAAACCTGGAAAACAACAGTCCCTTCTCCTGTAGGCAAATACCAATAACTTCTAATTTTTTCTTTTCCAGAATATTTTTCTACAAATATTTCCAGAGACAAAACTGTGCCTATAATTTGACATCTTGTTTTTCTCACTTAACTATGTTTCACAGTCAACTTGCTATGTAATTTAAATTATGCATAAGTATCCTTTTCAATGGCTTCCTAGTATTCCACCATATGGACATTTTAATGTTAATTACAATTTTTTATTAACAAAAATTCTACATTGTACATCTTTCTGCACAAATTTGCATCTGTAATTTAGATTATTTACTTAGAATATATCCCTGGAAGGGGAATATAAATTTATAACTTCATTGCTACTGAATGCTAAATTTTGATTCATTCTCAACAGCTTATAAGCATAATCTTTAAGTACTTACTTTTTTTCTTTTTTATGGTGGTACTAGGGTTCCTGGAAACCTTTCTACCTCCGGGCTACACTCCCAGACCTTTTTACATTTTTATTTGGAAACAGGATCTCTTAAGCCAGAGAGGCTGGCTCTGAACCTGAGCAAACCTCCTGTTCCGCCTCCTAAGTGCGGGGTTTACAAGCATGCTCCACCACGCCCAGCTAAGTGCTTACTTCTAAAAGCAGAGTGTGGGAGGTGTACTTTTAGAATACATCTGCAATCACTTACTCTTCCCTTTGTATATGATAAGTAATTGACATAGTATTAGTTATTGACCTACAATATATTTTTCATAGTCTACAAGTATTCATCTATTAGCTTTTTTCACTTAATAATGGGGAAAGTCCAAATTTTATTCCCTTGTAAATTATATATTTTTCCTGCTTGGCTATTTATCGACTAGCAATTCTCAAGTCTATACCTGTAGCCCATAATGCTCTATTGAATGCTAAAGACACCTATGCAATATTCAAGTGACTATTTATACTTTGATATCTAATAGGCATCTTATTTTTAATATGAATCTCAAATTTAACAAGTCTTGCCGGGCGTGGTGGTGCACGTTTTTAATCCTAGTACTTGGGAGGCTGAGACAGGAGGATTGAGTGTTGTCCAACTGCCTCAGCTACTTAGTGAGACTCTCTGTAACTTAGTGACACCTTATTTCAAAGTAAAGACTAAAAAATAGGGCAAGGGGTGTAGCTCCAAGATACACTTCCCTGGGGTCCCATCCCAAGTACTGCAAAAATAAATAAATAAATAATTTAACAAGTCTCACAAACAGAACTCTTAGTCTCCTTCCATATTGCATAGAAACACACACACACACACACACACACACACACACACACACACACACACACACACCTGTTATACTTTAGCATGAGTAAACCACCCATTGAGGGATTAAGACAAACATAGATCCTTGTATATTAATCAGTTTTCTGTTGCCATAAAAAAGTGGCTGAGATCATCAATTTATATGAAGGAAGACAGATTTATTTTGGCTCTCAGGTTCAGTTCATGGTTGCTCAGGCCCATTGCCTGCAGGCCTGGCTGAAACAACAGATAATGGAGGGCACACATGACTGTTCCCCTTGTGGCAGACAGGAAGCAAAGGGAAGAGGGAAAGGGGCCAGAGTCCTCAAATCCCCTCAAGGTCACACCAATAAATAGCCTTTCTTTCACTAGACTCCACCTTATGAAGATGCCACCACCTCCTAGTAGTACAATAGATTGCAAGCCTTTGACACATAGGCCTGTAGCAGATATTTAAGATATATAACACCTTGGTTTTTACTTTTCATCATCTTTCACATCCAATATCTCAGTAAGTGTATAAATAATGCCTTCAAAAAATCCTCCTGAATGTGTTCATTTCTTATTACTTCCACTGTTCTATTATATCTTACCTGGAGTAGTATACCAACTTCCTAAAAAGTCAAAAATCAAAAGAATCCCTAACTATTACCTTATGTCTCATTCTCATAAGCAATGTAAAGGGGTCTTTTTTGTTGTTGTTGAAAAAACAAGTATGGCTTTTTTCAATGCTTACCTTACACATCCCCCAATGGCTTTTTATTGTGATGACAATGGAATCCTACCCAAGCCCTTGCCTTGACCTATAGACTCTTGGAAATTTGCTTCTTTTTTCTTCAGATCAGTGACTTCTTCTTACTTAGCATATTCACAATTTTACAGGTCCATGGACTACACCATCTTGGAGTGAAAGTTCTTAGGAGACATTTTAAATAGCTATTGTAGCTTTCCAAAATGCTCTCGAATATTCCTGAACTAGTCTTTCTTCTGCATGTTTTTCTTGCCTCTAGTCACCTGCTCTTACATCTCTCCCTCATAGTGTGTTCACTATAGCCCTCAATAATATTAATGGTTTCTTACTCTCTTATCTTAAAATTAATTTTATATTCCTCTTATCAAGAAAGCCAGAAGTGTTCCATGTTGTTTACTTCAATCTCTGCATAATACTGAATAGTTCTTAATAACTAAATTTAAATATTGAGATGGAGATTTTATTTGTGTTTTAGTCTTATTATATTGACAAAATGTATCTAAACATGTGCCTGACCTCCACACTTTTTAGTTGTTCCATCAGTATTTAAAATCTTTGTTCCTTTTCTCTTTTATCTCACTGACAAATTTGTTTCTCATGTCACTTTCTGTGACATCAATTTTAGTCTTTGCTACCTGCAATGCAGATCTCAATCTAGCAATTTGATTTTCATGTTCCTTATCCTATTACTTCCTTTCTCTTCTCTTCTCCTTTCCCCTTATCTTGTTGAGTTTAATTTTAGCTTGTTCTCTCAATACTTATTTCTACCATTGTATCATCCAAATTGTAGATGATTTCACTATTGAGAATGACAAAATATTTTGTTATTTTTTATATGACTATGAAAGAGTCAAACCTTTACCCTTTTGAATAATGTTAGCTTGTTCTATAATATTTTGCAGAGCTCCTGATATATATGTATATAATTGTTTTATCATTTCTAAATTATAGACATTTAGGTAGACTTAATGTTTGCCTTCACCGAAGAATTAGGTACATGGATTTTCCTTACTCTTTCTGGATGTTTAGTTAGACAGCAGGTTAGTGTCTATAACTCCTTTCTCAAATCTCATAAAGTTTTCTATGGCATAGATGTACTGAGGTTAGTTCTATATTAATGCTTAAGATTAACAAAATAAATTCCCTGTGCTGTACTTACTGCTACCTGAATTTATTATCTTTCAATGTTCATCTTCAACAGTTGAGATAATTATGGTGCTAAAGATGTAACATATCACGAGTGCATCCCCTTCTCTACTTTTGGCCTAATTACTTTGGACATATTATAAGATAACTATAAATTAAGAAATTGTTGGGTATAGGTGTGTATTATACTTCAGCTGCCTTCCATGGGACCACAAAGAGCTACTATTCTACCTGTACACTAATGCCATTACCTGATGGCTGCTCATATTTTTTATTGTGTGCAAAGTTTTTATATATTCTGAAAAAAATAAGAAAATGATTGTTAGTAATAATGTGGCAAGAGTTTCAGATGAGACAATCAGTGGTGGGCCATTGATAATGCATATCAATCACTTCTTAGCCCTAGAGATAGGGTGAAATCCTCCCAAACTTTGTCCTAATTTTCAGTATTACATGTTCAACTATATTTCTTTATTTTCATTTGCAATTTAATAGAAAATTAAATAAATCTGCTTTGGTGTTGCCATTCAGAAGGATTTTTAAACATGAAGCCATCTAGTCATTTGCTAGGGAAAAAATATGGACAATTGTTTGCATTTGCAAAGGGCCTTACTGTGAGGTTGGCTTTTCATGTAGTCTGGAAGAAATGTGTTTTTCAGGAAAGTAATATTCCTCTCTTTATGGAGAAATGGAACTTAATATGTGGTAAAACCAAGATGAATCCAGAATAGTCACAAATCTAAAATCAAATATCAATAATAATAATAATAATAATAATAATAAAAACAATAATAATCGAATTTAAAACTCCCCCAAACACCTTGTATATACAATTGTGTTTGAAAATCTGGCATTGCTTCTGTGTGTAATATGAGTATTTTTCCCCATAATAAAAAAGACACAATTGTTCATGAGACCTTTCAATGCCACCACAGGCAATGAGAACTTCTACCTGGCAGGTCTCCTAAGGGGCAGCTGTCCTCTCCACACCAGGCCTGGTGCACAGCCACCACCTCCAGTCCCTGAAAGTTGGAGTCAACTACTTAGTCTACTCTGGGCAAGCTGTGTTCATAGTCACATCTGCAATTCCAGCTCAGCAGTCTCCTTTCAGAGGCCACCTTATTAGAACATCTGGTGGGGCACTTTCAAGATATTGCTCTTACTTGTAGGGGAATGGGTTGGCTGGAGCACTTCCTTCAGTTTGACTCCTTTTTCTTCCACTTCAACTCTTCCATCTTTCCTTTCCGTCATCTCCCAAGATCAACGGAAAGGTGAGGACATTTCATTCCAGGCTGCACTGCAAGGAGATCATCCCCCAAGACACACACACCCTGTGTTGCTGCCAATCTCATCCTCAACTTGTGTCATGCTATGGGAAAAGAGAACGCTCAGGAGCCAGTGCCTTTCTGTTTTCCTTCTTGTCTAGACTGTTGCAGTAATTGAATGCAAGCTTTATTGCTAATTTCAGATTTTCTCCTTGTTCTAATTGGCCATCTCAACTATTGACAGCTTGACAGTTCTGAATGGTAACAGCAGTTTTGTGAAAACACAAACACATTACATACACATTTATATGGTAACACCATTTCAGAACTGGTCAAATTATAAGTATTGCTATTATGGCAAGTAATACTGTACACTATTCAATCATCACTGGCCAAATATGGTTGTTTAGATTTAAAATTATCAAAATTATATAAAATTAAAAATTCAGTTTCTGAATCAAACTGGCCACATTTCAAGTGTTCAGTAGACAAGAGTGGCTTATAACTAATATGCAAGAAATTGCAGTATATAATATTTCTGTCATTAAAGAAAAATTTATTAGACAGTGTTGTTCCAAAATAAAATAATTTATCTTATTAGTACAATTCTATGAAATATGAAATCTATAAGCCCCATATAACATAATTTTCTATTAGTTGTTTGGAGTTTTCAAGTATACTTAGTATAATTTTTATTTCTACTGGAGGCCTGAGAGTTCCTGGGATCATGTATGGTAGCTGCCTAGGGAGTAATTTTATTTCATAAAAACATTATGAAGATAGATCTTTCTCAATCTTCTCTCTCATGGCTAAACATTCCTAGATTCCTCAATCATTCAAGACAAGATATGATTTCTGGGCACAACACTCTTGAAAAGTTGCACTACATTTGATACAAATATGCACTCCAGAAAATGCAATGCAGCCTGAAGTGGCTGACCCAGAAAGTCTGGCATTATCCAAAGCATAGCTACTATAAATCTAGTAATACAGTATCATAATAATTTAGCTATTTAGAAGGGCAAACTTGAAACATGGTCAAGGTTTTATTGATTGCTAGATACTCTGTAAAGGTTAATTTTAGTAGTTCTTGGATCAGCCTGAAATATTCCATTCAAATATGAGAAATAAGACCACAGAGCATCAACCCTAATCAGGGTGTAAACCACACTGATAATAGGGCTATTTGGTAATCATGAGTCTAACGTACTTTAGAAGATCACACTAAGATCTTACAGTATATATGAGAAAAAAGTAAGAGAACTCAAAAATGATATTTGTGTGGAAGAATAAAAATGAATTCAAGAAAACAAGAAAGCAAGCTGGGTGTGGTGGCACACACCTATAATCCTAGCTATTTGGAAGGCTGAGACAGGAGGATCTAAAATTTGAGACCAGCCTGGGAAATGTAGGAAGACTTTCAAAATTAAAAAAATAAAGAATAAAAAGAGCTGAGGATTTATCTTGGTAACATAATGGCCTTCAGTTCAATTTCCAGAGGATGAAAGAAGGAAGGAAGGAAGGAAGGAAGGAAGGAAGGAAGGAAGGAAGGAAGGAAGGAAGGAAGGATCAAAGGGAGGAAGGAAGGGAGGAGAGGGGAGGGAGGGAAAGTAAGGAAGGAAAGAAGGGGAAGGAAGGAGGGAAGGTAGAAAGGAAGGAAGGAAAAAAGGAAGGAAGGAAGGAAAAGAGGAAGGAAGGAGGCAAGTATGATAACAAAGGATGGTAGAATATGCACCCAGATTGTGCCACTTCATCATAAGGAATGTTTTGGGCTGAAGGCACTTAAGGTAGAACCAGTACAAAAGAGACATTCTTATCTCCCCTTTTCTTCCCCCAAACTGATGATTAAAACTCTCATCTGAAAGATACTCTCCTTCCACAAGAAAAATAAAACATTATTCAACAGAGAGTCCTAGAAGAGAAAATTTGAGACAAACAACTTGTTAAAATTATCTTCCTTTAGCCTTCCCACATCAATTAGTTAAGTAATAGTCACTTGACTTAGTTCAACCTAATATGTCTTACCATTTCTTGGTCTTTATTTTTTATGTGGGTTTCCTGTCCCATGAAACATCTTAAATGTATGATTTTTTCCTGTTCATCTATTTTATGTCAATTTCACTCTCAGGTCCAGCCTTGGGACCTTAAGGGAACAGAGGCAATGTTTTGCCTAGTCCACAATGACAAAAGTTATGACTTTGGAAACGGTTGGATTAACCATCCTGATGGGTAAAACCATGCATCTTATCAAAAAGAAGGCTGGACTTAGAATGTAGACAGAGATAATAAAGTACCAAAGTTCTTTATTAACATAAGTACAGGTGTCAGAACATCATTATAAGACCACATGGTCTTTCACAGAGGAGGGAATATATCTTAGGATAAAAATGTAGCAGCCTAGAAATAGCAAATAGCATCTAGGAGGATGCTCCTCCTCTCCTTGGCCTTATGGTTCACAGAACACTATTTTTAAAGGTTGGACATTGCAATATATAATAATCCATTAATTTATACAATTAATGTGTTAATAATAATAACAATAATGATAATAATATAACCCAACATCACTATAAGGAACATACACACCACTAATAGAGAACACACACACAAATACATACACATGAATATACATGTATGCAACTATATATAAAGTATGTTATAGAAAAAAAAAATTTTTGGTGGTACTGGGGTTCCTGGAATCCCTTCTACCTCCGGGCTACACTACCAGACCTATTTTTTAATACTTTTTTTATTTGGAAACAGGGTCTCTTAAACCAGTGTGGCTGGCTTCAAACCTGCGTGATCCTCCGGTCTCTGCTTCCCAAGCGCTGGGATTACAAGCATGAGCCACCATGCCCGGGAATAGAAAATATTTTTAAAACAATACTTATTTTGCTTATTGTAATTTACTTTTTAATCTACCCTATTTTATTGCATCTTAATACACAACATAAGTTCTGGCAAAATCATATTTTTGGCAGATTCAATATGTATGAATGGGTTATAACTTGCAATTTTTTTAAATTGATGCACTATAGTCTCACATCATAATGTGGACCATATTGACAATGGCATATATTCACACAGTACTTAGTTCCACCCCCACTTCTCCTTTTCCCACTCTCTCAATACTGAGTGTCCATGTTAACTATGTTATATTCACATTTACACATATTTGAATGTAGCTTTTCCATTAATTAACCTCAGCCTTCCTCCTTTACTCCTCCTTTTTGGCTTTGCTGAGGTTTCCCCTCCATTATCTGGAGTCCCTCTGCTATCCCTAATACTCCCTAGCTTGAGCATATTAGAGAAAGCATACGGCCCGTCTCTTTCTAATTTCGCTTAACATAATGTTCTCCAGGGCTTTCCATCTTCTTGGGAATGACATGAGAATGAGAGAAGATCTCTACCAGCCACCACTCTGATAGAGGACTAATATCCAGAATATTCAAAGAACTCAAAAGTCTCCACACTAGCAAAACAAATAACCCAACCCTCTTTCAAAATAATAAAAATTAGGATAGGAGGTATAGCTCTGAGTTTGAATGCCCTGGGTTCCATCCCTAGACCTTCAAAAAAAAAAAAAAAAAAGGGCAACTGAATTAAATAAATAAACACTTCACAAAAGAAAAGATACAAATGACCAATAGATACATAAAAAAGTTCAACATCATTAACAGGAAAATGCAAATCAAAACTATGCTGAGATTCCATCTAACCCCAATCAGAAGTCAAATAACAACAAATGCTGGTGAGGATATGGGGGAAAGAGGAACTCTTACACTGTTGGTGAGAAGGCAAACTAGTGCAGTCACTATGGAGATCAGTGTGGAGATTCCTTAGAAAACTGAGAATGGATCCACCATACAATCTGGCTGTACCACTCCTGAGTATCTTTCTAAAGGGGTTGAAATCAGAGAACTATATGCATATCCATGTTCATGGCAGCACAATTTGCAATAGCCTAGGTCTCCATCAACAGATGAATGGATTGCAAAATTGTGGGAAATGCACGCAATGGAATCTACTCACCAATATAACTTGCAATTTTGCAAAGTAATTTTGATCATGATAGGTGCAAGAAAACTTCCCAAACACATGATTCTCTTGGGAAAAAGTAGTTTTCAAAAAAGATACATGCATAAAGAAATAAATATTTGAATGTAAGAAAATGCAAGCTTCTATAGCAAGAGTAGCTTTAAGCAGCAAGAGATAGAAACACAGGAAAATAACATCAAAGGAAACAGAAAGTTTTGTATGGGGGTTTTATAGCTGTGAATTCCCCATATTTTCATAGTACAAACTACTCTCTAGCATGCACTGATTCTCTGTAATCTCAGGAGACTGTGGTCCACAATAAATTATTGTTTCTCACTCCAACAAAATAAATAAAAAATCAAGTGTTAGTTACACTTCATCTGATTTTTGAGGATTGTAGGAATGAGACTGACTAAAAAGTATAGAAGCAATATAGTGAATATGGTCAGATGACCCTGAACATTTTCAAACAGTGTGAATTTTTATATTTATATAAAATAACATAAAGGTAGAATATAAAATGGGATTGAGATAATGTAGCAATTAAATTGATTAAAAAATTCAGGAGGGATCATGAGTATCATTATCATCATTGGCAAAATAAGTAGTGGTTTAACTTTATTGATTTATTACTTCTTCCAGGACCTGGTTCTCTACTTTATATAGAATGTGCCACTGATTTTTCACAGAAATGTAATGAATATTATTGCTGTGGTCACTTATAAATGAGAGAATTGACTAACTTGTCCATGTGACATATCTAGTATAAAATTTGTGGTAATTAAACATGGCTTGATAGCCAAAGTTGACTTATGTGACCCAAAATAACAATAGTTAGCTGAACATAGTGGCGCATTCCTATAATCCTAGTATTCAAAAGGCTGATACAGGAGGATCATAGGCTTGACCCTATGATCAGAAGCAATTTTGCTAAGTTGAGATAATCCTTAGCCTCAATTTAACACAGTATGTCCACAACTACTTGTTTAAAAAAAAGAAAGAAAGAAAAAATGACTGGGGATGTGTCTCAAAAGTAGTGAGGAGATAGAAAGGAAATAGGCAGATAGGGAAAAGGCCTCAGTAGAAAAAAAGTTAATTTCCTGAGTTTCCTGAGGGGTGACAAATGCCTGAAACTCCAAAGGCTCAGAGATAAGAGGCCCAGAGCTTCACAAAGCCATCTGTTTACTAATCAACAAACCCAGAAGCCAGCACAGAGAAAGTGGACACTCCTACTGAATGAAAGGAGATGAAACCCTTCAAAGGACTTGCATATACCCTATGCAAATTCTCCTTGGAATCCCAAAAGTCACCCTAACCAAAAGCAGACTTGCAAGCAGTCAGGCCTTGCCTGACCAGACTGCAAAAGGGGGACTTTCCGTCTCGGGACCCCCTCCCCTTTTGGGGAGCTGTTCTCTCTCTCGCAGGTCTTGTTGGCCCTGAGAGAAGGCAGAGTGCATCTGAGGGCACGTGGCTTGGGGGACTCTCGAGTAATGACCTGAAGGCCTCTGCTGGACATCAAGGCTGGCCAGGCCCCTAGGGGTGACCTGCATCTCTTTTCTGGCAGATCGCGTGGACTCTGGGAAAAAGTAGTTTGCAACTGATGGGCACTTGGCTCGGGCGACACTCGGGTAGTGACTCTGAAGGCAGCTACTGGACCCTGGAGTTCCGACCGCCCCTTTGGGGTGTTCGGCCACTTTTCTCTATTTCCCTTCTGGCAGATTGCATGGACTCTGGAAGAAAGCAGCCTGCAACTGAAGGCAATTCAGCCTGGGCTACTCTCAAGTATTGTCCTGAAGGCAGCTGCTGGACCCAGAGTTCCAGCCCCTTTTGGGGGTGTTCAGCCACCCTTCTCCCATTCCCTGCTGTTTCCAATAAACCTTTTACTCCCCTTCCTGAGGTCTGCGGGTGTCATTCTTCAATCACCGTAGACAAGAACTCGCTGGGTTTCCTCTCAAGAAACCCCTGTTTCAGTAGAATGTCCTTGGGTTCAATATCCAGTAAAATAAAACTGATAATAATAGCCAACATAACAAGAATTAATTTATTATTTAATGATGCAGCATTAAATAAGGATGTGCATTGTAACCAAAGGCAGCCTTTCAGCAAAATGATCTAGGGAAGAGGTTACATGCTCCGGTTACCCTTCTTCTTCAAACTTTAGTGGAATGAGCTTCTTCTTTTGGATGAGAAGTCCAGTGAGTTCACAGAACATGTTGGAACCAAGAGGCTAAAAATGGAGTCTCTGCTCCATTTAAGTGTGTTTCTTATCATGAGACCAGTTCTAAGGGCAGTTCATTGAAGTGGGAATGGAGACTGGCTTTTCCTAGAGATCATTTTCTTGAATTTAGTTTTTATTTTCTAACTCAGTATCACTTTTGGATTCTCTTACTTTCCTGTTCTTATATATACTATAACACCTTTGTCTGCTCTCCAGTACTTTTGTTTTTTCTCTTCTGTCTTCTTATCCTCAAACTCCTTTTGTTCTTTTAGGTAGCCTAGACACCACTGTTATCATCTCTATCTTTAGTGAATAATACGGTTGCACTCACTTTTCTGTACTTGTACCTCACTTCCCTGAAAATTCCTGAGCATTTTCTTATTTCCTCATGTTGCCTAAGCAGGTGAGCATCACTAAGCTAACTCAAGAACACAAGCGTGCCATTATTTCATCAAGATTATAGTGTATCCCATCTAAGCAGTCACCTCAAAACTGAATGGGAATCCTGTCACCTGTCCCTGGTCATATACTTCATCTGGGCTCCGAAGGATGTTGAAGTCTGTCCTCTTAGAACAGCTCTGTTTGGGTGGTAGCACCGTATGCAGAGAAGAATTGTGAAGCCACAGCTGGGATCAGTTGGAAAAACTACTTTGCTCAAGTCATGCATGAAGAAAGACAATGGTGGTCTCTTACCATATTGATTTTTTTTTCATTTTTTCTGTATTAATAGTGATCTCACAGTTACATTTCAAACCTACCTTAGATCCATTATCTTAAACAAATTGATTTTCTCTAAGATATGAAATGTCAGCTTTGTCAGTGTTTTACTTAGTGATTCAGTGTGTTTAAAATTGATGCATATATTTCTTGCTTGATGGAGAAAAGAGGTACCCTCTCTCCACATCTTAGAATTTTGTATCTATCTCTGTCATTGTTCCCATCTACCTATTAAGGAAACATTTTAAAAATAATTTCTTCCAGGTGTGGTGGCACATGCTTGTAATCTCCATGCTTGGGAGGCAGAGACAGGAGGATCACGCTGGTTCAAAGCCAGCCTCGCTGGCTTAAGATATCCTGTTTCTGAATGAAAAATCTAAAATAGGTCTGGGAGTGTAACCCGAAGATAGAAGGGTTTCCATGAACCTCAGTACCACCCCCCAAAAAATCCTAATTTACTGTACACAGTATACTTATTTATTATTCCTTATTGTTTCATCTTCTGTATCAGAGAAACATGCTCAAGTTAACCACATTATTTAAAGTTAATTTACTGACATGATGTTGATGACTGTATGATAATTTTCCCTTTGAAGTTTAAGATATTTATAACACCTGATTTCTATATCTTATTCTGATCATTGAATAATATAAAATTTAACAAATCCAGCCAACCTCTCTTCAGTTCTCATCATGTTTGACAAAGCTGAAGATTTTGACAGAGGATGCGCAGGGCTTTCTTGAGACCCACTCCTTGCCAGCTTCCCGTTCTATCTTCTTCCTTTGTCCTGCATGTAGTGTCATTCGCTTATAACATATTGGAAGGATTTTTCATTCTCTCTTCATTCCTGAAGTATTAGAATAATGAGGATTCCAATGGGTTCCCCTCTCAAGCTTTACTTTTTTTCTACATCAAAATGGAAACTACGGGTTGTTTTTAGTCTTGTTCTGTCTGGTTCCATTCTACATAGTTTTATTAATGAAAGTTGTCATATTCCAGATAGAATCATTTGTGTCAAAACTTGGACAATAAGGCCAGAGAGGGCCATGAAAGCTCTAGGAGTGATTTACCTGGTAACAAGAGTTATCTTGAGAAAGTTTTCCAAACCACTGCTTGCTACATGAGTTTCACAAGGACATCTAGCTACTAACACAAGGACTCTTACCTGACACTCCATCTCAAAATCCCAAATGACAAAACATCCTTCGACTGTTTTAGGATTACAAATTTTACCCAGCACCATAATCACTCACTCATCAGAGCTTGCCCAAGCCACACACTGGCCCTGGGAATGAACTTTCTTTCACAGAAACTGATACAGCTTTTCCCTTTCCCAAGAAAACACAAACCTTTAATTCCATCTTTCTGACATAGTGAGGGCCATTCTGATATACCAGGTACATGTGTCCTAAATTACAATCCTTTTGCTTGGAGGTTCATCACTGTATTTTTATTTCACCCTGACAAACACTATGGGATTCCTGTTATTTGATTCTGTGAAGCTCAACATGGCAATTTAACTTTGCTCAATCCCAAACATAGGTATTATATAGGCATCTTAAGTTTAATAATCATAAAAAAATTACTTGTAACCATTCCCTCTCTTAACATCTGCCCTTATTCTATGTTTTGGTGAATGTCACTATCTCCTTATTTACCAAGCTAAAACCCAATTATTCCCCTCAAAATATTTCATTTCCTTAGTTTGAACAAGTCTCTGTCTACACTGTTCTTATTCACAGCTGTCCATCTCCATTTATGCTGACACTCCTTACTGCAGGCTCTTGGTATCTCTTACCAAGTTCTCATTTATCAATAAAATCTTTCCCCTTCAGTCACATTCTATGCTTTTTCTTCACCCATGTCCTGGAAATTTTCTAAATATGACTTTGCAAATATGTTATACAACAAATTTCTCTTGTTATAGATTAACTTGAATTTCCTGACTTGGTAATGTAAAGACTTTTTTTTTTTTTAGGTGGGTATAGGAAGTATATTTATTGGGTTATTTACTATCCAGAAGGGATAGACAAATAGACACATAAACAATGATATTTACAAATATGTACAAATGAATGAGGATATCAAAGTGAAATTATTTCCAAAGAGGGTCAGAACAATGAAACAATAAGGGAAAATAATTCACTTTATTTATTTATTTTTATTTTTTTATTTTTTGGTGGTACTGGGGTTCCTGGAAGCCCTTCTACCTCCGGGATACACTCCCATGGGCTAAACTCCCAGACCTATTTTTTAACGTTTTTATGTGGAAACAGGGTCTCTTAAGCCAGCGAGGCTGGCTCGGAACCAGCACAATCCTCCTGTCTCTGCCTCCGAAGCGAGGGGATTACAAGCATGCACCACCACGCCCGACTAATAATTCACTTTTAATCATACGGTACATGCATACAAGTTATCTAATGCATATTAATAATGATAATGTAGGACTAGAAAAGCAGGCAGACATTTATATTATTAAAGGATATTTAGAGAAATGGTTTTTGCTTTTTAAATGGCCATTCTAAAAAAAAACTTAGGCAGAAATAGCAAATTAATGGTCAGTTCACATCTCCCTGGACTGAAAGGGCAGCTCTCTGCTTCAAATGCAGGACTGCCTCAGGACTCAGCTTTACTTTTACTAAAGTTAGCCTGGCTGTGCCATGCCATTTGAAATGACTGTGTGTTACAAAGTTTTTTCTGAGAGCAAAAGCAATTCTTTCCGAATAAATAATGTCATTTGCTGGTATGTACTGAAGAAACATGATGTTATTACTTGTTCTTCCAGAGCAATTTGTTTGTTTTCCAATGCAAGAGTGATCCTTCCTCCATGCTCACCTAAAAGAGATAAGAGGAATAAAGATGGCTTCTGTTTTCTAGACAAAGTGTATTGATTGTGCAACAAACCAGTAAAGACGAGTTAGCACTAGATGGAACTCATAATAACTCTATGATGATCCCTGTGGACAAAAATCAATAGAAAGGGAATGGTTTTATAAGAGATATACAACATGATTATTCTAATACCTCGGGTCGTAAAGCTGAGCCATTTGAGTGTGACATGACATATCTGAAGTGCCTGGGAGACCGTGGTGGCCAAAATGATCACAGCTGTGTCTGATAGCACGTATCTCAACACCTCTCCTCTACCCCCACACATAGCAATGAGCTCCAGCTACTCTTTCCTTCATTACTTCATTTGTTTTGATCCCTGAACTGTGCATTCATGGGCCCAGTCTTTAACATTAATGTCATTTCCACCTCTGCCTGAAACAGTCTTCAAAGGACTTGTCCCAGCGTTGATGTGGTGCAATCGGTTAGCACATTTGGCTGTTAACCGAAAGGTTGATGGTTCAAAGGGCTTGTCCTTCTCATCACCTATGTTTCAGCTCAAAAGACACTTACTTATGTCCTGTAAGAGCCTTGTAAAATTTTCTGATCTAAAATAAATAAATAAAAACCTATACGCCACCCCACACTAAGTCATCATCTTGCCCTTCACGTCTTTGCATGTTCTCCAAAGCCTGCTTCCTCTCTGTAGTTTTTTCTGTCTTGGTTTTCTGTCTTCTGCCTCAGTAGAATATAAGCTCCATTTTGCAACTTGTTCACCATTTTCTTCTCTCGAATCTAGGACTGTATTTGGAATATAATTGATGCAAAATAAAAATCCATGAATAAAGAATTGAGTACCATTCAATAACCAATTGTTATAGTATTTGCCTTTGTCATCTTTCCACCCCAGTTGGAAGCTTTCCTGATAACAGAACAAGGACAGCTTCCTCTACCTTGTCCCTGCTTCTTATTGAAAGACTAACAGTGTAGCATGTTCTCTTTTATACTGCTCATTTTTTATTCCTTGATAAAATATTAATTCCTTTTGAAAGAAGAGGCTCATTAGTTTTAAAACAAATGAGTGGAACCAGTTCAACTGGACAAAATTAAAGTCAGTTAGGTTACAATTTGTTCACATGTCAAGCTGGGTTCCAGATCACTATATACAGAGACAACTTTGGGCCAAAATTATTCACTCAAGTAGAGAAATGTGTGGGCAAATTTATTTTATTTTAACACTCTTTATTTTTTTTCTTTAAATTTTTTTTTGGTGCATTATATTCAAACATCATACTGGGATAAAAACTTGTGTGTACAAACATGTACATATCTCTGATTTAACCCCTACCCAATTCCCACCCCATTCCCTCCCCGTCCCTCCTTCCCTTGCTTGGCTTAGTGATTGACTTCAATATGTTTAAGTACATATTGTGTTTTAGAGATTTTCCTCTCCCCCCCTCCTTTCTCCTCCTTTAGATTGTCTTGTTTGCACCTCTATAGGATTTCCTTTTTCAAGAGTTCCTCCTATGACCCATTTCTCCCTAACTCTCACATATTAGGGAAAGCATCTGATTTTTTATTTTTTGTTACTGACTAATATCACTTAGCATAATGTCCTCCAGTTTCATCCATTTCCCTGAAAATTATGTAATTGATTTTCTTTTGTTGGCTGAGTAAAATTCCATTGTGTACATATCCCAAAGTTTTGTAAGCCATTCTTCTGTTGATGGACATCTTGGCTGGTTCCATAGTTTAGCTATGGTAAATTGTGCAGCTATTAACATAGATACACATGCATTAGTTTGGTAGTTTGGCTTCCTGTCTTTTGGGTAGATACCCAGAAGTAGTATTGCTGGATCAAATGGTAGATTTGTTCCCATTCTTCTGAGGATTCTCCATACAGTTTTCCAAAGTGGTTGCACTAATTTGCAGTCATACCAACAATGTCTTAGAGTTTCCACTTCTCCACATCCTTGCCAGCATCTGTTGTTGTTAGTGTTTTGAATGATTGCCATTATAGTTGGAGTTAGGTGAAATCTCAGGGTAGTTTTGATTTGCATCTCTCTGATTGCCAGTGATGTTGAACATTTTTTCATGCATTTATTGGCCATTTGAATTTCTTCTTTTGTGAAGTGTCTATTTAGTTCATTTGCCCATTTTATTATTGGATGCTTTGTTTTCTTAGTGTTGAGTTTCTTGAGTTCTCTGTATATTCTAGATATTAGTCCTCTATAGGAGGTGTAGGTGGCAAAAATCTTCCCCCATTCTGTTGGCTCTCAATTGAGGTTCTTGACAGTTTCCTTTGTTGAACAGAAGCTCTTCAGTTTCATGCAATCCCACGTGTTTATTCACCTTTTAATTTGTAGTGCCTTTGGGGACTTGTTGAGAAAGTGTTTATCTGTGCCTATGTGTTGCAGTGTTGGACCTATGCCCTCTTCAAGGAGCTTCACGGTCTCTAGTTTGATTTCCAAGTCTTTGATCCATCTTGAATTGACTATTGTGCAGGGTGAGAAAGTGAGGTTAATTTTCAATTTTCTGCATACGGTTAACCAGTTTTGCCAACACCATTTGTTGAACAGGCTATCTTTTTTCCAGTGTATGTTTTTGGCCCCTTTGTCAAAAATCAATTGGCTGAAAGTGTGTGGACTTGTTTCTGGGTCTTCTATTCTGCTCCATTGGCATAAATATCTGTTCTTTTGCCAGTACCATGCTGTTTTTATTACAGTGGCTTTGTAGTATAGTTTAAAGTCAGGTATTGTGATCCCTCCTGCGTGGTTTTGTTGCTGAGAACCACCTTGGCTATTCTGGGCTTTTTGTTATTCCAGATAAATTTAAGGAATGACTTTTCTATGTCTGTGAGGAATGATCTTGGTAGTTTAATGGGCATTGCATTAAATCTGTAGATCACTTTTGGGAGGATGGCCATTTTAATGATATTTGTTCTGCCAATCCGTGAACAGGGAAGGTCCTTCCATCTTCTAAGATCTTCTTTGATTTCTTTTTTCAGTGTTTTATAATTTTCTTTGTAGAGATCGTTTACCTCCTTGGTCAAGTTTATTCCTAGGTATTTTATTTCTTTGTGGGAGATCCTGAGTGAAATTGTTTTCTGAATTTCTTTTTCAGTGGATTTATGGTTGGTGTACAGGAAAGCTTCTGATTTTGTATCCAGATACTTTGCTGAATATGTTGATCAGTTCTATAAGCCTTTTGGTTGAGTTTGTTGGGTTTTCTAAATATAGTATGATGTCATCTGCAAATAGTCAAAGCTTGAGTTCTTCTTTTCCTATTTGTACTCCTTTGATTTCCTTTTCTTGCCTTATTGTTCTGGCTAGAGTCTCTAGTACCATATTGAAGAGAAGTGTGATAATGAACATCCTTGTCTAGTTCCAGTTTTTAGGGGGAATTCTTGAAGTTTTTCCCCATTTAATATGATGTTGGTGGTGGACTTATTGTAGATTGCCTTAATAATGTTGAGATATGTTCCTTCTATTCCAATTCTCTGCAGTGTTTTTATCATAAATGGATGTTGAATTTTATCAAATGCTTTTTCAGCATTTATTGAGATGATCATGTGATTTTTGTCTTTGATTCTGTTTATATGATGACTTACATGGATTTATTTTCATATAAGGAACCAGCCTTGCATCCCTGGGATGAACCCTACCTGGTCATGGTGAATGATTTTCTTTATGTGCATTTGAATTCGTGTTGCTAGTATTTTGTTTAATAGTTTTGAATCCAAGTTCATCAGAGCTATAGGCCTGTAGTTTTCCTTCCTTGAACTGTCTTTATTTGGTTTGCATATTAGTGTGATGTTGGCTTCATAGAATGTATTTGGGAGGGTCCCGGTTTTTTCTATTTCATTGAATAGTTGGACTAGTATTGGGGTTAGCTATTCTATAAAGGTTTTATAGAATTCACTTGGGAAACCATCTGGTCCTGGGCTTTTCTTTGATGGTAAGCTCTTTATTGCTGTTTCAATCTCTTTGTTTGTTATTGGTTGGTTTAAGTGCTCTATATCTTCTTGACTCAGTTTAGGAAGGTTGTATTTATCTAGGAAGTTGTTGATTTCCTCCAGATTTTCCATTTTGTTGGAGTATAGTTTTTCAAAGTAGTTTCTGATAATCCTCTTGATTTCTACACTGTCAGTAGTAATGTCTCCTTTTTCATCTCTTATCTTCATAATTTGGGTTGATTCTCTCTTTTTTAAGTTAGGTTGGCTAGTGTTTTATCAATCTTGTTAATATTTCAAGAAACCAGCTTTTGGTTTTGTTGATTTTCTGTATTTTTTTATTCTCTATTTTGTTAATTTCTGCTCTAATTTTAATAATTTCCCGTCTTCTGCTGGCTTTGGGGTTCAATTTTTCCTGCTTTTCAAGGGCTTTGAGGTGTGTCATTAGGCTATTTATTTGAAGATTTTCTGTTTTTCTTATGTGAGCACTCAGTGCTATAAATTTTCCTCTTAATACTGCCTTCAAAGTGTCCCAGAGGTTTTGATATGTTATATCTTTATTTTCATTTATTTATAGATATTTCTTGATTTCACCTCTTACATCTTCTATGACCCATTCTTCATTCAGAAGTGTGGTGTTCAGTCTCAACATGTTTATGTTGTTTCTCTGGGTCTTCTTATAGTTGATTTCTAGTTTCATTCAATTATGGTCTGAAATGACACAGGGAAGTATGTATCATTTTTTAAAATTTGCTAGTGCTCATTTTGTGTCCCAGGATGTGATCTATTTTGGAGAAGGTTCCACGAGCAGCTGAGAAAAATGTAAACTCCGCTGTAATTGGGTGAAATATTCTATATGTGTCCAACAGGTCCATTTAGTTAATGGTGTTCTTTAGTTCTGAGGCATCTTTACTGACCCTTTGTCTGGAAGATCGGTCTAGTATTGTGAGAGGTGTGTTGAAGTCTCCAGTATTATTGTGTTGGGATTTATGTATAACTTCATGTCACAAAGAGTTTTATTTATGAAAGTAGCTGCCCCTATGTTTGGGGCATAGATGTTGATTATTGTTATTTCCTCTTGCTGGACTATTCCTTTTACCAGTAAAATGTGACCTTCTTTGTCTCTTCTAATAAGTTTGGGTTTGAAGTCTAACTTGTCTGATATCATAGTTCCTACTCCTGCTTGTCTTCGAGTACCATTAGCATGGATTACCTTGCTCCAGCCCTTTACCTTGAGTTTGTTCCTAGTTTACTTGTAAGGTGTGTTTCTTGTAAGCAGCAAATGGATGGATTCTGGTTTTTAATCCATTTTGCCACTTTATGTCTTTTTATTGGGGAGTTGAGGCCATTTACATTTAGTGTGATTATAGAGAGATAATTTTTAATTCCCAACATGTTAAGATCTTATTTCTGTTTGAGATCCTGTTTATTCTTCTTTGCTTAGTTGTCTGTTGGATGGGAATTCTTGCTTGTTTGGTTCTGGTGTGTATTACCCATTTCCTCTTTGCAGTTAATCTCATTGAGTATTTTCTCTAGCGCTGGTTTTGAAGACATAAATTCCTTCAGTTTCTGTTTGTTGTCGAAGCTTCTTATTTCCCCATCTAATTTGATAGGTAGTTTTGCTGGGTAGGAAATTTTTGGCTGGAAGTTGTTTTCTTTCAGAGTTTGGAATATGTTACTCCAAGCCCTTCTGGCTCTCATGACTTGCTTTTGGGAAGTCTGGAGTGATTGTAATTGGTTTGCCTCTGAATGTCACTTGGCCCTTTGTTTTTGTTGCCTTTAAGATTCTCTGCTTGGCTTCCACATTGGTCATTTTGACAATTATGTGGCGTGGGGATCCTCTTCTCCGATCCTGTCTAAAGGGAGTTCTATAAATTTCCTGGACCTGTGTATCAACCTCTTGCTCTATGTTTGGAAAATTTTCTGCTATTACTTCCTTGAAGAGATTGTTGATCCCTTTGGTTTCACTTTCTTTTCCCTCCTCTATTCCAATTATTCTTAGGTTAGCTCTCTTAAAATGGGCCCATATTTCTTCAATATCAGATTCCTGCTGTCGGATTTTTTTTCTAAATTAGAAACTATGCGTTTATTTTTGGAGTGATCATCTTCTAAGAGCGAGATTCTATTCTCCATGTGGTCTAATCTGTTGTTTATACTTTGAATTGACATTTTATTTCAATGATTGCATCCTTTATCTCTTTTTGACTCTCTCTGAATTCTTTTCGAAAGTCCTCTATTATTTCTAAAGTTATTTTCCTGATTTGATCTTCTAGAGATCTCTGTATTTCTGTGTTATCAGGTTCTGATGTTGTGGGGTTGTGGGCATTCACTGCTCCATTGTTATTTCTCTTTCCCACGATTTTGGAAATTTGTGTCTTCTCTGGGTTCTTCCCTGGGTCACTACGAGTTCACTTAAGGTGCTCTGGATCTCTAGTCTGTGGTATCTCTGTCACCACTTCTCCTTTTCCTAGGTTGTATCACAAAGTCTCAGACCCAAGGAGTCAATCGAGGCTGCTTAGACCATGGGGGGTGCCAGGTTGGGCATTCTCCAGTGGGGAGTTGTGACTATGTTGTGATATCTCTGCCACCACCACTCCCCCACTGGGTTGGACTGCTAAAATCTCTGACCCAGGGAGATTATCTGTGCATGTCTCTGGGAGTGCAGTGCTAGGGTTTCTCCCCTAGGGGCTGCAATTTGACTCATGGTTGTTGAGTACGCTGATGGAGCAGTAGTGGACTTGATGAATTCGCAGCTGCCGCCGCAGGCAATATAGCACCACTGCCACACCCTAGGCTGTGAGGCTGGCATATTTCTTCTCTGGTTTTGAGCTCCGCTCTGAGTCCCTGCCAGGTGTGCTGAGCCCGGCCCTTGGAAGCTTTAGATCTTCCCTGCGCCAAAAAACTGCTGACTGCCACCCAGCTGTTCAGCAACTGTTCACCTTGATTTGCTTTCCACCTCTCCTCTCTGGAGCCTGGTGGCTGGTTGTGTGCGTTGGTCTTGAGCCATCTGTTGAACTCGTTGCTGCCGCAGGAAGTAAGTCACTGCTGCCACGTCCTTGGCCGTGAGGTTGGTGTAGTTCTTCTCTGGTTTTGAGCTCTGCTAAGTCCCTGTTGGGTGTGCTGAACCTGGCCCTTGGGAGCTTTAGATGCTCGTTGTGCCGAAAACACTGCTGACTGCTGCCTGGCTGTTCAGCAGCTGCTCACCTCGGCTCGCTGTCCATCCCTCCTCTCTGGCTCTTGGTGGCTGGTTGAGTGTGTTGGTCTGATGCCATCTGGTGAACTTGCTAGTGCCACTGGCAGTAAGGCACTGCTGCTGCATCCTAGACCGTGAGGCCGACGTACCTCCTCTCTGAATTTGAGCTCCGTTCTGAATCTCCCTCCTCTCTGGAGCCTGATGCTGTGAGGGATGATGTAGCTTCGCACAGTGGCTCCGGTGCTCCGCGCTGCGGCCACTGCAGCACTTCGGGCTGGTTTCTTTCTAGTGTCTCATTTTTCCAGCCCTCTTTTTCTCTGTCCCTTTTATTTACAGTTTTTATTTCTTTGCTGATGGTGTTTCAGGCTCTGAAAGGCGCTGGTTTTGTGGTAATAGAGATCGATTGATAGCGGGACTCGTAGGTGCCGTTTTCTCTGTCGCCATCTTCCCGGAAGTCCTTAACACTCTAAAAAGTGTTGATTATTCAGTTGACATCCACAGGGCACATTATTGTATGGAGATAATAAAGTGGATGTGAGACATTATTACTGATTTTTTTTTCTGACTTGCTATTCCAGGAAAAAGCCTCCTCTGTAACAGTCATCTCCCCCAAAGGAGAAAAAAATGTCATGCTAGGAAAATAGCCTTTGCTCTTCATCTGGACAGGAAAATTAGGAGAAAATAAGGGAAAAAGGAAGTCAGCATTTTAGACCATCAAGACTGCATGGAATTCAATTGACTAACTGGTTACTTTAGTTACTGCCTCATTAACTATAGTAGAAAAATTATCTTGGGTCCAAAGTTAAAGACAAAACATGGTTTTGATTCCATAAGAGAAAATCTAATTAAGCCTTAAAGAGTCTAAGTGAAGAATATTGATATAAAATATAGAAGGGAACTATTAACTGACCTCACTAAAGTAGTAGTAATAGACAAAATTCTTCTAGGTCAGTAACTTTTTCTCTATTTTCTTGGAGCATTCATTATGTATACATCATATTCCTTTGATAACTAGGAAAGTGTCACCTGGTATCTTAATTTCTATATTCGCTATAGTCTCCATACCAATCTTATATATTTAAAGGTTTTCTGTTTAAAAAAATATTTGCCACTTCTGCTTGTGGGTTCAATATTAAAATTTTAGTGCTACATATGTATACCTCAACAACTAAATTGTGGCTTTCAAGATAACTTGTTAACATTTTAAACAAATTTCCCAAGTATAAATTCAGAGAATATCAGTTTAATTTCTCTTTCTTAATCTGAGTCTCTGTAATTTTTCAGTACCCCATATCTCTCTGAAGCTGGGATATATTCTTCCATTTGTCTTATAACTATGCATTTCATATGTATTCTTTGGAGTTGATCTTGAAAGAAAATTAATGGGCTCCTTATTCTGTATTGCAGTGTTTCAGGTAGCAACTGCATGACAGCTACTTAACCAATCTCTGAGTAGCCAACCAGTGAGTGTGGCATTAATGATTTTGGAGCAAGTTAACTAAGTACATCTATCACTTTGTCATGTGTGATAAAAGAAGGCATCAATCACAGAATAAGAGGGAACTGTCTTTTGCTTCTGTCTGTGAGTACCACTTAAATCTGTTACAAAAATCAATAAAACAGGTATGGTAAGCTGCATTTATGTTGGTTAAATAAAGCAGATGGAAAAATAGAAGGTAGGAGGCTGGTAATATAGCTCCTGGAATAAAAAGAGGTTCATTTTATGACCATCTTTATGAATTCAGCATTGCTGAAAGTTAGTCCAGTATATGTGTCTTATGAAGATAATATAAATGGTTGAACTATTCATTTTTTAAAAATGCTATTTAACCTCTTACAAAGAGAAGCAAACTGATAATTTAGTCATGCAAGTTTTAACCCATTATTTAGTTCTACTCTCCTTGGGGAGGTTCTCAGTGCATTTGCTTCTAAACACAAAGAATTAATAACTTTCATTGTAGCAGTATCCTTCTTGTACCTTGGTCCTACTACTGGAACTATCTCTGCATATCCTGCCATCTGAAATTTTATTCACAAAAGCAACTGAGAAACCCACATAAAAAGGATGAGCAAATAAGGTGACCCAACGGAAGGGGGTCAGAGGGGGGAGAAGGAAATTTCCTAATGTACATGATGTACATTCACAAACATATTAAAGTCAATCACTAGGCCAAACATGAGGAGGGGAAAGGGGAGGGAATAGGGTGGGAATTAATTGGGTAAGGGCTGATTGAGTGATGTGTGCATGTATGCCCCTACCATCTTGTACCTCATTAAGATGTATGACTGTAATGCACCAATTTTACAAAGGATATGAAAAATAAGCACTTGATACTTAATTTATGGGAATGAAAGAATGGTAGAAACAGATAAAAATAATAAGGAGGTCCAGGACAACTGTAAGTCTCTAAAACAGGCATAGAAATCACATAAGCAAGGAAATTACAATTTTGAAATTATAGCTGATAGTACAAAAAAACATTGATACAAGCCGGGCATGGTGGCACACACTTGTAATCCCAGCATTCGGGAGGCTGATATCGGAAGATCACAGTTCGCAGACAGCCTCAGCTACTTAGTGAGGCCCTCTGCAACTAAGTGAGACCCGGTTTCAAAATAAAGAATAAAAAAAAATAGGATCCGGGCGTGGTGGTGCACGCTTATAATCCCCGTGCTTGGGAGGCGGAGACAGGAGGATCGCGCAGGTTTGAAGCCAGCCACGCTGGCATAAGAGACCCTGTTTCAAAAATATAAAAAATAGGTCTGGGAGTGTATCCCGGAGGTAGAAGGGCTTTCAGGAACGTCAGTACCACCAAAAAAAAAAAAAAAAAAAAAATTAGGGCAGGAGGTGTAGCTTGGAGGTCGAATGCCCCTGGGTTCCACCCCCAGATCCGCAAAAGGAAAAGAAAAGAAAAAAAAAAACATTGATACAAAAAGCAATGTTGCTTTTCTTCAGAGAAGGACAAAAGAATGATTCAGTTACAAGAGAACAATAATTGAGTCTCATATTCAAATAATTACCAAGTATATATAAAATTCCCAGAAAAAAAGATATTTCATAAATACCCAATAAAGTACAAATAGGTGTGACATTTCTGGGAAGCAATTTTTTTTTTTAATTTTTGCAAGCAGTCTTAAAGTTGTCAATATCTTTTGATGCAATAATTCTCATTCAAGAAATATTTCTGTATTAGTCAGCTTTGTGTCACTGTTACCAAAATACCTGACAAGAACAATTTCAAGGAGAAAAGATTTATTTTGGTTCTTGGTTTCTGAGGTTCAGTCCATGGTCAGCTAGTTCTAAGGCAAAGATATTATGGCAGTAGGGTATGGTGGAAGAAATCCATCACCTCATGGCAGTTGAAAAGAGAGAAAGAAAAAAAAAAGGATAGATAAAGTCCCCAAGGCCATCACCCAGGTAAAATTAATTCTTTCTCCAGACATGCCTTATCTACCTATAGATATCACATAGTAAGTTCATTCAAATTATTAATCTGTCAATGGCTTGATCCACTGATGAGGTTAGAACTGTCACTCAATTATTTCACTTCTGAATATTGCTGCATTGACTAGCACATGAGATTTTTGGTTGGGAGCTGGGGATAGATTCCATATCCAGACTATAACAACACTATTTAAAGTAAATATGCTAAAGTTACATTAAGAAACTGCACATGACACAAAATTGCAGTGTTAGTTATAATCATAAAAGTGCTGAAACATCTGAAATTCATAACAATAGAGAAGTGTTTTGATTAATTATGGTGCATCCATTCTAGTGTATTTTTTGAGGATAATATGTAGAAAAGTATTTATTTAAAATGTTAGGTTAATAAACTCTACACAATTCTCTATATATCAGCATAACTACTATATGTGTGTGCTATGTATTTACATTCATGAGATCGCATCTTCTTGGCTTTCATCTCTTAAAGAAATTCTGAAAAATAATTTCACTGTTGACCAAGATGGAAATAACTAGAGAAGCTATAGTGTGATGTTAAGGAAAAGCTTGCAATTTTCCTAATTGGAATTCAGTTTTTTACTATATAAGTTTTTAGAGCTTATTGAGTTTCCTATGGGCCCAGTCTCCTCCCTTTTTGTTAGTATTGATCCATAGGAGCAGTCCTAGCTCCTGAACCAAGTGAACCCATCAAGAAGCTAAAAGCCTGCATTCCTCCACCATTGTTCTCTTTCACTGCCAAGGTATCTTTCAAGGCTGTATGTTCCAGTTAATGAAATCATAAGATGAGAAGACAGTCCAACCTACAGTAGGCTACAATCTAAGTGAGAAATAGAATTGTTTTAAGCCCTCCACAAGGCTTCAGGAATTCTTTCTTGGTCTATCTGTACTAATACACATTACTCAATAGACCTATGAACTTGAAATCATTATTCAATGTTTCTAAATCTCTATTTTCCCATTTATGAATGTAGCTTCAAGGATACTAAAACATCTCACAGGATTGCTTCTAGAATTTAGTGAAAAAATACACAGAAAATGATGGGTAAATGAAGTTATCTGACCTTTAAAAGTTGAGTTCAGTGTGCCTCATAATAATGAAAAAGATGAAAATTCACATTGTTTTAAGGTTCGCTCAAAAATAATCACCTTACCACCATGCCTTTATTATTGATTACTAAATATATCAACTCACATTATGATACATAAAAATAGAGATTTTTTATTAGTATTATTTTTTTATTGGTGCAGTGTATTCATACATCATAGTGGGATACAAACTTTTGTAGACATACATGCACACATCGCCCAGTCAGCCCCCACCCGATCCCCACCCCATTCTCTCCCCATCCCTCCCTCCTATGCTTGGCTTAGTCGTTGACATCTAGTATTATAGCAATTTATCCAAAATTAAAAATGGTAATCTCACATAACAGTTTCATTTGTCTGATACCAAGCTTTTGATGACTTAAAGATAACATTTCAATATTTCTTTTTACTTTCTTTCTTACCAGATAATATTTTTTTCTATTTTTTTAGGTGAAACTATCATATATTTATATATTTATTTTTCAGAAAAAAAACTCTATCCTAATATGATATATGGACTCTAGATACCCAAAACGATCTTGAAAAAGAACAAAACTAGAAGATATATATTTTCTGATTTCAAACCTTATAAAGCTACAATAATTGAAACAGTGTAGTACTATTCTAAAGGCAGATATATAAACCATTGGAGTTAAATAAAAGCCTAGAGCTAAATTCTTCCCTATATTGTCAAGTTATTTTTGACAAGGTTTCCACGAACATTTGGTGGTAGAAATAATAATATTTTAACTAAATATTGTTGAAACATAATAATTACATGGAAAAGAATAAAGTTGGACCCTTACCTAATCCCATATACAAATACTAACTCAAAATAGATAAAAGACCTAAATATAAATCTTAAGACTTTTAGGAGAAAATCTGGTTCATAAAACCTCACAACGCTGAAATTGGCAGTAATTTCTTGGATATGATTTCAATGGCACAGGCAACAGAATAGTATACAAACTCCCTAAAAAATAAAAAAAATATTGTATATCCAAAGACAATGTAAACAAGAGTTAACAGTTACTAATAGAATGGGATAAAATATTTCCAAATGCTATATCTGAAAGTATATTAATATTCCAACTAGAAATCCTAAAAATTAACAACAATAAAGGCAAACAATACCATTTAGAGATAGGTAAAAGACTAACATAAGTAATGTATCTCCACAGATAACCAATCTTAGTTGACTGTTGGATGAAAACTCTTGTTTCTCTGGTTCTGGTGTGTGTTACCTATTTCTTCTTTGTAGTTAATCTCTTTGAATATTTTCTCTAGTGCTGGTTTTGAAGACAAAATTCCTTCAGTTTCTGTTTGTCATGGAAGCTTCTTATTTCTCCATCTAATTTGATAGAAAGTTTTGCTAGGTAAGAAATTTTTGGCTGGAAGTTGTTTTCTTTCAGAGTTTGGAATATGTTACTCCTCCAAGCCCTTCTGGCTCTCATGACTTGGTTTGGGAAGTCTGGAGTGATTCTAATTGGTTTGCCTCTGAATGTCACTTGGCCCTTTGTTTTTGTTGCCTTTAAGATTCTCTGCTTGGCTTCCACATTGGTCATTTTGACAATTATGTGGCGTGGGGATCCTCTTCTCCGATCCTGTCTAAAGGGAGTTCTATAAGTTTCCTGGACCTGTGTATCAACCTCTTGCTCTATGTTTGGAAAATTTTCTGCTATTACTTCCTTGAAGAGATTATTGATCCCTTTGGTATCACTTTCTTTTCCCTCCTCTATTCCAATTATTCTTAGGTTAGCTCTCTTAAAATGGGCCCATATTTCTTCAATATCAGATTCCTGCTGTCGGATATTTTTTCCTAGATTAGAAACTATGCGTTCATTTTTAGAATGATCATCTTCTAAGAGCGAGATTCTGTTCTCCATGTGGCCTAATCGGTTGTTTGTGCTTTGAATTGAGGCCTTTACTTCATGAATTGCATCCTTCATCTCTTTTTGGCTCTCTCTGAGTTCTTTTCGAAGCACCTCTATTATTTCTACAGTTATTTTCCTGGTTTGATCTTCTAGAAATCTCTGATTTTCTGTTTTAACGGGTTCTGATGTTGTGGGGTTGTGGGCATTCATTGCTCCATTGTTATTCCTCTTTCCCATGATTTCAGAAGTTTGTGCCTTCTCTGGGTTCTTCCCTTGGGTCACTATGACTTCACTTAAGGTGTTCTGGATCTCAAGTCAGTAGTATCTCAGACCCCACTACTCCTTTACTGGGTTGTATCTGCGGCGAGAAATCCCACCTGGCCGTTCCGCAGCGGCTCATCTCGGCTTGCTGTAGCCGTCCGGTGAATTTGCCACTGCTGCCGGCAGTATGGCGCTGCTGCCGCGTCCTCACGCGTGAGGCCGGTTATCTCCTCTGTGGCTCTGAGCTCTGTTCTCAGTCCGCTTTCTCTCTGGAGCCTGGTGATTTTTTTGTTTCTCTGGTGATGGTGTTTTCTGGCTATGAAAGGTGCTGATTTTGTGGTAATGGAGATTGGTTGTTAGCGGGGCTCTTAAGCCCCGCTTTTCTCGGTCGCCATCTTCCCGGAAGTCTAATATAGAGATTTTCTAAAGAAAAAAGTGAAACTGTGGATGGAACATGGGCTGGTACTAGGGTACTAGGTGGAAATTAACAGATTTTTAAAAAGTAAGGAAGAGATAAAGGATTATATATATTAGAAAGAAGAAAATAATGACCAACAAAAACTACAGAAGCCATTACCATGCTCTTGCAAACTGAGCCATATGATTTTAATAGTATATTTTTTTCTGGGGTTATAAGCTCCATTAACAGAAACTATTATGCAATCCTGAAACTATCAACTGAGCTCTACTAAGTTATTTTCTTCCTCTAAACTTCACTACATACAACAGCAGACTCCTTGTTGGTTAAGCAAACACTAAAATTTGGGAAACATAATACATGCATCTGTAAGATTTGTAAGATTCCAACAATATTCCCAAAGGGGAAATATACTGATCCAATCACTTTGGTACTGCATCACAACACACTGAATAGAAAAGTCAATAAAAGCATCCAAGCACAGAGAGGCAAGCTGTAGTCAATATCAGATTTTGAAGGGAACTGTCAGATGAAAAATCATTTAGGTTTTACTGAAATTTGCTTCTCACATTTTGGGTTTAGACTGCTTGGTATTCAGAGCATACATCCAGGCTTATTTAAGTCCCTTTTCCCCTTATCCTCTCAACTTTATACTGCTACTATAATAAGCAATTGGTATTATATCCATTTCAAGAAAAAGCGTGCCTGTCTTAGTTATAACTGGCAACTTCATAATTTGCCAAAAACTCACTTGTCAAAAAGAAATCCAGTCTCATCAAATTCATACATTGACATCCAGTGAGGCTTAAACAAAACCATTTGTTACACAGGAAAACAAAAAAAGAAATGTAACCAGATGTTTGATATTGACTCTGTGATTTCTAGCCACAAATATCACCTGAAAATTATAAAGCTTCTGGATATTGCTCAAAAACAGACCAGTTAACTTCCGATATGTGCAGAAAGTGATGCTATCTAAATTGGGGTGTAGATGGGACCTGTATGTAAAGGCTGCACTGTGTCCCGGGAAGCAAACTCCTACCACTTAAGAAAGAGGCATAATGTGGCTTCAACTATTGAGAAACACAGCATTTTGGGTTTGGCTTGATTTTTGTAGAACTGGGGATTGAACTCCAAAAAATTCTACCTCCATGCTATACCTTCAGCCTCTTTTGATTTTTTTTTTTGTTGTTTCGAAACAGAGTCTCACTAGATTACTGAAGGGTATTGCTAAGTTGTTGAGGCTGGTCTTGAACTTGCCACCCTCCTGACTCAGCCTCCCAAGTATCGGATGTTGCTCATGTGCCACCACACTGGCAGGATATACAGCTCTTGAGACATAGTAAATATAGTAATTATTGTCATCAATATTTTCTCTTAGTCATGTTTCTTGCTTTGTAAAACGTTATTTCTGTAATATCTGTCTTTCATTGCCCCCTCAGTTATCAATGTTACAACAAATCTTCATTTTGTAAATCATACAGCAAATTCAGGCAGAGGGGTGTGTGTGTGTGTGTGTGTGTGTGTGTGTGTGTGTGTGTGTGGACATTTTCTATACGTATTATATAGTTGTTCAAAAACACTGACTGAAAACATACTATGTGGCTGAATAAACATGCAAAAAATGTTGACTACCTCCCTATATGGAGCTTATAATCTTTCAAAGTGACAAGCCCCAAACACTCAGAATAGCTAAGAAAGGAAGGTAAGTCTATTCTGGAATAACAACTAAAGAGAAACTGGAGTGATCTAGAGTCCATTGTAAAGAGCGGCATCCTGGGCAAGATGAGTTTGAGCTTAGAAAAATTGTATGTAGAAGATAAAATAAATATGTCTTTTTTCTACAAATTGTGGAGTAGAGATAGTAAATTTTACCTAAACCCATGACTTTCTCAAGGCACAAACACACATGAAAAATAATTACTATGTTAAACTGTTACAGCTAACCAGTTCCTTGAGTTGCTCCTCAGCAAATAAGAATACTAAAAATTAAGCCAGGTGCTGTGGTGCCTGCTTACGATTCCAGTACTTCGGAGGGTGAGACAGAAAGATTGCAGGTTTAGAGTTAGCATGTGATAATTTAGAGAGACCTTGCTTTATAATAAAAAATAAAAATAAAAAGGTTTGGGAATATGATTCAGTGGAAGAAGCCTCTTGGGTTCAATCCACAGGAACACACACACATACACACACACACACACACACACACACACACACAATCAGAAATTAAATGTAAGGTTATAAAGCATACTTTTTTCCAAAGTACAGGAAATACCAGAACTATCTAATAAGAGTAAACAGAAAGAAATTATTGGTGCAGGTGAAACACTTTTTAAAATGCTGAGAAACAGATTGGAAAGAGAAAATAACCAGAAAGTAGATAAAATATGTTCACAAAAATTGAACCATAAACAATGAGATAATATGTAACAGGATGTCAAAGGAAAAAAGCTATAACATTAATATTTAACTATTTTAATTACAATAAAATCTTTGAAGGAATTTAACCTGTTAGAAGATATTTCTAAAATAAAATAGCCATTTCTAAATCTACATTCCAAAACCTGTGAGTACTTATTCTTAGGAACTTTATAGGAAAAAATAAAAAGCTACTGAGGTCTTGTAGGCTTGAAAATAAGCACTTTCTTTTGTATGTACGTGTGGGGGGGGTACTGGAGAGTGAGCTCAGTGGCATTCTACTCCTAGTTACACCCTCAGCCCTAATTTATTTTATATTTGAAAAAATAGGGTCTCACTAAGTTGCTGAGACAGGCTTCAAAACTGCAATCCTCTTGCAATAAATACTATCATTTTCCTCTACCCCCCAAAATATTTTAAAACATCTTGAATAACAGTCAGATTCCTTGATACACAGATTAGAAAATACATTACTTAGCACCTGATCAAAGTCTATTAATGTAGTAAATTTATAGCTCTACTCTAATTTAGTGGGAAAACATTATGGATTTTCTAATTGTCAATCAGGCAACTGAATTTTTCTGTATCCAGATAACTTTCTCTGTATGTGCTTTCTTTATAAAAGAGATGCATTTAATCTCCTGTATATATCCCTATCCACATTTTTCAGGTTCTTGGATGGTCCGTTATATTTAGCAACAGGGCAGCCAGTAAACTTCTGGATAAACATCTGAGCATCCTCCCATAGTGTTACTGTAGTCATGATATTAAACAGACATAATGCTGAGAGATCGGGAAAATAACAGAGGCAGAGTTATAGAGTTTGAGAGATAGACTTTACCTTAGAGAAATTCTAGTCAAAGTCTTATGTTATCATGAACAAATTGAGGATCAGTGGAAAATGGCTTATTCATTGTCTCACAGTCAGTGGCAAAAAATATTTCTCTGAGCCCAATGTAGCCTATGATGCCAGAAGCCAAAGGAAATTAAAACAACTCTTTATAAAATAAGTAAATAAAAAAGAAATAAAGAAAGAGAAAGAAAAAACATCATTATTAGTTCTGACTTTATTACTAACTGATTATTAATAAGCCTAAGAAAAAATGGATGAATTGTGACTAATTCCATCCCTCACTTGTCCCCCAAAAGCATTCCTGGCAGTTGGCAAATCCCTTTATATTCAGTCATTTCTCATGAAAGTTTTGTGAATTAAATGGCCATGGCATCTGAATATAAAGGTTAGGACCTGAATAAAGTGGGTGTTTACTTTAAAACCATGATTCTTCCCATTAACAAAAGGCTTAACTCCTCAATCCCTTTAACTGTGACTTAAGATGCTATACTTCAAAAAGCAGAAGCCATCTCTTTAGATTCTTGATGGTTTCCTTTGATAAGCAGAAACCTTTGAGTGAGTTTGATACCATCTCACTTGTTAATTCTTGCTTTAATTTCTTGGGCTTTGGAGGTCTTGTTGAAGAAGTTACTACCTGTGCCTATATGTTGGAGTGTTGAACCTGTGCCCTCTTCCAATAGTTTCACAGTCTCTGGTCTGATTTCCAGGTCTTTGATCTATCTTAATTCTTGTGCATGGTAAGAGGTAAGGATTTATTTCCATCTTTCTTTTTTATTTTTATTTTTTGCTTTTTTATTTTTTTGAATTTTTTATTGCTGCATTGTATTTATACATCAGCATAATGAAGCAAAAAACTTGTGTAGACATAAATGCACACATCACCCAGCCAGTTCCCACCCCACTCCCTCCCCATCCCTCCCTCTCATGCTTCGCTTAGTGGTTGGCTATGATATGAATAAATGCATCGTGCATTTTAAAGAGTTTTCTTCTCCCCCACCCACACCATCCCCACAGTTAGGTTGCCTTATTTGCTCCTCTACTCCCATCTTTCTACAAATGGATAGCCAGCTCTCCCAGCACCATTTGTTGAAAAGACTGTTTTATCTCCAACATATGAGTTTGGCCCCTTTGTCAAAGATCAATTGACTATAAGTGTGTGGGTTTGTTTCTGTATCATCTATTCTGTTTCATTGGTTTGTGTGCCTGTTATTGTGTTAGTACCATGCTGTTTTAACTACTATTTCTCTGTAGTATAATTTGAAGTGAGGGATTGTGATGCCTCCTTTATGGTTCTTATTGTTCAGCATTGCTTTGGCCATTCTGAGTCTTTTATTTCTTCATTTGAAATTCATTATAAAGCTTACAGAATGGGAGATCTTTACCAGATACCACTCTGATAAAGGGCTGATACCCAGAATATACAAAGAACTCAAAAAGACTCTACACTAGCAAAAACAAATAACCCAATTAAGAAATAGAAAACTGAATTTAATAAAAACTTCACAAAAGAAGAGATACAAATGGCCAATGGATACATTAAAAAACGTTCATCATTAGCTATGAGGAAGATGAAAATGAAAACGACACTGAGATTCCAACTAACCCCAATGAGAGTGCCAACAAAAAGAAGTCAAATAACAACAAATGCTGGCTAGGATGTGGGGAAATAGAAACTTTTTTACATTGTTTGTGGGAGTGCAAACTAGTTCAGCCACTTTAGAGATCAGTGTGGTGATTCCTTAGAAAACCGGGAATGGATCCTCCATATGATCTGGCTGTACCACTCCTGGGTATCTTTCCAAAGGGGCTGAAAGCAGAGATCTACAGTAACATATACATACCCATGTTCATAGCAGCACAATTCGCAATAGCCAAAATATGGGACCAAACTAGGTCTCTATCAACAGATGAATGAGTTGCAAGATTATGGAAAATACAAACAATGGAATTCTACTCAGCAGTAAAGAAGAACAAAATAATGTCATTTGAAAGAAGATGGAAAGACCTGGAGAACATTATGCTAAGTGAGATCAGCCAAGCACAGGAGAAGGGACATATGTTTTCTCAAATAAGCTCAAGCTGAGGAGTATTAGGGATACCAAAGAAACTCCAGATAATGGAAGAGAAACCTCAGCAAAGCCGAAACGTAGGGGTAAGGGAGTAAGAAGGCTGAGATTAATAAATGGAAAAGCTACATCCAAATATGTGTATACATGTGAATATAACATTGTTGACCTGGATACTCAGTATTGGGAGAAAAAGGGTGAAGGGGGGGCATTAAGTACTGTGGGAATATATGGCACTGTCAACATGATCCACATTATAATGTGGGACTATAGTACACAAATAAAATAAATAAATAAATAAAAAACAAAAACATAACCTGTATTTTTGTGTAGGATTATATATTTTAGGGCTGTAGTTTGAAATATCTCTATGTTTAATTTTTTATCAAGTGTATGAGTTATATAAAAAAGGGGTATTATTGTTTATGTACACAGATATACAGTAAGTGAACATATATACCAGGCCCTAAATGCACACATATATAAATTATACTGGACACACATAAACACCCATTTAAGGTTATTTTTCAATAAGAATAATAGATATAGCCCTGTTATGCCATCCATTGGGAAGAGGAATGTACATATGTAATTATTTTAAAATATACTCATGATGATTTTATGACTCTAATGTTTTATATACAATAAATTGTTCACCATAAACAAAAAACAAAAACAAAGCAGAGGCCAGTGCTGTGAGCTAATTTTTTAGGTCCTAGCAAGGCCAGGGCAGCATTCTTCAGGCAGGTACACATGCCCTTCTATGTTAGACTTCTCATAACCCCTTTTATAAGGTAAGTCACTCACACTTGAGCCTGAAAGACAGGGCTGTTGAGGATGAACTGTTTGGTTTTGTTTTTGTTGTTGTTGTTCTTGTTTGTTTTTTTATTTTAATTTATTTTTATTTGTGCATTGTAATCATACATCACACTGGAATACAAGACTTGAGAGGATATACAAGCACACATCATCCAATTAGCCCTCATCCAGTCCCCATCCCATTCCCTCCCCCTCCCTCAATCCCATGCTTGTTTGGTGATAACTTTGATACATTTGTTTAGGTACGTCTTGAGTTTTAAAGAGGTTCCATCCTCCCCTATCCCATACCCTCTGATTGGTCACCTTAATTGCTTCGCTATAGGGCCCTTTCTATAACTCGACTTCTTCCTGTTACCCCTCTCCTCCTAGTTATTGCCGATTAGGGGAAGCATCTGGTTTTTATTTTCTGCGAACTGTTTGTTTTTCTTAGGCCATTGCTAGAAAACTGGGAGCTCTCTTCTAAAAAAAAGATGGAGGAGCCAGGTATGGTGGTGCATGCTTATAATCTCAGCATTTAGGAAGCTGAGGCCAGAGGATCATGGTTCATGGACACCTCAGCTACTTAGCGAGGCCCTTCACAACTCAGGGAGACCCTGTAACAAAATGAAAGTGGACTAGAAAATAGGGATGGTTGTAGTTTGGAGGTACAATGCCCCTGGGTTCCATACCCAGTACCACAAAAATAAAATAAGAAAAATAAAAAAAGTTGTGTGTTACACTTTTAGCTTATTCAAAGGGCTTGACAGATAAAAGGTTTTTGTTGTTTCTTTAAAACTTCTAAATTTAGTGCTAGAATATTGTCAGAGTTAGAGAACTAAGGATGAGATCTATGTCATGTCAATATTACTCTCAACAGTTTTTTGAGTTAAAACTAAAAATGTTGTTTTCCACTTGGGCACATTCTTCAACTGGATTTTCTGTTGAAATGTTCTAGAAATATTTATCCACATATTTAAATCTGCCATAAATTGACATCAAGAACATGAAAAAAGTCAAGGAAAATGGAAATATAATTATTAATTTGAATTTAGCATGTTTTGAGTATGATGGGATTGCACCAACTGAATATTATATTGAGCAAAACTGGAAACATTTTCTAACTCAACAAATATTCACTGAGCAACATTTTTATGTATGATCTAGATGTAGTGTTCTGCTAAGAGTACTTCTATGACGTGATACAACCCTGCGGCATGTTTCTTTCCTTCAGAACAATTATTATATAGTACATATATGTAGGACTATGTAGGATGAAGTGATAAGTACATAACTGACTAGGGTGGGATAAAAATTATAAAAAATCACCATATAAATCAAATTTTATGGGTCAGAGCTTCTTGAAAACTGAATTAGGGTGCACCTATCAGAGTGAATAGAATTCCAGTCAATAGAGTGACTGGAAGAGCAGAAGAATAAGGACTATTCCAGTAAAAAGATAAGAGTAAAAATTGTATTTACATTAAAAGATATAATGTACCATCATAATAAATAACTTGAATTACATTGTCATATCAAAAGACTAGAAAAATCATTTGGCAAACTCTAGAATATTCATATGATGATAAATACTCAAGAAAATAAAAATAGTGAATGTTCTCAATCAGCTGAAGAACATCCTTGAAATCATGGAATTAAATATAATATTATTGTTTAACTGTTAAATACTTTTCACTATGATCAAGAATGAGACAACCAGCTGGGCATGGTTGTGTATTCCTGTAATACCAGTCCTTAGGAGGCTGACACAGAAGAATTGCAACTTCCAAAACAGCCTCAGAAATGTAGCAAGATTCAAAGCCAGCCTTGAACCTATAATCCTGCTTTCTCAGCCTCCCAAATAGCTGGGATATTATGGTGGTGCACACCTGTAATCCCAGTACTTGAGAGCCTGAGACAGAAAGATTACAGGTTCAAAGCCAGCCTCAGCAATTTAGCAAGACCCTATTTCAAAACAAAAAAGAAATAATAAAATAGGGCTGGAGATATAGCTCAAAGGAAGAATGCCCCCAGGTTCAATCCTCAGTTCCCAACCTCCAAACACATGAAAAAACTGATGGCCAATAAGATAAATGACGAATAAAAATGTCTAAGGGCTGGGTGTGGTGGCGCACACTTGTAATCCCAGCATTTGGGAGGCTGAGACAGGAGGATCATGCTTCACAGACGGCCTCAGGTACTTAGTGAGGCCCTTTGCAACTCAGTGAGATCCTGTTTCAAAATAAAAAATAAAAAGTAGGACTGAGCCAGACATGGTGGCTCACACTTGTAATCCCTATATTCAGGAGGCAGAGACTGGAGGATCACGGTTCTTGGACAGCCTCAGCTACTTAGTGAGGCCCTCTGCAACTTAGTGAGACAGACCCTGTTTCAAAATAAAGAATAAAAAATAGGGCAAGGGGTGTAGCTTGGAGGTTTAATGCCCCTGGGTTCCATCCCCAGACCCCCCCCACCACACACACAAAAAAAAAGTAGAAGTAGGACTGAGGGTAGAATGTCTGTGGGTTCTATCTCCAGTACTGCAAAAAAAAAAAAAAGAAAAAAAAAAGTCTGAGTAATGGACCTAGAGGATATTATGTTAAGTAAAATACAGAAAGAAACATATTACATAATCCAATCTAAAAAAGAGGGTCAAATATAAGGAGGATAAAGCAATGATCCCCCAGTGGGGGTAAGGTAAGAAAATGAGAAAATATAGGTGAGAGGATAAAAAGCAGAAACATGTTGAAGCATATAATATACAACATAAAGGCTATAGTTAGTATACGGTATTCAGAAGTTTTGCTAACTGATTAGATTTTAGCTTTCCTTGTCATGGCACAGGCAGGCAAGGGTTGATAACTATGTGAGATGATGGATATGTTAACCCACTTCACTAAAATAACCAGTTTATAATGTATACATTTTTCATAACACATACGCCCTTGATATACACAATAAAATAAATATTCCCTAAATATACACAATAAAATACATTTAAAATGACCAAAATATTTGAATTGACATTTCCCCCAAAAAATGATATGTGGAGGGTTTACTTTAAAAATAATATTCAATATAAATTGTCATTAAGAGAATGTAACTGGAGACCATGATGTGATACCACCTCACATTTATAATGATCAAGGATGGTGTTATTAAAACAAGACTGAGCCAGGCATGGTGGCACATGCCTGTAATCCCAGTTCTTGGGAGACTGAGACAGGAGGGTCTCAGCTTCAAAGCTAGCCCCAGCAACTTAGTGAGACCCTGTTTCTAAATAAAAAAATAAAATAGGCTGGGACTATAGCTCAGAGTTCAATCCCTATCACCACACACAAAAAAGGACAAGGCCAGGTGCAGTATAGCATACCCATAATTCCAATACATGGGAGGTTGAGATAGGACAGCCTCTTCAAATTAGCAAGACTCTCAACACCTAGACCCTATTTCTTTCTTTTTTTTTTTTCTTTTTGAAGTACTGGGGATGGAACCCAGGAGTTTTCTACCTCTGAGATATATCCCCAGCCCTTTTTTTTAATTTCTCATTTTAAAATAGGGTCTCACTGAGTTGCAAAGGGCCTCACTGAGTAGCTGAGGCTGTCTGTGAACCCTATTTCCAAACAATAAAAAAGAGAAAAAGAAAAAGGGCTAGGGATGTATCTTGGAGACAAAACGCATCTGAATTCAATTCCCAGTAAAACACACACACACACACACACACACACACACACACACACACAGTAATAATGAGGGCTAGTAAAAGAGGAGAGAAAGTTTAGATATGTCTGAAAATGTTACATATAGGATTACCATATGACCCAAGAATTATGATCCTAGGAAGATTCTCAAAAAAAAAATGACCACATAAAAATTTGTATATCAAAGTTCACAACAACATTATGCCTAATACCAGAAAGTGGAAACATATACACAAGTAAACTTCAAAATCATTATTTAAAAGAAGTTAGCCACAGACATAAAAATGTTTTGATACTACCTATATGAAATGTGAAGGAGAGGCAAACCCAAAGAGAATGTAGCTGAATGTTGGTCTCTGGCTAAGGGCTTAGGGGTGAAGGAGTAAAGGAAGGGATGGAAATTTGATTGCCAGTAGGTACAAGGGGTGTCTTCCAAGTGTGAAAAAATAAGTTCTAAAATTAGAAGACTTAAAAACGTCATAATAGAGTGATGGTTGCACAATTCTGTGATATACTAAGAGCTATTGAACCATTTACTGGGTTTACTTTATTATATAAAAATTATATCTTTTTTTTTTAATTTTATTTTATTGGTGCACTGTATTCATACATCATAGTGTGATACAAACTTTTGTAGACATACATGCACACATCGCCCAGTCAGCCCCCACCCGATCCCCACCCCATTCTCTCCCCATCCCTCCCTCCCATGCTTGGCTTAGTGGTTGACATCTAGTATTATAGCAATTTATCCAAAATTAAAAATGATAATCTCACATAACAGTTTCATTTGTCTGATACCAAGCTTTTGATGACTTAAAGATAACATTTCAATATTTCTTTTTGCTTTCTTTCTTACCAGAGAATATTTTTTTTCTTTTTTTTAGGTGAAACTATCATATATTTATTTTTCAGAAGAAAATCTATCCTGATATGGAATATGGACTCTAGATACCCAAAACAATCTCGAAGCAAAAACAAAGCTAGAAGATGTATATTTTCTGATTTCAAACCATATAAAGCTACAATAATTGAAACAGTGTAGTACTGTTCTAAAGGCAGATATATAGACCATTGGAGTTAAATACAAGCCTAGAGCTAACTTCTTCCCTATATTGTCAAGTTATTTTTGACAAGGTTTCCACGAACATTTGGTGGTGGAAATAATAATCTTTTAACTAAATATTGTTGAAAAATAATAATTACATGGAAAAGAATAAAATTGGACCCTTACCTAATCCCACATACAAGTATTAACTCAAACTAGATAAAAGACCTAAATATAAATCTTAAGACTATAAACTTTTAGGAGAAAATCTGGGTCATAAAACCTCACAACATTGAAATTGGCAATGATTTCTTGGATATGATTTCAATGGCACAGGCAACAGAAGAATATACAAACTCCCTAAAAAATAAAAGAAAATATTGTATATCCAAAGACAATGTAAACAGAGTTAAAAGTTACTAATAGAATTGGATAAAATATTTCCAAATGCTATATCTGAAGGTATATTAATATTCCAACTAGAAATCCTAAAAATTAACAACAATAAAGGCAAACAATACAATTTAGAGATAGGTAAAAGACTAACATAAATAATGAATCTCCACAGATAACCAATCTTAGTTGTCTGTTGGATGGAAACTCTTATTTCTCTGGTTCTGGTGAGTGTTACCTATTTCTTCTTTGTAGTTAATCTCTTTGAGTATTTTCTCTAGCGCTGGTTTTGAAGACATAAATTCCTTCAGTTTCTGTTTGTCATGGAAGCTTCTTATTTCTCCATCTAATTTGATAGAAAGTTTTGCTGGATAGGAAATTTTTGGCTGGAAGTTGTTTTCTTTCAGAGTTTGGAATATGTTACTCCAAGCCCTTCTGGCTCTCATGACTTGGTTTGGGAAGTCTGGAGTGATTCTAATTGGTTTGCCTCTGAATGTCAGTTGGCCCTTTGTTTTTGTTGCCTTTAAGATTCTCTGCTTGGCTTCCACATTGGTCATTTTGACAATTATATGGCGTGGGGATCCTCTTCTCGGATCCTGTCTAAAGGGAGTTCTATAAGTTTCCTGGATCTGTGTATCAACCTCTTGCTCTATATTTGGAAAATTTTCTGCTATTACTTCCTTGAAGAGATTGTTGATCCCTTTGGTATCACTTTCTTTTCCCTCCTCTATTCCAATTATTCTTAGGTTAGCTCTCTTAAGATGGGCCCATATTTCTTCAATGTCAGATTCCTGCTGTTGGATATCTTTTTCTAGATTAGAAACTATGCATTCATTTTTGGAATGATCATCTTCTAAGAGCAAGATTCTGTTCTCCATGTGGTCTAATCGGTTGTTTGTGCTTTGAATTGAGGCCTTTACTTCATTAATTGCATCCTTTATCTCTTTTTGGCTCTCTCTGAGTTCTTTTCGAAGCACCTCTATTATTTCTACAGTTATTTTCCTGATTTGATCTTCTAGAAATCTCTGATTTTCTGTTTTATCAGGTTCGGATGTTGTGGGGTTGTGCACATTCATTACTTCAGTGTTATTCCTCTTTCCCATGATTTCGGAGGTTTGTGCCTTCTCTGGGTTCTTCCCTTGGGTCACTATGGGTTCACTTAAGGTGCTCTGGATCTCGAGTCTGTATTATCTCAGACCCTACTACTCCTTTACTGGGTTGTATCACAGAGTCTCCGACCCAGGGAGTCGATAGAGGCTGCTTTAACCTATGGGGGGTGCCAGGTTGCACGTTCTCCTATGGTGTGATATCTCTGCCACCACCACTCCCTCACTGGGTCAAGTCCCAGGAGGCACAATACTGGGATTTCTCCTCTGTGGCCCGCAATTTGACTCACTGTCCTTGAGTACGTAGATGTAGCTGTACTGGACTCGGTGAAATCACTGCTGCTGCCGCCGCCGATGGCAATATGGCGCCTCTGCCACGCCCTCGGCCATGAGGCTGGCGTATTTTTTCTTCTCTGGTTTTGATTTCCACTCTGAATGCCTGCAGCGTGTGCTGAGCTCAGCCACTGGGAGCTTTAAATGCTGTCTGCGCCGAAAGATCCCGCCTGGCTGTTCCGCATCGGCTCACCTCGGCTTGCTGTAGCCGTCCACTGAGTTCACCGCTGCCGCCGGCAGTATGGCGCTGCTGCCGCGTCCTCGGGCGCGTGTGTCTCCTCTGTGGCCCTGAGCTCTGTTCTCAGTCCGTTTTCTCTCTGGAGCCTGGTGGTTTTTTTGTTTTTCTGGTGATGGTGTTTTCTGGCTATGAAAGGCGCTCTTTTTGTGGTAATGGAGATTGGTTGTTAGCGGGACTCTTAAGCCCCGCTTTTCTCGGTCGCCATCTTCCCGGAACTCTAAAAATTATATCTTTATGAAGGATTAAAGAAAGACTATTAATGCTTGAGCTTGAGCCATGATCCTCCATAGTTTTCCAATGTAAAGTGGGATAAAAATACTTATTCTACAGAATTATTGATAAAATTCAAATAAAATGTTGCTTTCCTCTATGTAACCCACTCTGTCTAGGAGATAGATGACATTAAAGGCCCAGCAGTCATACATTTTATTGACCTCCTATTTGTACCAGGCATTCTGAAAGTGGGTCAAAGCAAATAGTAGGCAAAGCAGTCATGGGTCCTGCCCATGTAGCGTTTACTATCTAGGGGAAGATATGACATTATTCCAATATTCATAAAATATTTTATCTCATCATATTATGAATGCTTCAAAGGAAAACTACAAGGTCAGATAAGAATATTTCACTTGAAGTCATGAGTTCATTTGGGAGTTTTGCAGGGGATCTGATTTGGGGTGGTGTTAAGAAAGTGTGTCCCAAGGAAGTATTTCCTCAGGCATGACTAAGAGTTAACCAGATAAAGGGAAGGAGACAGAGCTTTTCAAACAGAGTAGTTTGCTCAAAGGTGTGGATGGAGAATGCACAGAGCAGGCAAATGCCTGCAGGAAAAGAAATGGGACAGGGGAGTCCACAAAGAAGCAGCTAACCTGCAGAGGCCAGGGGAAATCTTAAGAAATTCAAGAGTTGAATGTCAAAGAGAGTTATTAGAGAGGGATGATCAGGATCACACTTGGAGTTTATAGAGTATCCATACTATAAAGACTGGGTAGAAGACAATTATTCAGTAAAAGAAACTGAAAAGGAATAGTGAAGGAGGAAAACACAGGGGAAATTTTATCATGGAAACAAAAGCGGTGTCCAGAGCCAGTCATGTAGCTCAGTGGTGGTGTGCTTGCCTGATATGCATGAGGCCCTGGGCCTGGTTCCCAGCACCACAAAAACAAAATAAGTATTCAGAATAGTTTCAATATTATTGGTTGCTGGTTGATGATGGGAATTCTATCAAGAAGGAGCCTAAAAAAATGTCCAATAGATGTAATAAACTGAAGTCAGGGTTGACCCTAGCAATTTTTATTTCTATGAATTTCCTGAGTATGAAATCAGAATGTAATATTTGAGAAAATGGGAAATGGGGTCAGTTTATACCGTATATCTCATGGTTGTTGTGAAAGAAGAGAGATAAAGAAATGGGCTAAAAGGAATTACTTTTATGGTCTTAAAGACAGAAGACACTTGAGTGTATATCTAAAAAACAATGAGAAAGACCCACTAGAGAAGGTAGAGATGACAGATACTCTCTACCCACTAGAGAAAGACCCACTAGAGAAGGTAGAGATGGTAGAGTTTTCAGAGGTGGGGAAAATATGCAAGACATAAAAGTGAGAGAAAGGGAATCAGAGCAGGTGCATACATATGGGTAGTTTGGGATCATGAATTGAAATAACTGTTTAAAGGCTTCTATTTGAGGTGCCGTAAGTGCTGTGTTCATGTATGTCATTGTCAATATGATTTACATTATGATGTGAGACTATAATGCACCAATAAAAGCATGTAAAATTAAATAAAAGCTTCTATTTGAATTGATAAGAGACAGGTCCCATCATGTACCAAAAATGAGGGTGAAGATGATGTGGTTAGAGTTTGAGGAAAATCTAGCATGTTTAACATAGTGATTGTAGGCAAGCATGGTCAGAATTCCAAGCAATTCTGGGAGCTCAGGAATATAACATGGCTCTGCGTATACTGATGTGAGTCTTTCCTGGTGTTGTGTTCCTTCACTACTGCTCCTTTGCTCAGGTGCAGGCAAAGAGATGTGACATATTTTGGAACATTGTAAGATAGAAATAATGCAAATATTAAGAAACAAAAGAGTTTAGATTTGTTTAGAGAGATAAGAAATGAAGATCCAAAGAATCAAATACCTCAAGGTGAGCACAGTGAAGAAAGACTGATATGGAGAGGGAAGACCATTATCAGCATTTGTGATGATTTGGAGGTGTCACCGCATTTGAATAGCAAGTTGTATGGGTGGGGAATAGTGATTAGGAGTTGAAACAATCATCTACAGTAACATAAAGTGCGGCAGACTGGCTCAGTCGGGAATAATAAATCCAGCACTGAATATGGCCACTGAGTCCGTTCGAGATCGAATTTTCTCAGAAAGGTGTGCAAAGGCTTCGGGTGCAGTTCTGCAGCCACTTATCTGCAGCTATTTTTTCCCTTTTTCTGAAATAAACTCCTTTAAGTTCCTATTCATGGCACTAAAAGTGGAGATTCCTCTCCAGGAAAGAATCTGACATGGACAAATGCCTCTAGTACAATTGACACTTTATTACAAGAACCCAGAAAATTTATATCCTTCACCAGTGAGATTAATAGTAAAAAAAAAAGAAAAGAAAGAAAAAGGAGTGTAATCACCACAAAACAATAGTGAAGGACATATAAACAAAGTAAAAAGACACTAGTCTGGCATTCAAGAGATTAGCTCCGGATCTTGTGACCAAATCTAGCCCCCTGTCCTTGAGCCCCCTGCCCTTGCAGACAGGTGGCTCCAAAGGGCAAGTTCCAGAAGGCACAGGCATTCCCAGGGCTTGGAGAATACAGCCTCTCATGGAATCTCCTTTAACTTTTTAGAACTTTCTGTTTCTAGGGCTTAGTCCATATGGCAGGCATGGGGAGATATGGTGATCCAAGGGGATGCGATGGAGGTCTCCCAGGTTTCGTCCGCATTGCCATCCAAAGTCTGAAAGCTTAAACAAGCTCACAAAACAGTTGAGCAGATAAACACCAAAAAGTAACATGAAGTTTTTAGATTTAGTTGTCAGATGTACTTCTCTAGCTGCTGAGCATTTTTCCTCAAACAATAGGCTTATTAGAAGCCTATTCCTCTTTTAATAATCCATATTCCTATCACAGACCCTCTGCAACTTCCTTTTCTTTTCTGATTACCCTGATTCTCTCTTTCCCATTTGGGACAATCTTAGGATAAGCTCTTCTTCATATAAAAATCCTTTCTTATTCTCACCGTATTTCCTTTCTTTCACACTTACACATTTAATATATCTGTCCTTTGTTCTGACATATTAATTTCTTAATCACGTGGCACCTCCCTGTCTCAGCAGTGTACATACTGGGTGTAAAGGTCAAGAATCTTCCTGGCCTTCAGCTCTATTGTATTGGGCAGTATTGGCTGCTCATCAACTAGGCTGCTTTCAAGTCACACACAAAGTTTATCTTCTCTGTATCTAGGCTGGATCACAAGGAGAGGGGGTAAACAGAGGCACCAGTTGCCTCCCTTACAAGTTTTTAGGGCTAATGGGTTCAGCTGACTCTTAAGGCTTTTACTGTAGGTTAATGATTAGAATAAAGGTCAGAGATAGAGGGGAAATCTGCATTTGTAATTGCTGTGACTAGAATGCTTCCACAGCATCTGAATTCTGACTAGATTTTATTACCATTTGAGCAAAGCCGAGGGCATTTAGAGGCTTAGACAAATTACTAGAAAATTTATTTTCCATGGACTCAGTTTCTCTCACAGTCCTGATCTTACATCACCGGAGCAATTCTTGTGGAAAGTTAAAAGAATCATTACCAAAAGAATAATAGTTATGAAAGAATATCTAAGAGTGGGGGAGTACTTTGGCCAGAGACAACACTTCCCCTCAGGGCTCCGCTTACTTTAAGCTTTAGCCAATTTCCTGCGTGGGAAATCTTCACGCAGATGCCGAGGAAAAGGAAGTAATGGCGGCAATAAAGAGTCAGTGTCACAGTTTTACAGTTGTAAGATTACAGCTCTTCGTGTTGAAATCATACTTTCTTCTACTGTATCATCTTATCCTTTTTTTCAATTTCTGAAGATTAGCATTTTTGTCTGGTAACATCAGATGCTAATAGGAAGAATCAGAGATCCAGAGGGAAAAGGCAGAGAAGAAAATATTTCTGCAGTTAGATGGAAAATTTTTCTGTAGTAACCTAGAAGTAGAAAGCTGGTGTAAGTTTATTTGTGTCTCAGAATTCTGTAGCTTGCAATAGGTGTTGTAAATTGAAAGCATGACTGTTACTGGCTGAATCTTAATGGGATGAATTTTATAAACTAAATCATAAAGAAAAATTAAAATCATCATTTACTAAAGATGGCCAATAAAATAAAAAATAACAGTAGTGACAGAAACTACCATTTATTAAAAACCTTAAGCTGTCTAATCATTCCCACATTATGTAATTCAGCTATTTCAATATAAAAATTTTAAAATACATATGTAATTTCAATTTTACTTTAAGAAACTAAAAAGCCAGAAAGTTTTAATTATTTGTTCAGGTTACTCAACTACCAGCAGAACAAGTTTTTAAATGTCAAGGTCTGTCTTCTTTTCACTGTGTCAAACTCAGAGTCACACATAAAATTTATATATATATATATATATATATATATATATATATATATATGTGTGTGTGTGTGTGTGTGTGTGTGTGTGTATTTGAGTGTGTAATGTATGTTTGTATAAATTCATCCATAAAAATGTAAGTTAGGTAACTTAAAAATTTTCTGTTTTAATGTACAAAGATACAGAGGCACAAAAAGGCCACAGTATTATTAATATTTTGCTATAGTTTTCTTAGGAAAAGAGACAAATTGAAAAACTTTATCACAAATTTGGAAGGCTGTGTCATAAAACATATGATTACAGAATTTTAGAAAGAGAAATTAAATTAATAAAAATTTTTTGCCAGAGATGTGCAGTCCATGAATACAAAATATAACTATAAAACCTACTGAATACATTCCACTTGTAAGAATATGAGTGTATGAATAGTCTTTGGGCTAAATTTATAATTATGCCACATCATACATTTTCTTAAGCCCTCTTCATATTTGTCTAAATTTTAAAATGTGCTCTTCCAAGAATTGCTTCAGGGAGGAATAGCTAATAAAGACATTAAAAAGAGATTCCTCGTGACATTGCAATTTATATTGCATGTTTTACAAAGTCAGCCAAAAAATTTTAAGATGTCACCCAAAAACTGTATGGCTCATATCAGCTCCTGAGAAACCAAATATTGATTTTTCTAGTCAGAGATATACAAAACCTTCCTTAGATGAGGTCACACTAATAAATACCTAAGCCTTAGCTCCCCAAAGGTAGATTTGGGGCAATATCAGCAGAATCACATTGAATAATCTCCCTTATTTTGATACTTCTTTTGAGAGCAATAATTTTTAATGGGGGGGAACTACAAACACTTAGTGTTTTTTAGAGCAATGTCAGAACCTTAAATTACACTCACGAACAAGTAGTGACCAATGCAATCTGGGTTGTGATGTACTGTGTGATGTAATTATTCACTTAAACCTTATATCATGCACTGGAGAACAGAAAATCAAGTTAGTAACACTTCCAAAGAAGTATGTGAAGAGTGGTGAGACACCTAAATTCAGTCAGTTACAGAGACATTTACCTTTTAAAAATTATTAGTTAAGACATTAATTAAAAATAGTGCATTTGAAAACATATCGGGCTATTAAATATATATATATATATATATATATATATATATATATATATATATATATATATATATATATTTTCACCCTGCAAATTCAAATATTCCTAGAAATTCTCAGGACATATAATATAATAAATTAACTATTGACTATTTGTCATCCATTCACTATTTGCTCCATATAGAAAATATTATTATGTAAGATAAGAATATTACCTCAATAAAGTTATAGAGTGAATTCTTATGGAATTTTATTTTTTACAAATTTATCATTTTATAATATGTGTTACATATGCTTTCATATATAAAGAAAACAGAAGAAATCATACAATATTGACATTTTAGTGACAGCAATTTTTTTTTTTTTTTTGGTAGTGCTGGGGATGAAACCCAGAAACATTCTACCTCTGAGCTATAACCCCAGCCCTATTTTTTATTCTTTATTTTGAAACAAGTTCTCTCTAAGTTGCAGAGGGCCTCACTAAGTGATGGGGTGTGTCCATATGGCGCCTAAGGAGATGCAGCCTCCCTAGGCCTGAGCGGCCTGCAGCCTAAGGCAAAACTTTAAATAAAGTGATTCAGCAGAAAAGGGCCTAAGATGGTGCCTGGAGGAAGCTATGAAGGCGTGGTTTCCCCATTCATTATGGGTGGGGAGACTGAGCAGTTTTTCCCTTTTTAACTTTAAAGGAGCTTTCCGCACACATGAATGGCTCATGTACTGGCCTGGGATTGGCTGTGAACTACGTGCTAGTGATCTTTATTCCGATAGGCTAGGCTATTTCCCATGGGAATTCCCCTCGTGGTTTGGTGCTATATATATGATTGCTTGGAGAAAAATAAACAAGATCTTGCTTGACTTGACTCCTGGATCGTGGGTGTGTGTTCGAGTAGTCGGTACTCATCATCTCGCCAGGCCCCGCCGCTGTTGGGCTGGATTCCTGACAACTAAGTAGATGAGGCTATCTGAGAACTTGTGATTCTCCTGTCTCAGTCTCCCAAATATTGGCATTACAAGCATGTACCACCATGCCAGGTCAAGTGACTGCAATTTTGATTCCCTATTATTCCCTCTTAGGTAGCAATAAACTGACTATTTCCATATACTTCCAAATTGCTCCTTTCTTGAATATGTAGTGCTAGCTCACATTCTTATACATGCAATAAAAATCCAAGAATGCCACTTCCTGATAAATCTCTAGGAACTAGAATAGAAGAAATCTCCCTTAGCCTGATAAAGTCAATTAAAAAACACACACACACACACAGTTTTAACCAACATACCTAGAAGGGTAAATATTTTCCTCTAAAAGTGGAACCCAAACTGGGATATTCAATCTTACCTCTTCAATTGAACACTGTGCTAGAAATATTAGCCAGTTCATTAAATAAAGAGAAATAAATGTGATACAAATTGGAAAAGGTAAAGTGAAACTGTTCCTATGCACAAATGTTATGATTACTCATGTAAAACAAATACAAAAAAATCTATAAAGATCTTCTCAATCAATACATGAGTTTACTATATTTGTAGAATATAAAATGTGTTTGTATGTGTTTGTGATCAAGAAAATAAAACACAAGTGTAATTTTAACAATAGATGCACTAGTAAAATAAATTGAAGAATTAAAGATAAAGACATACTATATTCGCTCAGTTAGAAGAATTGACGTATTAGACATGTCAATTCTTCAAGAACTTATAAAAAGGTTTAATGTGATTCTAAACAACTTTCTCATATATCTTTTATGTTTATTTCATCTGATTTCAAAATTTATGTGAAAAGGAAATGGAAGTAAAACTGAAATAATTTTTAAAAGCTTAAAATTGGAAGATTTATACCTGGTTCTAATGTTTATTACAAAGCTTTAGTAGTGAAAATAGTGACACTAGAGAAAAAAGTGACACATAGATCAATAGAAGAAAATAAAGAGTCTAAAAATAAACCTGCACAAAAATGACCAACTGAATTCATACAAAAGCTCAAATATAAATCAGTGAAGAATGAATGGTATTCACAACGAATGATGTTGAAGCAATTGGACATTTACACAAAAGAAAGAAAGAGAGCCTGCACAGTGGTACATGCTTGTAATTCTAGTAGTTGATAGGCTGAGACAGGAGGATCGCAGCTTCAAGGCCAGCCTAAACAATTTAGTGAGACCCTACTTCAAAATAAAAAATAAAATGGGCTATGGATATAGTTTGGAAGTGGAAAGCCTTTTGGGCATATTCCCTAGGACCCTTCCCCCCAATAAAAGAGAGAGAGAAAGAGAAACTTGGAAACTTCAACCTAAACTTTACACTTCATAAAAAATTAAATCAGTCAATAGATCAACCTGGATAATAGAAAACTATCAGTTTTAAAAACATATCAGAAGAAAATCTGTATGCCCTTCATTTTGATCAAAGTTCTTATAGAAGAAGCACAAAACACTATTCATAAAAAAATTTGGTAAATTGAACTTCCTAAGAACTGAAAATAAATATTTTCCATTACATAATAAATATATGTATCAAAGCACCACCTAATATCCCATACATGTGTATATATATTTGTATATATATAATTATGTTTTATGCATCACTTTAGAAATAAATTTAATTTAAAATTTTAAAAGGGTTGATATGTGGAACTTTTCATTAGAAAAGTGAAAAGACAAACCACTGACTGTGAAAAGTATTATCGAATCATGTATTCAACCAAGAACTTCTACCCAAAATATGTAAAGGATTCTCAAAGTGTAACGGAAAATAATCTCATTAAAAATGAGAAAAAGATTTGAACAAATATGCTACCAAAGAATAGATGGAAAATAAGCCAATTAAAAATGTATAGCATCACTAGACATTAGAAACGTTCACATTTAAACCACAATGAGATTTATCTACTCATCTATTTAGAATGAAAAACAAAACAAACCTGACGATTCTGAGTGTTGACAATAATGCATGACCACTGGGATTCTCATATATTTCTGATGGGAATGTAAAATGTTATATTTCTTAAAGATATACAATAATGTTTTTTAATTTTTATTGGTGCATTGTAGTCATACATCTTAATGGGATAAAAGACTTGTGGAGACATACATGCACACATCATCCAATTAGCCCTTACCTGATCCCCACCCCATTCCTCTTCATTCCTCCTTCCCATGCTTGGCCTAGTGATTGACTTTGATATTTTTATTTAATTATATCATGTGCTGTAGAAACACAGAATTGCAGGGATCTCCAAAAGGTCAAATCAGGAATGCAACTGTAGAAATTATACTATAATACTTAACTGATATTATCATATTTAACAATAACAGAATATTCTAGAAAAAATGGTACCTATTTTCTTATTAAATACCTGTATTCAAGCGCTAAACTCTATTATGAGGCTGACTAATTACTTCACTGTGAGTCAGCTTTAGATATTAGATATCATTCAAGATCATTTATTATCATTGAATCTAAAGGCCAGGATTCCTAATTGTCTGTGTAAGCATTTATTAGTTTTGGCATATTACTCTAGCTTGTTGGCAAAATATAGATCTTGATTCCAACACATGTAGCATGAGTAAGTCATTCAAGATTTTTCACTTGCACTGGGATAGCCACTTTTATTTAAATCAAACACAGTAATCAGCAGGACAGGAGAATAGGCTAATGTATTCTCTCTCCACAACCCCTATTCTCATTTGCTACTACCTATAATAATTTCCAATGAAATTCATTTCCAGAATTACTTTCTTCCCTCCCATTTGGTCATCCATATCTATATCTATATCTATCCATATATATCTACCTATCATCTATCTATATGCACTGTAGTCATACATCACAATGGAATACAAGACTTGTGAGGATATACAAGGGCACATCATCCAATTAGTTTTTATCCAATCCCCATCTTATTCCCTCCCTCTCCCTCGATCCCATGCTTGATTGGTGATTAACTTTGATATATTTGTTTACATACATCATGAGTTTTAAAGAGATTCGATCCACCCCCATCCCATCCCCTCTGATTGGTCACCTTAAATGCTCCTCTATAGGGCCCTTTCTTCAACTAGATCTCCTCCTATTACATATTTCTTCCTACTTTTTGCATATTAGGGGAATCATCTGGCTTTTTATTTTCTGTGATATTTCTCTGTGTATGCCTCATTGCAAGTTTGATCCCACTCTTGAAGGCCACGGCACTGGCCTAGCCACCTGGCAGACTCTAATTCTGGCCTTGCTGGCTCCAGCACTGGCCTTGCCTCATGGCGGGCTCTGATCCTGGCCTCCCTGGCCCCAGCACTGGCCTCATCCCTTGGCAGGCTCCAATCCCGGCCTGAGGCCCCAGCACCAGCCTTGTCCCACTGCAGGCTGCAATCCCAGCCTTGCTGGCCCCAGCACCAGCCTAACCCCTTGGCAGGCTCCAATCCTGGGCTTTGAGGCCCCTGCACCAGCCTTGCCTCACAGCAGGCTCTGAGCCCAGCATTACTGTCCCCAGCACCAGCCTCACCCCTGGGCAGGCTCCAATCCTGGCCTCCGAGGCACCAGCACTGGCTTTGCCTCATTGCGGGCTCCGATCCCAGCCTCGCTGGTCCCGGCACCAGCCTAACTGCTCGGCAGGCTCCGATCCCAGTCTTGTGGGTCCCAGCACCGGCCTTGCCTCAGGACAGACTCCCATCCCAGCCTTGGTGGCCCTGGCACTAACCTAACACCTTGGCAGGCTCTGATCCTGGCCTTGGAGGCCCAAGCACCGGCCTTGCCTAATGGTAGGCTCTGATCCCGGCCTCATTGGCCCTGTCCTCGGCCTCACCCCTCAGCGGGCTCCGATCCTGGCCTCAGAGTCCCTGGCACTGGTCTTGCTGTGCATCAGGCTCTGGTCTCTGTTACTATGAGCAGATCATCTACAGATATTCCCTTTTTTTTTCTTTCTTTCTTTCTTTTTTCTTTCTTTTTTTTTTTTTTTTTTTGGTGGTACTGGGGTTCCTGGAAACCCTTCTACCTCTGGGCTACACTCCTGGGGACCTGACTTTTTTTTATTAATGTCTATTTTTATTTGGAAACAGGGTCTCTTAAGCCAACGAGTCTTGCCTCAAACCAGCACAATTCTCCTGCCTCCACCTCCCAAGCGCTAGGATTACAAATGTGTGAAATCATACCCGGCATTCTTTCATTTTTTTTTAAATATGAGAAAGCAGAGCATGTCTTTTGCAAAATCTGGGACCCCAAATACCTAGTGACAATAAATTTTGCCTTCCCTCCAAAGGCAGAGGTCCACAGCTTCTCTTGGGAAAGCAGGCTCTGCTGTTCCATGTGCACCCTCCCACTCTGCGCAGAGGAGTGCAGAGGCCATGAGGGCTGATGACTCCCAGAGCACGCAGCATGTAGGCCCATCCTGGCTATGTGGGGCTCCCTTTGATATCCCCCAAACTCTTTTGCCACTTAGCATGTTGTCCAGTCTTCTCAAGCATGTGTAGCAGAAGCAGCCAGTCTACTTTTGGGGAGATTACCTCGAAAGCTCAAAGTGGACTGGGATAGATCTGTCTGCCCCTCCAAATCCTACCTTTGGGGCAATTTCTTCAGGAGATCAAGTTGGGTTGTATCAGATCTCTGCCTCTCCAAAATAACAGCCTCCACCTCTGCTGCATGCACCAGCGCTGGGGCCATTGTGCTGCCACACAGCCTCCCAAATGCTGGGATTACAAGCATGCACCACCACGCCCAGCTCAATATTTTCTTTATTATTTGTTATTATTATTTTTAAGGGGTTTTGAGATCAAGCACTCAGCAGCAATAAATTTTATCTCCCTTCCAAGAGCAGAGGCCCACAGCCCCATCATGAAGAGCAGGATCTGCTGTTCCGGGCGCACTGCAGCCCCAGGCACAGCATAGAAGAGCAGCAGCCAGCCACCCTGAGTTCCCGGGATGTGCGGCTGGGCTCCCCACCCAGCACTGCTTGCCCCCCTCCACCACACCTGGGTCATTTTTCTTACAAGATATGGTGTTAAGAGTCCCCAGCATGCTCAGCTGAAGTGGTCTTTTCTCCAATACCTTCTTGTATGATCCTCCAAAAATTGCTTTCTTGCATGGCTGGCACCTCCTCATCATCTTGCTTCCAATTCCGCCGTATTCACTCTCTTTCCTGCATTCTAGATGGGAAGTTGTGGCTGGAAGTGTCTCATTAAGTTGTCTCAATCCGATATTAAACCAAAATCTGGTCTCCAGGGTTTTCCTGAGGAAAGCTTATCCTTATCGGCAGCCATGATTGCAAGTGCGACCATGGCCGCTGCCATCTTAACCCTCTTCCCATACATATCTTTTAACTCCAAATAAGTATCATTAATAAATTTGTAACAGATCATTTTCTTTTGCTAAAAGTACAGATTCAAGTTGAAATTTATGTGGAAATACTATGACCATTTATGAGTAATAAAAGAAGTGGTGTTTTTCAAATACCAGAAAATTTTCCAAAATTAAGACATTTGTATTCTACCATAACCTTTGAAAAATGTCAGTATTCTTAAATGGAGAATGAGTACAATAAAAATGAATACAGAAATAATTGATTCATTAATACAAATGATACAATGGTTAAAATGCTGCATTTGTAATTGTGTCTTTTTAAAAGTGTTTCATTTATTCTGATTATTTGAAGTTTATTCCAAATAAAATTAATGATAGAGATTTTGAAATCACTGCCTAGGAAGCCTGGTTTTAAATCTCAGCTTTACCACCTACTCAGCACCTTTGGGTTGAGATTCTCTTCTATAAAATAGAAACAATAAGCTCGATGAAGTAGTTTAAGGATGAAGTCAGTTACTGCAAAGAGCTCAATAAGAGCTCTTTAGAACAAAACGTCTTGTAAGTGTTCAGGGAAGCAAACCTGAGTCTGTTGTTTACTGGGAGAACAACACTTCTCTGTACTGTAATGCCTGTACTTGGAAGGCTGAGACAGGGAGGACCACAGGTTAGAAGCCAAACTAAGCAATTTAGCAAGGCCCTTGGAAACTTAATGAGACACTACCTCAAAACAAAAAAGAAAACAGAACTTAGAGTGTAGCTCAGAAGTAGAATACCCTTGGGTTCAATCCCCAGTACCACACACACAAAAAAAGCAAGAATATTTTAAAGAGAGAGGGACTCTAAGGCCATACACAGCCAATGTTGTCTACTGTCCAGGTAACGGGACTGTATCCATTTCTCTGATAAACAATGCAGTCATTTGCTACTTTTACCTTCTGCACCAAGAATCTTCTGAAGTAGGAAAGTAATGCTAATGGAGATTACTTGATAGCAAAGTTAAGATGGTTTAGGTTTCTAGTTTCTAGGCAATGTGGTCACCGTCCTTTATTTTTATACTATTATTAGTGCATTAGCGTCTCATAAAATACTGTAGTTCACAGTGATAGTGACATGAACACACGTGATTTGGGGCTTTTCCCCCTCCCTCTCTAGTCCCTCCCTCCTCAAACAGAATATTGAGATTGACATTGGTATTCTCACTTATGTACATAATGTCAATGAAAATAATTCTTTCATTGATCCTCTCTCTCCCCCACTTTCTTCTTCTAGATCACTTTCCTGGCATTATTGAGTTTTTTCCTCCATGATCTGAAGTCCCCCTTTTATTCTGATCACTCCCTAGCTTCTGCCTATAAGAGAAAATATATGACCCTTCACTTCTGTGATTGGCTAATCTCACTTAATGTAACATTCTCCAGGCCCATTCATTTTCCTAAAAATAACATTATTTTTCTTCTTTATTGCAAAGTAGAATTTCATTGTGTATATATCCCACATTTTTTATTCCTTTAATATGTCGAGGGACACCTGGGCTTGTTCCATAATTACGCTGTTGTGAATTGTGCTGCTATAAACATGGATATGCATATATTGCTATAATATTTGGATTTCAGTTCATTTGGAAAGATACTCAGGAGTGGTATAGCTAGATCAAATGGAGGATACAGTCCCAATTTTCTGAAGAATCTCCACACTGATCACCATAGTGGCTGTGCTGTAGCAATTTGAATTCTCACCAACAGTGTAGAAGAATTTCTATTTCCCCATATCCTAGCCAGCATTTATTACTGTTTGACTTCTTGATGACTGCCATTCTGATTGAGGTTAGATGTAATATCAGTGTAGTCCTGATTTCCATCTCCCTGATTGCTAATGATGTCAAACATGCTTTATGTTTTTATTGGCCATTTGTATTTCTTCTTTTGTGAACTGTCTATTTAGTTCAATTACACATTTCTTCATTGGGTTGTTTCATATATTATAGATACTAGTCAAAAATATTCTCTTATTCAGTAGGCTCACTCTTTAGACTCTAGTTCCATTTTATGAGCAGAAACATTTTCGTTTAATGCCACTAATTTATTCATTCTTTTTTAGTTACCTGAGCTTTGGAGGTAATAGTGAAGTTTCTACCTGTGCCTATATGTTAGAGTGTTGAACCTATGCTCTGTGTCCTGCTCTAGTATCCAAAAGCATGGAAGTTCTTTCCATCTTCTATGATCTTCAATTTCTTTCTTTAGTGTTTCATAGTTTTCACTGTAGAGATATTTTACCACCTTAGTAGTTTATTTCTAGGTGATTTATTGATTTTGAGGTTATTGTGAATGAAATTATTTTCAGGATTTTTTTTCAGTGGATTTATGGTTGGCATATACAAAATATAATAATTTTTAAGATTTATTTTGTTTCCCACTACTTTGATAAATTTCTTAATAAGTTCTAGAAGTGTTTTGGTTTAGTTGTTTTTGGTTTATGAAGTGTAGTATCAAATTCAAATAGAGATAATTTCAGTTACTTTTTTGTATTTTAATTTCCTTAATACCCTTCTCTCTTGCAAAGATTCTCTAGCACTATATTGAAAGGGAGTGGTTGGCTTAGGTTTAGAAGTCTGGGGTAATTCTTATTGTTTTTCCCCTAAATGTCACATATTATTTCATTCTAGATTAATTAAATATTTTTTCTTGGCCTCTATGTTAGTTTTGCCCCTAAATGTCACATATTATTTCATTCTAGATGAATTCAATATTTTTTCTTGGCCTCTGTGTTAGTCATTTTAATTTTTAAGTAGCATGTAGAAGTTCTTGAGCTTGCCTTGGTGTTCTGAATCCTGTATGTGAATGTCCAACTCTTATCCTACATTTTATAATTCAATAATATTATTTCTCTGAAAAGGTTTCTAATGCCCTTGCTTTGTATTCCTAGAACTTCTTCAATGCCTATTATCCATAAGTTAGGTCATTTCATATTATCCCATATTTCTTGGATGTTTTAGTTATGTTATATTTTCTCTATAATGTTGATGTGTGGTTTGTTTTGAATAAGCTGTTTTCCAAAAGTAAGACTCTATTCTCTATGTGGTCTAGTCTGCTAGAGGTGGTTTGTATTGAAATCTTTAATTCATTTATTGTCTCTTTTGTTTTTTGTTCAACGCTTCTTTTTGTTTCTTATTAGAGCATCAAATTCTCTTTTCATAATGTTCTTTCATTTTCTATGCACATTCTTTGATTTTATTTCTGAGGTTTTTGAGCATATTAAAAATAAAAATTTTGAGTTATTTTGGCATTCCCTATAGCTTCTTATTGCTGATCTTCCTTTTTGTTGAGTTGTGGGAGTTTGATGATTTCTTATTTGTCTTCATTCTCACATGTGTTCAGAATTCTCAGGTTTGTATTATGTTTTCTTGGCATTCTCTTCTTTTTTGTGTGAAAGTCCTATGTTTATTTGTTTTCCATTTATAATAAGGCATATGCTAGGGGTATATGTTTGCCTCAGTGAATTTTCTCATATAATCAGACTATTGAATTTGTTCCCCAGAAGCTCTTTAACAAAATATAGTTCTTAGTCAGTGCAAGAACACAGAATTATCCAGTTGGCTGCAAGCTACCATACCCTCCAGGCCCAAACTCAGCTGGGTCAGAGACTACTATATTCTATTCAAAGTCTATGGTCTCATGTTTAAGAGTTAATGCCCCAGGGACACCACTACTGCTCTGCTGGTTGTGAACCTATAAAATTCTGTAAAGTGTTGAGCTCCAGGCTCTGTGGACATCCAGCATAATTTCAGCAGGGCCAGAAATGACTATACCATCACTAATATAATTTGTGTGATCACATGGAGCCCTGTCAATCACTATAAAGTATTTAAGTGACAATGAGCCCAACTGTGCCTAAGAAAAAATTAAAGGAACGTCACAAAATGCATAGCTACCAAGAGAGGACCACATCTTAAGTCAAACTAAATAAATTTATGGATAAATTTTCTAATGTCTGACTTCTCATGTTGTAGTCCAGGTGACCTTACAAGCCTTTGTACCAACCTCCATCTTAGGATGTGCTCTGGCTTCTACCCCAGTGATATGGATGACTGCTTCAATGCATAACTCTCCCTTTTACTTACCTCCCTTCTCTTTCTTTTTCTTTCTTTTTTTTTTTTGTTTTTTTTGTTTTTTTGTTTTTTTGAGGCAGGTACTGTGGATTAAACCCAGGGTTATTCTACTTCTGAATTTTACCCCAAGCCATATTTTATTTTCTATTTGTAAATAAAGCCTTACTAAGTTGCTGAGGACCTCCCTATGTTGCTAATGCTGCCTTTCAGCCTACAATCCTCCTTTCTCAGTCTCCAAATTACTCATACCATAGCAATGCATTTTTTAGAAGATATTTTTTACTTAGGTCAAAACTACTTTATATACTAAAGAGCAGGCAGGTTTAACTATAATGTTCAAAAGCCAGTTTAAAAGAAATATGGCAATTTTCCAGGCTCTTCTTTTTAATATTTGTGTTCTTTGCCAGACAGTTTCTGGTTTACACCTATTTTTCTAGTATATTTGTGAATAGTGTTGCCTTTGCTCTGAGCTTAAACAATTAATTAAGTTTTCACCCTACCTATACTATCTTTTGCTGCTAATATAGTAAAATCTGGACTGGGAACCAAAAAGGGCTTGAACTTGTTCTGAGCAGACATAGGTTGTGTAAACAATTAAAACAAGGTTTATTCATTTCATGAACATTTACTACATCCATGACCAAGGTAGATTCTTTATTTGTTAATATTCCACACAAATGTAATACATTACACAACTATAATAAGAGATGAGAGAGAGAAAGAAAAAAGGGGAGAGAAGGAGGAGAAGGAAGAGAAGAAGAAGAAGAAGAAGAAGAAGAAGAAGAAGAAGAAGAAGAAGAAGAAGAAGAAGGGAGAAGAGAAAAGAGAGAAAAGGAGAATAAATAAGAGAGGAAAGAGGAGAGAGGACAGAAGAGGAAAAACAAGGGTTAATACAACCTGGGAAGCAGATTGAATAATCTTTTTAGAGAAGGCACAGCTGGTTGTGTTAGGTCTTGAGTCCAGATCCTGGATCCCTTGCAGGTCTGGTCTAGATCATCTGGCTGTAACAGACAATATCCCAGCAGAACACCTCTAGAGATGAAATACAATAACAACCCATAACAGATGAGAGCTTATCACATGGAAATGAAAAGTAGGTGGTCTTGTGGGGCGTGGTGGTGCACACTTGTAATCCAAGCATACAGGGGGCTGAGACTGAAGGATCACAGTTATCAGACAGCCTCAGCTACTTAGTGAGGCCCTCTGCAACTCAGTGAGACCCCATTTCAAAATAAAGAATAAAAAATAGGGCTGGGGGTTTAGCTTGGAGGTTGAATGTCTGTGGGTTCCACCCCCAGACCCCCCCACACACAAAAAAGTGGGTGGTCTCAACCAGAATCCAAAGTGAGGAATTCCCTGACAACTATCAGCCACACTGGCCAAGTCTGTGTTCATCCTTGATATTGGTGGTTGAAATGTCAAGTCTCCTCCATGGACAAGGTTTTGTTGGTCACTCCTCAGATACCAATAGTTGTGATCCTCAGGTTGTTAGGTCAATGTTGGTTATCAAGCTGTAATGTCTGGTTGTTTCATGTTATGCCTGGGCATTTAACACAATTCTTGATTTAGGAGTCAAGTCCCTCTTTTACATTAGTGGAACTATTTTATATGTATTTCATACTAAATCTAGCTCTATCATTTTCTCTGGGCAAATGATTTTACCTGAAGTTGTTGTGATAATGACTGGGATGATAGAAGTGAAAATGCAAAGTGGTTAAAGATTTTCTAAAAATGTTTAGTTACTCTAAATAGCATCATTCAGGTTGGGAGTAGAAAATATTTTAAGACAAATAAAAGCATACTTTTACAAGTGTCTTAGTAATAGTCTGATGGAGCTACTCATACTATTTTTTAGTCTGAGGTCCAGCTATCCTTTTAGCTAGAGGGAAGTAGAGAATAGTCACTATGGATACATTTTTAAAGGTTAGAGTTTACATTTCCTCATCTCCAAAATAATACAATTGAGCTAACTTTGTGTGTATGTGTGTGTGTGTGTGTGTGTGTGTGTGTGTGTGTGTGTGTGATTGTCTGTGTGATTAGGGATTAAACCCAAGGGTATTCTATTTTCAATCTATAACCCAGTCCTTTTTATATTGTTTTGTAATATATTTTATTGGTACATTGTAGTCAAACATCACAATGGAATACAAGACTTGCCAATCAACCTTTATCCAGTCCACATCCCAATCCCTCATCCTCCCTCAATCCCATGCTTGATATAGTGTTTAATATTGATATATTATTTATGTTCATCATGTGCTTTAAAGAGATTCCATCTTCCCCCATCCCATACCCTCTGATTGGTCACCTTAATTGCTCCTCCATAGTACCCCTTCTTCCATTAGATTCCCTCCTGTTACCCATTTATTCCTAGTTTTGCATATTAGGGAGAGCATCTGATTGTTTTTCATTTTCTGTGATATTTCTTTGTGTATGCCACTTTGCAAGTTCCAATCCCACTCTTGAAGGCCTCAGCACCAGCCTGGTTACCTGGTAGACTCTGCTACCAGCCTTGCTGACCCAACTCCAACTTCACCCCTCAGCGGGCTCCGATCTCTGCCTTTAAGGGCCCAGCAACGGTCCTGCCTCAAGGCAGGCTCTGATCCTGGCCTCACTGACCCTGAAACTGGCCTCACCCCTCAGCAGTCTCTGATCCCAGCCTCGGAGGCCCCAACACAAGCCATGCCTCATGGCGGGCCCCAATCTTGGATTTGCTGGCCCCAACAGTGGCCTCACCCCTTGGCAGGCTCCAATCCCAGCCTGGGAGTCCCCAGCACTGGCCTTGATTCACGGCAGGCTCCGACCCAGCCTCATTGACCCAGGCACCAACCTCACCCCTCGGCAGGCTCTGATCCCAGCCTTGGAGGCCCCAGCACAAGCCTTGCCTCAGGGCAGGCCCCGATCCTAGTCTCGCTGGCCCCGGTACTGGCCTCACCCCTTGGCAGGCTCCGATCCCAGCCATGGAGACCCCAGCACTGGCCTTTTCTCAAGACAGCCTCCGATCCCACCCTTGCTGGCCCCAGCACTGGCCTTGCCTCACAGCAGGCTCTGATTCCAGCCTTGCTGACTCTGGCACTAGCCTCACCCCTTGCCTGGCTCTGGTCCCGGCTTTGGAGGCCCCAGCACCGGCCTTGCCTAATGGCAGGCCTCGATACTGGCCTCAAAGGCCCCAGAACCAGCTTTGCTACATGGTAGGACCTGATCCCGGGTTCACTGGCACTGACAGTGGCATCAGCCCTCAGCAGGCTCCGATCCCAGCCTCTGAAGCCCCAGCACTGGCTTTGCCTCACCGCAGGCTCTGATCTCGGCCTCACTGGCCCCGGCTCCGGCCTCACCCCTTGCCAGGCTCTGATCCCGGCCTCAGAGGCCCCAACACAAGACTTTTCTCATGGCAGGCTATGATCCTGGCCTCACTAGCCCCAGCACTGACCTAGCTGCCCGGCAGGCTCCTATCCTGGCCTCTGAGGCCCCACCTCTGGCCTTGCTGTCTTTCTGTGCATCGGGCTCTGTTCTCTGCCACTATGAGCAGGTGTTCTATAGATGTTCCCTTTCCCCCCACCTTTTTTTTGGTGGTACTAGGGTTCCTGGAAACCCTTCCACCTCTGGGCTTTACTCCTGGGGACCCACTTTTTGAGATATATATATATATATATATATATATATATATATATATATATATATGTTTGTTTTGTTTTGTTTTGGAAACTGGGTCTCTCAAGCAAGGCTGACCTGGTGACTGTGCCATCCTCCTGTCTTCGCTTCCCAAGCATGGGGATTACAAGCATGTGCCACCATGCCCAGTGTTCTTTGATTTTATTTTTTTAAATATGAGAGAGCAGTACATGTCTCTTGCAAAAGCTGGGATCCCAGATACCAAGTGACAATAAAATTTTGTCCTCCCTCCAAATTCAGAGGTCCACAGCTTCACAACGGAGAGCAGGCTCTGCTGCTCCATACATACCCTGGCCTCCCTATCTGTGCAGAGGAGCATGGTGGCTATGAGGGCTGATGACACCCAGAACCTGCAGTGAGGTGGCCGGCTCTGAACATGGGGCTCACTCTGAAGCCCCCAAATCCGTTTACCACTTAGCATGTTGTCCAAAAATCTCGATCATGTGTGGGAGGAGCAGCCTACTTTTTGGGAGATTTCCTCAGAAGTTTACAGTGGACTGGACTGGATCTGATTGCCCCTCCAAACTCTGATCACCACCACCACCACCACTGCCACTGCCATCTTGGTTCTCTCCTGAAGACCCTTCCCACACAGTTTGTTTTCCATAATTCCCAAGCATGTGAGGCATTAGCGGTATACTTTTGAGAATATTTATTTCAAATTATGATGTGGATTGGATTGAATCTCTGCCTATACCAAATGCTAACCACTGCTGCCACTGTCACAGCCATCTTGGTTCTCTTCTGAGCACCCTCTTCACACAACATGTTGTCCCAAGTTCCTGAGCATGTGCAGTGGTAGCATTCTAGCTCTAGGGCTATTTCTTCACAATATCCAGGTGTGTTGCATCAGATATCTGCCTCTCCTGAATACTGGCTGCTGCCTCCACCATCTCAATTCTTTCCCAATCTCCTTTCCCACACTGCATGTTGTCCAGTATTCCTGAGCATGCACAACAGTAGCATTCCACCTTTGGGGCAATTTCTTCAGAAGATCAGGGTGGATTGGATCAGATCTCTGCCTCTTCCAAATATTAGCCTCCACCACCACCATAACCACTGCTGCTGCCACCTCCTTCCTTCTAGTTCTCCACTGAGCTCCCTCCTTACAGATGATGTCCAGAATTCTTAAGCATATAAGGAAGAAACAGTCCCACTTCGTGGGTATTTTTCCAAAAGTTCCAGGTCAGTTGGATATGTTTTGTCTGCATCTCAAGAATCCTAGCTGCCGCCACGGCCATCTTGAACCCTCTCCAATATTTTTTTTCCTTTTCTTTTTTTTTTAAATAAAAGAAGACAGTATGTATGGTTTGAAGTGGTTGTGGGATCAGGCACTTGGCAGTAATGAATTTTTTCTCCCTTCCAAGAGCAAAGTCCCATAGCCTCACCAAGCAGAGCAGGATCTGCTGTTCTAAGCACACCATGTCCCCTGCGCAGCACATTTTGAATGAAAGTCTCTTGCTAAGTTTCTCAGACTCTTGCTAAGTTGCCAAGGACTGTCTCTGAACCTTAGATTACCCATCTCAAAATCTAAAGAACTGGGTTTACAGGATTAGAGGCATGTCTTATCATGCCTACCTAAGCAAAATGTTCTTAACTAAGGTATGAAGATTATTTTCATATATATATATATATATATATATATATATATATATATATATACCTCCACAGTTTGCAAACTGGGTGGGAAGATTTACACACAGACTTGTTATTTTTTTCTATTTTGGCTTTAAGTATGGCTCTGTAAGGTGGCTATAAATTTTTTATCTTCCCTGACCAGACTTCAGGAGTGATAATCATTGAAGTCTGTACTTGCTTTTCAAAGAATACTTCTTTATTTTGGTAGATGGCATAATGCATAAGTGTCTAATATATGACCAGGTATGTTTCTCACAGAAAATGTATTTATTCTGGTGGATCTGGAGTCATACTTGTGACTTTTGTCTGACTTGTGTCCACTTTATGTCCCCCCAAAGAGCCAATCCCTTGGAGATCCTTAGCTGCTGGGAGGAGAGTTATTTTCTAGAGTGATGGTCATGTGAGGCACAGGAAAGGCATCATAAAAAAAAAAAACAGATGGAATAGTAGAAGCAGTTCATTACTTCCAGATACAAGATTTTAAAAAGCCAGCATGCCTAACAGGGCCAATGAAAAGGAGAGAGCCATCTGAGACACACAGGCTCATCCAGAAGGTGGAAAGCAAAAGAGAAAACAAGGGCCCTATGAGGCTATAGTTTACCAGAGTCAAAGCTTTAGTCAAACATATTCACCTTGAGAAGGTACATGTTGACTCTTTGAAATTTAGAATCCACGAGAGTTCTTGACATTGGGTTATTTAGTTTCTAAGCACTTGATGCCTAAAATATCATAGAGAGACACATTGTATAAATAGGAATTGATAATTTTCAAATACTGAGGGTTGAACCAGGGCATTTGGCCTCCGGCTACAACCCAAGCCTTATTTATTTATTTATTTATTTATTTATTTATTTATTTATTTATGTATGTATGTATTTGAAACAGAGTGTTGATAAGTTGATAAAGGTCTTGCTAAATTTCCAAAGCGGGCCTAGAACCTGAGATCTTTCTGTCTCAGCTTCCCAAGTACTGGGAATAATGGTTTGCACCATCATGAATGGCTTGCTGATTGTTTAAGTAATAATTCAGGGGGACTTCAGGGAAGATGGTGATGGAGAAAAGCAGGGCTTACGAGCCCCGCTAACAACCAATCTCTATTACCACAAAATCAGTGCTGTTCATAGCCAGAAAACACCATCAGCAGAGAAACAAAAATGTAAATACAAGGGACAGAGAAAAAAAGGGCTGGAAAAATGAGATACCAGAAAGAAACCAGACCGCAGTGCTGCGGCTGGAGCCATGGCACAGAGCGGTGCAGGCGCCATCTTTCCTCGCAGCACTAGGCTCCAGAGAGGAGGGGGACTCAGAACAGATCTCAGAGTCACAGAGGAGATACACTGGTCTCACGGCTGATGACATGACAGCAGCACCTTACTGCTGGCGGCAGCGGCAAGTTCACCAGATGGCACCAGACCAACGCACTCAACAGCCCACCAGGCTTCAGAGGAGAACAGATAAGGAGCCGAGGTAGGCCGCTGCGGATCAGCCGGGCGGAATTCGGTAGATTTTTTGGCGCAGGGGGTGTCTAAAGCTCCCAGGGGCTGGGCTCAGCACACCCTGCAGGGACTCAGAGCAGAGCTCAAAACCAGAGAAGAAATACGCCAGCCTCATGGCCGAAGGCGTGTCAGTGGCGCCATATTGCCACTGGCGGCAGCAGCAGCGAATTCACCGAGTCCCCTACAGCTCCATCAGTGCACTCAACAACCGTTAGTCAAATTGCGGCCCCTAGAGGAGAAATCTCAGTACTGCACTCCCAAGGACTTCACCCAGTGGGGGAGTGGCAGTGGCAGGGATATCACACCATAGTCACAACTCCCTGCAGGAGAACGCCTAACCTGGCAACCCCCATAGTCTAAAGTAGCCTCGATTGACACCCTGGATCTGAGACTTTGCTATACAACCCAATAAGAGTAGTGGTGACTGAGATACCACAGACTTGAGATCCAGGGCACCTTAAGTGAAGTTGTAGTGACCCAGAGAAGAACCCAGAGAAGGCACAAACTTCCAATATCATGGGAAAGAGGAATAACAATGGAGCAATGAATGCCCACAAGCCCACAACTTCAGAACCTGATAAAACAAAATTCAGAGATTTCTAGAAGATGAAATCAGGAAAATAACTGTAGAAATAATAGAGGTGTTTCAAAATAATTCAGAGAGAGCCAAAAAGAAATAAAGGATGCAATTAATGAATTAAGGGCCTCAATTCAAAGTACAAACAACTGATTAGACCACATGGAGAATAGAATCTTGCTCCTAGAAGATGATCACTCCAAAAATGAATGCATAGTTTCTAATTTAGAAAAAAACACCCAACAGTAGGAATCTGACATTGAAGAAATATGGGCCCATTTTAAGAGAGCTAACCTAAGAATAATTGGAATAGAGGAGGGAAAAGAAGGTGAAACCAAAGGGATCAACAATCTCTTCAAGGAAGTAATAGCACAAAATTTTCCAAACAGAGCAAGAGGTCAATACACAGGTCCAGGAAACTTATAGAACTCCCTTTAGACAGGATCGGAGAAGAGGATCCCCACGCCACATAATTGTCAAAATGACCAATGTGGAATCCAAGGAGAGAATCTTAAAGACAACAAAAAAAAGGCCAAGTGACATTCAGAGGCAAACCAATTAGAATCACTCCAGACTTCCCAAACCAAGTCATGAGAGCCAGAAGGGCTTGGAGTAACATATTCCAAACTCTGAAAGAAAACAACTTCCAGCCAAAAATTTCTTACCTAGCAAAACTTTATATCAAATTAGATGGGGAAATAAGAAGCTTCCATGACAAACAGAAACTGAAGGAATTTATGTCTTCAAAACCAGCGCTAGAGAAAACACTCAAAGAGATTAACTACAAAGAAGAAATAGGTAACACACATCAGAACCAGAGAAACAAGATTTTCCATCTAACAGACAAGTAAGTTTGGTTATCTTTGGACATTCATTATTTATGTTAGTCTTTTACCTATTTCTAAATTGTATTATTTGCTTTTATTGTTGCTAATTTTTAGGATTTCTAGTTGGGATATTAATATACCTTCAGATATAGCATTTGGAAATATTTTATCCCATTCTATCAGTAACTTTTAAGTCTGTTTACATTGTCTTTAGATATACAATATTTTTTTTTATTTCTTAGGAAGTTTGTTTACCCTTCTGTTGGCTGTGCCATTGAAATCATATCCAAGAAATCACTGCCAATTTCAGTGTTGTGAGGTTTTATGACCCAGATTTTCTTCTAAAAGTTTATAGTCTTAAGATTTATATTTAGGTCTTTCATCTATTTTGTGTTAATGTTTGTATATGGTGTTAGGTAAGGGTCCAATATTATTCTTTTTCATGTAATTATTATTTTTCAAAAATATTTAGTTAAAAGATTAGTATTTCCTCCACAAAATGTTCGTGGAAACCTTGTCAAAAATGACTTGACAATATATGGAAGAATTTATCTCTAAGCTTTTATTTAACTCCAATGGTTTATATATCTGCCCTTATAATGGTACTATACTGTTTCAATTATTGTAGCTTTATAAGGTTTGAAATCAGAAAATATACATCTTCAATTTTGTTCTTTTTTGAGATCATGTTGGGTATCTAGAGTCCATATTTCATATTAGGATAGATTTTTTTCTGAAAAAAAATAAATAAATGTATGATCATTTCACCTAAAGAAAAAAAAGAAAAAAATATTCGCTGGTAAGAAAGAAAGCAAAAAGAAATATTGAAATATTATCTTTAAGTCATCAAAAGTTTGGTACCAAACAAATTAAACTGTTCTGTGAGATTATCATTGTTAATTTGGATAAATTGCTATAATACTAGATGTCAACCACTAAGCCAAGCATGGGAAGGAGGGATGGGAAGGGAATGAGGTGGGGATTGGGTAAGGGCTAACTGGGCAATGTGTGCATATATGTCTACAAAAGTTTTTTTTTTTTATCCCATTATGATGTATGAATACAGTGCACCAATAAAAAAATTAAAAAAATAATATTTCAGGACGTCAAAAAACTCTATACTACTTTCCTAATACTTAAAAAACTAAAACTTTTTGTCACAGATCAGTAGTCCAGAGTTCAAAATCAAGATTTCTACGTGTCATCAGTGCCAAGCAATATCTGAAGACCCTAGGAAAGAATCTTTGCTTATCTCTGTCTGTTGACTCCAGGTTTTCCTTGGTGCTATTATTTGATTATGATTTGTCCCTTCCAAAATTTATGTTGAAATTTAATTTCCATTATGAGATAATAAGATGTATGAGGAGGCAGGATATTTTAGATATATTTGGGGATTTCCTCTTGTGAATGGATTGGTCTATTCTTATAATTAATGAATTGACAGATACATGGATGAATGGGTTGTCTTGAAAGTGAGTTTGCTATAAAAGCCATTTTGGCTATATTTCAAGCTTGTTTCTTGTCTCTCACTGCCTGATACCCTACATCATCTTAGAAATCTGCTAGCAAAAAGGCCATTACCCAACACACCCTTTTGCACCTCGCCCAGGACTGTTGGCCAAAATAAATTTACTTTATTTATAACTTACCTAGTCTACCAAGGAAAAAAATTACTTTCCCCCATTATATTCTTGCACTTGCAAGAATAAGACAAGTAATAATTAGGATTAAGACATATAAATTTGACTTTTAAATTGTAGATTAAACAAAAAGATGCTGACAATTTTCAAGAAAAATTTTAATGTTAGCATCAACTGACTGATGAATACTTACTGATGAATAAAATGAACAGTAAATGAGTAATTGCATGCTATACTACATATATTGTTATGAAAACCTCCCTCTATTATTTTTCTGAATAGTTACACTTATAATGCTGAATTAGTTGTATTTTATCATCTAATGAACTATATGAGCTTTATTCAGAGGTCACAGCTTTCTTATTTCAGTATACCTTTCTGATAATAGTGTTTTCTTGTACAAGTAAAATTGAACTTAGATGCTGGCAGGCACTAATGGGTAATAATAGACTTGCTAGTTTGCTTTGTAACTAAGCCTTGGTAAGTTTGGGGGAGGGATGGTTTTCACTTAACATTATTTCTATTCATTTGTTCCAGTTTTCATATGACAAAGTTTTGCTTTCTCATAAAACACACAGTGATATACTAGTAGTGTTGTCTAAAAATGAATATCTTTATTAATGAGAAACATAAATGTTATATATTGAAAACTTTGAGAAGTTTTAATCACATTTCTTTAATTAAGAAACAAAAACCAATCTCAATTAAAATTAGGGATTGAGTATTTAGACCAATGTTAGCCATTGATTATATAAAAAACATTTTTACATCACAAGAAGAAAGAGCTAAGAGAGTCTACTTTTGGTACTTTTAACACATTTGTTATGGTTAGATATGCAATGCCCCTTGAAGAGCTCTTATATTAATGTTCGAAGTTGATATAATTAAGTCATAAAGGTTATAATTTTATCAGTGAACAAGTCCATTGAAAAGGATTCTCTGGGTGGTATTCTAGGCAGGTGGGGTATGGATAGGAAAGACTGGTCCTGGGGTGTGGCCTTAGGGACTGTGCTTCTGACTTTAAATCCCATTGCTTGCTTTTTCCCCCGCTTCTGGCCTTTAAGACATAAGGAGCAAGTCTTTGTTCTCTTCCTCTTTCTGCTTCTGCCACCATGCCCTGGGATAAAGACTATAGCCTTCCATGGGTGAACCCCCACATCTCCAAAAGTTGTGAGTAAATAAATCTTCTCTAAGTTGTGTGGGCTGTCCTTTGGATTATAACAGTGAGAATGTCAACCCAGACAGCATTGGGGCACATATCCCACCTTTCCCTAATCTGTGAGCCCAACTTCCAGACACAAGTCTTTCAGAAACATTATCCCAGTTTAGTGAATAGAAGATAAAAAGAAGTCAGCACTCTTCAAGCTGCCAAGTACTGTAATAAATGTTTGAGCAGAAAGCATGCACGCCTCTGATGTTGAGGACACCACTAGTTCTTCACTGGTTCTTTCAGCCCTGGCTTTAGAAATTCACAGTCTTGTTCTCTCAACCAGTGAAGTATGAGTTATTGATGGCTCAGCAAGAGGAAGTATCTCTCTAGAGCTTGCCTCATGCCGCACCCCTTCTGAGAGCACTAGTGTACAGTGACTTGCCAATCTTCAGGCACAACACCAGCCCCTTTGCCCAGATCCAGGCATCTGAAGGGCCCTGCCAGCTCTAAAGCCATCTTCAGGTCTGGTGGAGATGATGGCCATGACTAAATCATGACTAAATTTATCTCTGGACAAGCCTGCTTTTTTTCGCCCTCCCATCCCCACAGGTATTGATTTTAAAAAATAACATGCCCTATGGGAGGATTAAATAGTAGGATCACAGGTTCAAGGACAGCTTCAGCAATATAGGGAGACTTTCAGCAACCTAGTGGGACCTTGTTTCAAATGAAAAAAATATAATAAAGGCTGGGGCTATAGCTCAGAGGTAGAATATCCCTTAGTTCATCCCCAGTGTCACAAACAGCAACAATAACAAAAGCAGAACATGTCCCAGTAAACTGTATGCAAATATCTATCTTATGGACTGCTTCTTTGGTAACTTGACATGTTATGTAGGTCAAGTAAGACATTTTAGATTTTTTTGTAGCAAGACTTATCTCTCACCTCTGACCTTTTTGACTTAATACCCTAAGAGTAGATTGTGGGTCTCTGTTCTGTCATGCCATTCTTACAAGAAGGAGAATAAAACCAGATAAGTCCCATGGGTAGACAAGCCTTTTTATAGTCACATGATCATTTTAGAATTTAATTGTTGAAGAAATTGTTAAAGAAGAAATTTATCCAAGGAGTTATGAATCTGAGTTTTGTATTCTGGTGAGTTAGTAGGGTTGTCTCCCAGCTCACTTTATAACTGAACCTTAGATATCAGCTCTTGTTTTTGCTCTCTTAAAGTGAATTCAACTTTATTATTGTCAATACATGGTCATACTTCCGTATTTGTTTTGGAAATAATAAAAAGGGGGAAAACTGTTAATTCACAAATAAAGACATTGCAGAAAATTAGAAAATATTTAATTTTGAAAATGTTTCTCTGTTCAGTTAATACCAGCTACTAATAGTTCCATATTAGGACAAAAGTTAGGGGATGATTAATTCTCACATTACAGACTTCTAAATCCCTGGAAGAAAAGTTTAGAGAGCTTCTGAATTTAGAGAAATTTCCTTTAGGGGAAAAAAACTCCCTTGTAGATATATCAGCATATTATAGATCATAAAGAAAAATAATCTTCAAATTTGTTTATTGTCCTAAAAGAATCTGTCCATAAATATAAAATTATGAGTAGTAAATTATATTCTCATTTTGGGAATTGGTAATGAGAAAGTATATTCCATGAAAACAATAAATAAATAAATTTTGTATTAAAAAGTAAACAAAAAGAAATTCTTTAATAGAGAAAGAGTGAAAAGGTTACACTTCCTACAAAAAATAACAAAAATTAAAGATATAAAAAAGTGCCATTTGTATAGTCACAAAACTTTGTTAAAATACTAAACGATCAATTTCTGATTTGTCAGGGGGCAGATTGTGAAGAATCCTACTATCTTACACTCCATTAAGATGTATTGCTGCAGTACACCAATAAAAATTTTTTAAAAGAATCCTAATTGTTAAATAGAGATTTGTATTTTTATTTTTAGATAGTTGGAAGTCATTTAAAGATTGTATATATGGGATAACTCAATAAATTTTGTTTTGTTTAAAAAAATAAACCAGATGTAGTCTGAAACATAGAGGTGGTTAGAAAACAGAAATGGGAGAGAGACTAAATACAAGGAAGCTGCAATTCATGAAACAAATGTTTTCAAGAGGTAAACTGAAGCAGAGAAGGTGAATAGGGGAGGGGTGGGATGCAATGCATGGAGAAACAATTTTATCAGGTAGTGTGAAACCACAAAGACAAGGGAGAAGGGGGAGTTTCTGGGCTGAGTAGATGAAGAGGCTGTGTTTGTGAATGAAGAAAAGTAACAAGTGAAGAAGATATAGTTGGAACTGTGGCACTGCAGGAGCAAAGAGACTACAAAGAGGCTGCTGGGTGCCTTGTTAAGGATGTTTCTATCAGTGGCTAAAGTTATGCACTGCACATACCTACAAAAGATGCTGTGCCCTGCCCTCCCCCCAAAATAAAAGATTTAGAAGCTGTTAGCATATGAAGAGTTGTGGTGTATTTTGCAGTGATGGAGAAGAAAGCTTGTCTTCCAACAGTAACATCATGCAGGAATTCATTCAATGTGACCTCAGATAGAGCCAGAAGTCAGCTGGACCATTTACCAGAGAGAAACAATATGCATCATTGGGGCCAACTGCAACCAGCACCACTGAAAATGCTCTGCAGCAGGACCATGGAGAAAGTTGTAAGTTGCTTATTTTCTCTGACAGCAGGGATCCAGGAAGCTGTTATCTGCTACAGTATTTTTCTTTTGTGGGACAGTAAAGCCAACTGCATGCTGTAATTGTGTAGGCATCTGCCTTGACAATGGAGCTGACAAGCCTCTCAGACTTGACTAGACAGTGAGGGTGTTAACCCTGGCTGGCTTCTCGCCAGTAATTGGAAGTCATACTGGTGCTCTGTGAGGCTCATTTTAAGTATTTCACATCACGAGAATCTTACCTGTTGGTGCACATCGATGAATGTTAAAATTGAATGTTCTGTATACCTAATAGCTTCCTCATGTGATTGTATCATTGAGAGAGTAAATAATTGTTTAAAAGACAAGTAGATATTTTGAGATTCCATGAATCATCTGTATTAGATCACCTAGAGCACATGTTTATAATACAAAATTTAATTTCTCAATTTACCTACTGAATTAAAAATCTAAAACAGTTTTTAAACCTTAACCCTACTTTGTTTGAGACTTTGGGGGTATTTTATGCTTCGAAGGATCTCTACCCAATAAATTCCAAGAGCACAAGCATGCAAAAAAAGATACATGTCTATCGTGACAATTAAGATCCTCAGAGCCAAGCATAGTGCACACCTGTAATCTCAGATTTAGGGAGTATAACTCAAACATAGAATGCCCTTGCGTTCAATCCCCAGTAACACACACACACACACACACACACACACACACACACACACACACATCCTCAGACATTTCCAATTGTTTTCTGTGCAGCTAAATCAACCCTGATTAAGAACCATCAATTACCAATTTAGAGGAATGGGGCTGGAAATCTGAATTCTACAAAGGACTCTTTTCCACAACTGTTAAAGTCTAAGTGATCCTTATTGTTGTCAATTCTGAGAGCCAATGATCTGAGAGAATGTGCTGTGCATGTGCTTGTTCATCTTTTCGTCTTTGCTGACTGCCTACTCAGGGCCAGTGAATCTTCTATGTATGAAGGAAGCTGCAGTGAATAAAAAAGAGAGAATTTCTTTCTTCATTGTGCTAACTCAAAAATAGAGAAAATAGATAGTTATTGAAACTTTCTCAGTCTTTATTTGTGCTCTGAAGAAAAATAAAATGCACAAACACATCCAAGTCTGTCACTAAGCCAAACATGAGAAGGAAGGCGGGGGAGAGGATGGGGGGTTTAGGACAATGATAATGAGTGATGTGTGCATGTATGCTTCCACAATATTGTACTCCATTAAGATGTATGAGTATAATGCACCAATAAAAAAGAAAGAGAAAATAAAGTCCAAAACATAAAAATAAAACAAAACAGGCTAAAACTATAGGGATTGAGAGAAAGCAGTAAATACATTAACATGGTCAGGGCTTCTTCTCCACCTCAAAAGTAGAGATACATGAGCAGAGATATGGAGTAATTTGAGCCAAGGTGTCTGCCAGTGATGTTTCATCACTCTATAGTATAGCATGCCCCTAAGCATCTAGCAGATACCCCAGGGAGAGCAGCTGAGGGGGCTGCAGTTGGAATGGTCACTCTCAGTTTGTTTTCAGTTTTCAAAGTCACTCAGAGATCACATTCCCTGGAGCCAAACAATTCTAAAGATTTCTTCACCTGAAATCTCATGTCAAACTAATCAGAATCCTTTAGTTGATCAATAGGAACCCAGCTGTTCCAGCCAAACAGATCATATCTGTCATCTTCAGAATTATCTTAATGTCCTCATCACAAAAGTCTGAGGATAATAGCCTTACAACTGGAAATGTGGTTTTCAATATTTAAGCCAGGTCTGAATAGATGTGGTTGGGCTCCAGAGTCCAAGAAGCAATACACTCTCAGGGCTGTGCAGTCAGCTCCCTACAGTGCCTACCCTGGGCACTTCACTTGACCTAACCTTGCTCAGCCCAATAATATTTGTGATGGCAACCCTAAAAAAATTATATACTCAGTGTGCTTCAAACACAAGGCAGAAAACAAATGGTGTTCCCAACAGAAACCTAATCTTTAAAAATAAAAATATTAGAGTGAAGGAATGTTGGAAATAGAAGGTCTCTATGGAGTGTCTGTCAATCATCTTGTGTCTCCCAGGCTATATGGGCTGTAATTTTTTTTTTTTTTGGTGGTACTGGGGTTCCTGGAAGCCCTTCTACCTCTGGGCTACACTCCCAAACATATATATATATATATATATATATATATATATATATATATATATATATTAAATTTGGAAACAGGGTCTCTTAAGCCAGCCGCTCTGGCTTTGAACCTGCGTGATCCTCCTGTCTCTGCCTCCCAAGCACGGGGATTACAAGCATGTGCCACCATGCCTGGCTATATGGGATGTAATTTGAAAGAGAAAAGGGTCAAAGATGGTGGCCTCCTGGATGCTGGGATGTGACCCACTGCTGCTCAGCTACCTCCTGAGCTTTGGCTGCCGGCAGAGCATGCGACTGGCTAAGGGCACTGCTGGGTGGTCTGTCGCCTGAGCTAGCTGGAGATGGTTGCACAGCACTCAGTAGCTGCGGGTTGGCCCTATTAAGATACTAATGCCATCACTGTCTCCTACAGTGGAAGTAGGGAACATTGTGAAGTGGCTGAAAAGGAAGGTGAAGCCAAGCCGTGAGTGCTGGAGATGCACTCTGTAAGATAGAGACTGACAAGGCTGTGGTAACCTTAGGTGCAAGTGATGATGGCACCTGGGCCAAGATAGTAAAATAGAATTCTTCCTGAAACAACATCCATGGATATGAAAGCAATTTAAAACATACGTTGGGTGGAGATGGTCAGAAGATGGCAGCGGCCATGGTCATAGCGGCAACTGTGGCTGCCAAACAGAACAAACATTTCTCGGGGAAGCCCTGGGCACCAGATTTTGGTGTAATATCAGAATTGGACAGCTTAAGGAGACACTTCCAACCATGACTTCCTATCAAGAATGTAGGAGAGAGAGTAGATAATGGCGGAATTTGAAGCAATGGGACAAGGAAGTGCCCAACAAACAAGAAAAGCAATTTCAGCCGGACATAGTGGCGCACGCTTGTAATCCCCGCGCTTGGGAGGCGGAGACAGGAGGATCGCGCTGGTTCGAAGCCAGCCTTGCTGGCTTAAGAGACTCTGTTTCCACATAAAAATGTTAAAAAAATAGGTCTGGGAGTGTAGCCCATGGGAGTGTATCCTGGAGGTAGAAGGGCTTCCAGGAACCCCAGTACCACCAAAAAAAAGAAAAAAAGAAAAAAAAAAAAAAAGAAAAGCAATTTCAGAAAAACTTCCCAGAAGGGATTAGAGAAAGGACCAGTCCAGCTGCACATGCTGGGGACTCTTATCAACACACCTCATAAGAAAAATGAGCCGGGTGTGGTGGAGGGAGCCTTGCAGCGCCGAGCAGGGAGCTGAGCCGTGGTCTCAGGACTTCAGCATACCTGGCTACCACACTCCGTGGTGCTGTGCCGGGGCCACGGTCCCCCTGGATCAGCAGACCCTGCTCTATGCGGTGAAGCTGTGGCCTCTGATCTTGGAAGGGAGATAAAATTCACTGCTGCTGAGTACTTGAACTCACAACCTCTTCAAATCACACATACTGTCATCTATTATTAAAAAAAATATTGGAGAGGGGCCAAGATGGCAGTGGTGGTAGCCAGGACTCAGGAGATGCAGACAAACTCTATCCAATTCACTTGAAACCTTTGGAAATAAAAACCCCGTGAAGGGGGACTGCCCCTGCTGCACATGCTTAAAAATTCTGGACATAATATCATGTAAGGAAGGAACTCAGGGAAGAACCAGGGGGAAGGTGGCTCTGATGGAGCTGCACAGGCAGAGCATCAGAACTGCGCAGGCGGAGTGGTAGAATTGCCCAGGCACAGCACCAGAGCAGCAGGCGGTGCTAGCACACCAGCAGAGCTGCACAGGCAGAGCAGCGGGTGGCACCAGCAGAACAAAGCAGCAGTAGGGAAGCGTAGAGGTGCGGGCATTAGTGCCAGTGGCAGAGGTAGAGCTATTATTTTGGAGAGGCAGAGACCAGATTCAACCCACCTTGATCTTCTGAAGAAATTGCCCCAAAGGTAGAAATTGGTGGGGCAAACGGATCCAGTTCAGTCCACCTTGAGCTTTTGAGGAAATCCCCCCAGAGTAAACTGACTGCACCTGCCATACATGATCAAGAAGCCTGGGCAATATGCTAAGTGGCAAAATGGTATTGGGGGGGGGGGTATCAGAAGGAGCCCCGCATAGCTGTGGTGGGCCTATATGTTGCATGTTATGGGAATCATCAGCCCTAATGGCCACCACACTCCTCTGCACAGAGTGGGAGGCCAGGGCTCACGTGGAATGGCAGAATCTACTTTCCAAAGAGAAGCTATGGACCTCTGCCTCCAGAGGGAAGACAAAATTTATTCACACTAGCTATTTGGAGTCCCGGCTTTTGCAAAAGAAAAGAAAAAGGAAGAACGCTGGGCGTGGTGGCACACACTTGTAATCCCAGTGCTTGGGAGGTGGAGACAGGAGGATCTCACTGGATTGAGGCCAGCCTTGCTGGCTTAAGAGACCCTGTTTCCAAATAATTCTCTCTCTCTCTCTCTCTCTCTCTCTCTCTCTCTCTCTCTCTCTCTCTCTCTCTCTTTCTCTCTCTCTCTTTCTCTCTCTCTCTCTCTCTCTCTCTCTCTCTCTCTCTCTCTTTCTCTCTCTCTCTCTCTCTCCTCTCCTCTCCTCTCCTCTCCTCTCCTCTCCTCTCCTCTCCAGGCTCCGATCCAAGAAAGAGAGAGAGATAGGTCTCCAGGAGTGTAGCCTGAAGATAGAGGGGTTTCCATGAACCTCAGTACCAACAAAAAAATAAAAAATAAAAAAAATAAAAAAGGAACTTCTGTAGATGACCTGCTCATAGTGACAGAGACCAGAACCCAATGAACAAAAAGGCCAGTGCTGTGGACTCTGAGGCCAGGATAGGAATCTGCCAAGAGACAAAGCCAACGCCAGGGCGAGGGAGGTCAGGATTGGAGCCTGTTGTGAGGCAAGGCCAGGGATGCGCCTCTGTTTGAGGCTGGGATTGGAGCCGGCCAAGTGGTGAGGCCGATGCCAGGGCCAGTGAGGAAGGGATCAGAGTCTGCCATGAGGCAAGGCCAGTGCTTGGGCCTCTGAGGCCAAGATCAGAGCCTGCTGAGGGGTTAGGCCAGGGCCAGGGCCGGCAATTCCAGGATCAGAGCCTGACGTGAGGTAAGGCCCATGGTGGGGCCTCCAAGGCCGAGATTGGAGCCTGCTGAGAGGTTAGGCCATTACCGGGGCCAGCAAGGCCTGGATTGGGGCCTGCTATGAGGCAAGGCCAGTGCTGGGCCTTTGAGGCCAGGATTGTAGCCTGCCGAGGGGTGAGGCCAGTGCTGGGGCCAGCAAGGCCGGGATCAGGGCTTGCCATGAGGCAAGGCTGGCACTAGGGTCTCCAAGGTCGGGATCAGAGCCTGCCAAGTGGTGAGACTAGTGACAGGGCCAGCCTGGCCATGATTGGGGCCCACTGTGTAGCAAGGCCAGCACTAGGACCTCCAAGGCTGGGATCGGAGCCTGCCGAGAGGTGAGACCGGTGCTGGTGCCAGCCTGACTGGGATTGGGACCTGCTGTGAGGCAAGGCTGGTACTGGAGCCTCCGAGGCCAGGATCAAAACCTGTGGAGTAGTGATGCCAGAGCCTGAGCCAGCAAGGCCAGGATTAAAGCCTGCAGTGAGACAAGGCCGGTGCTGGGGCCTCTGAGGCTGGGATTGGAGCCTGATGAGAGGTTAGGCTGGTGCTGTGGTCAGCGAGGCCGGGACTGGAGTCTGCCATGAGGCAAGGCCAGTGCTGGGACCTCTGAGGCCGGGATTGGAGACTGCCAAGGAGTGAAGCTGGTGCCGGGGCCAGCAAGGCTGGAATTAGGGCCCACCATGAGGAAAGGGCAATGCTGGGGCCTCCGAGGCCAGAACTGGAGCCTGCTATGAGTCAGGGCTGGTGCTGGGTCCTCTGAAGCCAGGATTGGAGCCTGCCAAGGGGTTAGGCTGGTGCTGGGGCCAGTGAGGCCGGGATCAGAGCCTGATGTGAGGCAGGGCCAGTGCTGGGACTTCTGAGGCTGGGATCGTAGCATGCAAAGGGGTGAGGCTGGTGCCAGAGCCAGCGAGGCCAGAATTGGGGTCTACTGTGAGGCAAGGTGTCGGGGCCCACTCGGCTGGACCAAGATGGCACCCAGGCTTGTTGCCAGCGTGGATTCAAGATGGCGCCTAGGCTTGCAGCCAAGTCATGAGACTCACAAGATGGACGTCTCCTTGAGCATGCGCAGTGTGCCATGCTACGTGCCTGCAGAATGATCAGTGATGCAAAGCCTCATGCTACCACCAGCCTGCCTATGAGAGAGTCAGAAGTGTGCATGCCCTAGCTGTGGAAAGCTTGGGGTTGGTAGAGAATAGAGGGAGGGATTATGATGCTGATATATATTGTGCTTGTTGTACGCATTGTCAGACATATTAAGAGAGACATATTCAGAGACATATTGAGACATATTAAGGATCCATTAAAGAAGAATTTATATTTCAGCTGAAGAGGTGTCTGTGTCATTCTCTAAGCCCCTGCGGGTTGGAGTCTTGGGGGATGACAGCAAGGCCTGTGCTGGGGCCTCTGAGGCCTGGATCAGAGCCTGCTGAGGGGTTAGGCCAGTGCCGGGGCCAGTGAGGCCTGAATCAGAGCCTGTAGTGAGGCAAGGTCAGTCTTGGGGCCTCTGAGGTGGGGATTGGAGCCTGTCAAGTGTTTAGGCTGGTGCTGGGGACAGTGAGGCCGGGACCAGAGCCTGCCGTAAGGCAAGGCCAGTTCTGGGGCCTTTGAGGCCAGGATTGAAGCCTGTGGAGGGGTGAGGCCAGAGCTGGAGCCAGTAAGGCAGGGATTGGGACCACCCATGAGGCAAGGCTGGTGCTTGAGCCAGCGAGGCCAGGATCAGAGTTTGCCAGGGGGCCAGGATTCAGGAGCAGGATTGGAACTTGCAATTTGGCATACATAGAGAAACATCACAGAAAATAGAAAGTCAGATGCTTTCCTTAATATGCAAAAACTAGGAAGAAATGGGTAATGGGAGGAGATCTAGTTGAAGAAAGGGCCCCATGGAAGAGCAATTAAGGTGACCAATCAGAGGAAATGGGATGGGAGAAGATGGAATCTCTTTAAAAAGCATGATATATGTCAACAAATGAATCAAAGTTAATCACCAAATCAAGCATGGGATTGAGGGATGAGGAGGGAATGGGATGGGGAGGGGATAAGGGATAATTGGATGATGTGTGCTTGTATATTCTCACAAGTCTTGTATTCCATTATGATGTTTGACTACAATGCATATATATATATATATATATATATATATATGTATATATATATATATAATATTAGAATGAGAAAGATTAGAATTATTATGAGATTATTAGAATTAGAATGAGAAAGATTGACCATTTACTTTAATATATATAGAATGAGAAAGATTGACCATTTACTTTTATATATATATATATATATATATATATATATATGTAAATGTATATAAAAGTAAAATTAAATATATATAATATAATATATATATTAAAGTGGGATATATATATATATATATATATATATATATATTAAAGTAAATGGTCAATCTTTCTCATTCTAAATAGTTTTTCAGAAATAAAGTATTAGCCTCTAATGTATCAAGCACTACAGTGACTGCTGCTCTCTAAAACTTAAATCTAACTCCTTTCTAGTTTTAATTGGATCACTAGCTGCAGGGCTTGCTCATACCACAGACAGTTGACAGGTGGCCACTCTTCTCCTGATTCCAATCTTTTCTAAATTTGAAGACCGTTGATAATTTACTTCCTGATCTCTTGTACACATCAGACTATTTGGTCATTCTTAGATTTTGTTTCCATGGTGTTTAAATCACTGATTTTGCCCTTTGAATGTTTTTGTGTAAATCTTATCTAAAATATTGAAATGTTTTCCCCTTAAGTGTTTACTTTTAGGTAGCACATCATCATAGCTGGAATAATATGAATCTCTGCTCCATTTAATAGACCCTGTAAAGGATTTCAGTTGTATCCTTACCTCAAATTACTATGCACTAGATCAGAATATCATGTAAAATTACAGTAGTTGAGAAGGTAAAAATCTTTTTTTTTTTTTTTTTTTTACAGTACTGGGAATGGATCCCAAGGGCATTCTGCCTTCGAGCTGCACCCCCAACCCTATTTTTTTTATTCTTTATTTTGAAACTGAGTCTCACTGAGTTGCTAAGGGCATCACTAAGTAGCTGAGACTTTCTGAAAACCATGGTCTTCCAGTCTCAACCTCCCAAATGCTGGGATTACAAGCATGTGCCACCACACCCGATAAGAAGGTAAAATCTCTTAAGGAGCTATGTATTTTTACTTTTATCTGCAAAAGTTACAAGGCATAAATTAAGCCAGCATTTTATTGTCCTTTGGGCTTTTGTGGTTTTATTTGTTTTGCTTTGTTTTAGAATTTTATTGGTGCAATATAATTATATATCATGTGGGGAAAGGAAAGCAATATGCCATTAGTGGTATTATAAATTAGTGAAACTAGTAATTTAAATTGTTAATATATCAGTTTTATCATTGGTAAAATGATCATAGTAATACCTGTCACATCTCATGAGAATTAAGTGAGATGATCCATGAAAAGCACTTAGCCTAAACCCTGGTACACACTAAGTTCTGCATACATTTTTGTTACAGAAACCTAAGAAAATAATAGCATATTCTAGGCAAGAAAGACAATGTATAGAGCACATTAAAGAGAGGGGCATCATGAAATACAAAGAGGGATATAATCCCCAAAGCACACCTAGGAGTGGCTCACCACACTTCAGCATGATCATGATGTGCATCAAAGCAGACACATGCCTGGCGCAGCTCACCCAAGGTATCATGTACCAGACACCAGGTGCAATACCCAGGCATGATAGGCAACACACAGCTGCAGTGCCTGCTGATCAGGAGCACCTTGACAACCATATGGAATCCCTGGCATCCTGAGGATTGTAATTGTCACTACTTAAGACCAAAATCTCATAGTCTCTTCTGCCCAGGAGCCTTGACACCTTGCCATTCCCACCACAAATAATAAGGCTGAACGTTGACCTGGCTAGCTGTGCTGGTAGCCATTGGTCAATACCTCACCTTTGTTTCTGGTTGAGCACTGGTTATAGCCAGACCTGAAGACATGGATCAGAATACAACTGACCCAGATGGACTTGAGACCATAACACAACCAACTGAGCCGAACCTGACTTTCAGGTTGTAATAATCTACTTTCTTTCTCTCTCTACCTCAAAGTATTGTCAGTTGGTGAGAAATACTATAATTGTGTGGGGTGTTAACAAATAAAGGCTCTGCCTTTGTAATTATTACAATAAAGGTTATTGAAAATACTGAGACTGTGTTTGGGTTGTTTACCATGACCTAAGTCTGCTCACAACAGAGGAAGAGACTAGAGCTGATATTTTCTAGTGGAAGCATAAGAAATTTCTATCACTTCACTCTTAAACCGCATGACTTTGTTAGCTGTTTGCAGGAAGAATGGCAACTCAGAAAGAGGAAGGCTGTTGACAGCTATGCATGTATCACAGTTTTTCTCCATATGTGAAGAGGTATGAAAAATGATGACCCAGGTCCTTAGTAGTCACAATTCCAGTACTCTAGGGAGTCACTTCTAGTCTTTTTCTTCATCTAATAATAATGATATGGGAGGAGGGGAAAGTTTGTGGGGATGGAGACTCCCCAAAATATATACACAAAACTACTAGATACTGAAGATTTATAAATTAAAAAACATAAAATTAAAAAAAAAACATATCTCTGGCTCTCCAGAGCTTAGAGACTAATGGAAGAAAGAAAAAATAATTAACGTATAATGCGGAACTTTGCTTGTAGCCATTAAAACAATCTAATTAAAAGATATTGGAGCTAGGGCTAGTGGTGAAAACCTGTATTCCCAGCTACTTGGGAGACTAAGGGAAGATTACAAGTTTAAGGCCAGCCTGAGCAACTTAGCAATACCCTGTCTCAAAATAAATTGAAAAGGGCTGGGGGTATAACTCAGTGATAGTGTACACTTGGGTTAAATCCTCAGTAATGTGTGTGCAGATGAGTGTACACATACACCACACACACAGAGACAGTACAAGGCACAGTTTAACTATTATAATGTTGCTACCAGGCCATTGCTGCTCAGGTGAACTTTTTATTTTGTTGCTTTTTTTCTCTTAAGTTTACCTTCCTAAACATAATTGACTATGAAAATCTCAATAATTATCTTAAGATAATTATTTTAAGATAAAATTAAAATTTTCATAATTGAGTATGAAAATCCTTTTAATTATTTAGAAGAAAGGAAATAAATGGATATGGCCTAGAAAATGCTGTGCCTCGAATCAGAGAACTAGACACTGGGTTAGTGTTTATATTTGTTTATCTTCTGTTTTGGGCTTTGATCAACTGCCAAAATAATTGAAGATGATTAGTGGATTTTTTATTTTTTATTGAGTTCCAGAAACAGTTGTAAGCCTTTCATGAGAAATTACTACATTGCATATTCTTCATTAATAATTGTTAAAAGGATATATATGCCTTACTAACATAAAATATTTTTGTTAAGCATTTATTTTGTTTATATGCAACCAATCATTTATTGAGTGCCTCAAGTGGCTTAAGTAGTTATCATGGCAGCTGCAAGAAGAGATGATGCATAATCCCTGGTAATAGGCAGTTTATAAATCAGTTGGAAGATGCAAAACATAAACATATAAAGGACATTTAACTGTTAAACTACATAACTTAGCTAGGCCCTCAGAAATTTAGTGAGAGGCCTAGGGAGACCTGGTTTGGGCGGGGGCTGGTGGTCCAGCTCGCACCCAGGAAGACCCGGTGCTGGGCGGAAAGCCAAGCCCACATCCTGGGAGGCTTGATACCGAGCAAGAGACCGAGCCGTGCATCCTGAGGAACTCAGTGCCGCTGTGCTGCGCAGGGGCTGTGGTGTGCTTAGAACAGCAGATCCTGCTCTGCGCAGTGAGGCTGTGGGACTCGCTCTTGGAAGATAGAAAAAATTCATTGTTACCGAGTGCCTGATCCCACAACCTCTTCAAACCACACAAACTGTCTTCTGTTATTAAAAAAAAAATAAAAGAATAACAATAAATATTGGAGAGGGGTTAAGATGGCCGCGGCAGCAGCCAAAATTCTGGAGATGCAGACAAAATGGATCCAACTGACCTGGAACTTTTGGAAAAATCCCCGCAAAGGGGGACAGCTTCTTTACATGCTTAAGAATTCTGGACATCATCTGTAAGGAGGGAGCTCAGCAGAGAACTAGGAGGAAGGCGGTGGCAACAGCAGTAGCTGCGGTGGCGGTGGAGGCTAGTATTTGGGAGAGGCAGAGATGGGATCCAACCCACCTTGATCTTCTGAAGAAATTGCCCCAAAGGTGTAATGCTACCATTGCGCATGCTCAGGAATACTGAACAACATGCAGTGTGGGAAAAGAGTTTGTGAAAGAATTGAGATGGTGGAGGCAGTGGCAATGGCAGTGGCCAGTATCCACAAAAGGAAGAGATCTGATGCAACACTCCTGGATCTTGTGAAGAAATAGCCCCAGAGGTAGAATGCTACCACCGCACACACTCGGGAACTTGGGACAACATGCTGTGTGAAGAGGGTGCTTGGAAAAGAAGTGAGATGGCTGTGACAGCAACAGCGGTGGTTAGCATTTGGAAAAGGCAGAGATTCAATCCAATCCACATGATAATTTGAAAGAAATATCCTAAAAGTATATCGTTAATGCTGCACATGCTCGGGAATTCTGGAAAACAAACTGTGTGGGAAGGGTGTTCGGGAGAGAACCGAGATGGCAGTGGCAGCGGTGGTGGTGGTGGTGACCAGAGTTTGGAGGGGCAATCAGATCCAGTCCAGTCCACCGTGCACTTCTAAGGAAATCTCCCCAAAAGTAGACTGCTCCTCCCACACATGATCGGGATTTCTGGACAACATGCTAAGTGGTAAAATGGCTTGGGGGGGTTTCAGAGGGAGCTCTGCATGTTCAGGGTGGGCTGCCACACTGCGGGTTCTGGAATTCATCAGCCCTCATGGCCACCATGCTCCTCTGTGCAGAGTGGGAGGCCAGGGTATGTATGGAGCAGCAGAGCCTACTCTCGGAGTGAGGGTGTGGACCTCTGCCTTTGGCAGAAGGACAGAATTTTATTATCATGGGGTATCTGGGGCCCCAGCTTCTGCAAAATACATGTACTGCTCTTTCATATTTAAAAAAAAATAAAGGAACACCAGGAGTGGTGGCACACACTTGTAATCCCTGTGCTAGGGAGGCGGAGACAGGAGGATCTCACAGGCTTGAGGCCAGCCTTGCTGGCTTGAAAGACCCTGTTTCCAAATTTAAAAAAAGAAAAAAAAAAAAAATATATATATATATATATATATATATATATATATATATATATATATATATATATATCCTGGAGGTGGAAGGGTTTCCAGGGACCCCAGTACCACCAAAAAAAAGGGGGGGGGCAGATAAAAGGGAACATCTGTAGGTGACCTGCTCATAGTGGCAGAGAACAGAGCCCAATGCACAGCAAGACAGTAAGGCCAGAGGTGAGGTGAGGCCTCAGAGGCCAGGATAGGAGCCTGCTGAGTGGCCAGACCATTGCTGGGACCAGTGAGGCTGGGATCAGAGCCTGTCATAAGACAAGGCCTGTGTTGGGGCCTCTGAGGCTGGGATCAGAGCCTGTCGACTGGTGAGCCCAGTGCCAGGCCCAGCAAGGCCAAGATCAGAGCCTGCCATGAGGAAAGGCCAGTGCTGGGGCTTCAGAGTCTGGAATCAGAGCCTGCCAAGGGGTCTGCTGTGAGACAAGGGTGGTGCTGGGGCCTCTGAGGCCAGGATCAGAGCCTGTCAAGGGGTGAGGCCTCTGTCAGGGCCAGCAAGGCCAGGATCTGGGCCTGCCATGAGGCAAGGCCGGTGCTGGGGCCTCCGAGGCTGGGATCATAGCCTGCCAAGGAGTGAGGCTGGTGCTGGGGCCTCCAAGGCCTGAATCAGAGCCTGCTGAGGGTTGAGGCCGGTGCCGGGGCCAGTGAGTCCAGGATTGGGGCCTGCCATGAGGCAAGGCTGGTGCTGGGGCTTCTGAGACCAGGATCAGGGCCTGCTGAGGACTGAGGCTGGTGCAGGGGCCTCTGAGGCTGGGATCAGAGCTAGCCATGAGGCAAGGCCAGCACTGGGGCCTTGTAGGCTGCAATTGGAGCTTGCCAAATGGTGAGGCTGCTGTCAGGGCCAGCAAGGCTGGGATTTGGGCCTGCTGTGAGATAAGGGTGGTGCTAGGGCCTCCAAGGCTGGGATCGGAAACTGACAAGGGGTGAGGCCAGTGCCAGGGCCAGCAAGGCCGGGATCTGGGCCTGCTGTGAGACAAGGCTGGTGCTGGAGCCTCTGAGGCAAGGACTGAAGCCAGCCAAGGGTTGAGGCTAGTGCCAGGGCCAGCGAGGCCGGGATCGGGGCCTGCCATGAGGCAAGGCTGGTACTGGGGCCTCCGAGGCCAGGATAGGGGTGGGCCAAGGGTGAGGCCGGTGCTGGAGCCAACAAGACTAGGATTAGGGCCTCCCGTGAGGCGAGGCTCTTGCTGGGGCCTCTGATGCCAGGATCAGAACATGCCAAGGGGTGAAGCCGGTGCTGGGGCCTTCAAGGCCGGGATCAGAGCCTGCTGTGAGGCAAGGCCAGTGCTGGGGCTTCAGAGGCTGGGATCAGAGCCTGTCAAGGGGTGAGGCCGCTGTCGGGGCCAGCAAGGCCGGGATCTGGGCCTGCTGTGAGACAAGGGTGGTGCTGGGGCCTCTGAGGCCAGGATCGGAAACTGGCGAGGGGTGAGGCCAGTGCCAGGGCCAGCAAGGCCAGGATTGAATCCTGCCATTAGGCAATGCCAGTGCTTGAGCCTCTGAGGCTGGAATCATAGCCTGCCAAGGGGTGAGGCTGGTGCTGGGGCCCCAAGGTCGGGATCAGAGCCTGCCGAGGGGTGAGGCCAGTGGTGGGGCCTCCAAGGCTGGGATTAGAGCCTGCCAAGGGGTAAGGCTGGTGCTGGGGCCAGCGTGGCCGGGATTGGGGCCATGAGGCAAGGCCGGTGCTGGGGCCTCCGAGGCTGGGATTATAAACTGGAGAGGGGTGAGGCTGTTGTGGGGACTAGCAAGGCCAGGATTGAAACCTGCCATGAGGCAAGGCCGGTGCTAGGGCCTCTGAGGCCGGGATCAGGGCCTGCCAAGGGGTGAGGGCGGTGTAGGGGCCTCCGAGGCTGGGATTGAAAACTGGTGAGGGGTGAGGCTGCTGTCGAAGCCAGCAAGGCTAGGATTGGGGCCTGCTATGACGCAAGGCAGGTGCTGGGGCCTCCAAGGCTGGGATTAGAGCCTGCCAAGGGGTAAGGCTGGTGCCGGGACCAGAGAGGCCGGGATTGGGGCCTGCCATGAGGCAAAGCTGGTACTGGGCCTCTGAGGCTGGGATCAGAACCTGCCAAGGGGTGAGGCAGTGTCAGGGCCAGCAAGGCCAGGAACAGAGCCTGTCATGAGGCAGGACCGTTGCTGGGGCCTCAGAGGCAGAGATCAGAGCCTACAGAGGGGTGAGGCCAGTGTTGGGGCCAGAAAGGCTGGGATCAGAGCCTGCCATGAGGCAGGACCATTTCTGGGGCCTTGGAGGTAGAGATAGTAGGGTGCCATGGGGTGAGGTTGGTGCTGGGGCCAGTGAGGCCGGGAATGGTGCCTGCCATTTGGTGAGGCTGTAGCTGGATCCAGGGAGGCTGAGATAGGAGCTAGCCTAAAGACAAGGCTTGTGCTGGTGCTCCCGAGGCTGGGATTTGAGCCTGACATGAGACAAGGCTGATACTGGAGCCAGTGAGGCTGGAAGCAGAGTCTATTGGGTGGACAGGCCTGTGCTTGGGCCTTCAAGAGTGGGATTGGAACTTGCAAAGTGGCATACAGAAAGAAATATCACAGGGAAAAAACATTGGGTGCTCTCCTTAATATGCAAAACTAGGAAGAAATGGGTAATAGGAGAGAACCTAATGGAAGATGGGGCCCTATGGAGGAGCACTTACAGTGACCAATCAGAGGGAATGGGATGGGGGAAAATGGAATCTCTTTAAAGCACATGATGTGCATAAATAAATATATCAATGTTAAACACTAAATCAAGCATTGGATTGAGGGAGGGGGGAGGGAGTGGGATGGGGATTGGATAAAGGTTGATTGGACTATGTGTACTTGGATATCCTAATAAGTCTTGTATTCCATTGTGAAGTTTGACTACAATGCCCTAATAAAAATATATTAAAAATAAAATAAAACCTAGTGGCTAACCTTGAAGACAGGAATGGACGGCCTTTTATTAGGAAAGGTTCACTGAAGAGATGTGTTCTGGTAAAAGTCTGTATATATGGAGATCTACCTTCAAGACCTACCAATGTAAAGTTATATCAGTGAAAAACAACCAAGTGTCTGTCTTGCTAATCAAGGTGCTTAATAGACAACTGGTACCTCCAGGAACTACCTAGTTCTTTGAAGTGCCCAAGTTTTAATCTAATGATTTGATTCATTGTTTTGAAATTTATAAATGTTTGAATGAGAAAAAAAAAGAAATTTAGTGAGAGCTTGTTTCAAAATAAAATAAAATAAAATAATAGGGCCAGAAGTCTATCTCAGAGAATGTCCCTGAGTTGAATCTTCGGTACCAAAATTAAAAAATTAAAAATAAATAAATTGCAGATGGGCAAATGATTTTATTACCATAAGGGGAAAAAAATCAAAAGTGATTTGGGATAAGCAGTGAAAACTTACTCTGAAAATGGGAAGTAAAACTAGATGGAAAGGATTTATGGAGTTCCTATGATGTGCTTAGAAGGAAGAAGTATCCTTTGGGGAAAACAACATGGAGAGTAGGGGCAGAGAACGAAGCCAGGAAGCAAAATGGGCAAAATGTCTCTCTAGTCCTGGACACAACACTTCTGCTAGAACCAAGGTGAAGAAATGTAAGTGTTGGATAGTGATGTTGCAGCCAGACTTTCCTGTCAGCTTTTTGATCTATTAGAAGACAGTGACAGGTTTTGCTTAGAGTCACAGTCTGATGATAAACACATTTTAGGAAATAAACCTAATGGCAATGAAAATAGAGACATGTGATAGTGCTAAAGTAACTAAAAACTAAGAAGTTACGGCACACTGGTGGACATCAGGCACTGATGATAGGCTTATTTTATTAAATTAATTAGCTTATTTAGTTTGCAGTGCTGGGGCTCATAGCTAAAGCCTCATATATGTTAGGCAAGGGCTCTACCACTCAGCTATACTTTGGCCCAAAATAGCTTTGAGAATCAAAAGCCCCAAGGTGGAGGAGAAATATAGGTTGAAACTTGAATTTCAATTCTTAGGGATTAGAAGCATTGTTAAAAGAAAAAAAGGAGACCATCACACCTAGTAAAATAAATTTGAAGGTGAAATAAGATACTTATTTCTTAAAATATTAAATTATCAATAAAAGGATAAGATGATACTATCAAGCAGATTTGTTGATGAAATGGATTTCAGGGGGAATTTAAAGCAAAATATAATTTTAAAAGTCATTCATAATAAGTGACTGATAAAAATAATATAGATAAAAATATAAATATAATAAAAATAAAAATATAGATATAATAGAATATAATATAGATATATTGAAAAATTAAATCAATCAGAAAAAGGCTAAAGATAAAACTGAAGTATTACTACATTGGTAATATGTAAGAAAAGTGGGGAAGAGGGAGTCACAGAATTAGAAATAGAAAAAGAATTAGACAATGGAAATTTAAGGGATTTCGGCAAAGATAAGTGTAAGATTAAATGAAGTGCAGGGTGTGCCCCATTAACATAGAGACACGCCGAGATCCATAATAAGTTACGAGAGGCTTTATTCGTGGGGGGTCAACCCCCAGCCCCCGCGTGGCCGCGGGGGCCGGTGGCCGGCGGGCGAATACCTCCCTCTCTCTCCGGATCCTCTCTGAACTCTGCCCTTCCGGGGCGGGAGGTCTGGTCCCCGGAATCGCAGGCTCCACCTCCTAGCTCTCGGCCCTGCCCCCACTTTACATTCCGACCTCTTTGACTCAGGGGTGCAGAAGGGCTTTGACTAAGGGGTGCAGAAGGGCGTGGTTTTTGCTCATCTAGCGGCTTCATGCTGATACTGGGCGACGTCAATCAAGGGCCCCAGTCAAAGGCCCCAGGTAGGGAGAAGTCGGAATTTGAGCCGCTGGAAGGGAGCAGGTGGCTGTGGTCGCAGGGAGAGTTGGAGGTTACCCTGGAGAGCTCGGTGACTGGTTTGCTTTGAGGAGACTAACAGGCAAGGTGCTATTAAAGAAAAAGAAAATTGTGAGAACGGAACCCAGGCTGGGCAGAAGCCCTTTTAGACGCAAGGCAGTCACTAGATCTACTAACTTAAATAGCAACATTTTCCTGAGGAGAACGTCTATCGCCCCTTTAGCAGTTTTTTATTAGATCAGAGTTATTAATAGCAGCAACTCCCGAAGCAGACCCACACCACTCTTTTCAGCATTGAGTGAGTATGGATTTGTCTGGTCAAACAAACACCTGTTACTGCATTAGGAGCGTCGGTATCAGTTATCCATTTTAGAAGTTTAATACTTAGGCAATTTGGCATCCGAGGAGGGAGAGCACCATAGTATGTAAACAAGTGGACCTGCTAAAATATAAACATCAAAGAGAGTTATGTCGAGAGAAACAAAGTTTAGAGGGTCCCAACACCGTGCAAGAGAATTTGTCCCTGGAGCTGTTGTAACAGAGCCCTTTTAGATATGGCCTAAGCTGTGGGCAGAGGCTGGAGGGCTTGCCTCATCATCCTGAACCGAGACTTGAGAAGGAAACTAAGGCCTGAAAGTTCGAGCAAGCCACCAAAGAGGAAACTGGCTTACCCTGTACCTGCAGTTACCCTGGGCCCGCAAGGAAGATGGAGGAAGGAGGATGAGGGATTCCAGGAGCTGTCAGTCCTTGGTCAGACCAAATAGGGCCAGCGGCGGGTCCTTGTCCAGAAGGGTAGACCCCCTGTAGTGAGGTACCTGAGGTCCACCGCTTTTTAAAGGACGTTCGCCTTTCCATGGCCATATACTCCACACCTGAAACAGGCTCCTGGAGGTGGTTGTCTTTACTGTCGTCCTCTCCTGGGTGGCGCTTGCCACCCGGAGGGCTGACCTTCCTCCTCCGGCCTCAGGGCTGCAATCAGGGCCTGGGACTGTAAGTCCGCCATCTGACGAAGATGGAGAGTACGCTCTGCTTCGGCCTGTTCCTCTCTGGAATTAAAACTTAGATGCCATGTTAAGGTTCTGTCAGCTGCGACAGACCTATACTCACAAAGAGCACGTCCCGAGACGGGTGTCCAGCAAGAATGGCAACGCGGACTCCGCACGGGCAGACAGAGAGTGTCGCCCCAGCCCCGGCCTGTCGTTTCCCGCAGCACCTAGGGCGCGCCCGAGCGGGCCACCCAGCAAAATTGCAGTCTGGCGCAGGCCAAGATGGTGACTGTGACATCACCAGGCAGTGACTACGCGCCATCACAAAATGGCAGCTGGCGGGAAAATAAATGGAAGCTGATGGGGGAGAGCATTTGGAGGGATACCAGACCGCTTATAAAAGTTCCTAACTATTCCTGGGCCACCGCAACCTATTTCCCAACTCGTATCAAGGCAGACAGGCTCTCAGGGCATCTGCTAGTATAAAGGTTCGACTCCCCATAATTGGTTCGCGGGCGGAAACGAAGAACAGGAAATGGGCGTCCCCGATTTCCCTGCTCAATCGTTCGGAAACAGAGGTTAAGAGATAGGGAAGAACGTCTTCATTCCTTCTCAAAACCGGAGGATGACCTGGTCATCCGCAGGGTGGTCCCAGTGGACCGGGGGACAATGGGTCACCAAGCGCTTGGATTTTAAGGTCCCAGTGGACCGGAAGACCCAAGTCCGGAACCCGCTAACCAAGGGAAGGAGGCAGTTTACAGGAGTAGAGTGATGTCGGCCAGCGCTGGCTGTGACAGAAGCGCTGAGAAGCTGCTGGGGGCGCGGTGGAGCCAGGGCGCGCGGATGCCGGTGGCTGGTGTGGACGGCACTGGCGGCTGGCGCAGGTGGGATCAGTGGGGGTGCGCAGGCGGCATGGCTTGCCGGGCCCGCGGCGTGGAGACAAAATGGCTTCCAGGCACGCGCCAGACGCTGAGGCTGGGCCCCGAGGAGCACCGCCAGTGAGCCTGGCTCGGGGCGGGTGGGGCAAACTGGCCAGAGGTCCCGGTGGTGACCGGAGAACCAAGCTGGAACGGTGCTTTAGGAGGTACAAGCGGCAGGCAGAGGTCCTGGCCCGTGCAGGCGGTTGGCAGGCAGAGCAAGTGCCAAGCTGCCTGGCTCGGGCCGGAAAGATGGCCGCCGACTCCTAGGATTGGTTAGGAGTGGAAAGTGGGAGGGATTAAAGATTGTGAGGCCTCCAGTGAGGCCATGAGGTGGGAGGGGTTAAGGATGGCGAGGCCTCCAGCGAGGCCGTGAGGGGGAGGGGTTAAAGAAACATGGCGGCTCCTCAGTGATTACACATGGGCCAAAGATGGCGGGCCTCCCCCCCACAGTGATGCCCTGTGGGTGCTTACCGAAATGGCCGGGTCCGGGCAGCGGGGGTGGGCGGGCAGAGGGTGAAGGGCGCAATCAGCAGAGAGCCGGCGCAGGGGCCTGCGCCATGTGGCAGGCAGGGGCGGGCAGGTCTAAGCACGCCAGGCGCAGAGAAGGCATGTGCAGCACAGGCTGGAGTTGGCAGGTCGGGGGGAGAGAGAGGTCCGCGGGGCCGCGGGCCTGCCCCGGTGATGGGAGCGCGCGCGCCGGCAGTGCGACCCCATCCTGGGTCCGCGGGCGCGGCGGCGTGGTGGGCGCAGCGCCAGGCGCAGAGGGCCCTCGGTGCGCCCACCTTTGAGCCAAGGCGCGCCAAGTGGCACAGTGCGGTGGGGTCTGCGTGCAGCCGGGGCGCGGCTCAGAAGCGGCTCAAGCCGCGGCGTGCCGCGGGCGGGCGGGCGCCGCAGCCCATCCCGGTGGAGGCGGCGCCGGGTACCTTTTTTCAGCAGTTTGCAGAAGTCCGCGGGCCGGGCGGGCGGGCGAGCGCGCAGAGAGGGGATGGAAAGTCTGAGTCCAGTAAGCTCAGGTCCAAGCCAGGTCCCAAAAGTCCGGTACGAATTTCGGCACCAAAATGTAAGATTAAATGAAGTGCAGTGTGTGCCCCATTAACATAGAGACACGCCGAGATCCATAATAAGTTACGAGAGGCTTTATTCGTGGGGGGTCAACCCCCAGCCCCCGCGTGGCCGCGGGGGCCGGTGGCCGGCGGGCGAATACCTCCCTCTCTCTCCGGATCCTCTCTGAACTCTGCCCTTCCGGGGCGGGAGGTCTGGTCCCCGGAATCGCAGGCTCCACCTCCTAGCTCTCGGCCCTGCCCCCACTTTACAATAAGTTCAAGAGGCAGGAAGTAATGAAGAATGTCAAATGCTTCGCAAAGGTAAAAATTTACTTTTTCTTTTGTACTTTTACATATATTTGCTGATCAACTATAGTGAGACAAAGAAGTATAAGGCCTATAAATTGCATGTGAGTAAATTAATCAAAGTAACCACATTCAGTTTTTATTTTTATTTATTTTTAAATTGTTTCTTGGTGCATTGTATTCATACATCATAATGGGATAAAAAAGAAAAATTTGTGTAGACATACATGCACCCATTGCCCAATTAGCCCCACCCCATTCCCTCCTCATCCCTCCTTCCCATGCTTTGCTTAGTGGTTGACCTTTTAAAAGAAAGGAGAAAGGATATCCTTGCAGCTTATGATAAAGAAGTATTCTAACTTTTCTCTGCTTTTGTGTTAATCATGAGAAAACCAAACAGAATTGCAACAGGAAACAGAAGGAAATGGAGGGAAAGATTGCTATCTCTTTTATAAAATGCTTTTTATTCTACTGGTGTCTCTTTAAAAATAAAATTCAACAAATAAATGTCCATTTAAATTGATCTTCTGTTGGACTGTGCTATTGGTCTGACATATAAATTAGTGCTTCTTAGATTTAACTATACCCCTGGGATAAGACTGAGAAACGACAATAATATTTTATGGAGAGTGTCAAATGACTCGCCTTTATAGCAATTCTCTCTTCTCTCTTCTCTCTCTCTCTCTCTCTCTCTCTCTCTCTCTCTCTCTCTCTCTCTCTCTTTTTATATATAGATAAAATATACATCTCTCTCTCTATATATATATGTTTTAAATAGGTATTGGGGATCAGTTTCATAAAAAAAACTAATATGTATTTTCAGGTAAAATAAAGCAAATGCCTTTAGTCACATTCCGTTACAGAAATTTTAGGACTATTATTATTTTTATACAACAATTTTAAATTCGAGTTTCTTCAACTCCCTGTCTTATCTGTCCCTCACTAATCATGACCTTGAGAACCTCATCTAACTACTCTAAGCCACCTTCCTCCTCTATGAAATGGCAATATTCATACCCAGTCTTGCTACACACAGGGTAGATCCAACGTCAGACATGATGATATAGAAGTGTTTGGTTAACTATGAAACGTCATGTGAATGTTGCCATTATTATGAATTATTCTTAAGGCTCTACTCTTCATCGAGACAAAAAGTAGATCTATGCTGTTCCCATAGAACTAAAGTGCCTACCACAGGGCTTGATATGGAGTTAGAAAGCAATAAATACTTACTGAGCTTAATTACTCCTTCAGAAGTATAATCATGCAGATGATTGCATGTGAAAGTATAGAAATATAGACTGAACCACCAAGTAGAAAATCATTATGGAAACAAAGACAGGCTCAGCTCTCACATGAACACTAATCCCTTCCTAAATATGACATCCTGTGAACCAGCCTACGTCTGTTCCATATGCTAAGAGCTTTCCAAGAAAGGAGGTGGCAGTTTCCACTGTGCCTTTTATTTCATGTCTAACAGCCTTTCTAGCCATTTCCCAAACTAGAAATTGTTTATTAGCAAAATGTGAAAAATATAGGCAGAAGAACTGATAACGCTCAGAATACAGTTCATAAAAATTCAACAAAAGGCAGGGAATAAGGGACAGAAAAATAGACTAAATGTGAACGAGAAGGCTTTACCAAACAATGTGAAAGCAGAGAATTGTAAATTAAAATGTTTCATGAAAATGCCAATTTCTCAGTGGAGTTCATGGATATTATTTTTAAGAAACCAGAGCATATTAATATGAATTTGAGTTCAGAATAAAATCAGTACTTCCTAGTCCTTATTATTTCACTGGGCTCTTTACAAGGTAATGTTTATAAAATGGGGTTTCCATTAATGAAAAGGGAGAAGGGATTGCCTGTCCAGGAAAGGGAAAATGCAAAACAGAGCAGCCTAGTGGAAAGTCAGCTTCCTCCCCAACCCACTCCAAAACTTCTTCAAGAAAATATCTAATTTATGCCATTTTTAGTAGTTAATAATTTCAATATTGCTTTCACTGGCTATCACCCAATATCTTTTAAGATTAATAATTGATAACTTGATTTTATGGTCTGTGTCGGAACATGGCCAGAAAAAGTATCAGTGCAAAACTAGGACATGTTGGTTCTCATAAGAAAGGCTCTGAGGACTGGGATATAGGGTCCCAGCCAGTTCTCCTCCTACCCAGATATGGCTTCTTGTCTTGCTTTCATGCTTCCTGATAGCTACATTTGGTGTATGTGCTGCCTGTGAGAATAAACTTGCCTACTTCCTTGAGTGGCAATCTTCCCCATCTCAGTTTCAGGTTCAAGCATCCCAAATCCCCTCCCAAAGTGCAGAAGTGGTCGCACAAAGTGACCAAAGGAATGTATGTGTGTGGCCTTGTAAAATTCATTTGTTGACATCTAATCACTCATATGATGACATTAGAGGGTGAGCCTTTAGGTGTGGTTCCATCATGAGTGACTGACCCTTGGGGTTAGTGCCCCCTAAATGCTGTTTTAGAGAGCTACCTTGCCCTTCCACCACGTGAGGACACAGTGAGATGGCGTCATCTGCACAGTAGACAGTAGCTTCTTACCAGACACTCGACTTCACAGTCCCTAGCTCGTGGTATTTTGTATATCAGCCCAAACAGGCAGAGAAACCTATGAAGATATTTTTATATATTTTTTCCTTTTACTCTGGGATACTGTCATTTGAACCAAACATGTAACTTGAAAACAGAAATGATGACAAGATGGGCAGTTAAACTACCTGGAAAGTGAGCAGAGGTAAGAACTGGTGCATGGGATGCTTTTACCTGGGGAAAATCTTAGGAGAACCAGTGATGCCCTAATTGTATCCTTCACACTCTTCTGGTACAGGACCAGTGGCATAACAAGCCTACCTATGAACTGGATGTGAACCAAGTCCCAAAAGTCAAGTCAGAAATATGCTGAGACAGCAATAGGTCAACAGGGGAGTTTTAATAATAACTCCTACTAAAAATGATAATAACAATGATAAAATTAATGCATATGTGTGGGTTGTCAAGATGTATTTATTTTGGGGACCCTCCTGGAGACCAGAAAACCTTCTGGCAGGGAAATCATTCCCAGGCCATGATGACAGCCAGATGTACTTACAGCCTAGCCTTTGTCTAAAACATCTTCAGGCAGAGATAACACAGGACACAAGAGACTTGGAGAGAGATCCTCATTGCTGCTGGAATTCTGCCACCTCCCAGGGCCAGTGGTACTCAGATATTCTCATTCTTCCTCTGACACAGAGTTGGCTGTGACATCTTTGTCTGCAGCCACTGTCCGCTGATGAGGGCGACAGGGGGCTTGCAGGAGGATTGCTTTCATGTGAAGTCCTGAAGATTATTGATTATTTGGCTTTGCAGAAGATGGGGAGGCTAAGAAGCCTCTGAATGACATCTTTGCTGTTCGCCTCAGGCCAAGCAACCAATTGCTCTCAGGAAACCAGTGGACAAAACCAGAGGTAAATCACTGTCCATAACTGGGTTGTGTGCATCAATTTCCTCTGTCTTCTCAGGACATAGACCACAAAAAGGAAATAGACAGGCCTATCTTGTTCCCTTGAGGGCATATTGGATTAGAAAAGGCTCCTTTATAATATTAAATACTAAAATAAGTGATCATATTTTATAACTATCAATTTCATATGGATTTAGAGCTTATGGCTTTTATGGTGGGTGGGCATGGGAATACTGAGTTGAAGTAATGGTTCTTGGAAGCTATTTTAAGTTACCATATTATGTAATATATTATCACATGCGCCAGTGTTCATTTCATCATTAAACACACATCTTGAATCAGGTTTGGAGGTGAGTTAGAAGAGGAAGTGATCTCTCTAGATCAGCTCACAGGCCAGAGATCACAAAGTGTGATATAAAATCCGGGCTGCATACTTTCAGCATTAACATTCTGTCTCATAGTGCATGGAACAGATGCTGTTCTAGCTTATGGGGAATTCAAAAACCACTAGTTTCCACTCTTGGTTTGACTGTGAGCATTTTCACTAACAGAACAACAACATATATAATATATATTCTCTTCAGCAATTCTTTTTCTCACAGATTTATCTGGTTTATTGATTTGTTGCATTTTGAATTATCTTGCAATCCCAGGAAAATTACTCTCCCCCCCACACAAATTTCCCTTTTCCTGTCTTCTTGTTATTCATAGGCCTCTCTTTGCAGCCTGCTCCCAGAAATTGAATTTTATAATGAGAAGTGTTGCAAGACTGCCTTTCTTCTCATAATATGAGAACACTAAGAAAATACAATATTTTTGCCCTCTTCTGAGATGCGCACACAGAAGAGGGGGAAGGAAAAGGGACAAAGGAGAATATTTTTGAGTAAATATTCTTACCCATTTATTCTGTCAATCTGTCAAGAGAGGCACATCAAATACAGTTAGGCCACGTTAGACAAGCAACGTCTAAGGAAGATATGGCTTCTTCTGGAAATGTGGACTAATGATTCATTGTCTGACATTTTTTTTTACTTTTCTCACAGAATGGGTTGTAAATAATTGACATGGCATGGAGCTGTAAGGCAACAAACTGGTTTTTAGAAAGGTAGCACAACAGGAATGCCAAGTACAGGGCAGGTTGAAAGAAACTTTAGAAAGTTCCAAAGGCTGAAGATGCTACCCTTACCAAATACATGTCAAGGTGAAAAATGCTAACACCTTTTAAACCATCCAGGCAAAGAAAGAACATACTTACTTTATAAAATGTCTCTAGATTTGCTTTAGAAGCATGGTGAAGAGGTCATGTTGTGAAAAGAAATAAGGGAGGGAGGGAGGGAGGGAGGGAGGGAGGGAGGGAGGGAGGAGGAGAGAGAGAGAGAGAGAGAGAGAGAGAGAGAGAGAGAGAGAGAGAGAGAGAGAGAGAACAAGAAACTGAGGAGATAGAAAGGAAATAGGCAGATAGGGAAAAGGCCTCTGTAGAAAAAAGTTAATTTCCTAAGTTTCCTGAGGGGTGACAAATACCTTAAATTCCAAAGGTTCAGAGATAAGGACCAGAGCTTCACAAACCCACCGAACAAGTCTGGCACTGCTGAAAGGAGATTCTTCAAGGACTTGCAAATACCCTATGCAAATCCTGAGAGCTGCTTCCCAGAATTCCCAGTCACCCTAACCAAAAGAGGTCACAAATGGTCAGGCCTTTGCCTTAGTCAGATGGCAAATTGTGGCTTTTCTCTCTCGGGACCCCCTCCCCTTTTGGGGAGCTGTTCTCTCTCTCGCAGGTCATGTTGGTCCTGAGAGAAGGCAGAGTGCATCTGAGGGCACGTGGCTCAGGATACTCTCTAGTAGTGACCTGAAGGCCTCTGCTGGACATCAAGGCTGACCAGGGCCCCTAGGGGTGACCTGCATCTCTTTTCTGGCAGATCACGTGGACTCTGGGAGAAGGTAGTTTGCAACTGATGGCACTTGGCTTGAGTGACACTCGGGTAGTGACCTGAAGACAATTACTGAGCACCAGGAGACCGGACAGCCCGAGTGATGTTCTGCCTCTTTTCCTATTTTCTTCTGGCAGATCATGTGGACTCCGGAAGAAAGCAGCCTACAACTGAAGGCAATTCGGCTTGGGTTACTCTCAAGTATTGTCCTGAAGGCAGCTGCTGGACCCAGAGTTCCAGCCCCTTTGGGGTGTTCAGCCACACTTCCCCATTCCCTGCTGCTTCCAATAAACCTTTTACTCCCCTTCCTGAGGTCTGCGGGTGTTATTCTTCACTCACCATAGACAAGAACCCTGTAAGGAGATGCTGAGTTTCTTCTCAAGAAACTCCATTTCATCTATGATGAAACTCCAGGTTTCTTATCAGGAAACCCCCTGTTTCATCTGGGGGGCCTCAGAAGAACCCCCCATTTCAAAACCACTAATGCCAGGCATAAAAAGGGGCTATCGCTTCATATACTAAAGAAATTCAAATGCTAAAATAATCATAAAGGGATATATACAACTTATTAGTATAAGTGAAATAAATACATTATTTGAAAGATACAAATTACCACATCTGATTTAAGAATAAATTAAAAAGTTGAATAACCCTGAATATAAAAACTAAAATAATAACTTAAGACCTCCCCCAACACACACACACACACACACACACACACACACACACACACACAGAGTCATCTCTAAGTGTTGAATTCAGTTCAGACTGTAAGCAAATAATTAAAATATACCAATGTTACATAAACTCCATAAAAATTCAGAGAATAGAACAATACTATCAGCATTGGTAGTTGCTTTGAGTAACTCATAAGACAATAAAATAATAAATGATTTAAAGCACTATTAATAGATGAATTAAATTGGTTTATTATTAATTACGAGAGAAGCAAACCAATTATAAGAGTGTGATGGGAGCATGGGCACAGAGGTGATGATGCAGTTGAAAGACAGGTATAAGTTAAAAGTGTGGCCGAATGCCCCTGGGTTCCATCCCCAGTACTGCAAAAAAAAGAGGAACTTCAAACTTTAAGATCTTAGAACTGCTCTCAATAATAATACAGAACAAATTTTGATTCCTAATGCAACATATTTAAAGCCAGGGTAATTTTGAAGTTATTCAAGATAATGGTTAAAAAAAAGGGCAAAGGGAAACAAAAAGGCCAAGTGCCAAAATTTTCATGGAATATAGAAGGCTGTCCTTGAGTTTGTCCAAAGACAACAAAAGTGGGGAAAATACTGTTTCCAGACCAAGTTTATTATTTGCAAGTAAATACTATGCACCCACCAGCTGTCTAGTAACATGCCTTCATTATGATTGTATCATCACAACATGGAGATGTTAAGGAGGTGCTCATAACTTCAACATATAAAGGACTAGATTGATATTGCGAGATTTGTCAATGATCCAGTATCTTCCATCTACACAGTGAAGGAGGCAGGACATAAATTCAGATGCATGTGCCTTAAACACCCAAATTCTTCCTTCTAAATTATCAGCCTGACCCCACACACATAAAAAACAACCCTGAAAATGGAGGAGGGCAATTAAAGAGGAGTGCTAACCTTTACTGGATTCTTATACTTTGTAGACAATCTTGTTTTATTTATATCATTTCACTTAACATTCACAAGAACCCAGAGAGGCTAGTATAATGTTTAGTTTAGGAAAGAAAGGAATTTATACCAAAAGAGTTTTTTTCAGATTTTCAGTGTCACCAAGCCAGTGAGTTAGGATTCACAAGGTCAGTCTGACTCTAAAAGCCACTATGTAACACTCTTTTGCTTATCCCTTTGTTTTAACAAAAATAACAACAACAAAAATGTGTTCAACAGAAGTGATAGCCGGGTATGGTGGCCTACGCTTATAATTCCAGCATTTGGGAGGTGGGAGGCTGAGACAGGAGGATCGCAGTTTGAGGACAGCCTCAGCTACTTAGGCCCTTTGCAACTCAGTAAGACCCTGTTTCAAAATAAGAAAAAAAAATAGGGCTGGGGTATAGTTCAGGAGTAGAATGCTCCTGGGTTTCATTACCAGTACCACAAAGAATCAATCAATCAATCAATCAATCAATAGAAGCAGAAATTAAGAGGAATGCTTGTCTTTTGCATTGGCTTTAGGATGGATAAAAAGCCAGGGCTCCAGAGAGTTGAGAGTGAAATGAGGTTCTGAAGAGAATTCAAGTGTTAATCACAGTGAAAACGGAGAAGGTGAAGAGTGAGAAAAAGACTGGTGAGAGAAATAGGAACCAGTTGGACAGCGAATACTGTCACCTGAGTTGGAGTTGTAGAATGAGAGGAGAAATAAAGCCTTAGGGGTCTGTTTGGAGAGCCTCATCAGACAATTGCATGCAGGTAGAGGCTGAGTGCTTTTCTAAAAATGTGATAATACTCTGGGGAGATTGCCAGAGGCCCTGAATGCCTTGCTGTCTTGGAAACATGTCACCATGCCTAGGGCACAGACTTTTTGTTGAAAAACAGTGCCTAAGTGTTTTTTTTTTTTTTGTCTCTTTTGGGGTTTTTTTGTTTGTTTGTTTTTGGCCATTTTATTCTGTCCATCAGAAGCAGCGATGCCCATATTAAGAGACTGGAGCAAGATAATCTAGAAGCATTCTATCCACTGGTGGGACTGAACAGAGCAATTCCTAATGAAGGGAAAAAGTTATAAAAAGAGGCAAGCTTTATTTTATAGCCCTGGAATGTGTTAAATTAGACTTCTATTTTTTTTATAGAAGCCTATCTATTTGTTTCTGTTAAAAAAAAAAGCTTACAAAACAATCCATTAGGATCAAGTTATAAAATTTTGGCACTAGACATTTATTTGATATGTCCCTACTGATAAGTCAGGGTCCCTTCCAGACTCTGCCCCACGAGCTGTATCTCGTGAGAGGAGGGCGGCCTCATGAGTAAATCCTACCTCCCCAAGATGCATATCTTAAAAAGGGAGGTCCCTCCCTTTCAGCCTCCTGATGGGCCTTGAGTCTCCAGGACTGCTCAGCCCCCATCCCCGGGAGAACCGTACTATTAAAAGCTGATACCATGTGTACTGGACCTCTCTTGTGTTTTTACATTGTATATGGACTTGCATTTTACTTTACACTTATATTCTACTGCTTCAGGTTAAGAGTCATTATTTATCAACTCATAAATTTAATATATATAGCTCGATCCATCTAGTTTTACTTTTTGGTTGTAGTTATTGAATACTAAATGTTTTAAGACATTGTAGAATCATTTACAGTATTTACTCATAATAAACTGATAGAATGATCTTGCACATGAAAAATTATATCATGTAATTTAGTTTAAATAGCTCATTTCTATAAAGTCTGTAATATGTGCAATATGTGCATGTAAGAGATTGCTGAGATGATTAGTAGCAATCGAGGATATGATGCTGACAAATGAGATATTATATATGTGAACATAAATCTATAACATTCTACTAATGAGTAATCATCAGATTATTAAATGATTTTATTTGAGGCATTATCAAATGGTGAAAGAAAATATAAGCCAAATGATGTGAACTGAAATCCCAAATACTTTCATTAAAACATATCTTAATAAACATTATTGCATTTGAACCAAACAAGTTACATTACCTTCATGAGTCTAAAAGCTACACCTCAAAGACCAAGAGGCTGAGACAGGAGGATTGCAGGTTCAACACCAGCTTCAGTAACTTGCAAGGTCCTCAGCAATTTATTGAGACCTTGTTTCAAAACAAAAATAAAATAGGGCTGGGAGTGAAGCTCAGAGGTAAAAAGAAAACAAACAAACAAAAACTCCTTAGGTCAATCTCCAATACCATAAAGACAAATTTTTTTTTGTTCCATATGCCTATTCTATTCACTCAACAAATTAGCAGAGGAGACTAAAAATTATTTTCCCAGGCTTATGGGCTAAGGACCAGCAAAGAAAAACTCTAGATGATAGTACAGACTGTCACTTCTTTGGGCGAGAGTTTGCAGATATTTGCCAGGGCAGACACATCCAGATACATTGTGAGTCTAAGTTCCAAAGACAGACTCACTTTTGCCATTTTTCTTTTACACAGGGCAAGAGTGAGAACAGGTTTTTGTTTAGGAAAATACTGGAAATGCTAACTCAGGCAGCAGAATAACAAAACAAAAAATCAACTTAGCATCTTGAGACCTCTCCCCATCCTTCCTCCTCATAACACCTTTCTCACTTGGCTGTTTTTTTTTCTACTCTTTAGGACAGCTCCAGCCAATCCCTACTACAGTTTTGTGGCACACCTAGCTTAGAGTTCCTTTCAAGCTTCTTCTCACCCCACCTGGAATGTCTTCATCTTTTTGCTCAAACTCAATGACTCTGCCTCTTCTTAAAATTTAACCTTAAAATTTGAGATTCCATGAACTATCACTACCCTAGCATGCCTAGTGTGGACCTTGAAAAGATCTTTGGAGTATAAATGTCAACTAGCTTCTGCCCGACACAGTCCTTTGCGTGAATCTCTGAGAAGAGAGAAGAAGTTGTTTTAGAATGCAGGAAAAGGACCTTGAAAGAAGTTTTGAGCAGATGAATAGACAGATAAAATGCACATTCACTCGGTGCTTACGCTGTGCATAGTCTTTCGAATTCACAGCTAGAAATTATTAATATAGAAAAGCAAGACAAATTGCAATTGTTTCATTTCCCAGCATCATATCAATTCACAAATGATTGTCAGGAATCTGTCAGCAATGTGATGCTGTCAGAACAATTATCTTTCAAAGAGGACATCTCTGTAACTCCCATTTTTCTGAAGCGGATTAATTTGTTCCATGTGCATTTATTCCACACTCAGCATGATGGAATCGCAGAAGAAGAGAGCCGAGGGAGAGCTCAGAAATCATCTCACACCCTTGCCCCCATTATTTTCCTGTGAAAATCACTGTGGGAGTGTGACAAGCAGCATAGTTCTGCAGCTTCTCATTTACTGCCATGTAATAGGTGAAAAAAGAAGCATGTTGATTCATATACTGTGCCCACACCACAGTCCCTGGGCATTTGGATGGGAGCAGGCAGTTGGAGCTGAGGACGCAGAAAATGTCAACAAAACCCCCCAAACACTTTGTCTCTTTAATCTGGTTCATTCTCCTCAAGAGGAAAAACATCAACCTGTCTTGATGGTTCACATATGTAGTCCTCAGACATGGGAGGATGAGAAAGGAGGTTCACAGGTTTAAGATCAGACTCAGCAACTTAGCAAGATTCTCATTAACTTAGCTAGATTCTTTTTCAAATTAAAATTTAAAACCAGGCATGGTGGTACACACTTGTAATTCCCAGAACTTGAGAGGCTGAGACAGGAGGATCACAGGTTTTCAGCCAGCCTCAGCTACTTAGTGAATAAGGCCCTCTGCAACTTAGTGAGACCCTGATTCAAAATAAAGAATGATAAATAGGATTGGGGGTGTAGCTCAGAGGAAGAATACTCCTGAGTTCAATCCCCAGTACTTCAAAAATAAATGAATAAATGAATAAATAAATACTTTAAATTCAAAATTAATCTTGTTTAAAGATTTTTCAGTAAGAGAATTGTTTTTAAAATCTTTGAGTAACTTATAGTTATCATTAATAAACATTGTTAATAAGCATTATGATATAAAATTAATTACTTTTTGGATTAAAAGGGTTTTTTCTCAAATAAATCATTGACTTAAGAGAAATAATGTTTAAAAAGTATTGGGTAGCAAGGTTTCATAAACTGGAGGTGTAGCTTAGAGATAGAAAACCCCTGGGTTAAATCCCCAGTATCACACACACAAAAAAAGAAAGTCAATGATTATGGCTTAGAATTGTTGAGCTGCGATAGTATGATAGTATATAATCATTTTTCTTTATTGTTATTTGTCCAGGTTATCTGAATCTTTTAATAAAGCCATAACACTTATATTTTAAAGCTCTAATGTTTATATAAAAAACTGTTAAATTTTAAAGCTGAAAACGATACTAAGACATATAGAAGGCAGATGCGGTGGCACATAGCTGTAATCGCAATACTTAGGAGGATGACAGGAGGAATCGCAGGGATGAGGACAGCCCGTAGTAACATAGTAGGACCCTATTTCAAAATAAAAAATACAAAGGACTGAGGTTATAGCTTAGAAGTAGAATGTTCCAGGTTCAATCCCTAGTCTCTCTCTCTCTCTCTCTCTCTCTCTCTCTCTCTCTCTCTCTCTCTCTCACACACACACACACACACACACACACACACACACACAATTTTAAATGGCTATCATACCACAATAGAAATGAGCACAAGGAAATTATGAAATTTGTTATTAAAATATGAAAAAGTAGGATATATAGCTTTTGATATTTCCCCTCATTTATCCCCAATTTTATATTATTTGCAAAAATCAGTATTTTAATTAAAACTTAAATATTTATGAAGTAAATCACTTCCATTCCCTTTTTTAAGCAGAAATTTATTTTGTCATAATTCTACTTATAATCATTACTTTAGTTATGTGATATAAATTAAATTATGCTTATGTATACAATATCTAACTAAGATGATAAACTGGAAAATATATCAGAATTACTTAGCCCTTGTAAATTTTAATCAATGGTTACAATTAAATTGACATAATAATTGACAAAGAACCATTTAAATTGTGTTTTAAAGGAAATCCTTTCTTATTCCTCTATGTATTCTGGGTTGGTTTAACAATAAAATGAAGTTCTTTAAGTATATAAAAAATAAGTTTATTTTGTTCATTTTCAGCTATCATTTTTTTTTTTGGTGGTACTGGGGTTCCTGGAAGCCCTTCTATCTCCGGGCTACACTCCCAGACCCTATTTTTACATTTTTATTTGGAAACAGGGTCTCCTAAGCCAGCACGCGCGGCTAGCTTCGAACCTGCGCGATCCTCCTGTCTCTGCCTCCCAAGCGCGGGGATTACAAGCGTGCGCCACCACACCCGGCCAGCTATCATTTTTTAATTGTCTGGGAAATTAAATAAATTTTCTTTGCTTCCTTATTCCTTGGACTGTAGCTAAGCTACCAGACAGATTAATTTCCTTTTTATAATTAATGGCCATGCCTTTTTGAGAACTGAAAATATCTAAGGTAAAGAGAGTCTAATTTGTTAAATAAGAGAATAAAAACAACAAAAGAGAGGTTCAAGATAGGATATTAAAGGAAAGAAGTAATAAGCAATCTTTTACAAAGAAATAAACTAGACAAGAAGGAAGAAAAGTATAGTATTTTCTTATTAATCAAAGAATTATAGCCTTTATTATCTTTTCCTTTTAGCTAACTGAAAGATTCAGTGATTAACTGTGGTTATGAATTAATCTGACTATAATTTGCTGATGGCATTTTGAAAGATATGCTGGAAACAGCTTTCACAATGAATGGTTTTAGTCTTCACCTCCTTAATTACTACTTGCAACACTAATAATAAAAAACACCCTCCTCTCTGCAGTGTCTGCCCTGTACCTAACTGTATACCATCTACAAATATTAATCAGATATTGAGCATTAAAAAGTGATCAAAACATGGGTTTGCATCAGATCCAGCTGGCTGCCCTAGTACAGAGTCAAGCCCAAAACTGTGGGGCCATACATTTTCCCTGAGATGAGTCTATTCAAATATACAATTAAACCATGCATGACTACTCATTTTATAAAGTAATTTCTGGGAAATGGGTTGCTTTGTTGAAATTTCCAGGTTACCCTCTGTTGGAGGGTGTTATGGAAAAGAAAAACTTGCTTACAAACTAATCATTGTCTTTAAGGGAGTCATTTTCCTCTCCTATGTGAATATCATCCCACATATTACAGAAATGTCAAACATAGGCCATGAGAGAATCCATAGGAAAGATAATGGGGAGAGTATTCATGTCCCTGCCAGACAGTGTAAAGGAGAACAACTTACGTCTAGCACCTTTTACTCTCACTCACACGAGTGCTCTAAGACTCCAATTCTAAAACTGCAACTGGCTGACACATCTGATTTCTCCCTAAAATAAAAAAGGTGCATAATTGGGATTCTTTTTGTTTTTTTTTACCTGATTTCATGCTCCTTCTTAGATATAGGATCGAGGTTTTTTATTTTTATTTTTATATATATTTTATTAGTGCATTGTATTTATACATAATAATGGGGTAAAAAAATTGTGTAAACATAAATGCACATATCATCCAGCCAGCCCCACCCAGTCCTCACTTCACTCCCTCCCCATCTCTCCATTCCATGCTTGTTTTAGTGGTTGACTTCAATATGAAGAAGTACATCATGTGCTTTAAAGAGTTTCCTTCCCCCCACTCCCATCCCCACAGTTAGGTTGCCTTATTTTCTCCTCTATAGGATATTCTTTTTCACCTGGAGTTCCTCCTATGACTGCTTTCATCATAGCTTCCACATATTAGGGAAATCATCTGATTCCTTACTTTTTTGCGGCTGACTAATCTCTCTTAGCATAATGGGCAAGCGAACTAAATAGACACTTCACAAAAGAAGAAATTCAAATGGACCATAAATGCATGAAGAAATGCTCAACATCATTGGCAATCAGAGAGATGCAAATCAAAACTACCCTGAGATTTCACCTAACTCCAATTAGAATGGCAATCATTCAAAACACAAACAACAACAAATGCTGGCGAGGGTGTGGAGAAGTGGGAACTCTAAAACGTTGTTGGTAGGATTGCAAATTAGTGCAAACACTTTGGAAAACAGTATGGAGAATCCTCAGAAAAATGAGAACAAATCTACCATTCAATCCTGCAATACCACTTCTGGGTATCTACCCAAAAGAAAGAAAACCAAACTACCAAACTAATGCTTGTGTATCTATGTTCATAGCTGCACAATTCAACATAGGCAAACTATGGAACCAGCCAAGATGTCCATCAACAGATGAGTGGATTACAAAGCTGTGGCATATGTACACAGTGGAATTTTACTCAGCCATAAAAAAAATACAATTGTGGTATTTACAGGGAAATGGATAGATCTTGAGGACATTTTGCTAAGTGAGATTAGTCAGTCACAAAAAGTAAGGATTGAGTTTTAAATACAAGGTCCAAGCAATATCTCCATCTGACTCTCAGAGCCAATACCAAGCATTAAATAAGTGGGAATTTTCTGCTCATATGTCCCTATAGGCAAGGAAGTTCCATAGAAGGCAAAGAACTTCTCTGTAGGATTAGAAACTCCATTCTGTGATTCTGTACTTAGCTTTACCAGAGGCAGCAATGATGCTGGTAATACTGCAGTCATCTCTTTGTAGAGCTTCTACACCATGAAATCCCATAGAGCAGGGTGCAAAACACTATGAAATAATGATCCCAAATCAGTTGATCATTATTGCCTTATTCATGGCTCTTCCAATGAGGAGAGGGGTTTGTCTACTGGCCTTTTGCTTCCTTCTGTGGCCTCCTTTATATATACCTCTATCACTTATCTCTATTGTTCCAGACTTTCAAGAAGGCTGACATTAGTTCCCACAAAAGGAGAGTCAAAAAAAAAAAAATAAAGATTTCCATCTTGGGACTGTTTAAAGAAGGGATTTAATTTGGACAATTAAGAGGCCTATTGTAGCTTTCCCATAGAATATCTTGAAGCTCTCATTTTTTCTGTCGTTTCTGCCAAACCAGCACATGGTTACTCTGCTTAGCTATTGTCATGATGCTAAGGCTTCTGTTGTTAGCCACATCATCAAGGAGAATTCAACTGCCACTCTCAGTAAAGCGTGTCCTTCCTTCCTCTTTTATGTTGTATGCTCACAGTGACATATTTCACTAAGGCACCACAGTTATGTTTGCCAAAAAGCCCTCTAGCAATGATAATGTTAGGTTAGGGGAAGACTAAATTAAAGATTAAGAGCAGTCAGCCACTTAGTGGATGCATGAATATATTCTCTTGAGTGAAAAGTCAATTCAAAAGGTAGCTATAAAAATAGCACATTCACATTCCTGGTCAAATAAACAATAGATATTAAAGTTTGGTAACAACATATGAATCAGTAGTAAGATAGCCAGTGTTCTATAAAAGTTGTTGGAATGTTTTAAACAAAAATCAGTCGATATTGCAATATTTCTCCAGTGAAGAAAAGATAAATGCCAGGTATTAGAAAACATTTGTTTTCCATGTAACCACTGTACTGAACCATGAAGGGCAACTCAAAGTGGTTCAAACTTGGAGATAAGCCCTGAAAAGATAAGATAGCTGTCAAGTTGTCTTCATTTTTCAAGAAAAGAGACCAACAAAAAAAGTAAAAACTCACCATTTGCAAAACAAGACAAAACAAAACAAAACAAACAAAAAAAAAACATGGGGATGGGACTTAGTTGAGAAAAGCAACAGTTTGAGAGGGAAAAGAGATGAAAATGTGAAAAGAATGCAAAAAAACCCACCTTTTCCACCTTTTTTCTCAATAAGCACAGTCATTTCTGCCACACCTTGCTTATATTCCATCAAACACATCTAAAACATCTAATTGGCATGCCCTTACGTTTACAGAGCCTCTGTTGTCTGTTTTTACTCCTCAAGACATCCAACATAGCAGGCAGCAAGCCCTATTCTTATCAGAGAGACAAAGCCTCATTATGCTATTACACTTCTCTGGAGTCTTCATCAAAATGTCCCTGAGCCTGATGATTTCCCTCATCTCTATAGATTCTCCATATTTCTATATATTTTATCTCAAAAGCAAGCACAAATTTGGCCCGTGGTCAGAATTGCAAATAAGAGAAACAGTGCTAATAAGAATAAAACAGTGTTTTGGAAACCTTTGTTTCTTTATGAGTTAAGGTATGTATGTTTATAATTAATGGATTTTAGAATATAATCTGTTTCCTTTGATGTGTACTTCATAGGAATCTCTGCATGCTTCTATATGTTTGTGTACATGAGAGGCTTCCTTTAGGATTTATCAGTGCAGAACAAGTTTTCTGGGGATAGTTCACCCATCTCTGTAGAGAAAATGTCTACATGAATGATGTGTCCACGTATGCCTCTACCATCTTGTACTCCATTAAGATGTATGAGTATAATGTACCAATAAAAAATAAAATGTCTAAGAATAGTAGTAGTTATTATCAGTTATATTACCCAAAACATGGGTATTCCAGGTATCATATTTCATAAGCACTTTCTCCTGAAAGCATTTTTATATTCTAATAAGTCAATTAGTAGCTATAATAAATTTTTACTAATTTACCCCTTATAAGTTTTGGGCTTTTTGTGTGTGTGTGTGTGTGTGTGTGTGTGTATGTGTGTGTGTGTGTGTGTGTGTGTGTGTCTGGGGATAGAACCCAGGATCATTTGACCTCCGAGCTACAGCCCCAGCCCTATGTTTATTCTTTATTTTTTTTTATTTTTTATTGGTGCACTGTGTTCATACATCATAGTGGGATACAAAAAACTTTTGTAGACATATATGCACACATCGCCCAGTCAGCCCCCACCCGATCCCCACCCATTCCCTCCCCATCCCTCCTTTCCATGCTTGGCTTAGTGGTTGACATCTAGTATTATAGCAATTTATCCAAAATTAAAAACGATAATCTCACATAACAGTTTCATTTGTCTGATACCAAGCTTTTGATAACTTAAAGATAACATTTCAATATTTCTTTTTGCTTTCTTTCTTACCAGAGAATATTTTTTTCCTTTTTTTATGGTGAAACTATCATATATTTATATATTTATTTTTCAGAAAAAATCTATCCTAATATGGAATATGGACTCTAGATACCCAACACGATCTTGAAAAAGAACAAAGCTAGAAGATATATATATTTTCTAATTTTAAACCATATAAAGCTACAATAATTGAAACAGTGTAGAAGTATTCTAAAGGCAGATATATAAACCATTGGAGTTACATAAAAGCCTAGGGATACATTCTTCCATATATTGTCAAGTCATTTTTGACAAGGTTTCCACGAACATTTGGTGGAGGAAATAATAATCTTTTAAGTAAATATTGTTGAAAAATAATAATTACATGAAAAAGAATAAAATTGGACCCTTACCTAATCCCATATACAAACATTTTCTGCTATTACTTCCTTGAAGAGATTGTTGATTTCTTTGGTTTCACCTTCTTTTCTCTCCTCTATTGCAATTATTCTTAGGTTAGCTTTCTGAAAATGGGCCCATATTTCTTCAATGTCAGATTCCTGCTGTCGGATCTTTTTTTCTAGATTAGAAACTATGCATTCATTTTTGGATTGCTCATCTTCTAAGAGTGAGATTCTATTCTCCATGTGGTCTAATAGGTTGTTTGTACTTTTAATTGAGGCCTTTACTTCATTAATTGCATCCTTTATCTCTTTTTGGCTCTCTCTGAATTCTTTTCGAAACACCTCTAATATTTCTAAAGTTATTTTCCTGATTTCATCTTCTAGAAATCTCTGGATTTCTGTTTTATCAGGTTCTGATGTTGTGTGGATTGTGGGCATTCATTGCTCCATTGTTATGCTTCTTTCCCATGATTTCGGGAGTTTGTGCCTTCTCTGGGTTCTTCCCTTGGGTCACTACGACTTCACTTAAGGTGCTCTGGATCTCGAGTCTGTGGTATCTCAGTCAACACTACTCCTTTTACTGGGTTGTATCGCAAAGTCTCAGACTCAGGGAGTCAATAGAGGCTGCTTTAGACTATGGGGGGTGCCAGGTTGCGCGTTCTCCTATGGTGTGATATCTCTGCCACTGCCACTACCCCACTGGGTCAAGTCCCTGGGAGTCAGTACTGGGATTTCTCCTCTGGGGCCTGCAATTTGACTCACTGTTGTTGAATATGCAGATGGAGTTGTAGTGGACTCGGTGAATTCGCTGCTGCTGCTGGTGGTAGCAATATGGCGCTGCTGCCACACCCTTGGCCGTGAGGCTGGCATATTTCTTCTCTGGTTTTGAACTCCGCTCTGAGTCCATGCAGTGTGTGCTGAGCCCAGCCACTGGGAGCTTTAGATGCTCCATGCACTGAAAAATCTGCCGAATCCCGGCGGGCTCTTCTGCAGCGGCTCACCTCGGCTAGCTGTCCGGGCTCTTCCGCAGTGGCTCACATTGACTTGCTGTCTGCCGCTCCTCTCTGGAGCCTGGTGGGCTGTTGAGTGCATTGGTCTGTAGCCGTAGCCATCCGGTGAGCTCGCTGCCGCCAGCAGTAAGGCGTTGCTGCCGCGTCCTCGGCCATGAGGTCGGCGTATCTCCTCTGTGGCTTTGAGCTCCGTTATGATATCCCCTCCTCTCTGGGGCTGGTGATTTTTTTTTGTTTCTCTGGTGATGGTGTTTTCTGGCTATGGAAGGCGCTGATTTTGTGGTAATAGAGATTGGTTGTTCTATTCTTTATTTTTTGAAACAGGGTCTCACTAAGTAACTGAGGCTGTCCTCGAACCATAATCCTCCTATCTCAGCCTCCCGAATGCTGAGATTACAAGGGTACACCACCATGCCAAAGTTTTGGCTTTTTATTCTCATACAATTGGACTTGTTTCTTTTCCTATTATTTTATTTGTCTTATAAATGAATGACAAGTCTCTTTTATTACAAGGGTAAATTCTGCTGACAACTGAGGATTCCTTTTTTCCCTTTGCACAGCACTCATTTACATCTATTATCTTTAACTTTCTGGCAATTTTTTTTCTGAATTACAGAAATTATTATATCTGGTGACTACCAGATAACTTATTGTTTGTATTGTGTTGGAGCCTATACATTTATGTTGCCCTTTTTTAAGAGGAACTAAAAGGGGGTAATTCATTTTACTCAAATTCCTCACAGAAAACTCCTGGGAAGGAGAAGGAGACCGATTCCTATAAACATTATCCAGTGGAAGAAGAAAGCATTTGGGGGCTATATCCTTTTCTCTCCAGTTTCTAGAATTTTTACTTTTTCAACTGTTCTTAGAAATGTTGCTCAGGATCACACAGAAATGTTTTACTAATTTTAGGAGACAAAATGACAGATAGGAAAACATCATTTATAAGGCATAGACCTAGTTGTAATTCCTGGGTCAATCTCTACCAATTTTGCAACATTGACAACTTGCTATCTTCTCTACGTTCCTGATTTTTCATCTATAAAATTAGAATTTTAATACAAAATTTTCAATGTGATTATGAAAATGTAATGAAATTACATAAAGAAAGGATATGATATGGTTCTGAATACATAAGAGGTGCTCAAAATATGTGTAGCCAGTATTCTCACTGAATTATTTTATACATAATACTTACATTTCTATACTTCACCATTGCACAACATAATATCACAGGACATTTTCAATACTTCTTTCATTTGGAGAGGTTAGAAGAATTTAGTTGATCGTATAGAATTTAGCTGACAGTATTGGAATTTCTTTTCTATATATGCAGATTAGATTGTAGCTATAAATTACTCAAAAAGTGAGTGAGGGGATAAGCTCATACATAAGCTCAGGAGACCAGAATGACAGAAACTATTTGGGGCCCCAAATCTATGGCATCCTCCCCCTAAGGTAGACATTGAGGCACAATTCATCCATGCTCAGGGGTAGTCCTGGCACTAAGCATCAGTGGAAAGTAGCAGGCATTGAGGAAAACTACACACTGAACAAGTAGTGTTCTGCTTCAGGACATGAGCTGTCTAAGGCTTTATGGGCATTTATGCAGGGAGGCCCTCCCTTAGGATAATAAGATGGTTCAAGAATCTGATTTTTTTTTTTCAGCCTAGTAAGTGATTCCAAATTTTTGCTCCTTTAAGACTCTTCAGATTGGGATGTTTGTGCCAAGCAGAGTGACTTATATTATAATGGAAAAAATTTGAGATTCAAATATTGAAGTATTGTTTAAAGGGAGGTGTTGAGAAGTGTCACTGAAGAGTCTCCTTTCATAGAAACAAAGAGGAGAAATCATTGGCTGAATATTTGTAACTGGTTGATATCCACCTCCCCACTTCAGTAAATTTGCTTGGGTCCTTCCTATTTCTTTTTCAGTGCTTTCATCTTCTTTAATATGGAGGCAGAATCAATAAAATATGACTTTGCTTGGCCCAAAGAGAAATATCTTGAGCTCTGTCCTTCATGGAAATTCTCAGAGAGATAGGAAGATCCCAGGAAGAGAACAGGTGCTTGACACATCTAGAAAATAAGGCCTTTGAGAACCTGACAGATCCTAGAGAGTGGTCCAGAGACTCCAGACCATCATGATTTCTTCCTCCTTGCTCTTCACACCTGTCTTCTCTTCTCCTTGAGTGTGTGTGGTAACTGTGATGTCTAACCAATTGAGTTCAGCAAAGGTGACAACTAATCGTTTTGATGATAAGATCAAAACTCATCTTGCTTGGAGATTCTTGTCTTTACTGGATTTGAGAAAGCAAGAGCTTGTATTGAGAATGCTCACATGGTAATGAGCTGAGGGTAGTCTCTAAACGACATCAAGGCAATTCAACAGCCCATGAGAAAATAAATACTGTCAACCACCACAGAGCTTTGCAGTGGCTTCTTGTACAATTAAGTTTTAGATGAATTGCAGCTCTAGGACACCTGGATTGAAGCCTTGTAAGGCTTTGAGGGCTCCACTGAGCTCTGTGCTGTCTTTCTGACCCACAGAAAATGCCACTAGTAATGTGAGGTGTTTTAAACTGCTGAATTTATGGCAGCACTGTTATGGAGCAACTTATAGAGATAACTAATAGATCATGAGTTGAAAAAGAGGAGCAAAGTTGGAAAAGCCAAGGTGTAGAGACAGAGGACACATCAGGGCCAACTGGTTATTAAAAAGCATGTGGGAACAGAGGTAGGTAGTGACCCCTATTAAGAAAGTTCTACAATGAAGTTCAAATAGCAGGAAGTTATTTAGAAAATTCCCTGAGAATCAACACCTGTGGACGGGAGGTGGAAGAACAGTCAGGACAGAGGAGGAAGTAGAATTGTGATGGAGAGTCAACCAAGGCCTTAGCCAAGCCCATAGATACAGAAACTATATGGGACTTTTAAAGTTTCATGTACTGAACAAAAGGGCAGTTCCTTGATACTCCTGGAGTGAATTGTCATGGAATGTGTGCAGCCTCAGAAAAATCATGACCTTGGTATTAGTGGAATAAGCTCAGGGCTGTCTCCTTACAGTAATATTGGCAAATGAAGTACCATGCCCTTCTTTGAAGAGAAATCCAGACTAGGCATCACCATGGCCATTACAACTATGAACATGGGTAGACTAAGGGCTGAGCATAGGTTGTTCCACCATTTTACCTGACAATTTTTACTCCCTTTAAATCTGACACTGCTTTGAGAATGGTTTGGATCCAAGTTGATGCTTAACATTCTGCTACCAAGTTAGAATGAAAAAATTAAAAATAAAAGTAAAATTAGTTTATAGAAAAATAATTATATATGTTTGTATGTACCAGACCCTGTTCTCTGATGTTCTGTAGCTACTAGAGTAGTTATTATGTTTATGCCAGAAACACAAAGGATAGTGGCATCAATTCCAAGTAGAGAAATTGAGAAAGATTTCATATATGAGGAAAGAAATTGTGTCACTTTCAGAAAATGAGACTGAAGAAAAAAATCAATTAACTGAGTGGTGTGTAGAGTGGATATGGATGGGTTAAACTGGTGAATGACAAGCACTGGATGGTAATTGAAGGAAAGCATGTTAAACTAAGGAAACAGGATGAATGAAGAAAAAGACATAGGAAATGCCAGGATGTATGTAAGCAGTGGCCAGTACTCTGATGAGGTAGAATATGAGTGCCTTTAGATGAAATTTGAAATAAAGCAGTGTTAGATCAGGAAGAAAGGGGATCCAAGTCCAGAGGTTGAAGCACAAGGCTTACATCAGGAAATCCAACAGATCCTAGGACTGATTTGTACTTTACAATTACATCATCTTATCCTGAGTTTTCACATCAGGGAGTCAGGATTAGCCTCCTTGGTGAATTACTGGCTGTGTGTACAATAAAGAGCCATGCTATCGTAATTTGTATGGATTTGCGCATGGCCATCCCCATCAAGTTCTAAGGCTCACTTACTTTGTGCTTTCTTCATCAGAGTGCATCCTAGTAAGACTCTTAATCATTGGTCTTGATCATTCTAATCTTCCTTCAGTGTTGTGGGACCGAAGAGGCCCTGATAAATTCCAGGTGTGTTCACATCATCATCTTGTGGGAAGGGTACTCTGTGTGGTGGGAAATCACAAGAGCATGTGTTGCAGCTAATTAATTGGATGATGACCAATCCCTCAAGTCCTTTGCAAGATTATTGCTTTTCTGGCTTTTCACACCACTCATGTCAACATATTTCCCCTGTCAGCTCAGCCTTTTACTAGCAATCTAACATTAATTTGCCAACAGATTTTTTTTAACACTTCTTCACTCTTTTTTTTATTGTTTTGTCATCTTTAATACTTGTAACCTCTTGGGGCAACATTTTCCCAAGTTTTTTTGACACGCAGCTTCCTCCATCTTCTGAAAGAATTTACCTAATTTAGTACATGCTAAATTACATTTTTTAGAATGTTACATTTTCTTCTCAAAAATATTGCTGTTTTATTTTTATACTCTTTTATGGAATAGGAAATTACCTATGTTTGGGCAATTCTTTGAAACCAAGCACTATACTAGGCATATAATGACATAAGCATCTCATAACTTAGTTTTCACAGAAAAGTCTTGCAAAAAAGGGTTTTTGTTGTTCTTTACTTCATTCAAACTTGTGGTTCTGAGTGATCATGTAAATTATGCAAAATCATATAGACAAATTATTTGAGTGATATTTAAACTTAGACCTTTCTGACTCCAGAACCCATAATTTGTTCTCCTACGTTGCACTTCATGGAGGACTTTACCTTTCTCTCTTCATTTTTACAGTTGGTAACAAATCTTCTGAGAATCGTCATTCATAGAACATGGACTCATTTAGGTAAAATGTCACAAGCCTGTAATTCTGATGGTTGAGAATGTAAGAAAACAGCATTCCAGATTTGAGGCCAGCACATGATATCTTGGTGGTACCTGTTTCAAAATAAAATTAAAATAAAATAGAATAGGGCTGGGAGTATACCTCAGAGCTATAATGCCCCTGGGTTCAATCCCTAGTACCACACAAATATAGACTCGCATGAGCCATTAACATTTTAGTGTGAATGTATTATTATTATTTATTCCAAGGGTATTTAGGTTTCATCATTTCATGAGAAATCTTAAGAACTTCAAGGAATGACTATAAGAGAAATTTTAAGCTACTGTAATTGGATTTACAAATTATTTTAGGAGACAGAAATCTTTTGAGGGTTTTTAGAAACTAATAAGCAGATTTATCAATTCTCTCTTTGAATTCATTTTACTGTTTTACCTCTAAGAGTTATTCCCAGATACTGAACACTTCCTCCTCTATGACAATGGTAAAATTGTTTTGCCTTCATTTTATTTTTTACCTTCCTGAAGAGGGCACCTCTGGGCCTTCAGTTTTTCACCATTATTGATTCAGTGATGGAATGTGAGTGCTATTAACTACCACCACCAGCATCTATGGTCCCATTTCCTTCTACTTCAAGTGACACGTGACTTGAGAGGTTTATGTCACACAAACAGGAGGGTTGCTTCCTGGAAGAATAGAAAGTTCGAGGATAAGACTATGGTTATTAATTACTTTAGCTTGGAAGAAACTTCCATTCACTATAGGGCTTTTGGCATCAGGACTATCCAGGGACATTTCCAAAGAGAATGAAGGTGTCAGAGAAACTCTCGGTAATCCTGTCCATTTCAGGGTGGCTTTAGAAGGGATGTATTTACCAAGAATCACTATTATTCTTTTTCACCAAACTTAATAATCTTTATCATTTAAATGGGTTATTTGCCAGTTGGGGATGCACACTTGTGACGCCAGTACTTGGGAAGCTGAGACAGGAGGTTTTCAAGTTCTTGGACAGCTTCAGCTAGTGAAGGCCTCTGCAACTTAGATTTTGTTTTGAAATAAAGAATAAAAATAGGGCTGGGGATGTACTCAGAGGTAGAATGCCCCTGAGTTCCATTCCCAGTATCACACATAAAAAAATGAATTATTTACTTTTATGCCTAATACAAGTCCTACTATACATATGTATGCATATGTGTGTGTGTGTGTGTGTGTGTGTGTATGTGTGTGTGTATTATAGACTTCTTTAATATAATTATTTACTTTCATTTTCCTCATGGATTCTGGTTTTTGTTTTCTACTTATATAAAAGTAATTTTGTTAAACTATTTCCTTTTTCTCCAAATACTCTTTAGATACAAATATCATTTAGTGGTTGCCCTATAAATTATCACATGTATCTGATTTATTCACCTATATTGCAAAATATTACTATTGCTACTCCCTGTACTATTCAAGGACTTTTAACTGTATTAATCATAATACTGAGTTCTTTGTTCTTATTACCAGGCAGTTTGCATTCATTATATTTTGTCTCAAGAAATTTATTTTTCTTGTTGAATACAATCAATATTTTTCTGAGATCTACTTACTTTTCTACCACTTTGCTCTTTTATGCGTGTATGTGTGTGTGTGTGTGTGTGTGTGTGTGTGTGTATGTGGTCTGGTGATTGAACTCAGGGACATTCTACCTCCGAGCTTAGCCCCCAGCTTCATTTCATTCTTTATTTAACCCAGGAACGGAACCTGCCGAGGGGTTATGCCGGTGCTGGGGCCTCCGAGGCCGGGATTGGAATCCTGCCAAGGGGTTAGACTGGTGCAGGGGCCAATGGCCAGCATCGGAGCCTGGCGTGAGGCAAGTTCACTCCTGCGGCCTCCAAGGCCGGGACCAAAGCCAGCTTAGGGGTTAGACCGGTGCAGGGGACAGCGAGACCAGAACTGGGGCCTCCCATGAGGCAAGGCTGCTGCTTGAGCCAGCAAGGTCTGGATCAGTCCACTGAGTAGCCAGGCTACTACTGGGACCATCAAGAGTGGGATCGGTACTTGCAACGCAGCATGCACAGAGAAATATCGCAGAAAATATAAATCAGACGCTTCTCTTAATCAGCAATAACTAGGAGGAAAAGGGCAACAGGAAGAGGTTGAGCTATAGAAAGGGCCCTATAGTGAAGCAACTAATGTGACCAATCAGAGGGTATGTAATACTGGAGGATGGAGCCTCTTTAAAATGCAGGAGGTACATAAACAAATGTATCAAAGTAAATCACCAAAGAAGCGTGCAATGGAGGGAGGGGGAGGGAATGGGATGGGGGCTGGAGGAGGGCTAATTGGATGATGTGTGCTTGTATATCCTCTCAAGTCTTGTACTCCAATGTGATTGATATATGACTACAATGCACCAATTTAAAAAATAAATTAATAAAAAAAATATGAAAATGTTACTTACACCATGGAATCTCTAGCTAGTAAAATATTATTTAGCCAATAAAACTTAATAACAACATAGGAATTTATCGCATTAAGTGAAAAGTAAATGGGTGATTATTATAATGTAAGAAAATGCAATAAAAACTTAGGCATTAATAAAAAGTTATTGTCTTTGGAAAAAAAATAAAAAAATAAAACAAGATCTCACTATTTTCTGAGGGCCTCACAAGTTGCTGAGACTGGCTGCAAACCTGTGATCCTCCTGTCTCAGCCGCCCAAGTACTGTTCATCAGAGATTGTCTCCCTTCTATCCATTCTCTTCTCTTCTCTTCTCTTTTCCTCTTCTCTTCTTTTCTCTTTTCTGTGATGCAAGCCTGACATTTAGAAAATCTCTATATTTCTATTTTAAAAGTGTCTTTAATCTATAGTTCTTAAAATACATTTCAAATGTAATTTTCATGTTGCAGTTATTTGCTATTTCTTAAAAATATCTTTCTCTTTGGCGTCCATCATTTCTGTTGAGAAATTGTCTATTAGCCTATTGTTGCTCCTCTAAAGATGTATCTTTATATATTTCTGACCACTTTTAAGATAGCCAATTTTATTTCAGAAGTTTTATTATAATTATACCAAGAATCATTAGTTTCTACAATCATGTTGTGGAATTTCTTAGTGACATTTCCTCAAGTATTGCTTGAGCTCACTCTCTTTCATTTTTTTTCATCATAAATTAGATATTTTCAGCATACTTCAAATACACATTTTTTCTTTTGTATTTATTTATTCTATCTTTTAACAGCTTGAAGTTAATACAAAATAACTACATCATGATTATCTGGCTTTGCTACAGATTAGTTTTTATTTCATTAAAAAAAAAAAAATGGAAGCTGGGCATGGTGGAGCATGCTTGTAATTCAAGAGGCTGAGACCGGAGGAAGACTTGCAGGATTGGTAGCAAAGCTCAGTGGAAGAGTGCTTTCAGTAGAAGAGGGCTTTCCTCTCCTGGCATACATGAATCCCTAGATTTGATCCCCAGGCATGTGAAAAAATTAAAATTAAAATCCAACTTAGGTAATGGCTTAATGAGAGATGTGTGCATGTATGCCTCTACCATCATTACTCCATTAAGATATAGGACTATAATGCACAAATAATTTTTTTAAAAAAATCCAATTTAGATGCTGGGCGTGGTGGCGCACGCTTGTAATCCCCGCGCTTGGGAGGCGGAGACAGGAGGATCATGCTGCTTCAGAGCCAGCCCCGCTGGCTTAAGAGACCCTGTTTCCAAAAATAAAAAAGTATAAAATAGGTCTGGGAGTGTAGCCCGGAGGTAGAAGGGCTTCCAGAAACCCCAGTACCACACACACACACACACACACACAAAAAAAAAAAAAAATCTAATTTAGGTTTAGCTTGGTCTTCAATTATGCAACAGAATTGTTTCTAAATGCTATAAAAGTTAAATCAAAATTATAGTAATAAAGGGATCAGTTGAAGATATCTACAAATTATCTTCTGTAGAGATAATATGCCTTTATCTCTAATATGCAGGCAGGCTAGGAAATATTATCTTAATTAATTGATTAATAATAAATTTCAAATTTTAGTTCTACTACTTAAGAGCATCTATCTCTGTATTACACTTAACATGTCTCTTATTATTCCCCTATTCCTATAAACCTATAAAAAGATCTATTTAAGCTCATTAGGTTCTTAACAATCAGTAGTCACATCAAAAAAAAGAATGGTAGAAACTGATTGGTTTAACTTTCCAGGAATCTCTCCTTCTCTCATATTACCCAAACATACTTACTCTGTCTTCATATATCTTTGATTCCCTCAAATAAATCGCTGACTTTTATCCCAATTTTTTTTTCTACAGAAAATTTGGTCCAAAGTTCTTATTCCACCATTGCCAATAGCAGACTTGCTTTTTTCCTCTTGTTTTTAATGAAATGTGTAGGTTAAATTACCTCCTCTGGTTTTATCACTATGAATATATAACTCACCTATGAGAACAGATAGATTGGCCACAATAGAAAATTTTAACTCTCAGTTCACAGATCCCATATTTATAGGACACAACATGCAGAAAAGTTCAGTAGGAGATGTTTCCAAGTAAAAAGATGCTATTATAAAATATCTGAATGGTGTATAGCTCCAAAGCCATTCTTCTTTTGAGCTAAGCCAAAAATAATAATCGTTTTTTCATAAACTTGTAAAAGTTTCTTGGGTAGTCATAGGATGTTCAATATCAAATATTTTGTGGGTATTTACAGAGCATGTACACTGAAGGAAGCCATGCCTTCAGTTTTCCTGTGCATTTACAAAAATGTTAGCAGAACAGAAATAACTAAAGCAAAAGAAATATTCAATGAATTAAGCATTTGCCAGGAAAATTTACCTTCAAGCAATTAACAGGGAATGATACCTTCTGTACTCTTACAAGTAAATAACAACAATAGCAAACATTTATTGAGTACTTCCTGCAAGCTAAGAATCCCCCCCCCACTAAATCCTCACAATTAGTTTATGAAATAGCTGGGAATTAATCATCTTAAAAAGAAAGAAGCTGAAACTTAAAAATACGAAATGATGTGCCCAAGGTCATGAAGCTCAAGAACCACAGGTTCATTTGACTCTGGAATTGTATTCCTAACCATAATGATGTAGAGGTGTGTGTGTGTGTGTGTGTGTGTGTGTGTGTGTGTGTGTGTATGTGTGTGTGTGTTGTATGTATAGGTGTATATATGTGGTATTGACCTTAGGACCATTTTACTTCCTAATTACAACCACAGTCCTTTTTATTTTTTATTTTTTTTTATTTTGAAACAGGGTCTCACTAAATTGCTAAGACTGGCCTAGAACCTGATATCCTCCTGTCTCGGCCTTCCAAGTACTGAAATTATAGATGGTGTGTCTCACTATACCTGCCAGAGAATCTGTTTTATGAAGCAACTGAACCACCAGAGGATGGAGACACAGAACATAAGATTATTGGGATTTTGTTAACTGATTTCCATAGCTGTGACAAAATATCTGAAACAAATAAAAGGCTGAATGGTTGATATGGCTCAGTTTCAGAGGCTTCAGTCTATGGACACTTGGCTCTGTTCTTGCTGGGCCTGTAGTTGGGAACAACATCAAAGTGAAGACTATGTGTGGTAGAGCTCAACTCAGTCTAAGAGGGTCTACCACTTCCTCTATGTGGAAGACTGCTCACCTCATAGAGGCTAGAGAGGAGAGAGAGATGGAGATAAAGAGAGAGAGAGAACAAGAAAGAGAGAGAGAGAGAGAGAGAGAGAGAGAGAGAGAGAGAGAGAGAGGCCCCCAATGACCTACTTTCTATCAGTGGTTGGCCCATTCATGAGGTCAGAGCCCTCATGATCCAAACGTTTCCATAAAACCCTGCCTCTGAACACTACTGCCCTGGGGATCAAAACTTCAACACACAGGCTATTAGGGGATGTTTCCAATTCAAACTATAACAGATTATCACTCTTAGTTCCCCCTGGTTAGGGGCTAACATTGCCACTAGATGTTTCTTACACACTCTCTTCCCCATGTGCTTTAGGGAATAGTGTGAATAGTGGGAGGAAGGACAAGGGGTTCTTCATTTGGAACAGCACAGCTGTAGGTAGACAATGAGGAAAAGGGACACATACACCATGGTCTATGTGGGAAATCAAGGATTTGGCTGAGAAAAGAAGGTTATGTACTTGTGCCAAAGACCCCATACTGAATTTGGAAATGAGAAAAATACATGCAAACACAAAACAGATCAGAGAGAATTTTTGGTCAACAAGCTTTGGTAGCAATAACATTGTTCAGAAATAAATTTCTGATCAAAAGACAATGCAAAATTTTCTGATGACTTGGCTCCAGGGATTTAGAGTAGGAATAAATATCAACATGAAGCTGAAAACTGAGTTCAATCCCCAGTACCATAAAATAAAGCTGGAAACCTGGAAAGAGCAGAGATTAAATACCTTTGTGCCCAGGTTGGATAAGAAGAGTGAACCCATACTTTACTGGGTACTTTTAAAAATACCTATACCATCAGCATTATTCTGCTATTAAAAATTCAATGGCATTTCCCCTGGTGAGATAACAACACCCATATTCTTTTGTAAAATATCAGATATTATCTGAATTATTTCCAGTTTGGCATAAGTGATCTGATTTTAATTGTCTTAATTTTGGAATAAATTAAAAATACAATTAAGATAACCACTCACTCCATAGTCTCCTAATCTATTGGCCAACATGTTTTCAGTATATGTTCCTATGAACTTCTCCCTAAAATATAGAATATGATAAATACAAAAATCGTTTTCAATTTTTAAAATTTTTATTTTTTGGTACTGGAGATTGAACTCAGGTGCATTCTACCTTTGAGTCAAACCCCCAGATCTATTTTGTTTATTTTGAAACAAGATTTTGCTAGGTTGTTGAGGATCTTGCTAAGTTTCTGAGGCTGAACTTGAATACTACAATCCTCCTATCTAATCCTCTTGAGTACTGGGAAGTATATGTCATCATGCCCAGCTGCTCAGAATTAGTTTCTTATAACTTCTACACCAGGGCTTCAGCACCAGGTAGAGCTGTGTACTTCAGTCATTGTGATTTATCTTACTTAACTCTTTTGTTTTTAGAAGTATGTTTGGGCAGGATTGCAAATTCAGTTGTCTTATCTTAATTCAATTAAGTTTACTTTTAAAGGATGTGGCTTAATAACTACTCATTAATAAAGGAAATAAAAAAACTAGCAATAGTTTCAATAACAATAACAATAAATTCTTATAAATCACCTGGCGTGGTGGCCCACACTTGTAATCCTGGCGCTTGGGAGGCTGACACAGGAGGATCGCGCAGGTTCGAAGCCAGCCGTACTGGCTTAAGAGACCCTGTTTCCAAATAAAAAGTATAAAAATAGGTCTGGGAGTATAGCCCGGAGGTAGAAGGGTTTCCAGGAACCCCAGTCCCACCATCAAAAAAAGAAAAAATCCTATAAATCATCTAAATATTCTGAGTGAGGGTTTTCACTTGGGAATTCATTACTAAAACAAGTTTTTATATGTTAGACCTCTAAATTCACTCCTTTATTTGGTTTCTGCACCTCAACTCACTAATGCCTTTACATGCTCCAGAGTTGTCTTGAGGAACCTGAACTCACATATTATTTTCAGCTTGAACTGTTCTCTGTCAATCTGGGCTGGAGAGCTGTATATATTTGTGGTTCTCTGAAATGTTCTCAGTTTCTTCAAAAACATTAATTATTTGTATAAACAGTTGCTATGCCTCTTTGTCTGTTTTATTTTTTGTTCCAATTAGGAGAATTTTGATGTAAATATAGTCCTAGCTTTAATAAATATTCATGGTCTAGGCAGAGTGTAGGCCATTTTTGGTATTCTGTTCATGACCTAATGGGTTACTTCCTTGGATATGGGAGCTTTTCTAGAATCTGACAGAACAAAATAATGGTTGTCAGAAAATAATGATTTCTTATGACCAATACATACAATAAAAATGACATGTAAATGAATATATCTTGCATTTATTTTGTTCTCATTGCTATAAACCCTTTCTAGAAAGTACCTGCACATATGTATAATTTCTATTATACTATACTGGCAGAATATTATAAGTTACTGCTTTTTAAAAACTTTGTTTCTTAAAATGGTTTGTTTTTAGTTTGTGTTCCATTGTAAATAATAAAAAATGATTTCTTGATGTTTACTGCCATAAAGAGTTACAGCAAGAGAAATATATCATGGAAGATATATACAAGGCAGGCCCGGCTGTATATAATCATTGTGTCACTTGGTTTTTGTGTTTAAGCCATTTACATGCATTACTAGGAATACATTTTAAAATGATGGAGACATTTACAATATGGTACATGATACACAGTATACATTTGGTGAACTAAACAAAATGTTTCTAATAAAGAAAGGGCTGACTTGTGATTTACCATACCAAGAAATGATGTATGCTTTTATTTTCAGAGCAGACCATTGAACACCTTAATTTTAAAGTATGTATTGACTTACCCTTGCGTCAATGTCAAAGCAAGGCTTCTATTTCTAAATTGACAGACTGTAGGCTCCAGTTTTGAGAATCTATATGCATTTAAAAAATTTCATTTCATATAATTTCACCTGTGGTATTAATAATAACGATGACCCCCAAACTGTGGTTTCTACAAGAAACAGTATCTGACATTTTATAACAAGGAAGAGAGGTGATGCTATTAATGAGTTCACATCTGCCTCTTGTTATTTTCAAGACAAAACCAGCTAACTTTAACCAAGTCTATTTCTGGCTCATTCCATCTGTCCCTAGAGACTTTTTCCTGCTGTGGACATCATATTCTGAGCTGTCTTCCTCTCTGCCTGGCCTTTTGTTTTTCCCCACTATTTACCTCTTTATTGAGGATTCTGTAAACCTCCCTACCTTTGACACCATCATAATCTTGGCCCTGTACCATCCCTAGAACATAGTATTTCCTAAATACTTATGAGACATAAGATATTTTAATATCTTTTCAGTCATATGCTCTCAAAGCCTTACTGCTATACTAACCTCTGGTAAAAGAAAGCAATTTCAGTATTAAACACTTAAAATAAATGCTTTACCAAACAAAAGGCTCATGGAAGCTAGAGTCACTTTGCTAATTCTTACTGAGCAAGGCTGGATGGGGCAGGCTGTATGTTTATCTCTAGTCATAATGAGCCCAAGGGCTACCTCTCAAAGGAGAAAAGGCAAGGAAGAGAGGGAATGACCCAACCAAGGGATACATTAATGAATTCTTACTTATACACGCACGTCTTGAATTAGTATTCCAGATGAAAGAACCAGAGTTTTTAAATAAGGGGTATTTACCAGAATGTATAGGCTTTAAAACTAAGCACCAAGAAGATTATAGTCAGGAGCATTTCAAGTGGATAAACTGTGGCCATCGAGCAAGTGAGCTGAGTGGGAAGTCAGAATGAAGCGAGGAAAGCAAATTCAAGCAACCAATCTGCGCCACGTGGGAAGCACCTCTGGGAAAATCCTTTATAAGACTCTGAATAACATTGGCAGGCTTTTTTTTTTTTTCCAAGAAGCAAAGATAGTTCAGACCCTGGTTCCAGCTTTCCATAGGCTTGAAGTCAGAATACCTGAATACAAGTCCCAGATCAGCTTATTTGTGTGGACACGGTAGTTACTTAACCTGTTTAGGCTTCAGTTTCCTTCTGGGTAAAATGTAGACAACAATATTATCCCCATAACCTTTGCAGCACCACTCACTGTGAGGATCAAGGAAAATAATGGAAGTACAGGCGCCTAGCGGGAGGGGAAGACAGAGGGTGTATAAATGTAAGTCACTGCCATTACTCAGGCAAAATTACATAATGGAGGATTTCGTTCTAAGTTAATCTTCCTTTGGGAGTTTGTCGAGAGGCTGCTACCTGTGCCTTTGCAGAAAACAGCAGTATCTTCTGCAAAATGCAAAGACCAATATCAGAAAGCCCAATAATTAGCTGTCTATTTACCTATGCAAAAAAAAAGAAAGTCAATAAAGCTATGCATATAAAAGCCAAGTTTTCACTGAAACTATAGAGCAAAGAGGAAATTATGTTGGACAAATAATTGTACAAATTGTGCATTTTTCTTGTTCACAATCCAGTGATTTTTACTTGTCTATTATGTGTGTATATATCGCATGTATCATGTAATAAGCAAGTAAAATTGGCATGTTATTCTATAAAACAGAATTACCTTTTAGGGAAAATAAATTTTTGCTAACATTTAGATTAGATTTTTTGGCTTTGTAAAATTTTTACAATTCCTTTGTTGCTCTTTTCATTTTTTTCAAGTGCATTGAAGTGGTAACTATCAGTATGGTAAAGATATGCAAAGATACCATATATTTGGTATCAGTATATGGAAATAAGTATAGAGAAGTTTTAATTGTGTACATAAATCAAGTTGGAGTAACGCTGACTAGAATATAAGATAGTCAAGTAAATGCCACTGAGAAATGGCCAAGTGAGGGGGTTTCAATTTCACTGTGAACAAGGTACGTCAGCCCTTTTTTTAGCTTCCTAATCTAAAAACAGAGATAATAAGACTGCTTATTTTTTAAAGAATCCCTGTGAATTAAATGCATTAATAAATATAAAACAACTGGGAGAGTGGCTGGAGAGTTTGTTAAGACTTTCTAAGATCTTAACAGTGTAAGACTAATGAGAGATCTGTAGCTAAATTACTGATCAAATGCAGGTTTAAAAATGCTCTGTATTTTTAAAATAGCATGCTTTGAAGAGGGGTATCAGCAAGAAGTGAAAGTAGGCTTAGTCTTAGGATATAAGATCAATCTATAGAAAGGGGCAGTGAAGTAAATTGGTCATGTTTAGAATCTGTGAGAAGCACCATGCAAATGTCAAGGAAATTGTGAGTTAGAATAAATAGTATCTTAGCCAGATGTGATGGCACATGCCCATAATCCCAGTACTTAGAAGCCTGAGACAGGAGGACCACAGATTCAAGGTTAGCCTCAGTAATTTAGCAAAACTCAGTAACTTAGTAAAAACCTGTTTCAAAATTAAAAATTAAAAAGGGATCGGAGTATAAATTGGAGGTAGAATGAGACTAGATTCATCCTTAGTACTCCTTCAAAAGGATAAATAATACCTCAGAAAACATAAAACAGCTGAGATCTTGCCCTATCCCACCTACTAAAATCTGACTTGACTAATTAAATTCCTGATTGGCATGAAAGAAGAATTCTTGCTGCTCTTTGTGGTGCTAAGGATCCAGCCCAGGGCCTAACACAGACTGGACAAGCACTCTACACTGAGCTATATCCAAGCCCATAGAGGAGGTTCCAGTCTCCTCTGCCCAAGAAACCCCCATGTCCATGGAGAAGGAAAGAACTGAAGTTTGGATCCTATTTGAAATGTATTTGGCAGAAGCAGCTTTGATTCCACTCTAGACTATGGATAGAGGAGTTCGTTTTTGACAGCCAGGCTCATCCTGATCTAAGTAAAGCAACGGATGATTCAGACCCCAGAGGACTACCATACACCAGCTCTACTGCACCCTCATCATCCCTCAGGTTCTTGCTTTACTTTTCATTGACATTGTGGCCACACCTTTGCACACCATCTTCAACTCTCTAGAAGATCTTCTTCATGGTGTGCTTCCTAGGAAAACCTCAATCTCAGTAAAATCTGATCGCTCCTTCTCTGTGGTGGTCTCAGGCAGTGGGTTGTAGCTGAAAGTAGACTCAGATGTGGGCTCACTGGTCTTATTTTACAGAGAATGACTAACTTTAGATGGGTCCTTCATGCTGCTGCCTGAGAATCCAGCTACCATGTTTTACTTAGATTACTGCTTTGTGTTATTTACTCTCTCAGACAATTAGTGCAAATCGGGAGCCTCCCTTTACATACTCTATACTCTCAGTTCATTAGTGTGATTTTTATATTCCTCCAATGAATAGAAACATTAGAAGGGCACTTTGTCATCCTTCCACCACCCAAGCCTGCAAATGTACTTAATTCTAAAGCTATGTGCTGTTTCTTCAAACGTGGTGCTGTGGATCAACTCTGCCTGCTAAGTTCAGTTATTGTTCTAATGTGCTGATTTCTATTTCTTCTTGATACTCAAGGAAATTGCCCACTGTCTCTTTAACCTTAAAAATGTTCACCTATTGTTGAATGATTACCATCATCATAAAAACTTGAAGCATTTTTTCTTCTTATAAAAATATTATCCCACGTCCCATCCAGCTAACACCCATTTCTGAAGCTCTTTACAGGAAAACTCCATGTTTTCAATGCAGCTGGCTCCAGGTCTTCTCACTCTTTCTGTCTGATAGCCTCTAATCAGAGTCCACTGTCCATGCAGCAAGATAGCTTTCAACTTCATAGACCTGAATCCAGCCATCAACTCTAGTTTCTCACTTTTCTTGTAGGCAGTTGATCACTTTTCTATTTTAACTTGTATTTATTCTTATCATCTCTTGGCTTCTGGGACACTATTTGCTGTTTCAAAGCATATTTTGCTGAGTCCATTTCCCCAGCTTCTTTGCATTACAGTGTCCTGAGTCTCAATTTGAGTGAACTTGTTCAGTATCTTGATTTAAAACACCTACTCATCTTCTCAGTAGTCTATTTGCTGAAAAATAAATTGTAGATGAATGTTATTAATGTAGCTTTGATGTGTGTGTGTGTGTGTGTGTGTGTGCTCGTGTATTTTCATCTAGAACTTTTTTCTTATCTGGTTAGACTGAAGAGGTTAACAAAATTAAGCACATAGAATGATACCTCCAAATTCCATATCTGAAGAAAGGGTTGCTCTGAGCTGTTGATGCTTTTCTATATAAGGCTTTTCTATGAAGGAAGGGTGAGATGCAGCTGTGTTGTGTGGAAGTCGGTCTGCTTTTCCCAACCTCCTCTGAGTTCTGGCTCTTCTCCCTCTCTTTGCTACTTATTCTTTTCATTGTTTGTTTGGTTTCTCTTTTTTGTATGTGCTTTGTTTTGTTTTGACCTCATACTTGTGTCTCCCTGTTCAGTTTACACTACTAGAATCTATACTTTTGTACTCAAAACTTCTTTTGTTCCATATTACCAAATATTTGTCTTTATGAATTATTGAAAGGCTATTCTTCCAGCAGTCTTTGTGTTAGGAAATTATATTCCCTGTGTCCAGTTATGCTTGTGAACACTGGGTGGTAAGAGCCACTTGGAATTGATGGATTCATTGACTTTTCTATGTGCTGCTAGCTTGGCAGAAGCTTTGAAGTTTTGCCATAAATATACTAAACCATTTCTCACTTATTGGACAAAACAAATCTGATAATATTAATTATATTATAGCTGATTCATCTTATCAAAACCTAAAGAGTTGACATTCTAGCCATGCTGTGGAGTGGACATCATCAATTTTTATGTTATAGAATTTTAATTCTTTTGCCTTTTCAATACTTGTAAAATTTTAAGTCATCATAGCTAGCAAAAAAAATAAAAGTAGTCATTTTTACTAACTAAAATTATTTTTTAGTTTTTTAATGAAGGCCTGAGTCACTCACAAAGTGCTAATGATGTGTGTGTGAGAGAGAGAGTGGTGTGTGTGTGTGTGTGTGTGTGTGTGTATGATTTTCTTGAATTGCTGGATTGCATTCTAATTGAGGAGAATAAAAATAATAAGAGGCTAAAGGAGGAGTTGTTAGCATTATGTATGTGCTGCGAGTAGTTCTTTTACAGTGGAGGATTTTCACCAAGGAGCCTTGCTACAGAGACTGTCCTTTGGGTTAAATGCCTTTTAAAGTGAGAAAACACTACCAGATAATCAACATTAGCTGCTTCTCGCTAAGTTCCCATGACAGATTTCTATATAATGACACTCTAATTAAAAGCTTTCCAAATTGGAAGTCCAAGTATGCATGAAGGAATCACGGTGAACATGCCCCTTGTGTTGCCCATGGTTCACCTCAAAGCCTTCCATTCCTTTTCCATCGTTCTCTACTTGTTCCTCATACTGCCTGCCACTTCCCTTTTTCCTCTTTCTTGCACCAAGTTATCTTAAGAATCATTTTTAAATTAGAAACACAGAACTTCAAAAGAAAGACAGGGAAATCATTAAGAAATAGTAATTCATTAAAAATAGCAATTTCAGCCAGGCTTGGTAGTACATGTTTGTAATTCCAATGCTCGAGGGGCTGAGACAGGAGGATGGAGGGTTCAAGGACAGCCTCAGAAACCAAGTGAGATTCTCAGCAACCTAGCAAGACTCTGTTCAAAACAAACAAAAATGGCTGGGGTGTAGCATAAAAGCAATATGTCCTTGGGTTCAATCCCCAGTACTATGCACAAACAGGCACACACACATGCACGCACGCACGCATGTAGGAACAAAAGCAGTTTTCTCCCCCCAAATCCTCCCAAACCACCACATGATTTCTGTAGCTTCTATTCATTTCTTACTTAAAACTTCTGTAGTTTTTACCAAAATTGGTTGCTTTTGACATTTTCAAGAGATCTTACTTTAGGCATGTCATTTAAGCTTTCTATGTTACATTGTCCTGAAAATGAGAAGCTAAGAAGCTTGCATAATCTCTAATATCCCCTCTAGCTCTTTCAGCCAGGAAAGCATAAACTTAGTGCCTTCCTCGTTCTACCTCCCATTCTTTTACTTACCATTTATGTACTATATTATTAGGCATTTGTTATAAATACACACACATACACACACACACACACACACACACACACACACACACACACACTGAGGTGGAGGGGCAGGGAGCTAGTGAAGACCCCAATGTAAGGAGTTCAGCTAAACCTCTACTTCCTGTAGGATCCTCCAATAGCTTCTTCCAATTTTTGGGTTTTTTTTTTTTTTTTTGGTGGTACTGGGGTGGAACCCAGAGGCCTCCTACCTCCGGGCTATACTCCCAGACCTATTTTCTATTTTATTTGGAAACAGGGTCTCACTAAGTTGCTGAGAGCCTCACTAAGTAGCTGAGGCTGGCTTCGAACCTGTGCAATCCTCCTGTCTCAGCCTCCCAAGTGCGGGGATTACAAGCGTGCGCCACCACACCCGGCCTTCTTCCAAATATTATGTTAATGTGTGTTGACTTCAACTTGCTTCTCCTTTTATTTGTGCCTTTTGCCAGGAACCATGTAGAACTGTCATAGATTACCGTATTGCCTTCAGTCTCTTGCTCCCTCACAGGCTTCATTAAAACAGAAAGCATCAGTAGTGTATGTTTTAGAAGACATTCTTTAGTTCCATATTAATTATTTTCTCAAATATTTAGCATATTAAATAGTAATAAAATCTGTTAGTATTCAAATAATTTTATTCTAAAGGGAGCATTTCTATGAGTTTGTCTGAAAGGATAACAATATTTAATAATGGATTGCAACACTCTTATCTTAAACAGAATCTTAAGCCCCAGTCTGGATGAAAGTCAAATAAATAAAAAGAAAAAAAATTATATCCACCCCTGCTATTAGCACTAAAATTTTAAGAATGAGAGAACACAGAGCTGGGAAGTAGAAACAGGAAGGTAATAATCGGTCATTTTTTGGCTAAAAGATGCCCTTTTATGATGTATTTGTTAACTTAAGTGACAGAGGCGAAGGAGCTGTAACTGGTTCTAATGACATATTAAGCTGGCTAATGATCCACCTGGCTCCTTGTTTCTTTCCCCTTTTAAACTCAGCAGATGCGGCCATTAAACCACTATCCTTATATTCAGATATTACCCAATGAAATAAACAGAGCTGACTGGGAAGTGGGAGATATTAATAGCATTAGTCAGATACACCAATCCAACCAGGTTCCTGTCAAAGTCACACTTGCTGTGTTCTTGGTCACCTAGTCATTATGTTCCTGTTTTCTAGCCTGAACATCCCATACTTGTGCCCTACCCTTTGCTCTCCTAACCACCGTTTCCAAGGTTTTGACATACTGATTAATATCCTTGCTAAGACCTCTGATTCCTGTCTTTACCTATTCATGTCTTTATCCTGTTTACATCTATGTACACGTACCACCATCAGTTCTTTTCTTTTCTTTTCTTTTCTTTTCTTTTCTTTTCTTTTCTTTTCTTTTCTTTTTACACACATATTAAATCTGCCAGCTGAGAATTCCTATTAAGAAGCTTGCTTGGCCTGGGGCTAATTTATTAATCTATCCTCCCCCTCCCCCACCATGTATCTATTTATATTTGTACCCTACAGTTCTAAAAGGTACAAAATCTTTGATAGGACACTCTGTTCTTATTTTTCTTAATCAGGCTGACTCTGACAGCACCCAAGAAAAACAACTCTGACATTAAAAATGGTCACATAAGATATTTACAATAGACTAAGTATGATCAAAGAAACTGTGGGAGCACAAGAGATGTATAGGCTGACACAGAGGATGTGACCCTGCTTACCTTGTGCAGCTGCAGACTTTATAAAGTTATGTAAGGATGACTAGGCAAAGTGCGATACGATACACATGTATATGTCACACTGATGTGGAAGTGTGACATTTAGTGCAGAATCCTATACAAGGAATGGGTCTGCACAATAAAGTTGCTGTTTGTTCTCCTCTGGATGTCAGCTCTGTGCACTTTCTTTGTCCTGGGGATCTTACTGCCTCAACCATAGCTGGTTCTTAACCAAGCTCCTGACCAAAAAAAAATACTGAATCTTTCTCACTAGTAGTTTCTAAAGGCTGGTATTGTCAAAATCTCTCTTTCCTCTGGTTTCTTCCTCTTTTTGTATGACCTCTTTGAAGAGTCACATCCCTTTCGCTTTGCTCTTCAGATTTCTTATATTCAAGCTTTTACATTTACCGTATTATCTTGGGTAAAATGTTGAACTTTTCATGCTTCAGTTTGATGAGCAACAAAATGTGATCAAATTTATCCCTGTGTTGTAAATGTGTCTGTGAGGACTAAATGCAGGAAATTAAGTGAAAGCCTTAAATGGGTGTGTGGCACATGGAAAGCTCCTGGTCAGTGTCTGCTACCATCAGTACATAGAAGGAGAGCACACTTGACTTTCTGTTGCTATGGTTTGAATCTGGAATATCCCCCAAAGGCTCATGTGTTGAAAACCTGACCCCCAAAACAGCAATGTTCACAAGTGGAGCTTTAGGCAGTGAGTGGATCATGAGGGCTGTCTCCCCATCCATTTGACTGCACAGGGAGTCTGAGAGATGCTTAACTAAGTTAGCCATGGATTGCTACAATTGGGCACCATTACCCTATGTCCTTGAGAAATTAAGATCATATTAAAATTGTCAATGACATTTTGATTGAATATTATTTTTGGTAAAATATAGGAACAGGTCAATTAAAACATACAGAAATATTATTCATGCTAGACATGGAAGATGTAATATACTGTTTTGGTGGTGTGTCTATAAGAAGGATATTTAATACAAATGGTATGTACCAACTATGGGACTGTGTTTAAGAAGTTAGAAGTGTAGGCTGTGTTCAAGAGATATGCTATATAAGTCATATATCTAGAAGTTATTTAGGTGTGTCAAAGGAGGCTGGCTCCAGGCAGTAAAAATAAGCTATTTGAATGGAAATTACCAAACCTGAACTTGAGTTCACCTCTTGATTATAGAGAAGTATTTCCTGTTGATATATCAGAAGCAATATTTGAATTTCTACTATTGACTATAAATAGTTCTCAGATAAACCTACTTATAAGCTTAGTATTCAGATTTACCTATTTTTCTAAAATATTCAGATATTAAAAGATACTACTATAAAACCTTAATACTATACACTTACAACTAATAAATATCTTACACATATATGCAGGCAATTATTTTATCTCCATACAAAACCTTTAAAATGCATGGTAACTATACTAAAAGTATTTTATAAAGAATTTAGGTGACTTGGATCAAGCCTGAAACAATTGATTCAGACATTATCCTCATTTCATTATACCTTATGGTTGTCTACGCTCAGCTCTAAAACTGTAGCCAAATTTTTAAAGTTTATATGCACTAAAATTCTAAACATGTAGAAGCATAAGGGGTCCCAGCAGTGTTAATCCTATTAAAAGAGATAAGTGTTAGTTATAAAATTAAATCAGTGTTTAACAATTCCTCTCATAGGTATACACCAGCAGATCTGTGTGATCTTCATCAAAAGACATGTAAAACAATTTTCATGGCATCACTACCCGAATGCCCATTGATTGTTGAATCTATAAATTGTGATCTGCTCATAAAATATTACACAGTAATAAGAAGTAACAAACTACAACCTATGAACCATTGTGGATTAATTTAACAAACATAATGTTGAACAATAAAGGACTAAACAGAAAAGATTAAATCATTTTTATAAACCTCAAAATCAGGCAACATGGACTATTATGTTTAGAAATAAAGACAGTAGTTATCCCTGGCCAGCAATCGTGATGTGAAAGGAAGAAAGGGACAGGGAAATTGCATGATACTTACGTAGTAAAAAATTATTTACTATGTGTAAGTGAAAACTGTTCATTTAAAACTGTCTTTTTTGTGTACATATTGGTATTTGTGAGAGTACTGAGATGCAGGCTCCTGCTTAAAGGGTTAATGAAGCAACTCTGGCTCCTGAGAAGCAGCTTGGAATGCCAGGCTGGGAGGCAAGCATACTTCCTCTAATCAGTGAGCTATGAGTCTTGCCAAGTTGCCTTCAAGGTCGGAAGCAGCTCCGGCCCTCTCTCTGAATGTCCTTCCCAGCATAGACATCTCTCAGAAAACTTACTGGTATGATAAACAGCTTGAGACGTTATGAGCAATCACAGGAGTTCTTTGCTACTAATTGTAAAACAAAAAGTTGCTTTGAGACTCGTCCTTTGGCTTTACTCACACACAGCTATTGTTGCTTTAAGATAACCTTGTAATGTCTAAAATAGTTAACTCATCTATGGATCCCATGGAAGCTTTCTCTCTAAAAGTCTGATTGCTCTTTCAATAAAACATGCAGTGTACATGAAACCTGCATCCCCTGTGTCCCATGAATCGGCTTTACCCTTAGTTCTCTAGTGCACTAGACACTGACAGGTATTCAACAAAAATTCAAAATATAAAGAGAATTCAACAAGTAACCCTTTTAGCAGTAAAATGAGGACCTACTCTAATGTAGGCCTAAAAATCAATCTGAAAAAAACCTGTAGGTGGGAAACTAGACCCCGAAACAAAAGGAAAACTGAGATCCTGCCACCAAATTAAGCATGAAAAGCTTGGTTGATACAAATCTTTTTAAGGCGTGTGCTAAAACAGAATTAGAGCAAGCAGTTCTTAGAAAAAAACTAACTTTTTCAATTAACAATCTGGCAGTGATGTTGTTAAAAAAAAAAAACAACACTCTGTCACAGAAGGCCTAAGCCAACCAGAATGAAGATAGAGATGAAGGAGTGTTGGTTTGCTGAAAGCAGCTTCATCCATCAGCTCACATGGCATGTACAAAATAACTCGCTTGTAAAAGAAGAATCAGAAAAGGGGGAGGTCTCTAGGAGGCTAGCAAAGCACTGCTAGATGTGAGATGGGAACTGATCCAAGTATCCTCAGTAAATGTCTCTGACTCACTGATTCTACTCTAAAAAATGCCTGGTGAACTAAAGGACTTGGAAGTAAGACTAAAGTGAATTACTGGCTTGAAGAAAACACTTAAGTGCCCACTGTAGTGATGCCATTTGTAGTCAACTGAGGCTGATAAATATTTGTGAAGAATCTTTGTGGAGGGATCTTCTTCTCAGTAAACAGCCAGGTTACAGAAAAACATCAAGATTAGAGGACTTTTTGGGATAAAGCACTGTTGTTTATGGCTACTTTGGACTATAGAGTGTGAACACAAGCAGAACTAATGACCTGTAGGTCAATTGCTTTATGCTGATAACAAATGTGTATGCATACACACACACACACACACACACACACACACACACACACATGCAAACGTGCATTGATACAACTAGGTGAAAATAAATTTCACATTACAATAACTTATATATAGTGACTTAAAAATAATAATTATTATTTTTTTACTATTATGTTCAAGCTAAGCATCTATGTGACCTCATACATGCCAGTAGTTGCTCAGAGACCACAGCCCCTTGATGGGTGATGAGTTTGTCTGCATGTGTCAGCTTATGATGTTTCTGAGGTTACATGTGATGATTCATATGCATGATCTTTTGCAATCTGATGGAAACCAGGCCAAGTCTTTCAAATTGACTGTGTACAGGGTACCCAGTAAAAGTGCAGATGAATAATTTTTAGTATAAGTGTGTCCTGTACAATACTTGGAATATAATTATGCTAAAACAATTTGGTTCAAATTTATTTTTATTTTTTATTTTAGTTGCAGAGAGTGTCATTAAGTTACTGAGGCTGGCCATGAACCTGAGATTCTCCTGCCCCAGCCTCCCAACTACTGGGATTACACATCCGCAAAACAATGCCCAGAATCTTGATCCTCCTGGCTCATCCTCCCAAATACTGGGATTTCAAGTGTGTGCCACCACATCCGGCACTTTATATTATTTTTAATCTTGATACAGGGTCTCACTAAGTTGCTGAGGCTGGCTATAAACCTTGGATCCTTTTATCTCAGCCTCCCAAGTACTGGGATTACAGTCCTAAACTATTGGGTCTTGAATCTTAACTGTATATTTCTTTGCTAAATCTGGCAACTCAACTGTACTGTGACTGAAAGCAAATCCATGCCTAACTGCTGAACCAAACAACCAGACTGAGGAAGTGTGGATGGCAATTAAAGCCTACTCCACACTTATGCACATTCTCAACTGGTGGAAGTGCAGTATCTTTATTGGTGCATTGTAATTATACATCATAATGAGGTTCATAGTGCTATAAACACATATGCAAACAGCAGTTGGTGTGTTTCCCTTCATATCTCATCCTGCTCCCTCCCCCTCCTGTATATGCTATTGGGATTGGGATTGATAATTTTGTATATATGCACAGCACTATTTGAACTCTTTCCTTTATCAAGTCTCACCCCCTCAACCTTTCTCCCTTTACACCCTTCCAATATTTTACTGGACTCTCTCCTCATTTATTTGAAGACCCTTTTGTTTCTAGCTAGCTTTCACATGTAAGAGAAAACACACAACTCTTCACTTTCTGAGACTGTCTATTCTCACAGCAATAATAAATGGTGGTGACAATGTGGGAAAATAGAAACTCTTATATACTCTTGGAGGGACTGCAAATTAGTATGGCTGCTATGGAGATCAGGATGGAGTTTCATTGGAAGATGGAGACTGGAACCACCATATACTGCAACTATACCTCCTGGATATATTTCTAAAGGAACTGAAGTCAGAACATTATAGTGATACGTGCATATCATGCTTTTAGCGACACAGTGCACAGTAGCCAAATTTCAGAACCAATCTAGGGCTGTCAGCAGATTCACGATTTATGAAACTCTGGTGCTTTCACACAATAGATTTTTACTCATCCATAAAAAGAATGAAACTATATAATTTTTAGGAAAAGGGATGGAATTAGACAATATTTTGCTAGGCTTTTTCTAGCTTGTGGTTTGTCTATTTAGTAAGACTCTTTTCTCACCTACATTTATTGTTTGTTTGCAAATTGGAGAGAGAGGAGAACTTCACGCTCAGTGGAGGGGTCTCTTTCCTTGGCATAAATGACCAAAACAGATAAACCATTGTCACAAATGTCGATGAAGAAAACCTGGAGAGAAATTTCTGCTACCTATAATATCTGATAACTAAATAATTAATGATAAAAATATAGAATTCGCACTTAGGTGTCTTAGAATTAAAACACATTACTGGGAGGCTCTAAGATATCCCTAAATAACATAAGTATCATTTATAACATCAGTATCTTTTACATTTAAAGAATTAATTCAAGCTCCAATTTTTATCATTTTATTGTTTCTAGCATTGTTTATGAGATGGAAATAAATTATCTGGAGAAAAAAAAATTTTCCCTCTTGTGTTCTTGATTTTTGTAAAATTTTGTTATAAAAAGACTATAAAGAAAAGAACACAGGAACATACAAATGAATATAGCTTCTTTCAAATGAAGGAAAAATAATGTACTTTACTAGTATTTACTCCCATTGTGCAAACCATTTTAGAAGTCTTACAGAATCTTCATAATACCCCATCTGAAATCCTTTTGATTAGTCTTAACATTTTTTTTCCATTTAAGAGTATATTTTATTTTAAAAATTAGAAAGTCATTTAGAAATATTTCTTGTAGACGGAGAGGATTTCATCTAGCTGGATAGTATTGTGTTTGACTAAAAGTATTTGGTAGAAAGTAATTACACGCCAGAGAATCTGACTCCAAACAACATCTAAAGCAGTACAGTTATGTAGGTGGATAATGTTATCATTTTAAATTGCCAACTTTGGAGGGATTTGTATATATGATTTTCAGAATATATATATGTATGTGTGTGTGTGTTCTGGAAATCATATATATATATATATATATATATATATATATATTCAGAATATATATGTATATATTCAGAATATATATGTATATATTCAGAATATATATGTATATATTCAGAATATATATATATAATCCTATATATATATATATATATATATATATATATATATATATATATATGTAGCCTGCCCAGAAACAGACTAACTTTGACAATCTCTGAAGCAAACACTTAAGTGAGAAATCATCTGAGATTCTTGAAAATTATAAGTGGAGGACCACAGTTAGAGACAATCAATAAATTATTTCACATGATACCTGTTAGAGGATGGTCTTTCTAAAGAAAATGTCACCTTCCCCATAGGCTAGTTTCCCTGGTCTTCAGAGTTGAATGGTACTTGGTGCCATGGTAACATCTAGCTGGGTACACTGCCTATGATAGGAGTAACAAAAGCCTGCCGGGTTTTCACAATAGAACCACAGGGTCTGAAGGAAGAGGCCCAAATTACAGCTCTGCAAAGCCTGAAGAATTGAGAAAACGGAAGGAAAGCCCCAAATGTCAGAGAGAAATTTACCAATTGATCTCTCTACAGAATGTTATAATTTATCTGATGAGAACTATTACCATGAAAGGACGAAGGAGCTCAGGGGAGTTTCTGATCTTTTTTAATAACAAAAAAATGAAAAAGTAAAGTTAGATTCTTGGTCAGATATTGGTTTGTATGACAAGGAGCTTGTGATCGAAGATATCAGGCTCTTCAAAAAAGATACTTCTAAGGTCTGAATTTCTGTATTTGAAGGTTTAGTTTTTGTTCCTGATAAGCTATTTTAGAGTAATTTTGATTACAGAAAAATTGTATAGAAAATAGAGTTCCCACATGCTCTCCATAGTCTCCCTGTCATTAACATCTTACTTTGATATTGAACATCTGTCACAATGATGAATGCAAAATGATATATTATTACTGACTAAATACTGACTAAAGTTCATAGGTTGCATTAAAGTTTACTATTTGTGTTGTTCAGTTCTTGAAAAATGTGTCGTATATCCAACATTATATTATCACACTGAATATTATATGTATTTGTTGTTGTTGTTGTTTTGCAGGTCTGGGGATGAAACCCAGGGGCATTCAATCACCAAGCTACACTCCCTGCCCTATTTTTTTTTTCTTTATTCTGAAACAGGGTCTCACTAAGTTGCAGAGGGCCTCAATAAGTAGCTTGAGGTTGTCCTCAGACCACAATTTTCCAGTCTCAGCCTCCCGAATGCTGGGATTAAAAGGGTGTGCCACCACACCCGATATAATATGCATAATATAATATCACACTGAAGAGTTTCATTGCCCCACAAATTTCTGGCAACCACGGATCTATTTTTTTTTTACCTCTTTAGCTTTGTCCCTTCCAGAATGTCATATACTTGAATTCATATATTATGCAGCCTTTTATATAGACTTCTTTCACTTAAGTTTCCCGCATGGTTTTTTGTTTGTTTTGATGGTTTAATGGATCAATCTTGTTATGGGTAAGATTCCATTGTTTGGATGTACCAGCATTTATTAACTTAATTATTAAAGGATATTTTGTTGCTTAAGAGTTATTTACTTTTAAAACCTCATTTCAAGAGTTCACCTCATGTCCCAGAACTTTTTGTGTATTTTTCTTGGAAATAATCTTTGTCTGACTACCATTTATCACACAAATTTTAAAGGTCTAAAATACAAACTTGAGATTTCTGGGAAGATGGCGACAGAGAAAAGCGGGGCTTACGAGCCCCGCTAACAAGCAATCTCTATTACCACAAAATCATCACCTTTCATAGCCAGAAAACATCGTCAGCAGAGAAACAAAGAATATAAATATGAGGGACAGAGAAAAAGAGGGCTGGAAAAACGAGACACCAGAAAGAAAACAGACCGCAGTGCTGTGCTGGAGCTATGGTGCTGAGCGGTGGGCGCCATCTTCCCTTGCAGCACCAGACCCCAGAGAGGAGGGGCCTCAGAACGGAGCTCAGAGCCACAGAGGAGATATGACAGCCTCACGGCCAAGGACACAGCAGCAGCACCTTACTGCAGGCGGCAGTGGCGAATTCACCAGATGGCTACAGACCAACGCACTCAATAGCCCACCAGGCTACAGAGAGGAGCAGCGGACAGCTAGCCAAGGTGAGCCGCTGCGGAACAGCAAGGCAGAATTCGGCAGATTTTTCAGCGAAGGAGCATCTAAAGCTCCCAGTGGTTGGGCTCTGCACACCCTGCAGGGACTCAGAGCGGAGCTCAAAAACAGAGAAGAAATACGCCAGCCTCATGGCCTGACTGTGGCAGCAGCGCCATATTTCCACCAGCAGCAGCAGCAGTGAATTCACTGAGTTCATTAAAGCTCCATCAGCGCACTCAACAACAGTGAATCAAATTGCGGCCCCTAGAGGAGAAATCCCAGTACTGCATTCCCAGTGACTTGACCCAGTGAGGGAGTGGTGGTTGCAGAGATATCACACCATAGGAGAACGCCCAACCTGGCACCCCCCCCCATGGTCTAAAGCAGCCTCGATTGACTCCCTGGGTCTGAGACTCTGTGATACAACCCAGTAAAGGAGTAGTGGGGACTGAGATACCACAGACTCGAGATCCAGAGCACCTTAAGTGAAGTCATAGTGACCCAAGGGAAGAACCCAGAGAAGGCACAAACTTCCAAAATCATGTGAAAGAGGAATAACAATGGAGCAATGAATGCCCACAACCCTACAACATCAAAACATGATAAAACAGAAATTCAGAGATTTATAGAAGATCAGATCAGGAAAATAACTGTAGAAATAATAGAGGTGTTTCAAAATAATTCAGAGAGAGCCAAAAAGAAATAAAGAATGCAATTAATGAAGTAAAGGCCTCAATTCAAAGTACAAACAACCGATTAGACCACATGGAGAATAGAATCTCGCTCTTAGAAGATGATCACTCCAAAAATGAACGCATAGTTTCTAATTTAGAAAAAAAGATCCAAAAGCAGGAATCAGACATTGAAGAAATATGGGCCCATTTTAAGAGAGCTAACCTAAGAATAATTGGAATAGAGGAGGGAAAAGAAGGTGAAACCAAAGGGATCAACAATTTCTTCAAGGAAGTAATAGCAGAAAATTTTCCAAACATAGAGCAAGAGATCAATACACAGGTCCAGGAAACTTATAGAACTCCCTTTAGGCAGGATCGGAGAAGAGGATCCCCACGCCACATAATTGTCAAAATGACCAATGTGGAAGCCAAGCAGAGAATCTTAAAGGCAACAAAAACAAAAGGCCACGTGACATTCAGAGGCAAACCAATTAGAATCACTCCAGACTTCCCAAACCAAGTCATGAGAGCCAGAAGGGCTTGGAGTAACATATTCCAAACTATGAAAGAAAACAACTTCCAGGCAAAAATTTCTTACCCAGCAAAACTTTTTATCAAATTAGATGGGGAAATAAGAAGCTTCCATGACAAACAGAAACTGAAGGAATTTATGTCTTCAAAACCAGTGCTAGAGAAAACACTCAAAGAGATTAACTACAAAGAAGAAATAGGTAACACACACCAGAACCAGAGAAACAAGATTTTCCATCCAACAGACAACTAAGATTGTTTATTTGTGGAGATTCATTATTTATGTTAGTCTTTTACATATCTCTAAATTGTATTGTTTGCTTTTATTGTTGCTAATTTTTAGGCTTTCTAGTTGGAATATTAATATACCTTCAGATACCGCATTTGGAAATATCTTATCCCATTCTATCAGTAACTTTTAACTCTGTTTATATTGTCTTTGGAAATAATATATAAATATATATATTTTAGGAAGTTTGTTTACCCTTCTGTTGCCTGTGCCATTGAAATCATATCCAAGAAATCACTGCCAATTTCAATGTTGTGAGGTTTTATGACCCAGATCTTCTAAAAGTTTATAGTCTTAAGATTTATATTTAGGTCTTTTTTTTTCTATTTTGAGTTAATATTTGTATATGGTGTTACGTAAAGGTCAAATTTCATTCTTTTTTATGTAATTATTATTTTTCAACAATATTTAGTTAAAGGATTATTATTTTCCCCACCAAATGTTCGTGGAAACCTTGTCAAAAATAACTTGACAATATATGGAAGAATTTATCTCTAGGCTTTTATTTAACTCCAATGGTTTATATATCTGCCCTTATAACAGTACTACACTGTTTCAATTATTGTACCTTTATATGGTTTGAAATCAGAAAATATACATCTTCTAGCTTTGTTCTTTTTCGAGATCATTTTGGGTATCTAGAGTCCATATTCCATATTAGGATAGATTTTTTTCTGGAAAATAAATAAATGTATGATAGTTTCACCTAAAAAAAAAAGAAAAAAAAATTCTCTGGTAAGAAAGAAAGCAAAAAAAATATTGAAATGTTATCTTTAAGTCATCAAAAGCTTGGTATCAGACAAATGAAACTGTTATGTGCGATTATCATTGTTAATTTTGAATAAATTGTATAATATTAGATGTCAACCACTAAGCCAAGCATGGGATGGAGGGAATGGGAGGGAATGGGGTGGGGATTGGGTAGGGGCTAATTGGGCAATGTGTGCATGTATGTTTACAAAAGTTTTTTTTTATCCCATTATGATGTATGAATACAGTGCACCAATAAAAAAATTGAAAAAAATAAAATACAAACTTGAGTTTGTTGTAGAAAGAAACTGTGTTGCCAAATTGTGTTTTTCATAATTCCAGCTTCTACCAAAGCTCACACAGGCATAAAGATATTGAAGCATTTCATTTTTATCTCCTCTGTTTTTTTAGTTAGTCCCCTTTCCACCTGATAGTTCTCTCAGTGAAACTATCACCACCGTATCTTAATTGGGTATTTTACCAACTTACCTTCTCTTCTCAAAAATACTCCCCCTATATCTTTGAACAACCTACCTAATGTGCCACTTATAACACTTTCTGTTTTGTCACTCCACTAGGATCATCCATTGCCTTAAACTCCCAAGTTGTAAACACAACATCTATATTCTTTTTAACATGGTCAGTTCCTTTCTTGAAGCTATTGTTCTTGTTTCTATATTTTGTTTCCTGATTGAGTTTCAGTTCTTTTCCCTTTGTGCCTCTTTCCACTGTATGTGGTCCCTGTCCCTCATCCCCTAAATTTCTAACACCTATTCCCAATACAGATGATTCTCCCAGGAAGCATCCTTGGGGGCCATCATAGTATTTTACATTGGAATGTAAGATTTTATCTATCTCTAGCTTTCTCAGATTCAATTCTTTGATAATTCAGAGCCTGAGAGAAGAAAGTATGTGCATGCGTACACACACACACACACACACACACACACACACACACACAGTACCTTGTCAATAAATTTGATCCTATGTACAATATCTTTTAAGTAAGCGATTTTCATTCTTCTAAAATTCTGTGTGGAAGCTTAATATCTACCAAAACAACAACAACTAGAAAATAATTTCTTAACCAATGCAAACTGCTTTTACAATGTTGAAGGGTAGTTTATGTTTTTATTCAGTCTCACATTATAGCAGTAAAGTATAAATAGGCTATGTTTTACAGATAGGCACATAGTGTTTTTAGCAAATAAAAGGCTATTTTTTCTCAGCTAACTAGGAAGCTCAGGTTCAGATCATCCAGTGCCTCAGGATATTTTATATTTCTGTTCTGAAAATCAAATAACAGTTTTCCCCTTCATGGTCACAAAAGGTCTGTTCCATATTCATTTTCCATCTCCCATTCCAGCCTTAAGAATTCAACAAGGGGAGTCAAGCCAGGTGATGCTTGACTCCTGTAATCCCAGTACTCGGGAGACTGAGACCAGAAGGACCACAGGCTGAGGCCAGCCTCAGCAACTTAGTGAGACCCTCAACAATTGAGCCAGACCTGTTTCAAAATAAAGTAAGGCTGAAGGTATAGCACAGTACTAGATCACCCCCGAGTTTAATAAGAAAGTAGATGGAATCCATGGAGAAAAATAAAAACTTTCTAATAAATTTCCAGGAAATGGTTTATTTTCTACTTTCACTATTCACAACTGGACAAAATAATTCCTCTAACTGTGAGTATTTTAAAAAATATAACTAATCTTTATGACACTCTGAACAATGTCAGTAGTCTGTTAGCTTGAAAAAAGGACCATGAATATTAGCTAAGCAATTAGAAATGTCTGGCAGAAAACATTAAATAGTATTATTATGTCCAAAAATAGCCAAGAGAAGTCACTTGCCTACCAAACAAATGAGTGTAACTTCATATCTAGCTGGAGCTCTATTGCTTTTATATGTTTAATTAATAAAAAGCAGTTCCTCTGGAATAATCAAATATTGATTATCTGATTGATTATCGATCATCAGATATTGATCTTAACCCATTATGAATTTGCCACTGCTTTTTTTCTGTGGGGAGAATGCTTAACAGAATAAGAGATTGAGGCATCCATTGGTAGTTTTCAGGGTACCATTTTTGGACTGAGAAAAACTCAATCTTCAAACAAACAACAAAAAAAAACCTTGTTTTCATCCCCCACAACAAATTTTAAACACATGTACCTTGTCATCCATCCTGGTGGCTGCCTGAGCCTTAGAGATAGGAACAGAATCCACAAATGCAAATAACACACAACTGTTTTCTTCCAATGCGTAAGAGGACTCTCATTAGATACTAGAACAAGACAGTCAGACAAATGTATGGAAACAAATGGATGGTGCTAGGATGATGCTGTGTGTGCAGCAAACCAAAACTTACAAATATAGCCAGTGGAATTGTTTTAAGAGTGCTAAAGGTAATTGCCAGTAATAGATTGACTTGCTGAAGAAAAATATGTGCAACACAACAATACTAATGTTATATTAAAGAGGTGAGGAGGGACAAGAAAATAACCACTCACAGGATTTTGTCCTGCCTAATAACCACAGAGTTAGTACATATATAACTTAATGATGTTTCAGGTCATATTTAGATTCATAAATCTAAACTGTAAGACTTTTGGAAATTTTTATGAGCTTTTGAGGTTAGAAGGAGCCTGAGAAAATGCCCTTTGTCTATTCCCTGTAGCAAGTATTATATCTAAATATGATTGATCCCAGTGTTTTTTCTTAATTTTTTTAAAAAAACAGCTTATATTTGGGAGTTTATTATGTAAATGATTATACCAAAAATGTTTTGGTGTGTTTTCAAAAATTTCTTTTTCTAGCATGTGGAAATCGCAGAGGGCTTTTGTTTTTCTCTAGTATTATTTAAACTTTATTAAACACTCTTGAAGATTTTTTTTCTACAAAAGATACAATATAGCTGGATATGGTGGCACATGCCTATAATCCCAGGATTTGGGAGGGTGAGACAGTATGATCATAGGTTTGAGGCAGCCTCAGCGTCTTAGCAAGGCCCTCACCAATTTAGTGACTCCCTGTTTCAAATTTAAAGTTTAAATAGTGCTATGGGTAAAGCTTAGAGGTAGAATACCTTTTGGTTCAATATCTAGTACCACACATACTCATAAGTTAGATAAAAAAGAATTACACTATGTGAGTGGCTATTCACTGCAACATCAAGGAAGTTTGGGACAACTTGCCCACCCTTGGACCAGTACAATATGCACAGAACAGAAGAGGCAACTTAAGAAAAGCCATAAACATTGCTTGGCTATTTTATTAAAGATATTGACTTGAAGCGACCAGCTGTTTTACAATAAATAGATATCAATGTAAATCTTTAACATGCTCACGCTACTCAGAAAAGTCTCAATTTGTTTCTCAAATTAATATACTGGCATTAAGAGTGTATAATTAAAAGTGCTGAGATACCAGAAAGTTAATGGAAAAAAAATCAGTAAGCAAACTGCAGAATGAAATCCTTAAAGGCTTTGAGTCACAAAACACTTGAGGCTAATTATTTTTAGACTAGCCAGCAAATGAAAGGTTGTCTTGGTAGAACATTCAGTTCTACAATCTATGGTGCTCTCCTTTTTCAGCATCTTTGGTCCTACCTCAGAGCTAATTCTCTTAGATTTTTTACTATTCTGAGTTTAGAAATGAAGCTAGTGAGTTAATTTGAAGTTTTCACTAAACTGTGTCCTTTCACCTCCTGATCTTACAACACCCAAAGAGAGGACAGAGATGTTGTGATAATTAATTTTCAAAACTGTCTACCATAGCTTTTCATAGCACCTAGGGACTCCCAGAACTAAGAACAGTCCCAGACCTGAATGCCTCCTGACAACCAGAAAAAGCTAAAAGGTTTTGAGTTCAGTTTTGGTACAAGATTTCTGTTGTGGGGACATTAGAAAACAAGATAAGTGGATGATTGACTTAATACCTTCTACATGTGAAGTCTGCTTTTTATAACACACTCACATGCACAAAAGAGAATTCTTTTTTTCTCCTCTCAAAAATTGATATTCAGTGGCTGACATTTTCTGTAAAAAGATAGTAAATTTACAAGGTTAGCCTTTTTTTGACATTTAAGCACATTAATTTTCCAAGGAAGAAATAAAAGGTGATTTTGAGTTTATAGCCATATATAATGACAGGACAGATCCATTTATGTCTCAATTTCATGGGGATCATTGGAACTTGAAAACCAACCATTTTCTTCTGCATGGAAATTCTACTTGTAACAACTACCTCGGGCTTTTTTGTTTCTTGGTTTTGGAATATAGGTAGAATCTAATGATATTTATTGATCATTTTTTAGTTTATAATTTGGCTAAAATTTGAGTCCCTTCACTTTTGTGAGCCCACTTAAAGCACATTTTGTTAAAACATATCTCCAAAACCTAATATTCTTGGCTTAAAGTATGTACCTAACTTATTTAATGTTGTTGGATAAAATGCATCTAGGATTTCACTTATGTGAAATAATTTATATGCAAAGTGTAGCAATGCAGGCAAATATTCCAACTTCCAGCTCTGACAGGTTTTTTTTATTGGTCCATTGTAATCTTGATGATGTTCCCTCCCAGTTCCTACCCTATTTCTCCCCCCTTCTTTCCTTCCCATGTTCAGCATAGTGATTGGATTTGATAAGTTTGCATATGTACATCATGTCTACTGAGGTGTTTCCCTCTTCACCCCTCCCATCGCCCTCAGTTAGGTTACCACTTCATTCATCTAAGGTTTTTCCCCCTTTGTCTGAAGTCTCTTCTACATCCCATTTTCTCCTAGCTCTGACATTTATTAATTCCTTTTACGACAAAGTCAGGGTATTTACTCTGAGCTGTATATTCAAATCTGCAGAATTGAAATAATACAAAATACTTTACATGGTCATTTGTAAATATAAATGAAATAATGTGCATATACACATTGCTCAGTACCTAGTGGTAATTTTGCTTGTAAATTTTCATTAAATTTATTTCTGTAAGTGCTAGGGATGTAGCTTAGTGATAAAGTGATTGCCTATTATGTGCAAGATTTAATTCTCAGTGCTGAATAAAAATAAACATACACATTGTTTATGGTGATTATGATTTACTATTGGAGAAAAATTCACTTTTCCTCATTTTCTTCCTCCCCTTCATCCCATGTGTATGTAAAAATTAATTGATTTTTTGATAAATGGCTTGTCTTACAAAATAAAAACTATCAAAGTAAATCAAAAGTAAAACCAGTTATAATGCAGAAACATCTGTTATAATGCAATAACAGATGTTGTAGTAATAGGAATTGGAAATTTTATTGCTGGATGATTTTGGTATATTGAAAATATTAATTAAAATATAGATGATCTGAATATGCTAAGTATTAAATATAAGTGAAAACGATTATAGTGATTTTACAAAAATAATCAGATTATAATTGAAAAATATTTATTTCTAAAAATGTAAGTGATACAGTATTAGACATATATAAAACTAAAGAATAAATCAATGTGAATACACACCAAGAACCAAGAACAACATATATATATATATATATATATATATATATATATATATATATATATTTGTCCTATTGTCCTACTGGGTTGAAAGGAATGCTCCACCACTGAGCTATATTCTCATCCCTTTTTAATTTTGATTTTGAGACAGAGTCTCACTAAGTTGCCCAGGATGGCCTCAAACTTGCTATTCATTTGCCACATCCTCTTGAGTTGGTGGGATGACAGGCCTCTGTTACTATGCCACAATTTAAAGATATTTTTAATGCCTGAAGTGCATTTGCTAAGTGTTTAATTTTAGAAAATATTGTGATTTTTAAAATTGTTTTCTACTTGACTCACTCAGGTCATAAAATAGGTCTACAAATTAGTCTTACAATAAAGTTACAATTTAAATTATTTCAGCATCCCTTTTATTCTCAAAATTACACTGTATACTTAATATGATCTCCTCATAATCACAGGCAATATTAATTGCTCTATGTATGCCTTGCACATAAATCCCTTATCCTCAACTCATCATCTCTGTGAGCAGCATATTGTCACCTCTATTGTATAATGAATGTACCAAGGAGCAGAGAGGTCATGACCTGAGATCTGGCTAGTTCTGTCTGCCTGATTTCAAAGCCCAAGCCTTTAGACTCTTGTTAAGAGTAGAAATCTTTCATCATGCTGAGATCATCTTTCAAAGACCCTTTGGTACTATGATAATAAATTGATATTAAAATTAAAATACTTCTTTAAACAATTTCAGCTTAAACAAATTAGGATTCACAAAAAAAGTTCCATATAACTCTACAAATGTTTAATTAACCTAATAAATCTCATACTTTTAAAACAAATATGTGGAACATTGAATTTAAATGAAGCCTTTAGAGTACTACAGGCAACTAGTGATATGGAAAGTAGAAGCTGTCAGAATTTTAAAATTAATTTATTTAGCATTAATGTAGGTTCTTTCCAACCTGGGTCAGGCAGAATGGCTCCTGCAAAGAAGGGTCTCAAGGAGAAGAAGGGCTGTTGTGCCATCAATGAGGCAGTGACTCCGAGTACAGCATCAACATTCACAAGCACATCCCTGGAGTGAAGCATGCCTTCAAGAAGCATGCCTTTTGGACATGCAGAGAGATCTGGGATTTTTGCCATGAAGGAGATGGGGATTCCAAATGTGCACATTGATACCAGGCTCAACAAAGCCAACTGAGCCATAGGAATAAGGAATGCCCATATCATATTTGTGTGTGATTGTCCAGGAAACATAAAGAAGATGAAGATTCACTAAATAAGAATGAAGATTCACTAAACAAACTCTATGCCTTGGTAACCTATATCTAGTCTCCCATTACCGTGTTCAAAAACCTATATATTGATGAGAACTAAATACTGATAGTCAAATGTATAAAACAGACTAAAATTAAATTAATATAGGTAATAAAATAATGAACAAATCATTAATTATAACAACTATAGGAGCAAATAAAATTAAAGGAAAAATATCAAATACATTTAAAGTCAACATAAACAATTTGACATGGAAAAGTTCTATTAAAAGCAAATCCCAGAATTGATAAAGCCTCCAAAATGCTATTTTTGCTTAATTCTGCTCTAGTCCATAATTCCTATGTAGTTCACTCATTGTGTTTTTTCAATTACACTTAAAATATACAGGAAGCCTTCAAAATTTGTATGATACTTTTAAAGTAATTGCCACAACAAGGTTTGACACTTTTCCTGAGAAAGTTATAGTAAGGTAGAAGTTCAAAAGTCCCAATGAAAAAGTGACTGTCTATCCAAATTATCTGTAATTTATAGATTTAAATGTTGAATCAAAATATAAAGGAAGATTTGACTAGAAGAATTGTCTAGAGCTCACAATATTTCCTATGTTTACAATGTGCTCCTAAAACTTCTTTTAAATGAAAATAAGATTGTCTAAATTGAAATAGGTTGAATAGATGATACAGTATTATAATAAGTCACTTTTTAAGTTTTGATAAATGTAGTTCTTTTTGGCAATCCCTTCTTTTCTCCTTTTTAGAAATGAGAGTGTAAAATGACATATAAATCTTACTTCCAAAAACTTCCAGGAAGATGGAGACTCAGGGAAGCAGCACATACCAGTCTTGCTTACACCCAATCTCCATTGCCTTAAAAACTACTTTCTTACAAAAGCCAGAAAATATCATAACTATAAAAATAACATGATAATTAAAAGGTAAAAGGACAAGAAGTGATCAGAGAACAGAAATAAAAGCCACCCACCTCATAGCCATGGGCATCACAATGATGCCATCTTGCCTTGCTGTACTTGACTCCAGAGACAAACAAGAAAACAACCAAGGACTTGAAGTAAGCAGCTGCAAATTATCAGAATTGTAAGACATCAGTTTCTCCTGTGCAAACACCAGCAGAACTACAACTTGCAGAAGTGGTGGCCATGCTCACCACACCCTCCAGAGGTCCAGGGCAATGCTCAACAACACCATAAGTGAAGCCATCATCCCCATGGGAGAACGCAAAGCGCAGTGTCACAGAAATTCCTCATGCAGCAGCAATAAATTCCTTGGTTCTGAGACAGTACAGTTCAACCTGGCATGGGTGGGGGTGGTGTCTGCTATTGGACATAGCAGAGACTCAGACAGACTCAGGCTCTGCATCAGTGAAAAGTGTGAAGGGAGACCAATGCATAACACTAGATTCAACTAGTAGGATCTCTGGGATCACCACAGACCACCCAATCGTGGCAAACAAGGAGAAGTCAAACCAGCCCAGCCCTAGCTGTTCAGAAAAGATACTCTTAGGGTGAGTTTGGTCTCAGGGGCATACACCACTTGCATAGACAGGGAGAGATTGAGGCTCCACATTTGTGGAAAGTGTGGAGGGAGATCTGGGCTTAACACTAGATCCAGCTTCAATGATAATGGCCATCTGCATAGACTGAGAAAAACATAGGGAAACAATCTTGCAACCAGAAAGGTGCTGGTGGCACTCTGTGTATGCACAGAGAGAGACTACAAATAGCCAGTCTACTGAATGTTCATATGTTTGTAGGGTTGCATTATTTTGTTGTTTTTGTCTTGTTGTTTTGTTTCTCTTTGTTTGTTTGTTTTGGTGTGAGCATAAATGTTTGTTTATTTGCTCTATTCCCAACCCCTCTCCTAAGCTTCTTCCCTTGTACATACCTACTCTTATCTCTTCATCTCTTTTCTTTTTTTCCCCTCTTTTCTTTGTTTTGTATTAAATCCACTTAATATCACTATATTAAAATCTCTATATTGGTTACTAGATACTAAAATATATTCACTCTCTCTAGTCTCTACTATATACTACCTTACTAAACTCATACTCTCATTCTATTTGATCCTATTTGTGACTTTACCCTATTTTGACATTCACAACTTCACTTCTCTTCTCACTCAACCTTCACTGTTGAAAACAACACAACTTGCCCTTGAGACTGAGAAATATATCAAAAACAACTAATACAAACCTATGAAATTGTGAGAAGGAGGAATAACAGGGAAACTATGAGCTCCCACAAAACCACAAACATAGAAGCTGACAACACAGAATGTCAGAGATCTCCAGAAGGTCAAATCAGGAATGTAACTATAGAAATAATACAGAACTTCTGGAAAGAATTTAGAGAGTCAGTCTGTAAAAAATAAAGGATGCAGTCATTGGAGTTAAGGCATCAATTCAAACTATAAACAATCTATTAGACCACATAGAAAATAGAATCTCACTCTTAGAAGGTGATCATTCCCAAAACCAACACATAGTATATAACTTAGATGAAACAATTTGACAGCATGAATTGGACATTAAAGAAATTTGAGCCCATTTTAAAAGAGCTAACCTAAGAATAGCTGGCATTTAAAAGAGAATAGAAGGTAAGACCAAAGGGTTCAATAAATTTTTCAAAGAAGTAATATGAGAAAATTTTCCAAACATAGAACACAGGTCCAGGAAACTTACAGAATCCCTGTTAGACAAGATCAGATAAAAGATTCACTATGACACATAATAGCCAAGTGAGCAATGTATAAGCCATGGAGAGAATCTTATAGACAAGAAAAACAAAAGACAAAGTGACATTCAAAGGCAAACCAATTAGAATCACTCCAAAATTCCCAAACCTAGTCATGAAAACCAGAAAGGCCTGGGGTAACATATTCCAAACTCTGAAAGAAAACAACGTGAAGCCAAATATTTCCTACCAAGCAAAACTATCTCTCAAATCATAGAAAATAAAAAACTTCCACAACAAATAGAAGCTGAAGTAATTTATGTCTTCCAAACTACCACTAGATAAAATACTCAAAGAGATTAACTTTAAATAAGAAATAAGTAATACATAACAAAGGCAGAGAAACAAAAATTTTCACCCAGCAAACTAAGCAAAGAACAAATGCTAACTCAAACAGAAGTTAAATCTCAAAATGTTAGGAATTAAAACCATTTCTCAATAATTACACTAAACATAAATGTCCTCAACTCCCCAGCAAAAAGATATAAGGTGGCAAAATGGATTAAAAACCAGAATCCTTCTATCTGTTGCCTGCAAGAAACATACCTTACAAGTAAAGATAGTAACAGACTAAACGTAAATGGCAGGAACAAGGTAATCCATGCCAATGGAACTTGAACACAAGCAGCAATAGCAACCATGATATCAGACCAGTTAGACTTCAAGCTCAATCTTATTAGAAGAGACAAAGCAGGTCATTTTGTTTTTTTACTAGTTAAAGAAATAATTCAGTTAGAGGAAATAACAATAGTCAACATTTATGCCCCAACATATGTTCAGCTACTTTCATAAAACAAACTTTGCAACATTAAGTCACACATAAGTCCCAATACAATAATATTAGGAGACTTCAACACCCTTTTCACACTGCCAGAACGACCTTCTAAACAAAAGGTCACTAAAGATGCCTTAGACCTAAAGAACACCATCAAGCAAATGGACCTTTTAGACACATAGAATATTCCACCCAACTACAGCAGAGTTCACATTTTTCTCAGCTGCTCATAGAACCTTCTTCAAAATATATCATATCCTGGGCCACAAAGTGAGCACTAGCAAATTTTTAAAATGTGATGCTCTTCCCTGTAACTTTTCAGACCATACTGGAATAAAACTAGAAATAAACTATAAAAAGACACAGAGAAACCATATAAACATATTGAGACTTAACACCACACTACTGAATGAAGAATGGGTGATAGAAGAAATGAGTTAAAATCAAGAAATTTTTAGAAACAAATGAAAATAGAGATATAACATATTAAAAACTCTGGAACACTTTGAAGGCAGTATTAATAGGAAAATTCATAGCACTGAATGCTCACATAAAAACAGAAAATCACCAAATAAATAACCTATGGCACACCTCAAAGTCCTTGAAGAACTGGAACAGTCTAACACCAAACCCAGTAAAAGACAGAACATTATTAAAATCAGAGCAGAAATCAATGAAGTAGAGAATATAAAGTACAGAAAATCAACAAAACTAAAAGTTGTTTCTTAAAAAAATTAATAGGATAAAGAAACCACTAGCCACCTTAACCAAAAAGAGAGAGAAAGAGAGAGAGAGAGAGAGAGAGAGAGAGAGAGAGAGAGAGAGAGAGAGAGAGAGAGAATCAACCCAAATTATGAAGACAAGGATGAAAAGGGGATATTACCACTGACAGTGTAGAAATTCAGAAGATTATTAGAAACTATTTTGAAAATTTATACTCCAACAAAATGAAAAATCTGGAAGTAATTTACAACTTGCTAGATAAACACAACCCTCCTAAATGAGTCAAAAAGATATAGAAAATTTAAATGAAACAATAGCCATCAAAGAGATTGAAATAGCAATAAAGAGCCTACCATCAAAGAAAAGCCCATGACTAGATCTTTTCCAAGTGAATTTTATAAAATCTTCACATAAGAGCTAATCCCAATACTCCTCAATATATTTTGTGAAGTAGAGTAAAAGAGAATTTTCCCAAATACATTCTATAAAGCCAACATCACATTAATACCAAAACCAAATAAAGACAGCTCAGGGAAGAAAAATTATAGGCCTATATCACTGATGGCATTGGATGTCAGACTGCTAAATAAAATACTAGCAATATGCATTCAAAGCCACATCAAGAAAATCATATATCAAGATCAAGTAGGGTTCATCCCAGGGATGCAGGCTGGTTCAAGATACAAAAACAATCCATGTAATTCATCACATAAAAAGAACCAAAGACAAAAATCACAGATCATTTCAATAGACATTGAAAAAGCATTTGACAAAATCCCAAACCCATTTATGTTAAAAGCACTGCAGAGAATCAAAATAGAAAAAACATACCTCAAAATCATAAAGGCAATATAAAATAGGCCCATTGACAATATCATATTAAATGGGGAAAAACTGTGAGAATTCCCCCTAAAAATAGGAACAAGTCAAGGATATCTTCTATCACCACTTCTTTTCAATTCAGTACTTGAGACTCTAGCCAGAGCAACAAGGCAAGAAAAGGAAATCAATGAAATACTAATAGGAAAAAAAGAACTAAATCTTTCACTATTAGCAGATGACATAATACTATGCTTAGAAGACCTAACAAACTCAAGCAAAAGGCTTATAGAACTGATCAACAAATCCAGCATGGTGTCTGAATACAAAATCAATCTTAAAAAAATCAGAAGCTTTTCTGTATACCAAATGTAAATCCACTGAGAAAGAAATCTTATCCCACACACACACACACACACACACACACACACACACACACAAAATACGAATAAACTTAACCAAGGAGCTATAAGACTTCTACAAAGAAAATTATAAAATATTAAAAAAGAAACTGAAGAAGACCATAGAAGACAGAAAAATCTTCCATATTTATGAAAATGCAGAAAAATATCAAAATGGCCATACTTCCAAAAGTGATCTATAGATTTAGTGCAATACTCATTAATTTACCAAGGTCATTCCTTACAGACATAGACAAATCATTCTTTAAATTCATTTAGAATAACAAAAATTGCAGAATAGCCAAAGTTGTTCTCAGCAACAGAAACCATGTAGAAGGAATCACAATACCTAACTTTAAACTATATTACAAAGCCATAGTAATAAAACAAGCATGGTACTGGCATAAAAACAGATATATAGACTAGTGGAGCAGAATAAAAGACTCAGAAACAAATCCACACACTTACAGCCAATTGATTTTTGACAAAGGGGCCAAAAACACACACTGAAACAAAGCCTGTTGAACAAATGGTATTGGCAAAACTGGTTAACTATATGCAGAAAATGGAAATAAACCTCACTTTCTCACCCTCCACAAGAGTTAATTCAAGATGTATCAAAGACTTGGAAATTAGACCAGAGACCTTGAAAGTCCTTGAAGAGGGCATAGGTTCAAAACTTAACACATTGGCACAGGTAAAAACTTTCTCAACAAGACCCCCAAAGACACAAGAAATTAAAAGTCAGATCAATACATGGTATTGCATTAAACTAAAGAGCTTCATTAAACTGAAGAGCAAAGGAAACTCTATTAACCTCATCTGAGTGCCAACAGAATGGAGATTTTTTGCCACCTATTCCTCTGATAGAGGACTAATATCTAGAATATACTGAGAGCTCAAGAATCTCAGCACTAAGAAAAAAAATAACCCAATAAAAATAGGCAAGTGAATTAGACACTTCACAAAAGAAGAAATTTAAATGGCTAATAAATTCATGAAAAATTCTCAACATCATTAGCAGTCAGAGAGATGCAAATCAAAACTACCCTGAGATTTCACCTACCTCCAACTACAATGGCAATCATTCAAAACACAAACAACAAATGCTGGCCAGAATGTGGAGAAGTGGGAACTCTAAGACATTGTTGGTGGGATTGCAAATTAGTGCAACCACTTTGGAAAACTGTATGGAGGATCCTCAGAAGAATGGGAACAAATATACCATATGGTCTATCAATACCACTTCTGGGCATCTACCCAAAAGAAACAAAACCAAACTACCAAACTAATGCATATGTATCTATATTCACAGCTGCATAATTTACCATAGCCAAACTATGGAACCAGCCAAGATGTCCATCAGCACATGAATGGATTACAAAACTATGGGTTATATACACAATGAAATTTTACTCAGCCATGAAGAAAATCACAATTATGTAATTTACAGGGAAATAGATGGAACTGAAGAACATTATGCGAAGTGACATTAGTCAGTCACAAAAAATAGGAAATTGGATGCTCCCCCTAATATGCGAAAGCTAGGAAGAAAACAGGTCATAAGAGGAACTCTAGACGAAGAAGGAAATATATGAGCAAATAAGGTGACCTAACTGAGAGGATGGGAGGGTGAAGAGGGAAACTCTCTAATGTTCATTATGTATATTAGCAAATATATCAAAGTCAATTGCTAAGCCAAACATGAGAAGGAGGAGGGGAGATGGAATGGGGGAGGAACAGGGTAAGAGACAATTGGATGATGTGTGCATGTATGCCTTTACCATCTTCTACCATTAAGATGTAGAACTACAATGCACCAATAAAAATTTTTAAAAATCTTACTTCCAGCATTTACTAGCTGCATGTAAATACCTATCTTATTTTTCTAATCGACACGAGTGAATAATGTGTCTAACACTACAGCTTGATTTAAAGGTTAACACTGAGAATTGGCACCTAGCCATCACTTAATAGTGATTGTTATTTTTATTCTTTCATTTTTTGAATTTATACTCATACTTGTTTTAAAAAAAATAACAGAATCTGGCTGGACATTGTGGCACATGTTTGTAATCCCAGCATTCGGGAGGCTAAGACTGGAGGATCATGGTTTGAGGACAGCTTCATCTACTTAGTAAGGCTCTTTGCAACTCAGTGAGATCCTGTTTCAAAATAAAGAATAAAAAATAGTGTTGGGGGTATATCTCATAGGTAAAATGCCCCTAGGTTCCATCCCTAGTACCACAAATAAATAAATAAATAAATAAATAAATAAATAAATAACAGAATCTTAGAAGTCACCCAGACCTATCTTTAGATTAATATAGGCATTTCTTCCACAGCATCCTTCAAAGGGAAAAAATATTTTAAGAGAAATTGTCATGTGTAAAAATGTTTATTCTGTTTTCCTTAATGTATAACAAAAAATAAGAAAATTTTTATGTGGAATATGATCCTACCTCTACCTGATAAAAAGAATTTAATAATCAGGGTTGAAGAGAGAATTTGGGGGGGAAGTAGTGAATTCCTATCATAGAATGTATTCAAGTGGAGGCACTCTCTCTGGCATTATAATTGTACAGGGAAAACTAATGTTCTGTGTTAAAAAATAAATAAATAAATAAATAAATAAATAAATAAAAAGTAATGGGAAACTGCACCAAATGTCTTGTTATTTTCTTTTATTCTCTTTCCTTTCCTTTCCTTTAATTTCCTCTTTTCGTCCAAGAAATATATTTTTGGGTCTAAATTAATTGGTTTAATTCTTCAGGCTTGTTTTCCCCTGTGAGTCTTCCCATCCCAGCATTAAACAGTGATGTGGCAATTCAGGCAGGTCTCTGCATTAGGCAAACTTGTTGAAATTAACATATAACACACACACACACACACACACACACACACACACACACACACCAATAACAACAACAAAAATCTTATCAAGTTTCTCACCTCTACTGGAAAGGTGAGAGAGCTTGCAAGTGGTTTGTTTTTCTTTAATTGATATATCACACAATGGGCTAGGTTGGGGTACAAAATAAATGGGATACTCTGAAATCTTCTGCTTGGGAAAAGTTGTTCTTTCCTCAATATCCCATGCAATCCAAAGGTACATGATTAAAGTTCTGGGCAAAGCTCTGCTCTTGGAATGGGCATGACCCAGTAACAGAATGAGACACTTCCAATTTACTGCCTAGACAACCCATTCTCATCTCAGAATTACCCTATAAAGTAAAAATCAATAGAATCAAGTTGTTTCTTATTGTTATGTTTTGGATCTTTAGTGTTCTCCCAAAACTCAGGTGCTGAAGGCCATGTTTTCAATGCAGCAGTGTCCAGAGCTAGGGCTCTGGGAAAGGGATTGGCTCATAGGGGAGAACTACTAGGAGGTGGTGGAAATGATAGGCAGGTGGGGCATGGTTGGAGGAATTTGTGGCATAGGCTGTGCCCCTCAAGACTAGCCCTCTCCCTCTTGCCTTCTCTCCCCTCCCCTCCCTTTCCCTTCCCTCCCCTCCCCTCCCCTCTCCTCTCCTCTCTCTCTCTTTCTCTACTTCTCTCTCTCCTTCTCAGTTTTCCCAGTTGTCCTGAGATGAGCTTCTTTTCTCTGCTGCCACACCTTTCTGTTAGGTGCAGTTTCCCATTACTTTTTATTTTTTATTTTTTACCACAGAACATTAGTTTTCCCTGTACAATTATGCCAGAGAGAGCACCTCCACTTGAATACATTCTATGATAGGAATTCACTACTTCCCCAAACAATTCTCTCTTCACCAACCCTGATTATTAAATTATTTTTATCAGGTAGAGGTCGGATCATACTCCACATGAAAATTTTCTTATTTTTGTTATACATTAAGGAAAACAGAATAAACATCCTTGGTGCCAGCTAACCATGGACTGAAACCTCTGAAATTATGAACCAAAATAAATCTGTCCCCCTTTAAGTTGTCTTTCTCAGGTATTTGTTATAGTGATAGAAAAAAAATAGACTTTCAAACATCTATCAATTGTGAATAGCTGCACAGAGAATGACTCCCAACTCAGTAACTTTAAACTAAAAAAACACTTATTATAGTTATTGAGGGCTAGGATTCTAGGGTTTCTTTGCCTGGGTGGTACCTGTTCAAGGTGTCTTGGGAGGTGGATGTCAAGGTGTTGTCCAGAGCCACAGTCATCAGAAGGCCTGATGAGCTGGGTGGTCAACTTCCAGGATGGTTCATTTGCACAGGTGTGAGTAGGGTGCTCAGGGTCTTGCCAGGTGGGCCTTTCTAGAAGAAAACAATAGGTAGGTGGGCATGGTTGGAGGTGCCCCAGTGTCCTTACAGTATTTCAGCTCATTTACCCAGAGTAAGAGATTCAAGAAGGGACTGGAAGAACCCACAATGCTATTTATGTCCTAATTTCAGACACTGCTTGTGGTGTGTTCCAACATATTCTACTCCTTAGAAGTTGCTAAGCACATAAAGGGGAGATGATTATACTCCATCTCTTAAAGGGAGCAATATCAAATTACATGCAGATGGATTTTAAATCCGGCACATCTGCTATGTTTTGAATGCAACCCGCAAAGTTTATGGACTAGAAACTTGACCTCCAATGTGGAGATGTGGAGGGAAACTTTTCTCTGTGTTTGTGTGTGAGATATACCCCAGTATAGCTCAGTAATGTTTTTACTTTGAAACTGAGTCTTGCTGAATTAGTGTACAGCCACCTTGTACCTGTGATTCCCTTGCTTTGGCCTCCTAAATAGCTGAGACTGCAGGTGTGTGCTTCTGCATCTATCCAGAGACAGGCATTTTAAGAGAAGTTTAGGTCATGAGGGATCTGCACTTATGAATGTATTTAGTGTCATTATCAAGAGAATAACTTTATTATCATAAGAATGAGTTCTTTATAAAAGGATGAATTCCCCCCTCCTCTCCTCTCCTCTTTTTCTCTTATAAGATAATACAGCGAGAAAGTTCTCACCAGATGCTAGTCTTCAGTATTCCACTAATCAACAGATGCTTGAACTTTCCACACTCAAAATTGTGAGAAATAAATTTGTTTGGTATAAATTTTCTAGTCTGTGGCATTCTGTTGTAGAAGCACAGAATGGACTAAGAAAATACCCCCATTAAAAAACAGATAATGGCTCTTTAGTTCTTACAAAATAAAGTCTAGGCTGGATGTGGTGGCACACTCTTGTAACTCCAGCATTCAGGAGGCGGAGACTGGAGGATAGTGCTTTGAGGACAGCCTCAGCTACTTAGTGAAGCCCTTCACAACTCAGTGAGACACTGTTTCAAAAATAAAGACTAAAAAAAAAAAACTAAAAAACTAGGGCTGAGGGTGTAGCTCGGAGGTAGAATGCCCCTGGGTTCCATCCCCAGTACCGCCAAAAAAAAAAAAAAAAAAAGTCTAAGTGTCTCCCATTCATAAAGTAATAATGTAGCTACTGCTTTATTCTCACAGTTCCATCTTTCCAGTGTTCCTCCTCAAATCTTCCACTTCAAATCTATCAAGCTATTTGAAACTTTTGCAATGAATTGGGACTTCTGCCCTCAACTTGACCCTTCTATTCTACCTCCAAGCTCTACTCCCAGCCCTTTTTATTTTGAGGCAGGGTCTCACTAAGTTTCTTAGGGCTTCATTAAGTTTCTGAAGCTTGTCTTACACCTGTGATCCTCCTGGCTCAGCCTCCGAAGTGCTGGGATTCCAGGTGTGCACCATCCCACTGATTATTCGCTATTATATCAGAACTTTTTATTGCCCTGATATCAAACTTTGGTATACTTATAGAACATCCTTTTCTGCATGCTTTAGTTGACATATATCTTTGGAGCTTTACTCTATTGGCACGTTCTGATTTGCATATGGGAGAACTCTTTATATTTCAAATTAATACATATTTTAATGCCCTTTATATGATCAGTTGAATTGGGAAGAAAAATTTCTAGGGGGAATGGAGTTATTAATATTTTACTCATTTATCCATTCATGTATACAAATACTGAATGTCTTCAATAGACAAAACATTGTGTTAGTCATTGAGAACACAATGTCTGACACTTAACAAATTCTCCCTAAGTGTTGAATTTATGAGTGGGTCTGTTTACATTACAGATAATAATAACACTATCATCCAATATTGCCTTGAGGCCCATTTGGGTACTGCATGTAAAGAACTCAGCACAGGGCCAAAAGTATAAAACATTCTCATATGTGTGTAGGTATACAAATAAACACCAAAGCAATTTTATATGAATGAGGTTAAAAGACTTCAACATCTCCTACCTTATACGTCACTCATGCTTCTTTCTTCAACCTTTCACACAGGTATGGATAACATTTTCATTTAATCTTGAAAAGATTATTTAGTATATTTTGTTCACTAATTGAAAAGTCTATGGAACAAGTCCAATGCATTATTATATCAAGTGTGTATTAAGGTACGGGGTGAGCAATGAGAATGTAGATGTTTTCCGAGGAAAAGCAGCAAGGTGGTATTGAATGAAACAAATGTCAAAGAACTTATTTTAATTGAATTATAGCACTTAGAGATGAGAGTGAAAACTCAGCTACAGACATGGTTTGTCTTCCATTTAGCAAAATGTTTGATTTATTAGCTCAGCAAATGCTAATCACTCATATGTCTTAGACCAGTATAAATATAAATTCCCTCATGGGCCAACAGTTGTCTAAATTCTAGAGCAAGTATGAAGAGATTTCATGTGTACCCTAGAACATTTTTACCATGCTGTAAAATGAAGGCATCAAAAAATTCCTTTTACTAATTACCCCTGGCCTTGAAGGAATTTCCCTGGCACAGTAAAAGTTGGTTTTGGTGGCAGAATCTATTTTTATAAATAGCATTAGGTGTATACTCTCACATGATGAAGCTGTTTCCACATCCTGTTGATAATCACTCTAACAGTAGCTCCTAACATGGCCATCACTAAAGGTGACAGCAAAGTGATTATGAGCCCAGGTTTCTATCTCAGCTACAGTTCTCACTAGCAGTGTGACTTGGAGCGAGATATTAGCCTATCTGTGATTCAGTCACTTCACCTCTAAATAATGATATTTACAGCATCAACCTCACAGGAGTACTGAGAGATAAAAAAAAAACTTTTTATAAGAGCACTGGGAACACAGTTAATTCAGAAAATATGAGCTATCATTCTGCTTAAGGAATGTTCATGTTCTACCACCTCGGAACAGTAAACTGTAGGCAATAGGTTTATTTGGCTGTCTTCCTTTTAGAAAAGGACAACTCACATTAAAACTCGATGCTTGCCAGGTGTGGTGGCGCATGCTTGTAATACCAGCATTTGGGAGGCTGAGACAGGAGGATCGCAGTTTGAAGACAGCCTCAGCTACTACTTAGTGAGGCCCTTTGCAACTCAGTGAGACTCTGTTTCAAAAAAAAAAACAATAAGAAATAGGGCTGGGGGTGTAGCTTGGAGGTAGAATGCCCCTAGGTTTCATCCCTTGTACAAAAAAAAAAAAAAAAACCTCAATGCTCTGACCAAATGATGGGATGCTATATTTTTTTCTGGGTCTTTCTTCATTTCTTTCCAAGGAGTGTTTAGTTTGCTTTGGTTTTTTGTTTGTTTGAAGGAATTGGCATATACTACTTCTATCCTTTATACATCCATCTGCACGTTTCAGAAACCTATTCCTTGTCCTTAAACAATTACCTTCTGATTACTAATCATGATAAATTCTTCCTCTCTTAACCACTAGTATCTGAATATCATTAGATTGCATTGCATTGCTTCTTAACCATGTACGGATCGCACCAGCATTTGTGTTGGTGCATTCTGCAGTTTTAGTTTTTTATGGTGCACATGTTTTCTGTCTCCAACTGTATGGTAAAGTCCTTCAGAACTTGGATTGAGTAGTAGGATTGTCTGAACCACCAGAACACCTGTTAAATAGCTTCGCAGGAAAAGCTTGAGAAAGAGTTGCAGGAGCTACCCTCTAAAGTTTCACTGGAAAAAACTACAAAAACTAAATAGAAGAAAAGGCATACGAATGTATTAATGCACAAATAGAGAAAAATCACACCTGCTTAACAATATTAAGCTTACCTGCTTAACAACATTTTTTTTTTTTTTGTAGTACTGGGAATGGATCCAAGGTACATTCGACCTCTGAGCTACATCCCCAGCCCTATTTTGAAATGAGGTCTCACTGAATTGTGAAGGTTTCACTAAATAGCTGAGGTTGGCTGCAAACCTACTATCCTCCTTTCTCAGCCTCCCAAGTACTGGGATTACAAGAGTGCATCACCATGCCCAGCTTGATTTACATTATTAAGGAACTTATCCAGCTCTTTTCTGCAGGGAGGACTGGCACAGGTTTTCTAGCATGCAGATGAGGCCTCCTAGGTAACAGCCAGCTATCCTATGAATATCTGTTTGGGTTGGGTGTCGCACCCCCAATCTCTTTTTCCCGTGGAAAGATCCAGGCAGAAATGGGGATATCATATGGAAACGCCTCCGTCTGCATCTGCTATTTACTTTACTAATGGAGGTAGTTTTAAATTTCTTAAAAATACAGCTTTTCGTAGCCCTTCCTTTGACTAGGAAACCTGCGGTTTCTCTGAATAAGCAACTCAAAGCAAAGAAATAATAATATTTAGGGCGAGATGTCCTATTTTCTCTTAGAAGGAAGAAGGAAACAGGAAGCTCATGGGAAAGATGGCACCTACAGAATAAATAGGTGCCCACTTACCACTTGGAATGTTTGATGGTGTCATCTTTTATCATAGACATAGATAAACAGAAATCTCTCTCTCTCTCTCTCACACACACACACACACACACACACACACAAATGGGTAGGGGAAAGGCACATTCTGAAGTCAGAAACTAGAACAATTTTTTTTTTCTTATGATGTACATACATTAGCAGGAAGCCAAATTTTTAATTAGTTAATTAATGTAATTTACTCACACACAAGGCAATGTATATTTTTTTAACCTAAGTTCACATATGTGATAACACACATAAATGTTTTTATTGTGGAGTAGTATTTTTCTTTTCTATCCTTCAATGCTTCCCTAGCTTGCCTAAGTTCCCTCTCATTCCACCTGCAGTGGTCCCTCATATTATCAATGCAGAATTTATCTGTGCTAACATACATATATTGATCCATGTTTATTTATTCAACCCTGTACAAATTTACACATTGATATACAAAATAAATAAAATGAGAGCATATTATATGTATTTTTCTGTCTTTAATTTTTCAGCTAAAAGTTTTTGTAACTCCCTATGTGTTCGTTGCCACAGATTGTATACAGATAATTAATAATTGTGTGTGTTTGTAAATTTATTGGAAAGAGTAAAATTCAGATATGTTTATGTCAGGCGTGGTGGTGCACGCTTGTAATCTCCGCGCTTGGGAGGCGGAGACAGGAGAATCGCACTGGTTCGGAGCCAGCCTCGCTGGCTTAAGAGACCCTGTTTCAAAAATATAAAATAGGTCTGGGAGTGTAGTCCGGAGGTAGAAGGGCTTCCAGGAACTCCAGTACCACCAAAATAAATAAATTAATTAATTAATGTTTAAAATTACTAAAAAAATTCAGATATGTTTTTATTGGGAATTCACTTGATTTTCATCATTTTTTATTACTAACAACAATGCTGCAGTAAACATTCTTGTCCTTCTGACTTCATATATTAATATTTTCCTTTCTATGGAAGAGATTTGCACTAATGAGGTTGCTGGGTTAAAAGATTTTTTTAATTTATTTATTTTGTGGTACTGGGGTTCCTGGAAGCCCGTCTACCTCAGGGGTACACTCCCAGACATATACACACACACACACACACACATATATATATATATATATATATATATATATATATATATATATATGATTTTTTTTGAAACAGGGTCTCTTAAGCCAACAGGGCTGTCTTAGAACCTGCACAATCCTCCTGTCTCCACCTCCCAAGCACAGGGATTATAAGCATGTGCCACCACACCCAGCCAAAAGATTTTTTTAAATTCAGTTTTAATAGGTGCTGTACAATTGCTTTTCCAAATAGTTGTAACACTTTCTATTTTCATCAATAACCTACGGAAGCAATCTTTATTGTACAATCCCTTTAACAAAAATGTTATAGCTGTGTGTGTGTGTGTGCGTGTGTGTGTGTGTGTGTGTGTGTGTGTGTGTGTGTGTGACCACCCAGTAATATCTACCTCCCAGCTATACCCCTAGCCCTATTTTACTTTTACTTTGAAACAGGGTCTTGATAGATTGCTAAGAGTCTTGCTGCATTGCTGACGCTGTCCTTGAGCCTATGATCCTCCTGTACCAGCCTCCCCCATACTGGGATTACATGGTGTGTGCCACCATGCCTGGCTAGTTCTTCTGATTTTTAGCCAATTCTTACATTTTCTATCTTTGTGAGGTTATGCTACTGTGTTTGCTATATGCAAATTTATGTTCAACATGTTTTCTTAATAAACTGTTGTTTTATTATTATATATGACACTTCTTTATCCTGTGTAGAAACTTTAGTCTTAAATTTCCAGTATCTTAATCATAATTTCCCTATTCCTATGTTGTTTTGGTCAAATATAGAGCGCCCTCCTAAAGATCTCATGTATGAATTTTCAGGGCTGATATGGTTGGGCCATAGGGTTATAATCTTACCAGAAGATAAATCCATTGTAATAGACTTATCTGGGTGGTAACCTGGGCTGGTAAAATGGGGCTGGAGAAGGTGGGTCCCTGGGTGTGTGGCTTTGGGTATTGTGCTTACATCTTTGGGTTCCCTTGGCCATGTATTTTCACCCCACCATGCCCTGAGCTCCAGCTTCATACCCTGGCCTCACATGAACTAAACTAAACCCAAAATATCAACCAAAAAAAAAATACTGTGAGCAAATAAATCTTCCTTCCTATAAGTTGCATGATCAGTGCTTTGAATTATATCAGTGAGAATGTAGATGAGATATGTCTCATTTAAATTTGGTGCATTGTAACTATACATCATATTGAGATATATAGAGAGTGATAGAAACACATGCACACAACTTTGGAGCACTTGCCTCCAGGTCTCATCACACCTTCCTCTCCCCATTCATGTTTCTGAGATTAGAATTGGTAAATTTTCATACATACATAGTATTATTTCAACTGTCACATTCTTCATGTCCTAGATACCCCTTCTCCCTTCCCTAGACCCCTCTATCACTCCACTGGAGTCTCTGCTCTTCGACTTAATGTTACTCATATCCCCAAATTTTTCTCTAGCTTCCATATCCAAGAGGAAACACACATCTATTTTTTTTTGAGATTGGCTAATATTGCTTAGTATAATATTCTTAAGTTTTATCCAATTTCCTGCAAATGTCATGATTTTAATGTCTTGTTTCTTTTTGCCTTGTATCCCTTTATTTTAATTGTTTTTCTTTAATTGTACTTTTTAAATGTGCTTTTTTAAGAATAGCTTATAGCTATATCTTTATAACCTAGCATAATAAAAGTAGAACCATTGATGTAGAAGATAAAATGCTTAACATATTTGCTTTCATAGACACAAACTTTAGAGAAAGTTTTTATTATAGTTGTTTATACTTCCTGGGTCAGCTCATAGTAGTAGGTATGTGTGTGTGTGCACATTCTACCTCTGAGCTACACTCTCAGCCCTACTTTATTTTTTATTTTGAAACAAAAGTTGCACTAAGTTGTGGAGGGCCTTGCTAAATTGCTGAGGCTGGCTGCAAACCTGTAATCCTCCTATCTCAGCTTCCCAAGTACTAAGATTACAGGTTTGTTCTACCATGCCTGGCTGCTCATAAGATTTTGCTTATTGTGTATAATATGTGTTATGGGGAAAAGTATAAAGGGAAGTGGAATGTTGCAAAAAAGGAGACTGGAACATGGTAACAAGAATTGTACCTCTTTCCCTCATCTCTTGAGATCAGCCAATTATTCCTCCTCCAGAAGGCTTCTTTTGAACCTGAACCTACATCAGCTCTGCACAATGGGCCCTTGAGCTCAGTGGTACTGTGGCCAGGCCCAGGAAGGAAAAATAGGAGATGCTAAATTAGATTTGAAGTTTAGACATTCAATGAATACATTCTTTTAGCGTAAGTATGTTCCATATAATAAATTGTATATAATAATGTTATTTGCAACATATGTATACTAAAGAAAGTATTTGTTGAGTATCTGAAATCCAAGTTTAACTGAGCATCGGGTATTAATCAGGCTATGCTGCTCTGTGAAAATCACATTGCAGATAACTGGTGCAGGCTTTTCTTCCTGGTGGATCAGGCAAGCACCTAGAGACATTATTCAAGAGCTCCAGTGTACAAGCAGGAAAGTATCATATCCTGGGAAGCCCCAGGCACTCAGAGATATGAAGGGGAACTCTCCTCAGGTTGGGGGAAAAGGCTGCCATTTGACAATAGCCTTATATAAGTGTAATTGGTCTTTAGAGTCCCCAGATGTCTGAAAGAACTGAACAATTAGACCAGTTCTTCCATGATCCTCAAGTGTGAAAGCCTCAGGTGAACATTTCCTAGATATTTCAACAACAGTCAGTATGTGGCCTGCTCATCTGAGACCAGGCTACATACAGGGGAGAAGAATCTGCTAATGGCTGAATTTAACCACCCCTTCCCCACTCTATGTATCATGCTTGAGCCCTAATGAACTAACAATAGAAAACTGGCTTTCCACCTCAGCCTCCCTGGATGTCAATCAGAACAGACAGAACACAAGTAAGAGACAATTGATAGCTCCAATTTAAGACAGTAGTAACAGAACTTAACAATAATTAAAGCAGGGCTCACCAATATCCACTAACGATGTTAATGCATACCCACAGTTCAGTGATCCACGGGAGATGACAGTGTTGAAAACTAAATTGTTGGGCTAGAAAGGAAAATAGGAGAAAACATCGCATAGTGAAGGCAAAAGATAGAATAATGAGGATGTTAGCATAGAATAATGAAAGCCTTTAAAATATAAAAAAGGGATGGAGGAGAGCCATTAGTCATGCCATGGTAAAAGACAATATCCCTGAACGAAGAAAATGCTGAGTCCACAGATTGACTTCACCGAATTTCACGCTGAATTGTGAACAAAGACCTCAAATAAAGGAATATTGTGCTATAATTCATGCAAAGGAAAAATATTGATATCATCAGTGGGCATAGAGTAATAGTGGCAGCTAGAAGACAGTGAATCAGCACTTAGCATCTATGAGCAGCCGGGAGGGAAGAACCAAAGCTAACAGTAGGTGGGCTGTGCATCACCAGCTCCATCTGGGTCTTTCCCTGTATAGTTTTATAAACCCTCACACTAGGTTTTTGATTCAGCTGGAGGCTTCTACCTGTGCCTGCCTCAGTGTCATCAGGCGAGACATCTTTTTCTACTAAGACTTTTGGCCTGGACCATTCTATAATTCTCTGACTGAAGGGGAGACCTGGCTGTGCCTAAAATTTCTGTTTAAATTTGAGAACAGCTCATCTGGCAATGCTTCCCATCCTAGTCTCCCTGTCATCCTCCATATTAAATTTTAATCCTCTCTCATCTGAATGCTCCACTACTTACTCAGAAAACAGACCAACTATTTACAGAATACTCTCTCCACCTGGCTCTTGTTTAAAGAACCATTTACCCAGAAGCTCTCTTATGTTAAATGCTGCCGATTTTCCAAAACCTGTGTTTGGGGAGGTAATAAAAACATCCTTCTCCCCACTGCTTTTCCAGTCCATTACTTGTATCCTGTACCATCCCCAGCACTCCAACCTTCATTGTCAACAAAAAACTCATACAGGAATATTGTGCTATAATTGGCTATATTATCTGTGTCTCCCATCTGGTCCTTTTTTTCAAAACTAGATTAATGGGCTAGAAGGTAAAATAAGAAAAACATCACAAAGTGGAGGCAAAAGATAGAGAAAATAATGAGTAAAAGGAATATCTAACGGAGTAATAAGAACTTTTAAAAGATAAAAGGAATGGAAGAGAGTCAGTTATGCCACATGGACGGCAACCTTTCTAAATTGAGAAAACTCCAAATCACTGAATTTTACACTGAATTGTAAATATAATAGTTCATATGTGTGTGAACCCCAATTTTTTTTATTTTTTACTTTGAAAAAGGTCTGACTAAGTTTCAGTGGGCATTACTAAATAGCTGAGGCTGACTGTGAACTGTGATCCTCCTGTCTCAGCCTCCCAAGTACTGAGATTACAAGCATGCACCACCATGCCTAGCTTGTGAACATATTTCTGACTTCTGCCCATTCCTCCCAAACTAATTAAGGACCTTAACATCTGAACCCCATTTATAGTTTATTTTTCAATTTCTTTTTAATTTTTATTTTTCATTTATCTTTTATTGCTGTATTGCAGACATAAATCTTAATGAAGTACAAGATGATAGAGGCATACATGCACACATCACTCATTTAGACAATTTCTAGTTTTAAATACTAAATTCTAGGTAATATTTTCCATGAAAACATTTTACTTGATGCCTGAAATAATTTTTAGTGCTCTTCAATAGACATAAATGACTTTTGATTATAGCTTCTATCAAAATGGAAATTTCAGTCATCTTTACTTTGCATCAAATATTGCACTTAAAATCTAAAGAAAAGTACAATCGATGATCACCCTTCCACTAATGACTCTCAAGTTAAGGATATGATGACAGATAAGCATTATTAATACAAGTTAATAGATGTTTTTAAAATGACCTGCTGAATACCAGAAGAGACAAAAAAGCCTAAGTTCTGGAAATAATGCACAGCATCCAGGGATGGTTTGTATGGCGTTTTTAGAGTCTTGTACATACAATGAGTTATCCATTCTCATATCTATATGACAAAGTGTTTTCTACCCTCAGAGCTAAAAGCATGCTGGGTCATGTTATAAAAACTACAACCAAATAATAGTAGGATAATTTTTCCTTGATAGCAATTTTGAAATTGGCTAAGGCCTGGACATCCCTGGACTTAAGTTCCTGAAACAACAAAGTGTGCATTGTTTATCAGGAACTCCCTCCAGAAACCACTAGAAAAAAAATCCAGCTTTTCAAGAATCATCATGCATGAAGCTAGCTCATCTAGTCATCCAACTTTGGAAAGCTCAAACATCCCTGCGCAGAATATGATAACTGCCTCCCAAAAGAAATGTGCACCCTGTGAAGAGGCCCAATGACTGCCTATATCTGTGCAAAAGAACACTAGAACTCCCCCTTCTCTCCATTGAGTCTCAGCTCATTTTTCTCATAAATTCCTCAATAGCAATTGAGGGAAATTAATTTGAGCTCTTTGTTCCTGTCCTTCAATCCAGTTGGTTGACCTTGACATAAAGCTCTTTCTTTTTGCAAAAATCAGTGCCTTTGCATTTAATTGTATATGCATTATGCTAGGTATCAATTTTATTTTATGATTAATAACTTTTGTATAACCATGATCGTACTTAGAATAGACAGTTATAATGTAGTGTATACTTGTGGGTCAAATCTAAGGATGTTGTTTATACTTTTCCTGAGCTGTTCTTTACAACTGCTATGATGTTATTTAGTGGTTCTTCTTATCTGATATGTTTGAACTTTAAGATAACATTGACTTAAGTGGCTCAATACATATAATAATAAATCACTTTGAAGACACCACAATCTGAAGAATCTAAAGGAATGAAAGTTTAGGATGTTTTAGAGTACATTTTTCTTTTGATTAAAAAATATGTTGTCTGTTGCTTATTCCAAAAAATTTTAAAGACAAATCCTGAAAAGCACAGAGATTGCTTCTTTCCCCAGCCCCTGCTTGTCTCCTAGAGTTTAAAATTTTCACTGGTAAGGATATGGGTGGTGGATCAGATATCTAAACATTACATGTATCTTAGTACTTTGTTAAATAAAAAAGTTAATTTTCTTCAGATTTGAAATAAACACTGGGAGCAAGAATATCACAAAGATCTGGTAATTCACAAAGCCTTCTAAATGGTTTAGATTGTTGACCTGCATGAAGACAAAAGGTAAAGCAATTAGAGAATTCATTGGGTGTCATTTTAAAAAGTGACATTTATCACAAATGCAGGTTTTGAGGATACGATGTGCTCATGCCATCAATAATAAAACTTATCTACTAGAATCACATTAAGAAAATGCTTTAAAACCAGCTGTGTAGTCATAAAGTTAAACAAAACATAGTACTGCTAATCTCACAACTTGCCTTTAAACATATGAATTTCTAAGCCACTCTGGGGAGGTAATCTTTTGTCTCTATATTTCTAAAACTGGCTTTTCTAAAATTGACCACTCCACAGCAAGGTGAAGTCCTCTGTGTAGCCTTGACATCTTGTAAAGTCTGTAAGATTATTACAACCTGATATTTATTATCATTGAATAACATTTTTTAACATTTACACTGTTCTTTGAATGATTTATTGTAAATGCTGTAAATCTTATATTTGGTTTTGCATCTCTATATTAAAGTTAATTTGCCAAAAAAGTCAATATAATCCTCAGCAATGATAAATATTACATCATTATAACCCTGGCCAACCTGTGTGTTTAATTATCCTATATTATCTTATATTAGGGTAATGAATTTATATACTCTCCCTTTATTAATATTTTTAAAATTTTTTTTGAAGTTGAAGAAAAAGATATTTAACTATTTGAATAAAGACAAAATTACATGCTTTTGTGAAGACAACTTTGATATAAGTTCTATATCTTGTGACTCTCTCTAACCAGACTTCAACAACATATTTGGTTAAATTTATATTGTATAAATACAGAAGTTCAGGGTTAATGATGCACAAGTCTTTAATAAGAACCTGTTCCAATATGGAATCTTTGAGAACCAAATCCATTCGTCCCATGGCTTCTCTCACAATAAAAAAAGCACCTCTGCTTTTTGATTTCCATATGTTGGAACATCAAAGCAGTATACAATCTTATAAATATCTTACATCTTTCTTTGTCATTTAAGATGGTCATGAGAATATAAATCACAGACCTCTAGTAACAGAGATAAAAAAAAACAAACAGTAGCTTCTGTGTTCTAAAATCCATCCCAACAGTGTGTCCCAGGAGCTGCTCCAAGCCAATATGTGACATAGCAGGGGTCACAAGGCAAGCCAGGTGCTGAAGACATGGAGCTTTCACTACAGGACTCTGATGATTTTTCAAAATCTTGATAGACTGCATAACCTACTTGGACACTTCCTCCCAGCCTTCCTTCCTTCTGTACTATACTTGGTCAGATTTACCTTATGGCCTGAGAGTTCTTCCGTTCTCCTCTGGCTACCTTCCTATTTCTTCTCACAGGCTTCCTCCTAACAAAATCCTTGCATGTTTAATTTCATGTTGGTATCTGCTTTTAAAAGGACTCCTGACTGATGCAAGTGATACCACGAATGATCCATTGAAATAGCTGGTAAAACTTAGTACTGGTTTCCCCACCACCTGATAAATTAAAAGGGTTCTATACCATTTGGTAAGTGGAATTCAGGGAGGCCTTGATACAAGACAACAGGATGTTTGCCAAAGACTTTACTTATAATATTCAAGAGAAATATACTAATGGAGGGGAATTCTCTATCAGATACACAAGCATTTGAAATTTATAAAAACAATGATATCTCAGACAGTATTCTCACTGATATAATTCAAAATGACTGACCACAACCTAGAGGAAGTAGGACAGATTTACTTATTATTTTTTTGGCAAAATTTCAGGTTCAGTTCATATGAGGTCAGTTTCTATGGATCTTGGGCCAGGGCAAGAATCAGAGAGATAAGAAAGAAAGAGCTCTGCTCTCACATCATAGAGGCTGGAGAAGAAATAGTGTGTGTGTGTGTGTGTGAGAGAGAGAGAGAGAGAGAGAGAGAGAGAGAGAGAGAGAGAGAGAGCGCGCAGGGGGAGGAGAAACCACTTAATCCCAAATACCACACCACCAGGAAGCCCACATTAGCAACTCAGCCCCACTTCCAACATTGCTACTTTGTTTCCATGAATGTTAGGGGGACATTCTAAATCCAACAATTACAAATTCCCGTTAAGAGAGTGAAGCTGGTTGATAATAAAAAGTTTGTATTTATGCCACCTAGAAAGATAATGAGAGACTGAGGGTTAATTACAAGTACCTTATACCTGAGTATGGAAGTCAACTCATTCTCCCCAATAGCTTACAAAGAGGGTCTTATCTTGGGCAAAAGAAGGGAAGACACATTTGAAGACCTCATTATTGCTGTTTCAGAGTTCTTTAAGAGTTCTTTTCAGATATACTTAAATGTTCTGCCAAGACAAATTTATTATGTAAAGGTCAAGAAACTAATGGCATAAAAATGTGGCCCCAAAACATGGGACAGGAACATCTAGGTAGAATCCTATGGAAGCATTTACTCTGTAATGAGCCCTGAACTCCTTGGACATGTGGAACCACTCATTCTTTGTAGAAGTCAAGTTCCTCCTGTGCTAGACAATGATGAAAATTCCTTTACCCAACAAGGCAACAGGTGACTCCTCAAGCACTAGCCACCTCCAATCTCCATTTCAGCTCACCAGGCAAACAGCCAAGATTAAAAACTGGGGACCTGCTAGGCCTGATTGGGCAGCAATGTGAAGGATAGAGAAGTTATTTATTTCAAAAACTGCAAAAGTCTGGCTACTTATGCTGGGAGAAACAAAGAAGTATGTGCTTGGGATTTGACTTTTATAGATTTGATTATAAACCTCAAATATAAGACTAGATAAGCAGAAATTCATTGACTCCAGGGCACTTTCTTGGGACACAAGGTGCAAGGGGATGAAAAAATTTGGATGACAGGGTGGCTTTCAGAATCCTAGAGTACAAAGAAGAAATATTCCTAACTCAGAGTAAAATATAAACATCTCACTTCTCTTAGTACAAAATAAAAGAGGGAATAAAGAGATCGAGGGGAGTTGGCATGCTGTAATGAATTAATTAAATGAGGCTAGAAGACCAACAAAGAAAAGGATATATTCCACAAGAGGCTCTGGAATACAGTGCATACACCAAAACCATGAGGGAGGCACAGGGAGAGGACACCAGCATCAGGAAGTTTTGTAGTAGCCAGTTTCTACTGCAAGCTGATAATTGGTCCCAAGACCTAGGACTGCTGGCTGAAAATTTGAGTCAATTAACATTTCTGAGGATCATGGGTTCTCTGACATAATTAAGGGAAGTTGGTTGGGATTAACTCATAATACAGGCTCTCCTAACTATCTTAAAGACCTGCAAGATTAGAGGTACAGCCAAGAAAATTAGCCTCTGAGATAATATATAGCAAAATAGGTACAAACAAGGTGCTTAACATATATAACAAAGAATATGTAGGAGGAGAAGGAAAAAAAAAACAAAAAGAGAAGGAAGATAAAGAATAGGAAAAGAAGAAGGAAGAGGAGGAGGAAGAGGAGGAAGAGAAAAAGGAGAAAGTAAAGCAGGAGAAAGTAAAGGTGATCATTCAATACAAAGTTACAATCTGTCACTCAGTTCCAAGATATGAATAAAGACCAAAGAGATGCCAGTCCCTAAAAGGAAGAACTCTAAAACCTCATGACAAGCCTATTCTATGACAATTCCTCAGCCTTTACATAAAGAAAACTATTAGGGGTAGGGATGACTGTATACTGGGGAAAGAGAATAACCAAATGTTTTGAGAACTAATAGACATAGAATCTGAGTTTACTTTGATTATGGAGATCCAGAGCATCATCATGGCTCTCTTTTGGAAAAGAGGCTCATGGGGTTGGGCAGAATGATGGCCAAAGTCCAGCCCTATTCTATTACAGGAATGACTAATGAGTGGGCTGATAGAGAAAAAAACAGGCCAAAGTAATCGTATAGAGATTTCTGGACTTTGCTCAATGGCTAAGCATCAAAGAAGAAAAAAGACTGAAAAATCAGAAGCAAAGATGTGTGAGGTAGAGACCTATGAACCGGCTTGTGCAAGCACCAAAGTGGCAGTTTTTATATCATATATTAATGCCCAACAAAAGGGGTCCAAGGGGCATTGACTGACCAGCTGATAGCATCAGAGATACAAAGGCAGGTCTAATGCCAGGAGATCTAAATACACAGGATTTTGCCAATACATGACTCCAGCTTAAGTGCAACCCAGCAAGCTTGCCATGCATCGCCTAGACTGTAAGCAAGGACATTCACAGACTTCTTTCTTTCTCTTTCACTCTGGGTCCTGTTAGGATTGTAGTCTATAAAAGCTTATCCAAGCTTTCTTAGACTTCCTTTGTATTTCTTCTAGCAGTTGTTTTACCTAATAAATTCTTTCCATGGCTAATTCTATCTTACTGTTTGACTCCCAGGATCCAGTTGAACACAGCCTTCTCTTGTGTAATTCTAGCCCCAACAATGATATCTCTTTAAATCCTCCTCCTAAAAAATACTTTTATGATGCATGCTGGCTTTCTTAATACCTCTGTAACTAACAAACCAACTCATTTTTGCCATGTTTGGTTAATTTTATTCTCAGCTTCTTTCAGAAACAAAAGAAAGAGAACCTCAGTGGCAAGCCCACGCCATATCTAGATATTATTTTTATTTCTCCTACAGAGAAATATCATGAAACTTTAACAAGATATCTGCTATTTCATGAGAGCTTCAAGTGTTCTTTTTCCCAGTGAAAACAATTGTATCATACACATTAAATCAGAATTTTTGAGAAGTACACTTAATCTTACTAAGTATTAAAAAATCAGAAAGATAGCAAAAAGTAAGAAAGTAAGAAATGTTTTCAAGCCAAGACTTTCATTATTGATCATTTTCATTTTTTTTAAAAAAGTAATTATTTTTTATGTTAAGAACAAGATGCAAGCCAGGCATGGTGGTACATACCTGTATTTCCAGTGCTTAGAAGTCTTAACAAGAGGATCATGCGTTTGAGGCCAGCATTAGGAACTTAGCAAAACACTCAGCAACTTAGCAAAACCTTGTTTCTTTTCTGATTTTGTGGTGTGTGGGGAGAAAAATCTGGAGATTGAACCCAGGGGAATTCTACCTCAGAGCTATATCCCCAGCCCTATTTTTATTCTTATTTTTGAAACAGAGTCTCACTAGGTTGTGGAGGGCATCACCAAGTAGCTGAGGCTGGCTGCAAACGTGCTATCCTCCTGTCTCAACCTTCCAGGTACTGGAGTTACAAGCCTGAGCCTCCTTGAAATGAGGAGTAATACCTTGTTTCAAAAGAAAAATTAAAATAGGACTGAAGTCATGGCTTATAGGTAGAGCATCCTGAACTCAATCTTCAGCACCAAAAATTAAATAAGTAAAAAAACAAATAAATGAATAAATAAGTAAATAAAACTCTTAAGTAGACTTAAAGTAAAGTAGAAGACTAAAGTAGAAGGAAAAGACCTAAAGAAAAAAAAGCTGAATTAAAGTCACTAAATTTTTAAATACTCCTGTTATTTTTTTATTTTCAAATGATTCTTAAAGCAAAAACCAAACTTAAGTGAACATACTCATAAGGAAGAAAATCCCACTGAAGCTTGGGAAAACACCTTTGTCACCTGCTCCCTTCAAAGCTAGCAATTGCCAGGGAATGACAGATAGTCACAGACAAAAACATATGTGGCAGAAGAGAAGCACTTTCAACACAGAATCCTTCGAAATATTTCATATTGAGAAAGATAGCAAAATCAAAATTCTTCCACTCACCAGCTTCTCTGTAGAATACAGCAGACTGCCTCAGTGTGCACTGAGAGAGCGCTTGTTTCATTAATGATGACAATTAATTATGGGTAACAGATGTTAACTATGAATCTGAAAGGCCACTCAGCATTTAATTTATTAAGAGGAAGCTATTTTCCTAGAAGCCAAATACTCTGCAGTGTTCTCATTGTAGACTAAATATTCAAGAGAACAGAAATGTTCTATGATACAAATGGCTAATCGAAAGGCTCTGGTCTGGCACCTCTTATGGAGGTTAACTTTTTCTTAGTGGTCTTAAATGACTCTGAAATTTCATTTAAAGGTATGTTTAATCTGTGATTTCCGCCAAGTTTACCTTTTAATAGCTTTTAATATGATAAATTACCATATTTCTAAATCAGCAAATGATTTAGCTCTATTTGTTTTCTTAGGATGCAAGAACAATGAATCTTTTAAATTGAATTAAAAATCTTCTTTTTTCAGCACATATTTATATGTGATCAGAGTGGCTATGCAAAGGAAGACAGATGCAAAGATTCTTACATCTCAGGAGGATGTGGGAAAAGTGTGGGGCATTTAACGGTACTAAGGGCTTTCACAGCTTTATCTCACTTAAAATATCAACACAGATTTCTCCTATTCCCAGGAGTTTCAACAAATTATCTCTTTTTTTTTGCATGTCAAATGCTTCATTTTGAACTTAGCCAGAAAACGTTCTACTTTCTATTGTAATTGTCTGTGTTATTCTCCTCCAATGAAAGTTAAAGCTCAAAACCTATTTATCTCTGAATTTCTAGTCCTTAATCAAGAGTCTGGTCAGAGCAGATAAACACACACACACACACACACACACACACACACACACACACACACCTAGGAAATCAATATTTTCAGGCTAATCCTAAACCTTTTTCAAAAAACTAATGTCTATCTGTACTTGTTTGCAAAAGCTCAAAATGAGAACAATAAGCTATGTCATTTATATATGAAGAAGGTTGACGTTAGCTGGTGCCATAATTACAGCTGTAATCCCAGTACTTGGGGGAGGAGATGATACAGGAGGAGTGCATGTTCAACCAGAGCTGTAGCAACTTAGTAAGACTCTCAGCAACCTGGCAAGATCCTGTTTCAAAACTTAATAAAAAATCCAGGACTTAGGAGGATGAGACAGGAAGATTACAGGTGCACAGCCAGCCTTAGCTACTCTGTGAGGATCTCCACAACTTAATGAAATCCTGTTTCAAAATAAAGGTAAATCATCGGACTGAAGGAGGTACAATGCCCCTGGGTTCAATTCCCAGTACTACAAAAAATTTATTAAAAATGAAATAAAATAGCTCTGGGGCTGTAGCCCAACACAGGCTATTTTGGACTCAGTACCCAGTACCTCTTCCCACCACACACACACACACACACACACAAACACACACACAAGAAGTTTCACAGTGGGTTGTAAAGAGGAGAAAGCCTTTTATATTGTATTTAATTAAAGTTTGAACATGTATGTGTTGAACACTTAATGAACATTGACACTATTCTAGGTACTAGAGAAACAGAAGTGACAGTGGAAGAGTAACTGGCTTTTATTTTTAATCTCAGATTATAATGAACCAGTACAGCAGGTCAACTACTATTTCAGCGAGGAGGGAAGAGAGACTCACCTGTGTCATCATGGCTGACTTTGCCTCATCGGCTTGCCCATTGTCTGAGATTTGTAAGGTGGTTTCCATTTGTCATTTTTTTATGTATTTATAGAAGAAACCTAGAGGGAGAAAGGTTTTATATGTGTTTACCTGGGCTTGTCAGCAGTTGGCAAGGAGATTTATTTTTATTTTTGTTAACGAATTAAATAATTATTTGATATTTGGTTTAAAGCACATCATTAGAAATCCTGCCCAAAAATTACCTTGATTTTTAGCTTCTGCTCCATGTATACCTTTTAGATTCTTAACATGGCTCCTATCCCACCCTAAATTTGTTCTAGGTTTTTCTGAAACTTTTCCTCTAGGATCACTCCTCCTTTTACTTGAGAATCCATCCCAGTCGGTACCTGGCACTTACCAGCCCTTTCTTCCAACTTTCATAGATGTCTCAATCAATTATCTTTATTAATTAAAACCATTTTAGTTAACTTTATTTACTTTTCAAATTATGGAGTGATTTAAGTTAAACTTGCCAATAGACTAACTAGACATCTTAGGCAAAAAGGTTCCCTAACATGGGGTTTAGGGTATTATATATTTGGAAACTGGTAACCAGCTCCTATCCAAAAGTGAACCAAGAGTCACCTCATTATAACAATACATTGCCCTTTCACCCAAAAATTGCCAAGGGAGTTTGGAGCTCCATGTCAGAAACTGGGGTCAAAGACCAAATGTTAGAGCAAAAGGTGCTGCTATCCCTCTTGTGGGTCAGGAGACTAGAAAAGTTTTAGAAAGTTTGTGTCAGAAACCAGTAGCAGATGTGTACATATTTTTGTGAACATATGTGTGTTTTTGTTGCCTCTTAATCATGGTTAATAATACCATCGCCATTGTCATCACAAAAGTATTTAAGTACTAGAAAGTTGTTAGGATTTTTATGACACAAGTTCTCTAAAATTTCAATGCTTCCCTTGAAAGCTTACATTCTATTACTACCAATAACTACTGCCCACTGTTTACCTTAAAATGACAAGCTTTGTTCCTTTATTTTGGGTAAAATATCTGCCAGATACTCAAGTCAAAATATTCTCTATTTGTATGTCTTCAAGGGAAAAAGTTTGCAAAAAAAAAAAAACCCATAAATTTCATGAATAAATCAGCCCAAATGTCAAACAATTCCCTTTTTCTCAACATACAAGCACACTTTGGTTTGTACTAAAAGAGTTTAATGACTATTTCCCACACTTTCTCACATAGGTTTAGTAGTATGTTTATTTTAGAATTGAAATTAATAAAATTAGTTTAACCAATTCATGAAAGACCTTTTAAGTGAAACCGGTTTACTTTTTCTGTGTGTTTGTGGTGGTAAAGGAAAGGATTATTACTTATATGGTGTGGCACCATGTTCTTTATTCATACTAAGATGCCAGTAGTTTCACCCACCATTAATTGTACACTATGAGTATATTGTTAACATGGTAAAAAAGAAAAAATAACATTATTATTAAAGTGGCTTTGAAATCATGTACCTATTATAAGTGTCTCTGGGACCCCCAAAATTCTATGGGTCACATATTGACAACCATTGTTTTAGACTTCAATTATTTATTCCTCTTGATAAATTTTCTACATTTTCTTTTAGAAATACCTATCATAGAAGACATGCTTTTGAAAGAAATTTGTTTAAACCATAAGAAGAATGTTGCTTACTGCCGATTACACTAGAAGAAGTTTATGTGTTTTGAAGCATTAAACTGATTTGGCATGAAAAATCCTGAAAAATCAATGCTATAGATTTCAAAACTCATTTTGGTTAAAAAATATACTCACACAAGAGTGAAAGAGAGGAAGACAAAAGTGAGGAGGCCAAGACAACATGGGGCCTGGAGAACTCAAAATGCCTCTTACAATAAAGGAATCACACAAGCACACACAAAAGCAAAACAAAGGCATTGAGGAGGAAGAAGAAACTGAGTTTGGACTTGGATACTTCTTATGATCATTGTTCATCCACAGTGTGCTGTGATGATATAAGAAAGTATGGGAAACCGTGAATACTATAATAAGCATAAAAATGGCCACTATTTGTAGCATTTTATATTCTGAAGTTAATTTATAACATAAACTAGTATAGCTGTATGTCACATATAAGAATTAAGAAATCATGATCCATCCAGGCGTGGTGGCTCACACTTATAATTCCAGCATTTGGGAGGCTGAGACAGGAGGATCCGGGTTCTTATCCAGCCACAGCTTCTTAGTGAGGCCCTCTGCAACTTAGTGAGACCCTTTTTCAAAATAAAGAATAAAAAAGAAGGGCTAGGAGTGTCACTCAGAAGTAGAATGCTCCTGAGTCCATCCGCAGTACCACACACAAAAAAAATCATGATCAAAAATATGATTATCTGTCCTGCTTTCCTGTGTTACACTTTTGTTTCTGATTTCTACGAGCTAAAAATATTTCTCATATTTTTCTTGCTTCTCTCTCTCTCTCTCTCTCTCTCTCTCTCTCTCTCTCTCTCTCTCTCTCTCTCTTTTAATGAGACATAATTTGGGCAGGGGCCACTCTTCCACCACACGCTAGCTGGCTTCTCCCAGGAAATGGGATTGTGCAAAGTTGATTGTATAATGCAGTTTTTTCATGTGCCGCAGAAAATATGACTAATACATTTCATTCCCTTCTCTCTTCATGTTCTGGTTATCAGAAATACAAAGTAAATAGTGTAGGGTCCATTATTAGATGATCAGGGAAAGATTAATCTCTTTAGATTTTCTTTCTCTATTCTTATATTTTTACCTTTTCATAATTGAAACCTACATTTTCCCAAAGTGGTCTTTAGTTATATCATTTATGTTACCATTTAAAAAATTGTCCATATTTAAATTAGCACTTCTAGTTATGAAGTTTTAAGATGCCTATAAAGATCACTCTTCTACATTCTTCTACATGAGCATGATTTTAATTAAGTGGAAAGAATGCTGTCTATTCTCATTACCGTCTCCTATAAATATTGTATCTCACAGTTAATCTACTATGTAAATAGTAAGTGGTTACATATAAAAATTGTCATCCTATTTTTATATCTTTTTTGAAAAAGATTGATATAAGGTGACAGTAGAAGGGTTTGTTGTGAGCTTAGAAAATCTTCTATACTTAAAATAGGGGAAAAAAAAACCTTACACTCTTCTTATCTTACAGGTTATGGAATTGAAAGTGATATTATTTCTTGTAACATCTATCATATCTAGAATGAAGACTTAGCCCAAAACACTTCCAAATTAATGGGATAAAATAACAAGTACATGAAGAACTAATGTCAAATTGTGTTATCTATTAAAAGAAAGGAGAAAGCAAAGTTAAAAGTCCTAACACTGAGGTGTGGATAATGAGGAAAGGTCCCTGGACTAAAGTGGCTTTTGAGTTGGATCTTAAAGCAGGACAGGAGTTGAGCAGGTAGTTATACATTTGAAAGACCAAGCAAATGAGAAGAACCACTTGGCATTAGAAGCAGAGGTGGAGTAAGTGCTTCTACAGGAGAATGAATAGTGAGATTTGTGTAGAGTGTGGAGTAGACATGTGTACACAGGAGTGAAAAAGAGAAAGAGAAAAGTGAGGAGCCCAGATGACATAAGGCCTGGAAAACTCAAAATGTCTTTTACACTAAAGGGATTACACAACAAAAACAAGAGAGAGAGGGGGACATCAATAAGCAAAACAAAGGCATTGAGGAGGAAAAACAGTCTTGATCAAGAAGAGACTGAGTTTGAACTTGGTTACTTTTATAATCAATGTTCATCAACAGTATGCTTATCCCTGGAAGGCCACAACATTCCTCAGATTCAAATAGTTCTTTATGTGAACCGAATATGCAAAAGATAATGTCATTGTTAACAGGATGAACACAACTTTTGAACTTAAAGACAGTAGGAGTCCCAAGTCTACTTCAGTCTCTATTATACTCAACTTCCTGCCTTTCTCCTAATCTCTCTGCCAGGGACATGTCATTGCTCCTAAACTGCAGACTCAATGCTGTAGGATGCTGCTGGCCCATGGTGTATTTGACTTTTGGTAGGTGACTCCAGGTGGGTTAGTTTGGATTCAATATAGCATATTAAATTGCAAATTGTAATTTTCACTTGCAATTGTACATTTATGTTGCTTGGGAGACTACAAGAAGCATAACCCAATGATCTGTAATCCACCAAAGAATTCTGACTGTTTCCAAGATTGGATTCCCACCAAGCATCTCATCAGGCAGGAGGAATGCTCATGGTGACTCCCAGTCATGTGCTTCTCAAGCTTAGATCTACAAATGGACTGTGCCATAAAGGAGGGAGAGTACCATCCTCCTCTACAGGATGATTCTCCATTAAGGGGAAGGAAATTCCCAACTGAGTTACTGTATTACTGAGAGGAGGAGTTTGAGATTTGGGTTTGAGGCTCTTTTGTGAGGTTTACACAAAGTCTGAAACATGAAAGGAACTGAATAAATTCAGGTAGGCTGCTATGTGCAGGTTTATAGCTGATTCCCAGTGCAGCAACTTTCTAAGATAACTCTAATAAAAGGGTTTTACAGTTTTCTCCATTAACATCCCCCCTTTGTGTCATATGTATTGTAGAAGGTGTCTAACATGTTTTATTTTCAATAAGCCTTTAAGAAGTTTATTCACCCAATAATAGTATCTTCTAGACCTAAAATGAATATTACACATATTATTAAATTATTTCTAGGTTTACTTTTAGAATTAAGTCCTCAAAAATACATCAATCATTTAATTTTTATTACATGTAATTCATTTTAAGTGGAAGAAGGTCAGCCTATCTAGAGTTGAATAACTGATTGGATGACAAAATGATTAGCCAGAGTTAGAGAAATACAAGCCATTATGACATTTAAATACAATTTGTTTGGTTATCATAGCAAACCAAACTTTAAAAGCCTAAACATGTTTAATTAAAATAAAGTAAAATTTTTTTTGCAGGGCTATATTTGAACAGACAATACAGTAGCAGCGATTATCTATAATTATGCAGCTCCAATCTCAGAATAATAGAGGTTTCAATGTCACTAAGCACAATAAGGATAATTATGCTTTCCATTACTCTGATGGGCATGTAATTAGCAGTTAAAAAAATAAAAACTTTTATACGAATATAACATCCACTGTTTCAATAATAACTTGCAATGTGAATGGCTGGATTAATTGTGCTATAGATAAAACCAACCTCCTTTGTTGTAGTTTCAAATCCTGTACTAGGACTTTTTCCACCAGTGCCTACTTTTGCTTGTCGGGCCTTAGAAGCTTCCCCCCAGTTACCACTGTTCATTCACTATACCTAACAACCTCAAGGTTGGCTCTAAAAACATCTTGATATGCTGGATGATATATACATTGTTTCAGTTCAAAACTGAGGCTTATTTTTGTTTTATAATATCAGTTTTTTAAAAAATACAAAATAGCATGACACATTTATAAAAAACATGGTGTTAAATATAATCATAATTTTACTACCCATATACTATTAATAAAATGACTGTATATTCCCTTCTACTCTCCCCAGTGGCAGGCATATAAAGATATATGCAATCTTAGTGAACACGGATTTAGTAAATTTCTTAGTTACCATTCATACAGACATTCTAATGTTGCTACATTGTCAGTTTAAGTAAAGTTTACATACTATTTTTCTACAAATGAATGAGCTGCAGGAGTGCCATTTTAATAATGTGAGTATTGAGACATTTCTAAAAAATAAATTTACAGTGCTATTATTTTTTCTGCAGTACCAGGAATGAAATCCAGAGGCATTCTACCTTTGAGTGACACCCCCAGCCTTATTATTTTATTCTTTATTTTTAAACAGAGTCTCACTGAGTTGCAAAGGGCCTTACGAAGTAACTGAGGCTTGCTTCAAACCTGCACAAACCTCCTGTCTCAGCCTCCCAAATGCTGGAATTACAAGCAAATGCCACCATGCCCAGCTTTTACAGAAATACTGATGCATTATATACATTTTAGAATCAAAGAGGCAATAATAGCCAACATCAAAGTATCTTTGCTCAATTCTTATGATTTATTTTATCCAATTATTACTTTCTAAAATGTTGATCTTTTGATTAAATATTGTGCATCAAATTTTACATTTTGTTTCCTTAATCGAATAACATTTTACATTCGAGATTTTCTGTTATGCTATAGCATATTCCCTAAAATCTATGATTTTACCAAATTTCCTAAGTATTCTTCAACAATTGGATATCAAGTTATCTTTAAAATGTTTCACAGCACTTTAAGACATTGCTGTAGGTAATATTTTTTAGAAAGGACATAAAGACAGGCAAAATACACAAATCTTATTTCAACAAACCAAGAAGCATCTATCTAGCAAAGGAAACAACTGGCAAAAATTTAGAGACAACCTATATAATGGAAAACACATTTGCACAGGACTTCTGACAAAGGATTGATATCTGAAGTAAATAAGGAACTCAAATGTTAAATGCTAAAAAAAAAATCTAATTTACAAATTGGGCTAAAGAACCAATGATGCACTCCTCAAAGAAGACATACAAATGGCCAAAAAATAAATGAAGAAATGCTCAATTCCACTAATCATTAGAGAAATGCAAATCAAAACGACAATAAGAGAGCATCTCACCCCAGTCAAAAGATACCATCAAAAAGACACGAAATGATCGGTTCTGGCAAAGATGCAAAGAAATTGGAATGATTATATATTGTCGGTGGGAATGTAAATTAGTATAGCCAATGTGGAAAAGAGTGTGCCTCAAAGAACTTCAAATAGAACTACCATGTGATTCAACAATTTCACTAGAGGATATATACCCAAAGGAGACAAACCCTTTATGCCAAAAATATATCAGCATTCCCATATTTATTGCAGCACTATTTACAATAGCTGAGGTGGAATTAACCAAGGTGCTCTTCAATGAATGGATGCATAAAGAAAATGTGGTATACTTACACAACAGAATACTATTAAAACTAAAAAAGAAGCTGGGAGCGGTGGCTCATACTTGTAATTCTAGTACTTGGAAGGCTAAGACAGAAGGATTGTAGGTTTGTGGCCAGCCTCAGCTACTTAGTGAGGCCCTTCACAACTTAGCGAGACCCTGTTTCAAAATAAAGAATAAAAAATAGGGCTGGGGGTATAGTTCGAAGGTAGAATGCTACTGGGTTCAATCCCCAGTACCTCATACAAACAAACAACAAACAAACAAGCAAACAAACAAACTAAACTAAACAAGAATGACATCACGTCATTTGCAGCATCAAGGATGAAAATGGAGATCACCATGTTAAGTAAAAAGAGCCAGGCACAGAAAGACAAATGTCACATATTCTCACTCTTGGTGGAAACCAGTAAGTCAATCGTGTAAACAAATAAATGGAATTATGATCCCTAGAGATAGAAAATGTCAGGAAGGAGGGGGAACAGAAAGGAAGCCAGTAAGAGGCACCAAATATACAGGGTGGAGGAATCACTCCTGATTCTTGTTTAGCACATCAGAATAACTATGGGGAAAACAACTTATAATATTTATCAAAATGACTAGAAGAATACAGAATTCCCAATATATGAAAGTGGTCAATATGTTAAATAACCAAAATGTAATCTATAAAATTATACAAATTAAAAATAAAAAATGCAGTATCATACAAGCTAAATATATAAATAAATAAAATATTTCATAGTGTAATTAATATTGTAATAATAATCTTTTATGTGTGTATAAAGATAGAAAAATACACATAGTTTTATAAAGTACATATAATGTATACATATATACACATATGTATATCTATTATCCCACAAATGATCTAATTCTGTTCTGGAACTATATCTTAAATATATAACACATAAAAATACACGCTTCTTTTCTTGATTTGACAACTTTTTTATTGTTGTTATTTGTTTTTTGTTTTTTGTTTTTTTGGTGGTACTGGGGTTTTTGGAAGCCCTTCTACCTTTGGGCTACACTCCCACGGGCTACACTCCCAGACCTATTTTATACTTTTTTTTCTATGTGTAAACAGGGTCTCTTAGGCCAGCACAGCTGGCTTCGAACGTGCACACTCCTCCTGTCTCTGCCTCCTAAGCGCGGGGATTACAAGTATGCGCCACCATGCCTGGCTGATTTTCTGTTTATTTTTAACAAAGTTGTACTAGTTAGTGTCTAGTGACATATATGAAACTACCATTTTAATCTTATTTTTGACAACAGTAAATATTTTAAAACATACTGCCAATTTAAAGGCCAAACAAATATGTCATGTGTTTACTTAGGCCTCCCACCTCTCAAAATGGTGGGCAGTTGTCCCAGCAAAAGGCAGAGGGAGGCTAGCACTACAGTAAGAATGTTTAATATATTTTGGTTAAAGTAAATTATACATTTAAAAATTACTAATTTTCTTTAGACGATAGTCATCCAAGTTATTAAACATAATGTAATATATACAACTAACTTTGTTAGCAATATATCTGCCATATAAAGCATACATATGTGTATTTTGGTTTGTTATTATTATATCTCCATTTATTATGCAGATGTTTGTTTTATTCGTACACAAATGGTAACTTCTACTGTCAATTGTACACTGTTAAAGAACCTATTTCAGTGCTCCATGATTATATTATTCTCATATTAACTAACTCTACTTAACTTTTTGGTCCAAGTTCATTCATTAACTTAGCAATGTTACGTATGTCCTATCTACATCTTTTCTTTTCCGAAGATGTTGCTTTGCTTTCTAACAGGCATCTTAAGTCTTTTATCATTACTCATCACTGTCATTTTAAAATCTGAGTGAAAAAGAGAAAACAGATTTAACTCTACTCTCACCTAGCCATCTTTCTTATTCATTTAAAATAGAATCACATGAGTGTTTAATAAATTATTTTTAATATATAAGACAACTTATATATCATACATAAGTATATATAGTACATATTTATACTATATATATATACATATATATATATATATATATATTTATGGTACTGGGGATTGAATTAAGGGGCATTCTACCTCTGAGCTATACCCCAGTCCTATTTTATTTTGAAACAGGGTCTCACTAAAAGACCCTGGCCTCAAACCTGCAATCCTACTGTCTCAGCCTTTCAACATTTTGGGATTACAGGCAAGTGCCTCTAAACCCAGCTCTTCTAATATGTTTTTGGTGAAAATAATTTTCTTTGATTTTACATATACATTCTATCATCTTATTGGATGTTAAATTACTTCTTAGATAAACAAACAAAGATTTCATATATGGTTTTCTTACAGCTGATGAGCCATGCTGTCATCTGGATATGGCTGGCCCTCCAAGTCCACACGTCCTGGAAGCTCATTCAACAGGGCTGGAGGTACTGGGAGGTGGAAGAACTTTTAAGAGCAAGGCATAAATGGGAGGTCCTTAGGTCACTGAGGATGTAACCACAGAAGAGATTAGGGTGCATCTCATGGGACTCTGAGTTAGTTTTCTTGAGAGGGTTTTTATAGGCAGAGTGAGCCTGGCCACCACTCCTCTTGCTCCTGTCTGGACATGTGATCACTTGCTCTTGCTCTCACTCCTGCCATTTGCGTCTGCCACAGTATGAGTGTGATGCATCCATGTGGTCTCAACAGAGTTGAGTGGAGGCAGATGTTATACCTCGAGTCTCCAAGACTGTAAGCTAGATGAATATCTCTTCTTCATAAGTACCCTGCTTCAATATTTCCCAATAGTGATGAAAAGCTGACCAATATAAACCAAATTTGTCATATTATTTTCACTCATCCATCAGTTTATTGTGTTCTACATATACAGCTTTGTTTTGTTCTTTCTTTGACTTTTACCAATGACTGATTACCAAAAAAAAAGAAAAGCAACAACAAAAACCTTTCTCTCTCTGCATGAAGAGACAGGACAAATGTGACATTTGCAAATGGGTTTCTGAGAAATAGTGAATAGTTTTGTTGATGAATATAATAAGAATTTCCTGGATTTCATTCCAAGATGCATAATATCCAACTTGCAAAGCCTTCCGTACACAAATATAGAATAAAAATTAATTGCATTTATAGTTTTGAAAGAATTGTTGAAATAAAAAAGTCTTGTAAACTCTTATAGTTTATTTGTTATTTTCTAAAGTGGCATATAGGATTTATAATTTTTTCTATTTATTTTTAAAAGTTAATAGGATTTACTTGGGGGGAGACAGAGAGAGAGAGAGAGAGAGAGAGAGAGAGAGAGAGAGAGAGAGAGAGAGAGAGAGAGAAGAGAGAGGGAGAGGAGACTTAAAAAGTGTCTGAATAGAAGATGCTGGAAGAAAATGCCACAGTAAATTAGTGAACTCTTCAATTTTAAGAGAAACTATGATTAGGGACGTATTGCTATAGTTTCAAGTTCTGTGTCTTGCTCTCCCATTCATGAAAGAACATTGAATGGAGAGAGATGTGGCACAGTAGAAAACACAAAAAAAATCTAGACGAACCTGTTTAAGGAAATACAAGATTAGTGAATTTTATCAAGTTTAATGTGTTTTTAAATTTCCAAATATAAAATAAAGATTGAAAAAAAATCATCCAAATATCCAAGCAACTAAATGCTGCAGGGAAAATTTTGGCAACCAGATGAACAACAAAAAATTAAACTACTCTCACCGAAATGCTTCCTAAAGTGTTAAATGAGACAGGGACAGATATTTCAAAACCATTCGGAATTAAAAAAAAAAATACAAACAAGAATGGGTTTTAAAATGTGGTGTATACACACAATGGTATTTTACTTGGTCATAAAGAAAAACAAAATTATGTAGTTTGAATGAAAATGGATGAAACCAGAGAATATTACATTAAGTGAGATCAACCAGTCTCAGAAAGTCAGGGACTTCAGATAAATGAGGAAAGAGACCAGTAGAATAGTAAAGGTTAGCCGGGCGTGGTGGCGCACTCGTGTAATCCCACCATTTGGGAGGCTGGGACCGGAGGATCATGATTGGCGGACAGCCTCAGCTACTTAGTAAGGTCCTCTGTAACTCAGTGAGACCCGGTTTCAAAATAAAGAATAAAAAATGGGACAGGGGGTGTAGCTTGGAGGGAATGCCCCTGGGTTCCATCCTCAGACCCACAAAAAAAAAAAAAAATAGTGAAAGGGGATGGGGAGGGAGGTGGAGTGGAAGAAGGAGGGTTGAGGAAGAAAATAGCTCATATAGTGCTGTGGCAATATATGAGGGTATCATCGCCAATCTAACTATTGTGAGGGAAGAGCAGTGTGAAAGGCAGAGGGGTTCACACCAAGTGCTGTGTGCCTGTATGCGTGTATCACTCTGAACCTCACTATGATGTATAATTATACATTAATAAAAGTATAAGAAAAGTTTTGTAAAATTTAGCTATTCAGAATATCCTAAAAGGCATCACAATAATCATGATGTATAGGAAGAAATTACTGAGTCTAAATGAAGAGAGTACCCTCTCTCCCACACATTCAACATTAAATCACATTTAATAAGAATCTTGAAGTTCACTTACACAGAAATGTTGAATGTTCAACTAACCTTGTTCATCATGGTAGTACCACCTCTGTCCCACAGAATATTATTTTGAGGTAACATTACAAATAGTCAAGTCATCGAATTTAAAAATAAATAGATTAACAATTTAGTCTAATTTCAAGTCGTGCAATGAACTGACGTTTGTTTTGAAAAGCAGATTGTTCTTTGTGAAAATAACCCCTAATAATAATCAACTGCTTATACTTAGTCAGTTCCCTCTAAAGAGTTCAAAGCAACCACAGACTTTATTTTAATCTCACAGATTCCCAAACCATGTAAATCTTTAAAAAGATAACATTACAACCAAATATTTCTACCATTATACAAATTAATTTTTGAGTTTTCAAATGTTATCTTAACACTGGGCATGCTTTTGATATATAACTTATTTTCAAAAAGATGCTAATAGAGCCAGGCGTGGTGGTGCACGCTTATAATCCCTGTGCTTAGGAGGCTGAGACAGGAGGATTGCACAGGTTCGAAGCCAGCCTCAGCTACTTAGTGAGGCTCTCGGTAACTTAGTGAGACCTTGTTTCCAAATAAAAAAAAAAAAAAATAGGTCTGGGAGTATAGCCCGGAGATAGAAAGCCTCTGGTTTCCACTCCCAGTACCACCAAAAAAAAAAAAAAAAATGCTAACAGATATTCTAGATATGAATAGTATCTAATGTGGAATAGTTAAAGGCAGGAGTTGGCAAATAAATACTTACAGCACCATGCCAAGCATGGTAGCGCATGCTTGTAATCCCCACCCTTGGGAGGCGGAGACGGGAGGATCGCACAGGTTCTAAGCCAGCCATGCTGGCTTAAGAGACCCTGTTTCCAAAAATTAAAAAAAAAGTATAAAATAGTTCTGGGAGTGTAGCCCAGAGGTAGAAGGGCTTCCAGGAACCCCAGTACCACAAAAATAAATAAATAAAATACTTACAGCACCAAATCTATGCCACCCTTATCTCTGTAAAAAAAAAAAAAAAATTTCCTGAAACTCCAACACATATGTTTGATTGTATGTTTTTATTCTTATGGTACTTTTTTTATTCGTATACTACAATGAATAGCAGAGAAGACAGGGTACAGAAGACTAATATATATTTCTTAACTCTTTACAGAAAAAAATTTACTAAACTCTGGTATAAAGCATCATTATCAGCAAAGCGCCAGTACAAGAACCTATTCAAATTTACTTTGTCATTATGGAGACACAGAAGAAAGCCTTGAGTGTCCCTGCAACCATGTGGCCAGGAAGCACTAGAAGCTGCCGCTACCTCACCTCATCCCTCAGCAGATTCCCAGATCTAAGTGATCTCTATTAAAAAAAAATTGTATATGAGTGGATCATGTTGTCAAAGTTACTCACGTTCTGGCTTTCAGAATTTCAGTAAGTACGAATAAGTGTGAAAATTAAAGGCCTTCCAAGGAAGAAAGAAACTATAATTGATTGGATATGGAGAAATAGGAGCTCTAATACATTGTTGGTGGGATTGCAATTTGGTGCAACCACTTTGGAAGACAGTATGGAAGATCCCCCAAAAAAGGTAAAACGATCTTACCATATGATCCAGCAATACCACCTCTGGGTAGCTACCAGAAAGAATAAAAACCAAAATACCAAACTAATGCATGAGCAACAATGTTCATGAGTTGCACAGTTCACCATTGCCAAACTGTGGAACCAGCCAAGATGCCCTTCAATGGATGAGCAGATTACAAAACTGTGGGATGTATATACAATGGAATTTTTCTCAGCCATGAGGGAGAACAAAATTATGGCATTTACAGTGAAATGTCACAAAATATAAGAATCGGATGCTTTCCCTAATGTGCAAAATCTAGGAAGAAATGGGTAACAGGAGGAACTCTATATGAAGAATGGATACTATACAGGAGCAATTAAGGTGACCTGTCTGTGGGGATGGGAGGGGGAAGAGGGAAACTCTTTAATGCACATGATGTACTTAAACATATCAAAGTCAATCAGGAAAGCAAGAATGGTAAGGAGGTAGGGGGAGGGAAGGGGTTAAGGATTGGGCTGATTGACTGATCTCCACAAGATTTTTATCCCATTAAGATGTATGACTACAATGCACCAATAAAATTTATTTTAAAATGTTAATAATATGGTAGATATAGTACATAGTACTTAATATAAATTAATTGCATATATAACATATTTATATATCATATATATAATTAGAAAAAGAGAGAAAATATTTACTAATGACATTTTTTACTTCTAGACGGATTAAAGATCTTGATGTCTGGAATAAAAACAAAAGAAACAATCTTCCTATCCCTTTTACTTGGTCAAAAAATAACTCTTTATGTGTAAATTTGGACATTCAGATTCTTCGAACTCTAGTTATCCTTAAAATTGCTCCAGGAATATCAAGAAAGTTCAAGTGGAAAAGGGGAATGTTTGGTATGCGCCTTTTTAACCAATGAATTGGAAGAAATCCAACCATCACAGGGTAATGATATCAATTTTTCAAATATCAACTTTAAAACATCTACGTAGTTTGAATTTTAATACATCCTGGTGATTCCAAGTTACAAGACTAGGTCAGGATGACCTTGAACACCCCCAAACGAGTGTGCTTTGCTATACAAGAATCTGAGGCTATGTAGGTTTGGGTATTAATTGAAGTCTGTTACAAATGTCTAGCAAGTTGAATATGTGTTGATGAGGAAAACAATACATAAGATTTATTCTGGAGATGAATCAATAAAATCATGTCCATTAGAACAAAATTTATTAAAGGAATGCCAAAACATTTTATATAAAATGCTATGTGATTCTGCTTTATAAAACCTTAAAGTTTTCAGCCACAATATCTCGTAGTGAGACAGGGCAGAGGACTTGTGAAAAGGAAGAGTTAAAAGAGGCCATTTATATAAAGAACAAAAACAGGGATAGCTAACAGGGATAGCTAATAAGATATAACAATGACCAGGCAAAAATCAAAACAAAACTTGAACCCTTCTGTGGGCTGCATTCTGAAGGCAACCTGTGCAAGCAAGGATAGGGGGAGATGGGCAGAAAAGTGGTGCCAGGAGATGAGATCCACCAGCCTACAAGGTAATGATTCAAATCAAGGACTGAAACTGGGTAAAAGACATTGGGTCCCTAGGTTCCAGTTCTGACCAATCATAAAACAGCAGCAGATGAGGAACATCATTCATGTAGAAAAGCTCACCTACTAACTCTTTACTAGGACCCCTCCCCTGATCTGTAGGGGGAGCTATTTTTTTCCTATTTTTCTTTGGCTAACCAATAAACATTCTGTTTCTATACATACTTCATGTAGAAAAGAAATGTATCAAAAATTGTGCTGTCTTTAACCTTGGCAAGTTCCTTGACTAATGAATGAAAAGTTCTTCTTACTACTACAATGAATGGTAAACTTTGTGAGAAAACAGTCTATTATAGTAAATACTATAGTAAATATGTAGTAAATAAATATAGTAATATTACTGTTTTAATATTTTATGTAAAGAAAAACTGATAGATATCCAACTTAATTTCTTTTTAATAAAAATGAAGTAGATTTCTCAGGTAGAAACTCTCATTTATAAATGTATTATACAAATCATTTAGTGTTTTTAACAAATGAAATAATGTTACATTAAAAAAGACAAAAATGGAAAGCTTATCTGAAAAAATATATATATTCTAAATTTGCACAACATATCTATGTAAGGAGCTGTAACCATGGTAGTAGCCAGATTTAACTTATTTGTTTTTACAGAGAAAACATTAATTTGGATAAGGTATATTAAAATTTTGTGACTCACTAACATCATTCTTTGTTGAGAAAATAAGCTTCTTAAATGCCCTGGAATTATTATTGTGACATGTAAAGTCTCAGCCTCTCTCTCTCTCTCTCTCTCTCTCTCTCTCTCTCTCTCTCTCTCTCTCTCTCACCGTCTACTCTCAAGATACTTGTACATTTAAAAGTATGTATTCATGTGTGTGAAGTACGGTTTTATTTATTACTGTAAATAAAATGAGCTAAAGAAAATAAAATTTGAGCTGTAGTTTACTGAAGACTGATTATTAAAAATAATTCCCTCACTAATAAAATCTACAATGGAAGTTTATTGAATGGGTAGTTATTTTTAAAATATAATTTTTTCTAATTATCAAGTGAAAATGCAATGAATTTTCTCTTCTATTTCATAGTTATAAGTGAATTATAAAAATAATTAACAATATCTTTTGAGAATTGAACAACTAAAACTGGTTATTAAGAAAACCATTATTTTATAAACTTAATCTAAAACTGAGTTGATTTTACAAATCTTTCTCTACATGTCAAAATTATGATGTGTATGTGGGTATTATTGTACTTGTATTTACTGTTGTGGTTTTTTATTATTTTGTCACTATTTTATTTTTTAACATGACCAACAAAATTTAAGTCACCACAACCTGCTAGGAGGATTATTAGAAATAAAAAATTAATCAGCTAATTTTATTACTAAACAAATATAGCAAGTCAAAAATGCTGGTCTTAAAATATAATAGGAAGCCGGGCGTGGTGGCACACGCTTGTAATCCCCGCGCTTGGGAGGCAGAGACAGGAGGATCGTGCAGGTTCGAAGCCAGCCGCGCGTGCTGGCTTAGGAGACCCTGTTTCCAAACAAAAATGTAAAAGTAGGTCTGGGAGTATAGCCCGGAGGTAGAAGGGCTTCCAGGAACCCCAGTACCACAAAAAAAAAATTATATATATATATATATATATATATATATATATATATATATATATATATAAAATAGGAATATTTCACAATAGAAGTTGTCTACAAAATACTTGCATCATGGTAAATTGTGTCATATAAGTAAACACAAGCATTATTTTATGTTGTTTTATCTAAGTTGCTGTACAATCTGCCAAATTGTTGAGAATACTAGAAAAAAGGGTATTATGTGATTATGTGTAGAAGGTAAAGTCTGTCAATATGCAAAAAAATTTCATTTTAACCATTTGTATAAATCTCTTCCTGCACCAAAATATTCACTACCATTGATGTAGGGATAAGAAATCCACTGACTAGCCTTCCACCTCCTCTCCCTTCCCTTTCCACCTTTTTGGTAGCAATGCTAATGAGCTGTCCGATATCTGGAAATGAGCAGCCAAATCCTGGCAGCTGGAATATGGAAAAGAAATGAGGGGAAGGGTTAAGCACTATTAAGTTATCATGTTTTTATTAATTGAGAAGTGAAAGTAATGAGTTTTGGCTTAATTTGGGACATTCTCAATTTTTATTGTCTACATAGTATAGTATACATCATATATCTGACACAGAAAAAAAAACAAAATTATCATAACAGAAGTAATTCTGTTGTCACTTTAACTATCTAAGCATAACCCATGAATCTTAGCATAACCTACGAATCTTAGCATTTACCTGAAAAGGATGTATTCTGGAAAAGTCCTTGATTGGTTGGTTTCAGAAATCTTCATTAAAAACGTATCAACATAGTCTCATCTATGGTGTTAAAAGTAGAATTTCTTTAAGCACTAACTATATTTTTTGGCAGAGCTTGGTAGGCAGATGCCAAATCTGCATTTGATCCTCCTAACTGGAAGAATAACGTAGAAAAATAAGGTTTCCATTTGTCTTTGTCAAATATCACTAATTTTTGACGAATGAAGCACAATCTTATCCAAAAGGAAGGTTTAAAGAAGTACTGTGCTAGAAATTAAAGTTTAATTTGAAATTAAAAAAAAATAACTTTGACAACTGGGTCCCTTGATAAAACAGCCTTAGAACAAAACTCCAAAAAGCCATCAGCAAAACTATTTAAAATTAATTTAATCAAAACGGTCATGGGCCAGATACTGCAGGCTATAAACAGAGGATTATGTTGGAGACTGCTGAAATTCTAGTTAGATAGGGACTCTGACGTATATGTAATAAATGAAGAACAAATATTAGCAAGTGCTGTGTGTGTGTGTATGTCCCTGTCACTCAGGACTTCATTATGGTGTGAGATTATAATGCACTATTTAAAGTATATAAAATAAATAAATAAAATAATTCAGTCTGGAGACAGGGTTAATTGTGTAATTATTAGCAAAGTGAAAATGAATCATATATACAAATCATACAATCACATATACAATTACATAATCATACAATCTCTCTCTCTCTCTCTCTCTCTCTCTCTCTCTCTCACACACACACACACACACACACACACACACACACACACACTAACCATCCCAAAGAACTGCCTTTCATGGAGTTGTTAAAGACTATGAAATGACTGAATTATTTGCTTCTAGTGATCTACATATGGCATTTTTGGGGTGTATTACTTCTTATTTTGCCTCATCCTGTCTCCATTTACCTGACAGTCTTCTTTAGAAAGACTTTGTTTCAAAAATATTTTTTTAATTTTTATTGGTGCATTGTCATACATCTTAATGCAGTACAAGATGGTAGAGGCATACATGCACACATCATTCAATTATCCCTTACCCATTCCCACCCCATTTTCTTCCTCCTTCCTCTTTTCATGTTTGGCTTAGTGATTGACTTTGACATGTTTTTTAGTGTACATCATGTACATAGGAAATTTCCCTCTTCCCCAGTCCCGTCTCCTTCAGTTAGGTCACCTCATTTGCTCATTTGTAGTTTTGTCAAGAGTTCTTCCTATGACCCATTTTCTCCCTAGCTTACACATATTAGGAAGAACCTCTGATTTCTTATTTTTTTCTGACTGACAAATCTCACTTAGCATAATGTTCTCTAGTTCCATCCATTTCCCTGTAAATGACATAATTGTGATTTTCTTTTTGGCTGAGTAAAATTACATTTTGTACATATCTTATAGTTTTGTAATCCATTCATGTGTTGATAGATACCTTGGCTGGTTCTATAGTTTGGCAATTGTGAACTGCACAGCTATGAACATAAATACACATGCATTAGTTTGGTAGTTTAGCTTCCATTCTTTTGGATAGATACCCAGTGTTATTGCTGGATCAAATGGTAAGTTAATTCCTATTCTGCTGAGGATCCTTCATACTGTTTTCCAAAGTGGTTGCAGTAATTTGCAGTTCCACCAACAATATACTAGAGTTTCTACTTCTCCACATCCTCACCAGCATTAGTTGTTGTTTGTGTTTTGAATGATTGCTATTCTAGTTGGAATTAGGTGAAATCTCGGAGTATTTTGATTTGCATCTCTCTGAGTGCTAATGATATTGAGCACTTTTTCATGCATTTATTGGCCATTTGAATTTCTTCTTTCATGAAGTGTCTATTTAAGTTCAATTGCTCATTTTTTGATTAGGTTGATTTTATAGCGCTGAGTTTCTTGAGTTTTCTCTATATTCTAGATATTAATTCTCTATTGAGGAGTAGGTGGCAAAAATCTTTTTCCATTTTGTTGGCTCTCATTTGAAATTCTTGAGTTTCTTTTGCTGTACGGAAGTTCTTAAATTTCATGTAGTCCCACGTATTGATTTGCCTTTTAGTTTCATGTACCTTTGGAATCATTGCATATAAAAAGTATTCACATGCCAGGCATGGTGGTGCATGCTTGTAATCCCAATCCTCGGAAGCCTGAGACAGGAATATCTCATGTTTGAGACCAGACTCAGCAACATAGTGAGACTCTCAGTAACCTAATAAGGTCCTATTTAAAAAAAAATAAAATGTCTAGGGTGTAACTGGAAAGAATGGAGAGAGAGAAAAAGAGATATTGTAATAGAGAGATTGAGATTGTAGTTTGGACATTTTCCTTCTGTTCAGAGTTACATTTTCAAAGGTTAACAGCTTAGTTAAATTTACCATCCCAAGAAAGTCCTTACTAAGTCTGATGAATTGCTTGGAGCTCAGCATGCTTAAGTTATGAGAATAAAAATCTCTGTAGAACCAAAATTGGATGTCAAAGGTTCCTCTCCAACATGAGACTTTCAGAAAAAGTGATGGCTGAAAATGGAAGATTTACTAGGTAATCATGAAGACCTTTTGAACTCAGTATTATAAAACTTTTTGAGGTGTGTTCTTGAAAATGCATAGCAGTCTTTGATATATGAATTTAAGTGTAAAACAGTTACTATACTGAACTAATTTCTTAGGCTCCTAAAAGATGAAAATTTGCAGGTTATCAAGCTCAATATCTGTCTTGATTTTTTAAAAAATGCCTGTGCTGTGCTTTGAAACCGAGACATTTAACCTTTTTCTGGCCATAGCTAGAGCTTTCTTGGCACATTTCCAGTTTATTTAAAGTTGTTCCTCTCATTGCTTCAAAGTCTATCCTGTCTATCTCTGAGACTAACACAGCCTTGGTACTCTCTTTCTTATGACAACTTAAATGTGTGAGGTAATTTTTGTGATTTCATAGTCATTCCACACATCCCATGAACTATAGTGCCTTCTTTTGTGTGAGGAGCACATGTTAGTTGGACAGTATCCCCGTTGACATGTTCTATTTCACCTTGTTAGTCCACAGTGATCTAAGGATCCACAAAATCACCACCAGTTTTTTTTAACTGTTACTCAGGCAAGGCTTCGCTGATTTGCAATGGAGAAGTTTTTCACATGTGCACATTTCTATCTGTTAAACTGTGATGCCATTACCTACCTTATCTACAATCTTTGCTATGCTGACTCAGGATTGTGGGATTCCAGTTGCTGACCATACTAATTTGGACTGCATGAGGCTCCACACCTATTCAAAGGTAAGCCCCTTTCTATTGCCCATTCACAGACATGTTCTTTTAAGTGACCTGCATCCAAAAGATGAGAAGGGAACTGGTCATGGTGGCATATGCCTGTAATACCAGCACTTGGAAGGCTGAGACAGGTGGATCACAGGCTCAAAGACAGCTTCAGTAATGCAGCAAGACTCTCAGATCTAGTAATACACTATTTCAAAACAAACAAACAAACAAACAACAAAAATATAAAAAGAACAGCTTGCAGATACAATGCTTCTGAGACCAATCCCCAGTAACACACACACACACACACACACACACACACACACACACACACACAGAGTTGAGAAGGACTGATTAGGCATTTATCCCAGAATTTAAAATAGATATTACAGCCCAGAATGTGGTGTATCTATAGCAGTAGTAGCATACAGAACTATTTCAAACACTATATGTATAGTTTAAATAAGAGGATTTTAAACATGTTTGCTTGTCGATGTATTAGTAAAACTTGCACATCAAACCAAGTATTTTATGGACACTGGTTATTTGGAGCATGTTAAGAAAATAAAATAATCAAAGTTTGTTAAATAAAAATACTAAATAAATAATAGAGTCCTAATAAAAATAAATGACTGGAGTATATTTTAGGTCAATTTCCTTGAGATCATTTTTATAACAAAATAAAGGTAGCCATCCTTTCTAGGAATGCACATACTCAAAATGCTAATCATGTGTTCTTATATCCTCAAAGCTACTAATAACTTCAAGAATGAGGTTTACAGAAAGGCCAAAAATGAAATTATTATTACTGCATAATTTCTATCAGATGAAGTCCCCATCTTTGCAGATCAGCTACTGCAAAGATTCCTCCCTATCAGGCAGAAATCGTAATTCCACCTCTGTGGTCCCACAGCTATTTGTTTTAATTTGCTCTTTTCAGAGTTATAGAATCATGTCTGCTCTGTTGACTTTTCAGGACTATATGAGTATATACATACATACATATTAGGTATACTGATGTCATTTTTTTAAATAAAATAAAAGATTGTAGTTGAAACACTGTTATAACTACACAACCCATTTCTTCCTATGATGGAGATAGGTCCAGGTAAAGGTAGAACTATCAAAAAAAAAAAAACCTTGAAAGCTGATTTTTTTTTCTCTGGAGAAAAAATAAGGCTTAGGGCAAGGCAGATACATATTTGAAGATGGCTCTACTTCTTGCTATTGAGGTGAACTAAAGCAAGCCATGTGTCACGTGATTCTCAGCCTTCTTGTCTGTGAAAGGGGAAACTACATGTAAGGTGCTAGGAGCAAAGTAACTCCATCCAGTAGCCTTTGTGGTCAATATTGCATTACTCTTTTTAAATAATTTTACTACTGCATTGTAGCCTCATATCACAACGTAGTTCAGAGTGATAGTGAAATATACACAAAGCACTTGATGCACTTTCTCCTGGCTTCCTTCCCACTCCTTCCACTTCCTCATTCATGATATTGAGATTGGCATTAGTAATTTCATATATGTACACAAGGTCTATGGAAGTGTGGCCTTTATTAGTTGTCCTCTCCCTACACCCTGACTTAAGCTCCCACCATTGCTCCACTGATTTCTTCTCCATTATCAAAATCCCTCTTGTTTTCCTACCTTGTCCATATGATATAAAGATCTTATGACCCTTCATTTTCTATGACTGGCTAATCTCATTTAACATAGTGTTCTCCAGGTCCATCCAGTTTTCTGTAAATGACATAAATGCCATCTGTAAATGACATAAATGATATCTACTCTTTTTACTGTAGAGTAGAATTCCATTGTGTATATATCCCATAATTTTTAACTCATTCATCTGTTGAATGGACACTCAGGTTGGTTCCGTAATTTGGCTATTGTGAATTGTGGTGCTATAAACATAAATATGTATCACTATAATATTTTTATTTCAGTCCTTTTGGAAAGGTACCTATAAATGGTACAACTGAATCATATTACACTTATTTCTTAATTCAGGGGAAAAGATCACACCAGATTTTGAGAATAAACTTTCCAATTAATCATAAAAACATTATTAATTTTACCAATATTCCCTAAACGATCAAAAAGTTTTTTAAAAAAAGACCTTATATGTGGAATTCACCTTATAAGAAAGCTTATGAATGATCCCAAAGTTACATATAATTAGAAAGACATTTGAGTCCTATATTTTCTCTGTTATTACCACAGTAACATGAGAAACTATTATAAACTAACACTTTCTTGTCAGTTCACTAACGACAGGGTTCTCATCTCTTACCTGAAAAAAATTATTTTTAATTTGAAAAAGACTACTGTACTGTGTGGGGGGTACTGGAAATTGAACCCGGAACCTTCTACTTCTAAGCTACAGGCCCAGCCCTATTTTACTTTTTGTTTTTAACAGTGTCTCTCTATGTTACCATGCTCTGGCCATGAACCTTTAATCCTCCTGTAATAGCCTCCTAAGCACTAGGATTACAGATCTGTACTACCTTGCCAGGCTAAAACTATTATTTTATTTATTTACTTACTTGTTTATTGGTACTAGGGATTGAACCCAAGGGCATTCTATCTCTGAATTATACCCCAGGCATTTATTATTATTTTTATATTTATTTTAAACAATGAACTTGTTAGGTTATGGAGAGTCTCGCTAAATTGCTAAAGCTGTCATTGAACCTGCAATCCTCTTGTTTCAGCCTCTCAAGTACTGGTATTTCAGGTATACACCACCATACCTATATTTTAAAACAGTCAAGACAGGCATGGTGGTGTAGGCCTGTAATACCAGTACTTAAAATGCTGGAACAGAATGCTGTTGCCAGCCTTAGCAACATAGCAAGACCCTGTTTCAAAATAAAACAAAATAAAATGGATTGGGGGTATGGCTTGTAGATGTAATGCCCCTGAGTTTAATTCCCAGTAACACACACACACCCATATACATACACACACAAAAAAACACACATACACACACACACATAGTCAATATTATCCTGATTAAAATATTCTAATTAAAATGAGTGATTTAATTAGAACTATTTTAATTCTAATTGATAGAAATTCATATTTACAAAGTACTTATAAGATTATAAAGTAGAAAATACCTAAGGTAATCTTCTTGAGTATAACATGAAATTGGACTAGTTTTATTATTGCCAAATTAAATCCAAGTCTCCTCGGGGAAATGCAGTCAAAGATATCCGAATGTAAATTGGTCAACTTATTTTAATAATTTTCATCACTGATATTCACCTATATGCAATTTCAGAAACTTAAAGTCAATAAAATCATTTATACTCAAATGCACTTAGAGAGGGAAAATACGCAGCAATCAATTTTTAATTTGTATTTTCTTGTAGGCTAATAGACAATGAAGATTTGATAAGAGGATGATGAAAGTGAAATCTGATACTCTTATTTATAAGCAGGGAGAACTGAAATTTTTGTTACATTTTCTTCCAATTAGACATTGTCAGTATGGTAGAGGATCTGGTATCTGTCCCTCTGCAGAGCAGGAATGTGACATGAATGTGCAATTTCAAGGGGATAAAATGTCATTAGAAAATCCTTAGTGAATCATTGACATCAGGAAAGACATTAAGAACCCAGCCATGGTCCTTTTTAAAAAATCAAATTCCATTAAATGCAAACCCTGAGAAAACCAGTGAACCCAGCCACAAAGGTAAAATAAGGAGATTGAAGTAGTCAATACTTTACCACTCTCTATGATTTGTTTTAGGAACAGTGACTCTGGTGAAAGGAAATTGAAAGTCAGACACTCCTGCAAATATTGTTCCATACTGTGTTTTATTTAACAAGTGATGGTAGTTGCACAACCAGAGGCTTACTACAGATTTTTTCCTACTGATGCGATATAGGCAGCTAGCTTCTATCACTGCTAACTAAAGAATCCAACCATAAGAAGACACATTGCTAAGACAAAAGTCAGACCATTCTACTTCCTATCTCACTGGAAATAAAGCTCTAAGTTCTTCTAATGAGCCACAAGACTGTCTTAGAGCTCCTGTTACCTCTGAGTTATTTTCTAATTGCTCTTCTTTATGCCAGTTCTGTTATGGATGCCCTGGATCTCTACTCCTAAAACCACCGAGTGAGTTTTATGTTAGGGCTGTTACATGTATTCTCTTTTGCCTGGAATGTTCTTTGTCTCAGAAGCCATGTGGCTTGTTCTTTTATCTCAGTATTCTGCTCAAATGTGACCTAATGGACTTGGCCTTCCTAGATCACCCCACTAAACAGTGCACTCTTTGCCTTGTTTGTATCTTTCTTACTTTACTCTCCTCCATCAGGGTGATGGAATACAAATCTAGATTCATGTTCTCTTGATTGTCTGCATCTCCCTTTCAGTTTCTTTTGTTTCATTGGTAGGCTTGTAGTTTCCAAAATTTTTATACTTTCTCTGCCAATTTCAAGATTTAATATTTTCTCTTTCAATTTTCAGGCTGGAGATTTCACCCTATTCAACCATCACTCACTCTTATATTCTTGTTATTGTTACCTTCTTTACCAAGAAGTCTCAATTCAGTAGGAACAAAATAGTCTAGAAGGTCTTCACATATGCATAGACATGGATAAAAATGTTTGAATTTGGATTAAAACTGGGGATCCCACAGTGTCGGAACAAGTTCTCATTGTGGCAAAAAGACATTTACAGGGACATCAAGTGGCCAACCTAGAGATTCGGTACACTTGAAAGATATTGACCCATGCTGACTCAGTCAATGTTCTCACTGATATAATCCAAAACAACTTACCACACAACTAGAGGAAGGAAGATTTATTTGCTCACAGAATTTTGGAGATTGCAGAGTTCAGTTCATGTGAGGCCAAATCTTCAGAGCTCAAGCTTGAGGAGGAGAAGAAGAAAGAGTGAGAGAGCAAGGTTCTTCTCTCAAATCACGAAAGCTGGAAATAAAAGAAATAAGCAAGGAGTTTTATTTTTTTGTTTATTTTATTGGTGTGTTGTATTTATACATCTTAATGGGATAAAAGATTTGTGGAGACATACATGCACACATCACCTCATTACCCCTTACCCAATCCCCACCCCATTCTCTCCCCATCTCTCCTTCCCTTGCTTGGCTTATATGTTTGTTTAAGTAAACCATGTGCTTTAGAGAGTTTCCCTCTTCCCCCCTCCCATCCCCTCAGATAGGTTGCCTTATTTGCTCCTCTCTAGGATCTTCTTCTTCATTTAGAGTTCCTCCAGTCACCCATTTCTCCTATTTTTCTTATTTTGATTAGTGCATTTTATTCATACATCTTAATGGGATGCAAGATGGTAGAAACATACATGCACACATCACCCAATTAGCCCTTACCCAGTTCTCACCACATTCCCTTCCCATCCCTCCATCTCAGGCTTGGCTTAGTGATTGACTTTGATATATTTGTTAAAGTACATCATGTCCAAGGAGTTTTAAAGACAAATTCACAGCCCCAGCCATATCTTCAGAGACCCACTTCTCTAGTCACACCCCACCTGCCTAGGTTCCAACTACTGGATTTATTCATTGATGAGATTACAACTCTTGTGGCTTAATTACATTTACTCTGAGCATTAATTCATGAGTTCTTCAGGGGACATTCTATATCTAGCATTAACACACTCTCTGCTATGGTTTTTATGTCTAAAATCCATGCTGCAATTAAGTCCTCACTGTGAAATATTAAAAGAAAAATCAACCAAAGTGGCGAGAGTGGGGATTTTTCAAGGTAAGTAGGATTAAAGTCATCAGTCACCAGGTGGTCGACTGAATAACGTTCACTTTATAAAAAGACATTCCAGAAGACACCTGCACATATGCTTGCTCCCTGTCGCTCTCCATGTAATGTCCTGCCATACCTTAGGATTCTATTAGCAAGAAGGTCACTACAAGATGCAGCTCCTTTAACTTGGACCAGAGTCATGAGCAAAATCTTTTTTTAATAACATATCCAGTCTATAGTACTGTGTTATTGACACAGAAAATGGACTAATACTATGACAAAGACTCTTTTCCTGGAACATTGCAGAATGGACACTTAAAAGAACAGATATTGCCAGGCATGTGGCACATGCTTGTAATCCCAGCACTTGGGAGTCTGACAGGAGGATAGCACAGATTCAGCTACAAAGCCAACCTCAGCTATTGAGTGAGGCTCTCAACAAATCAGTGAGACCTTTTCTCCAATTAAATTATAAAATAGGTTTGAGAGTATAGCCCGAAGGTAGAAAATCCCCTGGGTTCCACCCCCAGTACCACACACACACACACACACACACACACACACACACACAGAGAGAACATATATTTAGATTCAGGTATATCTGAGAGGCGTTTTGTTTGTTTGCTTGCTTTTAATCATTATAGGTCTATAAACTTACTTTGAGTAATTTGGGGACAAATAAAGACAATTTCACATAACTGCATAACTGCCTCAAAATCCCTGAAAGGAATATAATGCATATGCACAAGTCAACCCTTCACCTAAGCATTCTAAGAGATAGAATAAGTCAGGTGTGGTGGTGCATGCCTGTAATCCCAGTACTTGGAAAATGAGACAAGAGAACTTGAAACAAGTTCAAGTTCGCTTTGGCAACTTATCAGGCTCTCAACAACCTAATAAGACCCTGTTTCAAAATAAAAAATGAATTAGGGAAAGTGGTATACCTAAGAGTTAGAATGTACCTCTATTCAATCCCCAGTACCAAGAAAAAAAAAGAGAGGGTAAAATTAGAATAAGGTATCCTTTTTCTCCAGTTTCAACGATATGAGATTTCATACTCCTATTTAAAAGGTAGCTTTTAAGAAAAACAGAGGAAGGAAAGTAAATGTTTCTGATCATATTTTAGGAATGAGATTTCAGTTTTTGTGTGTGTTTGTTTTTGTTTTTACAGTACCGGGGATGGAACCCAAGGGCATTCTGCCTCTGAGCTGCACCCCCAGCCCTACTTTTTTAATTCTTTATTTTGAAACAGGGTCTCATTGAGTTGCAGAGGGCTTCACTAAGTAACTGAGGCTGGCCATGAACTCGCGATCCTCCTGTCTCAGCCTCATAAGTACTGAGATTAAAAGCGTGCACCACCATGCCCGGGTTTTCTTTTGTTTTTACTGGGCTACTTTTACTGTTTTGTCCAACATATTTCCTCCCTTCTTTACCTTCATTTCCTTCTAGTCCTTATCACCTTATTTCACAAAATATGCATTTTTATCCTTGCTTGTGACAGAAAGATGAATGCCTTTCACTAAACAATGTTTATATCATTTGTACCATCCATTCTTTATGTGTTAGACCTCAAAATTCCTTTCTTTTTTTGGTGGTACTGGGGTTGGTGGAAGCCCTTCTACCTCTGAGATACACTCCCAGACATATTTTATACTTTTTTTTTTTTTTTTTTTTTGGAAACAGGGGAAGACAGCGCGGCTGGCTTAGAACCTGCATGATCTTCCAGTCTCTGTCTCCCAAGCGCGGGTATTAAAAGCATGTGCCACCACGCCCAGCTCAAAATTCCTTTCTTAATGCATGGAACAGGAAAAGAGGTTTGGCTTTGACCAGTGTCACTGACAGATGGAAATTTTATTGTTGGGCTTTAGCAAAATGCACCTGCCCCTGACTTTTCTCTGTCCTGAACGCTCTCCAGATTGTCTCCTGAGCACTGCAGCCCTGCTGTGCAGACTCTCCTGCTTCATTCCCCAGGTCTCTGTGAACATCACTCTGAAGCACAACATGTGCCTGTGCCAGGCATGAAAACCAGTCAAGATCCCTCTTCTCTTCTTCCCTTTCATCTCTTGACTCCTGGTTCAGCCTCTGGTGGGACATTTGTGAGGTTACCATCAGGTGTCCACAGCTCGAGAAGGACAATTGCACTCTGTAATTGGAAACTCCATCTCAGCTTCAGATGGGGATTTTATCACAGAGAGCACCTCAAAGTCAGAGGCACTAAATTGGAATTTGGGGAATCTTGTCATTTACATACTGTCTCCCAGCATATGGCACTGTCTGTATACGCCAACCACAGTCACTCTTAATTAAAAATGTAGACGGCAGATATGCAGAACTACCAAGGCTTTTCTCTAAACTCTTTTACATTATTCAACCTGTCCATATGTCCACCAAAAAGAAAAAAGTAAATATTTAAAAAGGCAAAATGCCCAAAGAATGGAGAATTGTTTTCCTTGATTTAACATCATACCACAACTCTATATGAATGCATATGTATAAAGTTTGCAATATAAGAGACAATGGTGATTTCATCTATTTGACTAAACATAAAATTTTAAACAAGATTGATTTTCAATCTCTGATAATTTGCATGTAATTAGAATCATTTTTCTTTTATTTTTAAACAAGTGGTTCACAAAAAAAGTATATTGCACAAAGAAAGGTATAACCAATTTATACTACAAACCACTTTCAGATATTTTTACATGGCTGTCAAATAACTTTTATATTAACTATAAATATTTTCAAAATTATCAATTAAGTAGAAAATCTAACTATTAAGATTTTTCTTATTATTTACAATAAAATACTGAACTTTACTTAATATAATTCACTGATTTCAGCATTTTCCCAATTTACTGTCAGAGTTTCATTTGAAATTAATGGGGTTTTGTGACTCTTGTTTGGTATCTTATGAAAATTTTGAAAAAATATTCTCTCTTCAAATACTTTTGCTTTTTTCCTCTTTCCTTTCATCTAAAGCACCAAGTAAATATATGTTAAGCCTGCAAACTATATAGAGGGTAGCTTACCCTCTATTTTGTACTTTTTATATTTTGTCTAAGCTTCATTTTGGATGGATTCTTCTTATCTGTATTTCAATGTATGAATTCCCTTTTCATCTATGTCTAGCCTGTTTTGGAACCCATCTCCTGCATTTTTAATTTGGTTTATTGTATTTTACAATTTGAGAATTCATACTCAATTCTCTTCTTTAGGATAGAGTATTGTGTTTTATGGTTTCTAATTCCTTCACAATATTTAAAATGTGTTTGCCTTTTCAAAAGCATAGTAAATATATATTGTTCTCAATATGAGCCCAATATTTTCACTATATGGCATAAATATGTGTGTTTGCCTGTTATGTGTTATTATAGTGGTTTTCTTTTATTTCTGTCCCAAGATATCTTTGTGTGCCAGTCATAGCAATTGAAAACTTTAGTAAAAATGATCTGAGGCCAAGATAATGTTATTATCTTCCAGAGAGAATTTTCACTTGTTTTCCTGGCTTTCTGAAATCACCTTAATGTAATTTGTCTAAGCTACTAAAATGACATGACAGTGGATGCAACCTGTCCTAAAACTTACTTCCTTTGACTCCATCTTTGGAGGACTTAGAGTTGGTTCCTAAATTTAATCAGTGAAATTTATCCAGAGACTTTGCCTTTAGCAAGCTGAGAACTTCAATTTTTGGTTCTGAAGCTCTAAAACTCTGTTAAAGATCTGCTCAGCTTCTCCTTTGATTAACAAATGCTCCAAATTTTGTGCTTGTCTCTCTGACTGCCTTCTCCTCTAACATCTTAATGTGGTGATTCCTCATTATTTTGTTAGCTCTTTGATCCTTAGGGAGTTTTCTTTTAAGTTCATCTATATTTCAAAATTATAATCAGTGAGAGGGTAGGTTTAAATTACTCAGTCTGGCATTACCATAAACAGAAATTTATTTATAATTACTCCTAACTAGGGAGTTTTTAGAACACGACCAAATGACTATAGGGATGTGCATGTACAACCATGAAATTGTTTTCACAGGGAATGAAGATAGGTCTAATTAGAAACTTTCCCATCAATCCTAAACACGAGTCCTATCTGTACTGATGGGTGAATGCTCCAATAGTGCTACATAGTGATTCCCCTATGTTTCCTAAAAGATTTGCAGAATATTCTGTCTTTAAAATAAAGAACAGTAAAAACAAAATACAGTGGAATTGCCAGTTTGTGCATTAGAAACAGGATGGACCACATGCAGACGAACAAGGAATCTTGTTAAAACTGAGTATACAAACAATGTCCTAATAAAACACATAAATCAAGATACATTACAGTTTGAAGATGTTTTCAGATATGACAAAACTGCAATAATGACGTTCAAATGATTTTAGGTGTACTTATGTCTTTAAGTCTATATATTTAAGAGGATCAAATGAAAGATAAGTGAATGGAATTATAAGTCATTAAAACATGGTGATCTCCTGCCCAGCCCACACTATCAGTTTGACAACAATGGGAAAAGACTCTCAGGCAACCAGTGGTTCAGAACAAGAAAAAAGTGAACAGCAAGGGATTACTCCTCAAGCCAGTGCTTCATCAGCAGAACTTGACATTTTGTGTAAATTACAAATATTTAAAAACTGAAGAGGTCTCTCTAAAAAAGAAGATATTAAATAAGAAGATATGTATCAGTGTAAGTCCTCAGAAAATCAGATCAGGGAGATCTGAAAGTACCAACAATGTTTAAAAAATCTATAGATTTTCGTATTAATTGAGTACACCTGATGCATATTGAAATCTAGAACAAGGAATCTCAGAAGACAGGTCAGTAGATGTGTGCATAAATGGGGAAGAGTCTTCTAAACAGAGACAATTGCTTCCTAGTACAAAGGTGCTAATATGAGGTTGCATGGTATATTAGAGAAATTGGAAGGGAATGCATTGGGCTGGAATGAAGTACACAGTTAGAAAAAAGTATAACATAAGATTGAAAAGTTCATAAGCCCATAAATGCATAAGATCTTGTAGGCTTTGAATTGGAATGGAATGGAGCAGCATCACTGTAAGACTTTAAGCCAGAGGAATGACATCGTCCTCTATTTTAGCAAGTTTATTCTAACTTTGATGGGAAGAACAGCCCTTGTGAAAAAGTGATTTTACAAACTAAAACAGGTGCTGTGAAATGCTCGTGGGCTAGTGGCATAGCATGCATACATCTAAACATTAAGGGCACATACATGTATCTATTTAAATATGAAATTACTTTTTTCCTGACCACATTGCATCTCTGAGATGGTTAAATCATTCAGAGTCAGTCTCTTTCTGGAATCACAAATTCAGAGCCTCCACTGCCATTGGGGGTACTCTAACAACAAATGCAATGTACTTTCACTCCATCAATACCAGAGGGAGGAATATTCAGACACTCACATCAGTCACCCTCCTCCAATCTTAAGCCAAAAAGAGGGGTCACCTTCTCACGAGGGGTCACCACTTCCCGTCACATCACTAGTCTCTGTCAAGACCACAGGAACTCCTCTGCCCTTGTTTTTCTACTTTCTTACTCAGTACCATTTAGCATAACTACCATTTTCTCCCTCTAAAATGCTTTCACTTTTGATGTTATTATTTGCTGATCTTATCTAACTCCTTTTGCCTCTCCTTAGCCAATCACCATCTCCATTCCCACACTTTTCCTGTATATCATTTTCCAACTCCACAGCATCTGCACATATCATCTTTAATGATGCCTCATGTCCTTTCCCAGGCATTCCAAAGCCATGTCTCAAGAGCCAAAATGATACCTATATGAATATTCGCTAAGCATTTCACAATTCTTAATAAACACATCCCAAAATCCTTTCATTCTATCATCTTAAAAAACAGCACATAGTTTGCCCAATTTATTGTTTAAAGTAAACATTGTATTTTCACATTTTCTCTCATGTCAAATACCCAACCCACCAGTAAACTCTTTTACTGTTTTCCAAAATTTACACACTTAGCACCATCTACAAAACCACTACCCTCTTCCCACCATCTTTATTTCCCACCAAAACTATTTCTTACTCAGATTAAGCACTAAACTGGTCTTTCTTTGCATGTCCTATTGTATATATTGTATATATTGTATATATATATATATTATGGCTACAGTTATTTTGTGACTTTTAAAAATATACTTTTATTGATGCATTGCTTTATATATTATAATAGATTCAAAATAATAGCCAGGCATGTTGGCGCACACTTGTAATCCCCGCACTTGGGAGGCAGAGACAAGAGGATCAGGCAGGTTCAAAGCTAGCCTTCCTGGCTTAAGAGACCCTGTCTCCAAATAAAAATATAAAAAATAGGTGTCTGGGAGTGTAGCCTGGAGGTAGAAGGGTTTCCAGAAACCCCAGTACCACCAAATAATAATAATAATAGAAACATACATGCACACAGCATCTAGTGTGCTTCCCTCTGGGACCCACCCTACTTCTTCACTTTCCCCAAATATCGTATTGAGATTGAGATTGATAATTTTGTATATGTGCATAGCATTTTAAACTGTTTTATTCATCAAACCTTCCTTTCACTTCACTCTCCCAAATTCCCTCCTTTACTTTCTTTACTCTTATACTGAAACCTTTCTTAGTTTATTTGAAGTCCCCTTTGTCTTCCAATTTTTCTCTAGCCTCCACGTAAGAGAGGAAACATAATTATTTGCTTCCTGAGACTAGCTAATCTCATTTAGAATGATATTTTCTCGTTCCATTGATTTCTTTTTAAAATTATTTCTTTGTTAGAAATTAAAGTGACTATAGGAATGTTTTATATCAAATAAATAAAACATCCCCCATAGAAGACAGTTTGATTACCTTGCTCTCATGGAGCCATATGAATTTTAACCAGTATGTGAGGTTCACATTTTCCTATAAGCAAATACTTGTATATAAAATAAGGGCCACGAGGCCGGGCATGGTGGTGCACGCTTGTAATCCCCGCACTTGGGAGGCAGAGACAGGAGGATCGCGCAGGTTCGAAGCCAGCCGCCTGCGCTGGCTTAGGAGACCCTGTTTCCAAATAAAAAAATGTAAAAATAGGTCTGGGAGTGTAGCCCAGAGATAGAAGGGCTTCCAGGAACCCCAGTACCACCAAAAAGTAAAAAATAATGGCCACACGGGGGTGATTTATTTGGAGCCAAGAAAACTGAGAATAATTTTAAACATGAAAAGATTCCCCAGAATAGGGTACAGATAGAAGGGAGACACAGAGCAGAATGAGAAAAAAGCAAATGATAAAGTATACCATGAGCACAGTGAGTGTTCAACAACTATTTGTTATTTATGATGAAAAGGCTTTCCAATGGGATCAATGCAATGCCTGGGACCGGCATTTTTTCTCAATTTTCCAGACTTGACAGAAATAAAGGAGACATCAAAAGAGAAGTTTGCATGGATTCTGTTGAACTGGAGAGGGTAGATGGACATCACTGCAAAAAAATGATGATAGCCCAGGCCATCCATCTCACAAATGTGTGTCATTAATCCAGTGGTGACAGTGAGGAAGAGCATGGAGCAAACCAAATCTGAGGTAAAGTAGAAATGGTACTGGACGAGGAGTTAAAGGGTCTGGGCACTACAGACAAGTCTCTTATTAATGGATAGTGTGACCTTGAGCAAGTCTTTGACCTTCTAGCTGCTTATGAGGTAGGTTGACTAGATCAACTTCAAAGTCCTTTGAGTTTCTGTCTCCTGCTATTTATAATTCTAATCTCACCACTGGAAGGTCAATAGATGCTATTATGAATGTGGTCAATTCGTAGAATTATTTTGACATACAAAGAAGGCACAATGCCCTTAAACATATGGGACATTTGAGGTGTCCTCTCAAAGTTTCATTTACTTAGATGAGCTTACTCTTTGCTTTTGGAATTTACCAAGGGCTCTTTGCTTGAGGACAAAGAAAAATCAGATTTTCATTGTAGATGGTCTGAAATAAGGTGTTAAAATTTTTATATGAGCTACAAAATGTCTTATGCATATGTGCTGAATATGAAATCAAAGAGTATATAATTATCAAATTATATTTTTTCTTATCTTCTTTTTGTGGTTCTGGGAATTGAACTCAAGGGCATCTTACCACCAAACTATTTCCCAGTCTTATTTTATATCTTGAAACAGGGTCTTGCTAAGTTGCTAAGGCTGTCCTTGAACCTAACATTCCTCCTGTTTCAGCCTCCCAAATGAGGATTAAAGGCATGCAATCATGCCCTGTTCAAATACTATTTTATTTTAAAAGCATATTATAAAAATAAAAATTGACAGTTGAAAAAGTACATGAGGTTATATAGTTTGGAATGTTTGTGATTTAAAAGAAGACTTTTAACAGTCCAAGGGATTTGACACATTCAGAATAAAACGAGTCTAATAATTTGAAAAACACATTTGTCTCACAAGTTGAATAACAAGGTAAAGTACTCTAAATCTTATTTAAGATTTAAATACTGTTAATTAAGAAGACAGTGCACATTATAGTAGGAAGTGGAGTCACCTTACAGAAAAACACTACCCACATCAAAGTCAAGCTCTTGGATAAGATGGTAAGTAACAAAAATTGAAATAGTTACATTGACTTAAGGCCATTTACATTCCATTCTCTGTGGTAGGTGCTTTACACTTACAATTCATTTCATCCTTCTCTTAGCAAATCTAGAAATTAAATAATATTGTCCTTACTTTGCAGTTGAAGAAAAGGAAATTAGTATGATTCAGTCATTTTCAATGGTGACATATATAGTATGAAGCAAAAAAAAAAAGAAAAACTCATGTGCTTCCAAATCAAAATCTAATGCTAGTTTAGTCACCTTAAGCCTCAGAAGAAGTAGTATAAGGAAATCAAGTGACAAAACATCCTATCACAAAGAAGAATACTTATAAAAGAATTTTGTATATAAAATGATGTAAAATGATTTAAGAATTACAACTTATCATTTCTGTGTTATTAGAGTGTTATATTACAACAATCTGATAGAAGAAAGCATTCACATATAACACCAGAGTACTAATTAACAAAAAAAAATGTTTGGGACACATTTTTATATCTTAATAAAAACCTGGATACATTTTATTTAAGTTTTAAACACTATTGAACTTTTTAAAAAAGAAAAGCTGCATATTTCATATAAGTTCTAAGCACTATTTACAAGGTCTGTTTTGTGGGATTTTTGGGGGGGATTGGTGTTTTGTTAACTAAGAAATTTGTTGCATGCATACCTTAGGTAAAAGACAATGTGCTTGGTATTTATATATGCTATCTTGCTCATAATAAAAAGGATCATTTTAGTAATTTAATAAAAATTAATAAAATATTACAAAATTACCTGTTGATAGGAGAAATGTGAGTTTATCCATTAACATGTTGAAGAGAGCATCCCTTGAATAACCTTGGTAGAATTTCAGAAGAAAACGGTACAGTTAGGATATTTAAGAGGCTTTCAAATTTGGTTTAAGGCAATATATTGAGTAAGGTTCGGAATATAGTAGTTTAAGATTGATATACTTAGTAAGCCAAATTTCTTAAAAAAGGGATAAAAAAGGGTATTCAGCTGTCAATAGCCTGCTCACAGTGTATTGAAAAGATGATCAATTAACTGTTGATATAAGTGAATTTATGAGAGCAACTGTGGAAAACAATAGTTGTTTTGACTTTTCTCTCAATGCAGTAACAATGGCATGTTAATATGGAAAGAAATGTGTGAATGTAGATGGTGTGGGTTCCAGAATTATGAAAATAAAAATGACTGAGTCAGTTACATAACATGATCTAAGAAAATTAATTCTTCATTCTATTTGGTTTATTACTAATCTTTGAAAAGTTTGTAAAAATTGAAACTATTTTTCATGAAGAATGGTTCATAATCTTTATGGCCATAGATATTTCCATTAAATTCTACTCATTAATATCCATAATTTCCAGTATTTACTGAATTTTGTGATGTTTAAATAAATATCATCTGAATTTCTTATCTGAAAACACTGCCTCACATAAGCAAAAATTTTGTAAAAGGAGCCTTTTGTGGGCATACACATAATTCATTGCTCTTTCCTTTTTTTGTTCTACTGTTAAACTGGTAAAAGTACAAAAGGTGTAATTGAGTAAGTCACTGTAAATGTACTGCACATCAGATGGATTGAATAGGCTTACCTTCAATTAATATCCAACCGTAGCTGAAAAATAATGTTAAAAGGTTAATGTGGTACCAACTATAAAAGATGTATTAATAACACAGTGGAGGTAAAGAAAATGAAATTATTACTTCTTACTACTCAGTATCAACAAGAAAGTGGTATTTGAGCTACTCTTGAAGGAATCAAAGAGTATTACTAAGGAAGAGAATAGAAGAGCTTTGTAGATAAGTCTGGGGCAAAATGAATAGAAAAATTAAATGGAATGGGAAGCTCAGTCTGAAAAAAACTTTACTCTCATCTCTTTTTCTACCCAAATTTAGTGCCTTTTTCTTGGCTAGAAAAAGAAAAAAAATTAAAAAAGTAATTCATGTCATTCTGTTACGATCTTGGGTGTGATGGCAATAAAAAAATCAAATGAAAGTATAAATGTCTTTTCTGGATAGAATATAACATAATTATAAATAATTTTATGAGAATGGCTCTTATCTTCTCCAACATGGATCATCTTCTGCCTTGTTTGGTGCCAGACACATAGTTTTAATGAGTTCAGTGACAATATGAAATATTCAAATGAATTTGATCTGGCTTGCAATGAAGGTTTGTTTATGTTCTGAGAAAATATCTACTTTGTTAAAGTTATACTTTATTGTACTTATATCTCTGAACTATTTATTTTTTGCAATCCAAAGTCACTTTTCAAATGGTATGACCCATTCCCAGTTTTGCCAGTCAATAAAGGCAGCCCAAGACCTTATGAGAAATCATAGCTGTTTTATAATTGCATTAAAGTGGCACATTTTGAGTTGCCTTCATAACTTTATTCCTTTTTCTTTGTTGTAGCTCTTATTAAATATGTTTTCCTTTGTCTTTTATTCTTTATCATTTGTGCCTAAGTGATTTATACAAGGATAAAATCTTTGGCTTTTGCTTCTAAGTACCATCTCTCTGCAGAAAATGTACAAAGATAACGAAGTAATTTAAGAGGAACAGAATATTTTCACAGTAAACATTAAGTGTTTACTTTTTAGTGTGGATGTTATTTTTTTAAACCCTATCTGTCGCCGGGCGTGGTGGCGCACGCTTGCAATCCCCGGGCTTGGGAGGCGGAGACAGGAGGATCGTGCAGGTTCAAAGCCAGCCACACTGGCTTAGGAGACCCTGTTTCCAAATAAAAATACAAAAAGTAGGTCTGGGAGTGTAGCCCGGAAGTAGAAGGGTTTCCAGGAACCCCAGTAGCACCAAAAAGAAAGAAAGAAAAGAAAATCATAAACCCTATCTGTCAAGTATGCATTTATGTACTTATATGTACATACCCATCTATGCCCTTTAAATATGAGTTAGCTTACCCAGTAATGGTATAGCCGAATCATATGTTGGATTCATTCCAAGTTTCCTGAGGCATCTCCATACTGATCTCCAAAGAAGCAGAACTAATTTACAATCCCAGCAGTATAGAAGAGTGCCAATTTCCCCACATCCTCACCAACATTTTTTTTTACTTCTTTATGACTACTCCTGGATATCTTTCCAAATGGGGCTGCAAATCAGAGAACTACATTAATAAATGCATATCCATGTTCTTAGCAGCATAATTCAAAATAGCCAAATTATGGAAACAATATAGTTGTCTATCAACAGATGAATGGATTACAAAATTATGGCATATGCACACAATGTAATTCCACTCAGTGATAAAGAAGAACAAAATTATGTCATTTGCAAGAAAATAAAAGGATCTGGAGATCATTATGTTAAGTGAAATCAACTAGTCACAAAAAGTGAAGGGTCATATGTGTTTCTCTAATATGTGCAAGCTAGGGAGTAATCGGGATACCAGAGGGACTCCAGGTGATGATGGAGAAATCTCAGTAGAGCTAGGAAGATGGTATAAGTGGAAGGAGAGGGGAAAATACTGAGGTTTATTAATAGAATTATCACCATCAATTATGTGTACATATGTGAAAATACCAATGTCAATCTCAGTACTGTGTAAGGGAGAAGAGGAAGATAGAGAGGTTGGGGGAGTGGATAATATCAAGTGCTGTGTTCATGTATGTCAATGTCAACATGATTTACATGTTGATGTGAGACTATAATCCACCAACTAATGCATATTTAAAAAAATTAACTTGCAACGTGATAATTTTTCAAATCTTATGTAATCAGTTCTCTTGGATGTGTTGTGCCTCTTCTGACTTCGTATTCTTTCTGTATGGCAGAAATCATCTCTGTGATCCCAGATTCAAGGCACAAAGGTCACACTATTTCTCACCCACAAAACCTTAATAGTCTTCCCAAGCTCTAGCTGAGGATGGACACAGCTTCAATGTGACACTGTGGCTTCCAGTGGCCCTGAGTTTATAGATGAATCTCTTTGTCACTCTGAAGTGTTACTGTTTCTGCCCTTTCTCCATTTCAAATAGGAAGTCAGTTTGCGGGCTATGATTGAGTGTTGATGGGATAAAGAGCCCACCTCTAAGAACTAAAAGGGAGACCCATATGATCGGTGCTTGGTTAGCAAGCCCTTCTCCTAATTAGTCCAAGAACTTTCTCAAGTTACAGAAGTGTGGGTACCCTGTCTTTCAAAGATAAAAATTAGGTGGATATAAAAAACTGAAAACTCCTACTTAAATCATCTGTGCAGATACAGACTATGTGTGAAGACATGTTGTCATACATTTGCTTGCTTAATCAGGAGAGTTACAAAAATATATTTGGAAGTTTGTGTTATCTGGCTTTCTGTAATTATATTATCAGACAGTGGCATTTTTGCAATTGGGAAAAAAATGTCTTTCTTTGCTTTTATGTATCTCACTCATTAAAAGTAAGGATAAGTATTATATTAGTGATTTACAAATATGCTCAGGGAAGAATGTGTTCCATTTTTTAACAAGTAAATAAGCAATAATAATCCAAACAAACAATTGGACTAATTTTGTCAGAATCATATGGACAGTTACAATTTTAAAAGTCAGACAGATTCTGGAAATCAACTATGTTGCCAGAAAAATAGCATTTGTTTAGAGGCAGAATATGGCAATTTGTTCCAGTAGAAATTCATCTGAAAGGAACAACAAAAATAACTTCTGCTGCTTTTGGAAAGTTATCTTTTTAAAGTATTCTACTGTTGCATGTGCATTTTTTCAGTTTGCTCACAAATAGAATGGAGGGATCGAGTCAGCGAACAGAAATAAATGCCCACTGCTTTATGTCAAGAGCTCCTTGACCGAGGTTACTGTGCCTCCCTCCAAGAGAGGCAGGGTTAAGCCCTTCTGTCCTTAACTGGAATGTTTCTTGAATGCCATTGACACATATTAGAATAAAAGAAGAAAAAAAATACCTAGAATTGTGTCCATTACTGCCCTCGCAGTTGAATTTTTTTTATTGGTGCATTGTACATATATCTTAATGAGGTACAAGATGCAACTGGAATTTTAACATTTAAGTGAAAACATAAAAGCTGTAGCAGTGGTTATGACCTATTTGCACAGGACATCAGGGGAAGACACGATTTCATCCCAGATGCAATTCTTCAGACAATTCCAACTCTATTATTTACATTCAGGTTGTAGGAAATTGATTAAATTGAGTTCTAAGTAGCTTTATATAAATAGTATAGTCAAAGCTTGCTGACTTTAATTCAATTATATTCATTTTTGACAGAATAATAGGCATCAAATTTACTTATAATGATCTACCAAAGCCATGGTTTCTTTTGTCTTTCTAATTGTGATGGAGTTATTAAGCTGAATGAGGCTATTGTCAACTTCTTTTTACCTTTAAACAAAAAAGTATTCAGCTTCAATTTATTCATACCAAAGAATAGAATACCAACTAATTATTATTCACTGTGTAAAAAAAAACCTATTAGGTGGTTCACATGAAAGAAAATAACCTACTAACCATTTATTTTTAAGGATCCACCCCATACTAATAAATGATTCTCACCAAAGAAATACTTCTTTATAAAAAGGTTATAATTTGTCACATCATCTTCTTGAATGGTTTACAGATGTCTCTTTTTCACATAACAATGAAAAGTTCTCCTGGTATGAGCTTTTTGATGCTGAATGGGTATTGTTTTGATATCAGTCTTAAACGGGAGTAGAACACTAGGTAAGATGTTTTATAAGCTCTCTTGCCTCTCTTGGAAGCCCATAGCAAATATTTTTTTGAGGTTGATCTACCCTTGGTGGTTTGCTCAATTGCTCCGTGTTTTGTGTTAATCACATTTTCATCAACATGACCGACCAACATACCTGAAAACAAAAGAACAACTTAGGAGGAAAGATTTATTTGGGCTCACAGTTTCAAAGATTTCATTTTATGGTCAGCCTGCTTCACAGTTTTGAGCCTTAAGTGAGGCAGAATATCATGGGTAAAGGGTCTGCAGAGAAAAGCTGCTCAGCTCAGGGTATCTCAGAAAAAGAGTCAGGGCAAGGGAAGAGTCAGATAGAAGACTTATACACCTCTACACACCTGTACACACCTTTACAGGGCTCTCACCCAGCAACTTTCTCAAAATCACTGAATTAATACACTGAAGAGGAGGATTCAATCACTTCCCCAAAGCCCCACATATGGATTCATGAGTCATTGAAGGACATTTCAGATCCAAGCCATAATGTGTTTCCATAGTTATTGTTACTTCTAGGGAATGTTCTTGAAAAAAATGAGCTGCCTTTCAAAATGGGTGTGAGGAGCATAAAGGATATATGATTCATGTTCGTGATGTACTGAGGATGTACCATTCCAGCCATGATGAATCATTGGTAGACACATTTTGCAGATTTAGCCCCATCAAAGTAAGGAAGGCATATTTTCTGTTATTTTATTTTCCACTAGCTCCTTCTCTTTGACTAGCTAGTACTTTATTTACTCTATCTTCCTTTGACTGGTCAGAATCCCCATTCAAGGCTACATAACACTAAGTTTCCTTACACTTGGAACCCTTCAGACAACTCCAAGTGGCCTTATGCTTGGAACCCTTCAGATGAACTCTAAAGAAAATGGAGACTTCAAGTGGCAAGATACCTTTTGTTTCTCTAAATTAATCATTCCATTCCCGTAAGAATTTTACAACTGCCTTCCTCAAGGATTTACTTTATCCTACTTAGTAATTCACTGAATCTAAGAGAAGCCCTGTACCTCATATATATCAATGGTAAGGCAATAAACACACACACACACACACGTATGTATACATATATACACATATATGTGTATATATACATATACACACAAACATATGTGTAAAACATGTATAAGACATATATATGTATATATGTTTTAGCCACTGGTCCTAGTTCTACACTGTAGGAATAGAGAAAAAATTCCAAATTTTCTTTTACAAAGCAATGCATGACATATTTTCAAATCTTTATCATGCCCACATGAAGTCTTTCATTTCCCCAGCTTTTGCTTTTTGGTATCTATAGAGATATGATTTTGAGATCTCAGCATCATCCTCACAGAGTGATCACTATCAAAATAATGCAAGACACACTCCACTTTATCAAAGGTTCTACTAAAAATTATCAGAAAACAATAGTATAGGTGTTTTGGCACTGGGGACTGAATTGAACCGAGGGGTGTTCTAATCTAAGCCACAACCCCAACTCCATTTTGTTTTTTTTGTTGAAATGGTATCCAACTAAGTTTCTGGGGCTGGCATCAAACCTGTGATCTTCTTATCTCAGTCTCCCAAGTACTGGGATTCCATACATGTGCCACCACACAAGGCTGCAGTGTTAATTTGCAAATGCCATTTGCTTTTCTATTTGCCAGAAATAAACAACTGGAATTTGAAATTAAACACATAATGGCATTTAAATGAACACTAGAATAAAATACTTTAAATACTTTTAAATTTTACAATTTAAAAAACATATAAAATTTATATGAAGAAAATAGCAAAAAAAAAACTAATTAAAAAAAAGTTAAAAGCTTGGCACCACCTGTTATCCCTATGCGTGGAAGACTGAGGCAGAAGTATTGCAGGTTAAAGTCCAGCCACAAAAATTTAGGAAGACCCTCAGCAACTTAGACAAACCCCATTTCAAAATAAAAAATATATTTTAAAATGATGAGGGTGCAACAGGAAATAGATATTCAATATTTATGGATAAGAACACAGAATATTGTTAGTGTTGGTTTTACCCATCTTGATCGTAGTCAAAATCTCAGGAAATTGTTTTATTCATATCAATAAATTTATTTATTTTAACTCTTATCTATAATGAAAAGAAATTTAGAGGATTGACACTTCTTGATTTCAATATTTTTATAAAGCTACCTAATAAAAAACTGGAGCATTGGATAAAGAATGTAGAATAAATTATTGGAACAAAATTGAGAGCCCAGAAATATACCTACCAAAAAAAAAAAACATAGTCAATGTATATCTGACAAAAATGCAAAGGCAAATCAATAGAAAAAAAGATAATGTGTTCAACAAATACTGCTTGTATTCATTCATTCATGGTGCTACAGTGAAATACCTGAGAGTAAATATTGGGATTTAGAATGTACCCCAAAGGCTCACATGTTGAAGGGTTGGTTCCAAAAGCTGGTGCTACTGAAAGGTGGTAGGAACTTTAGGAGTTGGTACATACCTGGATGGAGTAGGTCAGTGGAGCATTCCTTTGAAGGATGTTTTCTGACCTTGATTGCTTCATCTCTTTCTCTACTCCATGGCCACCATACACTGAGCGGCTTCTCTCCAGTGTTTCCTTCTGCCATGATGTTCTGCCTCACCACAGACCCAGAAACAATGGAGCCCAGTGGCCATGTTCTGAAACCATAAGCCGAAATAAAGCTTTCCTCTTTTAAGTTGATTTTCTCAGGCAGTTTGTCAGAAAAATGGAAAAATCCTTGCTATAAACAATGGAAATTTATTGCTCACATTTTTGGAGGCTGGAAAGTAAAAGGTCAAGGCAAGATGGGCCCATTTCTGTTAGAAGGCACCATCTAGATGTTTTCACGTGGAAGCAACAGAAGACAAAAACACTGGAAACTGTGCCCTCATGTGGTGGAAGAGAAGAGAGCTAATATACTCTTTCAGGTATGTTTATAAGGGCTTATATACTACCCATGAATATGCTTTGTTAAGACTTAATGACCTTCTGAACTTTACCTTTTGTGCCTTAATATGGACTATTAATTTTCAGCACATGAATATTGGGGGTACAATCAGATCATAATAGTGCTATAGAAATCAAGTGTCTATATGCAAAAGAATGACTAGGTATTTTTACAAATAATAACTCAAAATGTATCATAGGCCTAAATGTAAAATGCAAAACCACAAAATTTCTAGATGATAACACAAAGAAAAATTTAGATAACCATGAGTTTGGTAAGATTTTTTTTAGACATAACAACAAAATACCCCATAAGAGTGAAAAATAGTATGTAAGATTTTATTAAAATTGAAAAACTTATGCTTTGTGAAAGACACTCCTAAAAGAATGAGAAGATAATTCACAGACAAAGTATGTGTGAAGCACATAAAAGCTTTGAATCCAAAATATATAAAGAACTCTTAAAATTGAACAATGAAAATAAACAACCCAATTAAAAATGAGTAGAAGAGCTGAACAGATACCTCACCAAAGAAGATACACAGATAGCAAATAAATCTATAATAAGATGCTCAATATCATATATCATTAGAGAAGAAGAAATTTAAAATGATGAGCAACAGAAACTCTCATCCATTATTGGTAGGAGTGAAAAATAGTATACCAATTTTGAAAGATAAATTGGAAGTATTTTTAACAAATTAAATATAATACATACATATTTTCTGACAATTTTATGCTTTTGTTTTTATTGAATGAGTTGAAAACTTCTGACCACACAGAAGCCTACACATGAACTGTTATAACAGCTTTCGTCACAACTGCTAAGTTTAGGAAGCAACAAAAATGTCCTTCAATAGGTGAATGGATTAACAAACTAAACCTCCAAACAATGGACTATTGCTCAGTGATGAAAACAAATGAACTATCAAGCCAAAAATAGACACAGTGGAAACTTAAATGCATAATTCTAAGTAAAAAAGAAAATGCCAGTTTGGAGGGCTACATACTGTATAATTCCAACTATGTGACATTCTGGAAAACAAACATTTTGCAAAGTATAAACACTGTAAAAAAAAGTACTGGTTGCCAGGGGTTAGGAAGGAGGGAGGAATTAATAAGTGGAACACAGAATTTTGGGAGCACTGGATAATGATAATAGGAAAAGATACATGATATTATACATTCATCAAAACCCATAGAATTATACATCATAAAGAGCCATAATGCAAACTATGAACTTTAATCAATAATAATGCATTATTATTGCTTCATTAACTATAACAAGTGTACCACATTGATGCAAGATGTTAATAATAAGGGAATGCTGTACTTTCTGCTCAATTTTTCTATAAACCTAAAACAGTTCTGACAAAGTATATCAATAAAAATGAAATAACAGAAAATATTGGAAAAGAACCATGAAAATAGAGTACATTATAAATATGAATGACTGAAAAGATGCTAGGAAATGACTGTATTGCTTTGAATACTAGTAAATACAGAGGGAAAATTAAGCATTTATTCTGTTCTTTTTATATGAGCTAAACTACAGTTGAAAAGCAAATTTCTCTTTATGAGAAGATTTTAGGCGATACACAATGAAAAATGACAGAATTAGAATATCCATTCTGCAACCTCCTAATGAATTAATGGGTCTAAACCATGATCATTATTTACTGATTATGATCAGAGAAATAGAAAGCCATACAGCCATTTCATGATAAAAGTACACAACCATACTCATTAGGTAGTTTAACCAGAAGACTCAACTAAACAAAAATGAGTAAATTTCTGAATTTGATTAAAAGTTTATATCTAATTAATTTATGAAAAATTCATTGTACATACAAATCTATTAAAAATAATACAAGCATAAAAATTTAACTGCAGTTCACATCAAAAAACTCTGTTTTTAAGCAAATATGGTTTAAAAAAAAGCAAAAAATATTAAACCTAAATAAATACGGTGTTCTTGAATGTATCCTGGTATCCTGGATTGGCAGTAAAACCTGATCCAGTTTAAATAAAGTTAATAGTTTAGTTTACAGTGTTGTAATGGTAATTTCAGTGGTTATATCATGATTATGTAAGATACTAAAATTAGAAAAAATGATTAAAGGATATACAAAACCCCTCTGTTCTGTTTTTGCAGCTTTTATGCATATCTGGGTGTTTGAGTTTGGTTTTTGGTGCCAGGAATTGAACCCAAGGTGTTCTTCCTCCAAGCTACAACCCTAATCTTTTTTATTTTTTATTTTTCAAATAAGGTCTTGCCAAGTTGCTGAGGTATACCACATACCTATAATCCTGCTGTCTCAACCTCCCAAGTACTAGAATTACAGGCATGTGTCTCCATGCCCAGCTTGTATATCTAGAAATATTTTATTTTTTATTTATTTTATTTTATTTTATTTTATTTTATTTTTGTGGTACTGGGGATGGAACCCAGGGGCATTCTACCTCCAAGCAACACACCCAGCTCTATTTTTTCTTCTTTATTTTGAAACAGAGTCTCATTGAGTTACAAAGAATCTCACTAAGTAGCTGAGGCTGTCCATGAACCCTGATACTCCTGTCTCAGCCTTTCAAATGCTGGAATTACAAGTATACACCACCACGCCCAGCTGAAATATTTTAAAATAAGCTTATTTTAAAAATAAAAATACATACCTGCCAATATATGCACAATATTCTGATTATAATGCAAAGGTAACAAACATTGTTAAAAATAGCAATAATTACAAGGCAGTGGGGGAAATATGAACATTTGACTGAAGATGAGATGATAATAATAATTAACCACTATATTTATTATTAATAACAATAATTGTATAAAAGTTATTTTTTAGAGAATGTACTATGTTTTGAAAATGCATATTGAAATATTTTAAGATGCAGTGATTATAATATCTGGTCATTTCTTCAACATAATTTAGCTGGAGAGGCAGATGAGGTAATGAAATAAAGAGGTTGCCATGAACCAATTATTGCTAAAGTATATTTTAGATGCAGATATTGTTATGAATTTTACATAATTGCAATAGTTAGGCCTCATAATAGTTCTACAAGATAGACATTTTACAGCTGAAAACTCCAAGTATCTGAAGGGTTAACTATCTTTTCTTAAGATACAAAACTATTAAATGGAACCAACTTTACAATCTTAATCTATGGGTCTCTGAGACTACTGCTCTTTCTTGGGCAACTAATTTCTAATAAGTGTATTGTTTCAGAAACACAAGCTTCAGGCCACAGTGAGAAAGCTAGCTTCCTGGGGCATATTGCTTCCTTGGGTTGCCATCTTCCTGGAAGTCTAATAATCATCTTTGAAGGTTAGTGGTGGTCTCATTTTTAGATGAAGAAACTGTATTGCAGAGTGGCTGAATAACTCGCTCATGGTCATAGTTCAGTAAGTGTGGAGGCAGAATTTGAATCCATATATTTCTATATTAAAAATTTCATATATTTCTATTATTAAAAAGTCCTTCTCTGCCGGGCATTGTGATGCATGCTTATAATCCCAATACTTGGGAGGCTGAGACAGGAGGATCACAGGTTCACAGCCAGCCTCAGCAACTTATGAGTCCCTCCACAACTTAGTGAGACCCTGTTTTAAAATGAAAAATTAAAAAATAGTTCTGAGGGTGTAGCTTGGAGGTAGAATGCCCCTCTGTGTGATCCCTAGTTCTGAAAAATATTAAAAAGTCCTTTTCTCCTGCTTTGAAAAGTGGCTGATTTAAGAACGGAAGTAAGAAGTATACCATATAAGCCTGGAACATCTTACAATGTCAGGTAGTCAGAAAAGTTTAAAAACAAACAAGTAAAAGCAAACCCACATTGTTAAGGGTATATCAAAGGAACATAAAAAATATAGAAGACAGGTAAACTCCAAAGGCCAAAGCTTGAACAATTTCAACAAATAAGGTAATATTGGATTATAAATAAAAATAAAATAAATACCTCTGAACTTATATACAATAAATAATTGCATAAATGATACATAGAATGAACAAATTTCTCACAATAATTATATAAGTTATGAACATAATCACTCCTCAAGTAGGAGAAATTTAATTCCCAATCCTGAGGTATAGACTGTACATAGTAATTTCCAGAGAAAATTCCATAATATAATGAAATAGAGAAAAAGGAATAATTTCATGGAGGAGAAACTTGATAAATATTCCCTTATCCAGGCAAACATGATCAGCATTAACAGTGATGAGTCTTGAGATTCAATTATTTTACCTCTGAATATTTTTGTCAACACTTGAGGACATTCTATATGCAAACCATAACAGGTACTGTCACAGGGGGCGAGTTGATTTTTTTGAGGGGTCTGAGAAGTCCCCAGGAAGGGAAACCCACCTCAGGACTGGTACAGCCAGCCTTAGACTTATGTGACTCAAAAGAATTTCAGCATGTGCCAGTCAGACACACAGACAGAATCCATTGATGGATTCATAATTTAAGTGATTTTATTTGATGGATATGTGAGCAGATAGAGCATAGCTGGAGGAGGTAGGTAACTGAGGTGTATCCTTGGGAACAATGTATGCCTCTCCTTTCTTGCTCTGTCTCTGCTTCTGGCCACCATGATCTCTGCAGAATTGACCTGGCTTAACAGGGACTAATAGATCCGGAGCCTCCACAATAAATCTTTCTTCTAAGCTGATCTTTTTCCTAAGGTATTTTGGTCACAGAAGTAAAATTGCTGACTGAAACCATGTCTGTGGGTGGAAGAATTAGAAATAAAAACAATAAAGTTGTGAGATGGTCAATTCTACTTTGCTGAGGCTCTGAAGCTAGACAATGCACCAGGGACATAATGTAGGGATAAGACTGAGTCTATTCTTTTGAGAGACTGAAATGAAGAAAAAAGAACCACAAAGGGCAAGACCTATAGTTGGGAAAATGTCAACTAGTTGCAAATGGGGATAGAAGTCAGGAAAGCTAGAGATGCATTCTGAGAAATAAGAAGAGAAGGGAGTCAGAGCAGGATAGAGCCATCTTATGGGAGATTACACATCAACTAGAATGGCTTTATTTTATTGGAATTCTTTTCAAAATTGCTTTTGTGTAAAGACTTTTACACATTAGAAAAAAATGCTTAAGAACCAATGGACTAGAAAATCTTCAACCTCTCAATTTCAATTCAAGCATCATTTCCGCTGTGAGATAAAAAATAAAAATAAAAACATACATTGGCTCTACTACCATATCCTGAAATCTAATTTAAATGTCTCTTTTTTCACTTGACTGAATCATATAGTCGGTTTATAGCCTTGTTTCAAAATGCATTATATTTGAAATCTTTACTGATGAATTGGAAACTGTAATTAAAGGTATATTGGGAAAACATTATTTTGAGACTGAGGAAAAAGAATTATTGCTAAAATAATGTTGAGAGATAGGTTAGCAATTTTTATTAGTAACCACTTCGTGCACTCCCAGATGTTGAAGAACCTTGGTAGCTCTTACATTTCATTGCCATCTCAATAATATTAACATCTCAATATGTAGTCTTTTGTGGTACATCTACTTTTGATTTTTCCACTTGATAAAATAGTTCCTGGTTCATGGAACACAGGTTAATGTTGGCCCAATAATGATTACCAATTTATATATCTCCAGCTGATCTTTTTAGATCTTGTGCACTTTATGATGGATACCAGTGTGGGTACATAGCTATAATCCTGTCAGTATTTTTTACCTTCTGCTCTGGGTACCCTATGGAATTCCCATTTATTTTTGGAAACAGGTAAATAAGTGAAGGATGAAAAAATCCTACCAAGTTATAAATTGACATAAGAAAGGTATTAACTACTGAAAAAAGATCGTTTATTCAACAAATGGTATTGGCATAACCAGTTAACTATATGCAGAAGAATGGAAATTAATCTCACTTTCTCACCTTGCACAGAGTCAAGTCAAGATGGATCAAAGACTTAGAAATTAGACAAGAGACCTTGAGGCTCCTTGAAGAGGGCATAGGTCCAACACTGCAACATATAGGCACAAATAAAAACTTTCTCAACAATACTCCAAAGGCACAAGAAACTAAAAGGTGAGTCAGTACCTGGGATTGCATAAAATTTAAGAGCTTCTATACAGAAAAAAAAAAAAAACTATCAAGAACCTCAACCGAGATCTAAAACAGAATGGGAAAAGATTTTTGCCAACTACTACTCCAATAGAGGACTAATATCTAGAATACATAGATAACTCAAAAAACTCAGCACTAAGAAAACCCAATCAAAAAATGGGCAAGTGAACTAAATAGACACTTCACAAAGGAATAAATTCAAATGGACAATAATGCATGAAAAATGCTCAACATCATTAGCAATCAGAGGGATGCAAATCAAAATACCCTGAGATTTCACCTAACTCCAACTAGAATGGCCATCATTCAAAACACAAACAACAAATGCTGGGGGGGATATGGAGAAGTGGGAACTCTAATACATTGTTGGTGGGATTGCAAATTAGTGCAATCACTTTGGAAAACTGTATGGAGGATCCTCAGAAGAATGGGAACAAACTTACCATTTGATCCAGCAATATCATTTCTGGGTATCTACCCCCCCAAAAAAAAGGAAACCAAAGTACCAAACTAATGCTGCATATCTATGTTCATAGCTGCACAATTCACCATAGCCAAACTATGGAACCAGCCAAGATGTCCATCAACAGAATGGATTACAAAACTGTGGGATATATACACGATGTAATTTTACTCAGACATAAAGAAAAACACAATTACTTCATTTATAGGGAAATGGATGGAACTGGAGGACATTATGCTAAGTGAGATTAGTCAGTTACAAAAAAAATAAGAATTCAGATGCTTTCCCTAATATGCAAAGGCTAGGGAGAAAACGGGTCATAGAAGGAACTCTAGACAAAGAAGGAGATTCTATAGATTAGCAAATAAGGTTTCATTTCTTATTGAAATAAGAAAGAGGAAACAGTTACAATTGTTATCTTCAGAATTTTTCTCTTTCTGAAGACTTCTGCTTCAATTTAATTATATTATTTTTAATTTATTTTATGTGCTAATTGCCTAGACTGGGCTAATTCCTGTTGAAAATAGTCAATAATTTTTAATAAATGACTCAGAAATAACAATATATAAGCCAAATTGTGTTTGCTAATACAAAGCCTATTTGGCATCGTACGGGGGAAATTCATAGGCTGACCCTAAAGCCATCCTTACAGTGTATCTACTTAAATGCAATACTTTTAAAGATGATGCAATTAAATATTCTAGTATCTTAGTTGTCGTAGGTACTATAGTTCATGCACCGGTGTTTTCATGCAAGTGCAGATAGAAAAGCCAAAGTGGCCCTGGCCCACTTCCAAGAACATTTCAGTGCTCTCCAAAGCCACTTGAAAATGGGCTCCAGTAATGCAAATGTCAAGTTACCTGTGACTTGAGCTAAGCAAGATAAATATACCCTCTACACAGTAATCATATTGGCTTCCTTTTCTTTTCTGCTCTATAAAAGATCTATTCTCAAAGGCTACATAGCTCCCAGGTACCTTTATCTTTGTTTCATGGGCAACTCTAAATAACTACATTTGCTTTGGAATGACATTAAATGGGTCTTGAGATTTGTGATCTGTTTGTCTCACCGATTCATCTTTCTAATATGGAAACTCCAAGAAGACAGGACTATTTTTTTTTCTTCTCTATTTCCAGAACATAGGACAATAACTGAGACAAAAAAAAAAAAAAACATGAAAAACTTGTTAAAGAAATGAAGCAAGTTTTTTTTTTCTCCTATAGGTGGACTATAGTTTATTGATCTCCAGATGTGCATCAGAGTATTTTTATAGATAAATTACTTCCACTTATGAAGTTATTAAACCTAGGGATCTGCCAGTACAGAACCTAATGTTTAGTACGTTTCTGAATCTTCCACTCCTGCCTCTTGATCTTTCTGTCACATTTTTCCAGTCTTCTGACAACTGACACTGTCACAGACTGACACTGACACTGTCACAGACTGTCATATTACTTTTTAAAGCTGACTTTAAGCTTCTATCTTCCCCCAACAAAACATACATGAAAATCTTATAGATGTACAGAGCTATTATCTGTGTATGTGTCCTTTTCTTTCAACTACTCACTGTCTCAGCAGAGGTCTCATGACAAACCCTTGCTTTGTGACTAGTAGGGGAAAGAAAATCAGAAGATTAACACACAGTTTTTTTTATCTGTCTTCAGGGCCTGGAGAATAAGGGTTATTCCTTAAACTCTATGTTCCATGTAGATGAGAGGAGGATAGGGGTGCTCTTGGCAACTCAAGATATCTAATTACAAAGAGAAGATGACCTTACAAGACTCCTGTGTATTTCACGAGTGAAATGAATATTCATTGGTACTGAAATACACAGGGTTTGAAAGGGTCTCTGAAACATGAAGAAATATGCACATTGTAAAGGAGCTTGCCTGGTTTCCCTTTTTTTTCCTGAGAAACAAATATAGCAAGTGCCATCACATAGTAATTATGGTAGAAAAAAATCAAAAGAGTGAATAAAAGCAATTAGCATTTTGTTGTGATCTATAGATCTTAGTAAATGTAAAAGTAATATGACTCTTGCTTTTACTTTACACTTATCTGCCTACAAAGAATTCATAAAAAATACATAGAGGATCCCAAAATATGTCACAATGGTACTCTTGAATTCCCAAGCATTGATGTGCACAATGGCATGGCCCCATCAAGACATGGTGGTTTGGAAATGTGTGGCTATCACACAATTCAGTGACTTAGTGTCCACCTTCTTTGGGAGGATAATTTGAAAGACCCTATGTTAATAATTCTAAAACTAGAAACAAAAAAATATTGCAGGTTTTATGGAGGAATGTTTTCCTGAGAAAAAAAAGCCAGATGAAATTGTTAACTACATAGAAACTGAAATTATTGAACTACACTGAGAAACGTCTGTATTAAAATGTATGTGATATTCTTTTGCAAGAGCTAAAAGTTCTAGGAAGTAGGATGATGGCAATCTGAACTTATGTGAGGTAATGAATGGAGGTGTGAAACCAAAAACCATGACCAAAAGAAAGAACAACCTGAAAGAAAGCACAGAATCTAGCGTTAAAGATATGGAATGCTCAAATACGGAGGAGGCCATGCAGCCCTGTTCAAGACCAAAAGAAATTCCAGAAGTTAACTGAATGACATAAACCAACTTTTCTTTCTTTTCATTTGACTTTTCTCCATTCCTGTTTTTTTAAATTTTCATATGAGTTGTGCTGTGAAAGTAATAAGGCCTATGTCTTTGAAAATAAACTTTTTATTAAAATAAATTCCTTGTACAATTTATTAAAGGCAATTTATAAAATTTCAAAATCAGGTTATACTCTTTAAGCTATCCCAGTCTCTATGTATTTGAGGTTTCAGGGTACATATAAGAAAAATTACTATGACAGGGACATGCATTTTTTTTCTAGTCTAATTAAATTGTGTACTTCACAAAGTAGACAAAATTATTTGTAAAAGCATTTACTTTTGAGAAAATACAAAACTTAAAATAATTTTTTTTTGCTAGGTGCAAAAGTACACTATCTAGAAATTTTCATTTTAGAAAAAATATAAGATGAACGATTTTGTGAGGTTAAAAAGTTCTATAAAAACTATATCTATCTGGGTCCTATATTTTATAGAGTTACAAGGAGAAAAAATTTATCTACATAAATATTCACATGAAAAAGTAACTTAAAAATAGTTTAATAATACAATTTGAGAAATACAAATGTAAAGGTCAAAATGAGAATGTGTATTACAAAATAAAAAGACTCTAGGGTTTTTGTGGGGGGGTAGGGTTGTTAACCTGATTTATCCTTTAGTATTACTCCTAAATGTATCTTTTTATCTACCTGACTTGTGTGCCAGCAAGATAAATTATAATAAAAAATACGAATCCTGCAATCTTTAAGGAACTCTTTCTGTAAATCACAAATATCTCAATTAGCAAGAACTGAGGGGAAGGACTTACCGCGTTTTTGATGTTTTAATGTTGTGTGATTTTTTGCCTGAGAGAAGGAATCTCATCGAGGTAGAATTTGCACAGCAAACGAATTCATCGCAATTTTATGCTAGGATACTATCTTAGTACTGGGTGTTTAAAGAACACATAACTGCTAGAATTCAGGAGTAAATATAACTGTTTAGAAAATGTCAGAATAGGTTTTTAAACTAATTTCTAAGTATCCAGCCCGGCCACTAGTCTCTCCTGGCTCACCTCACTGGGACTCAGACCCTTGCTGAAGGAGACACCTCGGTGGCATGTGAATTACAGATTTTTTTATCTGCATTTTTTTTGCCATGTATTTAAATAGCTGATCAACTTCCCACAGAGTGAGGAATGAATTCCACAATCCTATTCTGAATATGTGGACCTAAAACCAACACTTGCTCATTCTCTAATGGAATTCACCAGTACACCTATTTACTATCCTGTCTGCTTCATTCTTTTTTTGTGTGCCTAATAAAGTCGACTGACCAAGTAACCACAAGGACTCTCTGGGGCTCCTGTTTTTTAGCTTCTGTTCCTTTTCAGTTCCGTCCATGTTGTTGTGTGATTATCTCGATTGGTCTTAATTGAGACAGAAACTGAAGCTCTACCAATAAACAGCTTTTTTTTAAAAAAAAAAAAAAAGCACACTTTTGTACTAAAATTGCTTGCAGTAACCAAAAATTATACGTATATAATGTTTTTGGTACTGGAGATGAAACCCAGGGGCATTCTACCTCTGAGTGACACTCCCAGCCCTATTTTTTATTCTTTATTTTTTAAATAGTCTCACTGAGTTGCAAAGGGCCTAAGTAGCTGAGGATATCCGCGAACTGCAATCTTCCTGTATCAGCCTCCCAAATTCTGGGATTACAAGTGTGTGACACCACATCCAGCTGTATAATTTTTTCATATGAAACTTTGATGTTGGTCTGATATTTCAGACCACCCTCTTGAAGTTCAAAAGAAACTAATTCGTGCCTAATACTAAATAATTTATGATCAGAAGCACCATGAATGTTGATTTTTAAAAAAGTTTAGATAATTTACTAGAAAATGCAATACACAGTAAAATCTATTTTGAGTTATAAACTACACAAAAAATGCCATTAAATGTTTGCTAGTGATTCAAGAGTATATTAGTCTTCTGCACACAAAGCTTGAATGTCGTAGTCTTAATTAGACAAAAGTCCCTCGTCTGGATGGACCAAGAATCTGGCCTACTGGGTGTTGTTTTTTTTTTTTTTTTAGTATAACTTACAATTTATGGGATGTTTACTGTGGTAATGCTAAGTGTGCTCAGATATGGAAACTATAATGGGCATCACTGGCTCTAGTTGAAGAGGTTTTCATCTGGCTCTAGACTCACATTGGATGGATAAGATCAGGGATAAAAATGTGCTAATTGAGCATAATTTTTAGATTCACCTCACAGTGACCTTTAGAGGAAAAATGAAAGGGCTTCCTTAATTTTTCAGAAAGTGTAAATGCAATCAGTCTGTGGAGTCCTGAAGCACTTGGGTGAATAGTATACATTTATGATTAATTTTGCAGGTCAGACATTATTGTACAATTATACAGAGATGTGAAAAAATGTTGCTAATATCACATGTGCAGTGTTTCTGGAACTCTGCCTATTTAGAAATACATGAGTGCGCGCGCGCGCGCGCGTGTGTGTGTGTGTGTGTGTATGTGTGTTGTGTGTGTGTGTGTGTTGTGTGTTACTGGGGATTAAATTCAAGGGTATTCTAACACTGAGTTATACCCCCAGTCCTTTATGTTTATTTGTTCTGAAACAGGGTCTCCCTAAGTTATCACCTGCTGGTCTCGAACATGTGATCCTCCTGTTTCAGCTTCCAAGGTCCTGGTTACAAGTGTGCACCACTGCACCAGGCTTAAACATACAGGAATTTTGAAGAAAAAAAATCTCTTTTCACCCATTTGTTTTGATTCTGCATGAACACATCTAGATCTTTATGTGTAGCCACTCCGATTACAATTTAATCACACAGCCATATTTATGGAGTCCCTTATGGCAGTCAGTGTGTTCTGCATCCTTTTAGGTATGCTGGTTTTCTTTCTCACCATTAAAACCTACGAAGAAAGCATTTGAGGATCTCAAGGGTAAACAGCATATATAAGCAAAGTGAAATGAACTCTTTCCTGCTCACCTCACACTGCCCAAACGCTGGCTGGGTAGAGGAATCTTCCCTGGTGGCATTGTGAGGAATAGCGATGGGTACCTTTCATATTTTCCAAATATCTGAGGTGCTAATTATAGTCTGCAACAGCAATTTCATGAGATTGTCAGTTTTTGCAAGAACACTGAATACATGATGGATCCAAATAAATAATCGGCTTATTGTTAGAGAGTTAAGTATATTGATAAAGTTGTTTGGGTATCCTTAAATGCTATCCATTTCACAAACTCAGATTTACAAGAATCTAATGGAAGATTTGATGGCACTAATAATGAGTCCTTTTCTCTAAGTGCTTTTTGGTTTCACTGTATTGAATGTTGGAATTGAAGGTACTATTGATAGCTATCCTAAAAGACATCCTGGAATTGAGTCGTACAATGCATTTAAAATGTACTTAGTTCTTTATATCTGTAAAGGACATTATTGTTTTTTTATCACAGCAGACTTGTGAGAGTTCAGCGTTCTTGGACTGTGAGGTACTTGGACTGCTCAGGTCACATGTGTTAGATTGATTTGTATTTGAAAGCTTAAGTTTCCAGTTTAAACTCAAGGATCTTATCAGTCGCAACGACTAATCAGCACTAGATAATGGGGGGGGGTAGCAAATCTATGGGGAACTGACAGGTTGAAGTTATGTCCTCTGTCTCACTTACAACAGGTAATTTCTTAGCTATTAAAAAAAGCCTGACTGGACATCAGTTATCACATACTCAATATAGTGCTCCTTAATGGTAAACAAAGTCTTATATTTCTTTTTTTGCAGTACAAGGGATGGAACCCAGGGGCATTCTACCTCCAAGTTACATCCTCAGTCCTATTTTTCATTCTTTATTTTGAAACAGGGTCTCACTGAGTGGCAAAAGGCCTCACTAAGTAGATGAGGCTGTCCGTGAACCACAATCTTCCTGTCTCAGCCTCCCAAATACTAGGATTACAAGCATCATCACAATGTTCAGTTTATATTTATTTCTTAAATTCAGTGTCCAACGTGCCTTGGCATAGAGGTTAATGTATGTTAAGAATCCACAAAATCAAACTTTAATTTAAATGTGGATAAGAAACTTGTATGTAGCAGTTACTTTTTTATGCTTTGTATAAAGAATTAGGTAAGTCCTGTTGCTAGTTATCTTAGGTTTCTACTGCTAGTTTTTCATCCTTGGACACTGACTCCTGAAACATGATTTTGTGGAGGCTTCCTTGGATAATTCTGTTACTAGTCTGTTACTATTTACCTGAGTTCTGAGTGAGATTCAGAGCTCACTGATAAAGAATTTAAAATAAAATTCTACCATTTATTTTTCAAAGACATAATTTATTTATATGCTTCAATAAAAATAAAAATATATTTATAATTTGTTCCTCAAAGGACTCTGTTCCTATGTTCTCGTAATCACAAAATTCTTGTGATTTGTTCTTAGCAAATCCTATGCCCAACTTCATTGAAGAACGATAAAGAATAAAAATTCTTAAAATATCTTGTTTCATCCCTTCTCCTCCTAAGATTTTCTGAGATGAAGAGAGAATTTAAAGTCTATAAGACTTAAGAGGTTTGTATAACATCACAAGAGGAATTAAAAGTATAGATGAGGATTAAGATTCTAGAATCTTCTCCACATAGCATAGGATTTTTCTATACCTCCCACATGTCCATCTGTGTTTCACACCTTGCTCTTATTTTTCTTTCTCATCTGCCAAAACTCACATTACTGCATCAACTTCCAACAGATGTCTTTATGCAGAATAACTTGTTGGGAATGAAGGTTCTAGGCCAGGTCCCTGAATTTTACCGGGTACACAGATTTTGTCTGATGTCTGTGTCTGAGAGCTCTAATACCATGACATCCAAACCTACATTAGGGATCCCCAGGCCCAGAACCTACCTGGGTATCTAGAATGTAAATTTGAGTCCCTCTGCCTTCTTGGTGTGATGAAGTCAACTTATTCTGCTCCTCCCCCTTCCATGTGAAACCGTTATGCAGTGTTTAGTTGAGAACTTAAGCTTCTTTCTTCTTAATCTTTGAGAAGTATTCTGGGACACTGCATCGGTCTTTACCTGGAATCTACAGCAGCCTGTCCTCTGAGCTTTTCAGTACCTTCCTAAAACATCTTAAAGTGATAAACTTCAGTGCTCACTTCAACTCTTGATTTCCTTCTGGCCTTGAGAATCACCTCCTGCTTATTCTGGTTGCTGGCAGCCCCAGACAAAGATGACTTGATGCTGTCCATCCCCTGTCACTCCACTCAACCTTAGTTCTTCCACCCCTGTTTTGGACTCTATTGTCTTTTTCTTCCTCGTTCTCAAAGCATTGACATCATTGCAGGATTTCCCCCTGTATCTTTGTTCTATATTTCTGTTTCTTTCCTTCTTTGTTCTTTTTCCTTCTTTTATTTTCCTCTTCCTCTCCTTCTTTCATTCACTCCTCAATCCTTCTCTGCTGTCCAAAACTATTCTCATTTGGAAACAACAAGTAAAACCTTCACATTACTTGGTCCTGCTTGCTGCTTTGACCACCCTATAGAAGCATTTTGCAATCACTCTCAGCTCTCCTGTACCACTCAGCCCTCTACACTCTGGTTCCCACTTTGAACCTCTTCCTACACATGAGTTTTTCCCGCATCAGTAATAATTCTCGAGTTGTTAGTTTCCAAAAGGTTTTGGGAACTGTACTCTCCTTCTTCTGTCTGCATCTCTTTGTATGTGCATCTGAAGTTCTCTTCCCACCTATTGCCGTCAACAGGATTCCAGCTTTATCCATAATGACAAAAATCTACTCTCCCTGATAAGTCCTTCCACACATCCAGTTTCAAATACTACAAATATTTAGATCACTCCTAAATCAAGGGTTTGTCCAGACCTCAATTTTGAAATTCAGACTCATACTCAACTATCTAAAAGACATCTCCATATAAGAGTTTTCTAAGTCAAGAATGGTCACATAATTTATTCACCAAAAGCAAGACATTTGGGAAAGAGAACGAGGGAGGCTTCTATTAATAATTAAGCTGATCTAACAGACATGTGTCATTAGCACAGTTCAGGTACATATTCAGGTACATTTCAGGTACAATAACCTATCAATCTACCCAGGTACCTCAAACTCAACGGATAGCACAAAAGTAAATGATTTAACTTTGTTTCAGACCTTATCTTTCATGGGGTTCCTGGAAACCCTTCTACCTCCGGGCTATACTCCCAGACCTATTTTATTTATTTTATATCTTTATTTGGAAACAGGGTCTCTTAAACCAGCAAGGCTGGCTTCAAACCTGCGCAATCCTCCTGTCTCCACCTCCCAAGCACAGGGATTACAAGCGTGCGCCACCAAACCTGACTCCTATATTCTTATACTACTTAACATACCACTGTTTCTTAGTAATTTTTGATTCTGCTTTAATTTGTAAATCTCAGTTATTTCTCAAGAACTTAAGAGCTAGGCATGATGGCGCACACCAGTGAGTAATCCCAGTACTTGGGAGGCTGAGACAGGAGGGTGTCAGGTTTAAGACTAGCCTCAACAACTTAGGGAGATACTTGGAAACTTCGTGAGATCCTGCTTCAAAATTTAAAATAAATAAATAAATAAATAAATATATAAATATATAAATGGTCTAGGGTGTGGCTCAGAGGGCAAATGCCCTGGGGTTCAATCCCCATAACCCTCCACAAAGTAATTCAAGAAAACAATCTGAAAGCAGTATCATGCATCTTTCATCCACATATCCTTACCCCTCTCCCTCCCCATGCCTAGTGACTATTTCTGGGATGTGTCTGTTTCTATCCCCACTCTCATTGCTTAACTACTTTACCCCCATAGCTGGTCTGCAACTGCTCTCCCTCCAGTCTTGATCAATTCAAATACATTGTCAACAAGCTGTTGGAATGCAGTATAACCACGTCACTCTGTCGAGAGCCCTTCTGTGTTTTCCTTTGCCTGGAGCTCTCATTTTTTTTTTATTAAAACTCTCATTTTTTTTAAATTAAAAGCACTCTACAAATAAAGTCTCACATGATAGATTTAGAGCTTTTACTGTTTGATCATTGAAAAGCAATGCATAATAGCATCTCTGTGATGCAGTGGTATTAACTTTTAGATATATTTACAATTAATCAATGCAGCTTGGAAAATACTAAAAAGAAGAATTTCTTTAAGTGTAAGATGTTATTTTTAAGTTGATTTTGTCCAGAGGATGGATTTTCAGATTATAGTATATTAACTAACGGCCTCATCAGAGCCTCAACTTAGTTTGAGAAATGTTGGTCCCATCCCATATTGACCTGAAACAGTGTTTTCTCTATGATCAGCTGATTGTCTGTGTCGGCAGTTTCTTTTTTTTTTTTTTTTTTCCTTCTTCTCCTGACACTTTCTAGATAAAGGTAATTGCACAAAAACAACTCGAGGTGAGAAAAAATGCACTATTCTCCAGTGGGCTTTTAAGGGCAATGTGAGCTTTCTTTGGAACTTCTTTATCTCCAGCTCTGATTTTGTGCTGCAAGAGCACACAGTGACTCTGACTCTGACTTCCATTGTACAAACTCTGTTGTCCTGTCTCTGGTACCCAAGTATCTCAAACCCTGATCCTCCATACCTGCCACATTCAGTTTCACATTTCTGAATTCCTCATAAGCACAGGAAGCTCCTTCTGGCAAAAGCCACATGCTGGGCCCATAGTGTTCTCATTGTAGGTTATTGGCTTAGCACTTAAGACCTGGTCTTTCCTTGCATCGCGTCTAGACAATCTTCTTGATCTTCTTGACTCTGCTCTACTTTGTCAAATTTCATTTATTTCTCAAGAACCAAGATGAGTAACTCTTGCTTTAGAAAGCCCACTTGAGAACATAAGTTGAATTGATTCCTCCTCTGTCTAAACTCTCATAACTGTCTAGTGAGTCAGGCAGCTTGGCATTGGTAGAAAGAGCATGATCTTTGAGCCCAAAAAAATTCTGGATATGAATACCATTTCTGAGATTTATTAGCTGTGTGTAAATTATTCTTTACTTCAAATCCTTCCTGTGTATAATAGTATGCAGCTCAAAGTCCTGGCTGTACAATAAGAAGTCTATTCCTTAAATTATTTGACAATCTTTCTCAATTTTTGAGTATAGAAAGCACTACTTATATTTCAACTTTGGAGTGAGATTCAGTGAGCGCTCAGTGCTTGACTTGTTCATTGATTGGTATCAATTCAGATACAAAATCTACACAAATTCTAAGCCACCTGCAGTTCTTTAACAGAAGTAGTAGTGCCTACAACTAAATTCAATTTCTCTTTATAAACTCCTTTGGTCTTTATAATTAATTATGCAGACCCTCTTTCCTACATTCTCCTTTTCTTGATTGTATATACCTATTATTATTTTTAACATTTATAATTTTCTTATTATCTTTAGCCATTTAGTACCAACATTCTATGTGAAAGATTTTTTTTTCTCATATTTGAACCCTACTAAATTTCTCCTATTATCCTATTACATAGAAATACTGAGAGACAAAGACAACTGATATCTAATTACAATATTAATCTATATAGCTTTTCCTAAATCAAATCACATTTCACAATTTTTATTTGAGCTTTTTGCATAGCACTTTCTCCAAATGAAAGAAATAATAGTTAGAAAAGCATAACTGGTTTAAAGTTAGTTTCTTTTGGCAACTAATAGAAACTTCATAAATATACTATCAGCCATCACTGTGACAATTCTATATAAAATGTTTGGCTCCAGAGAGTTATGGGTCCAAATAGATAACTATAACTATAATTATATAATTTTAGCTTAATTATATATTATAACTATAATATATGATTATAATCATATATTATAGTTATAATTATCTATACATATAGGTTTAAAATATAACATATTTATATTAGGTATATTAAATAGTTATAGCTAGATAGTTATGGGTCCATAAAGAAAAGGAGAAATTGAGTGGAGACTCCTTGATGTTTGCATGCATGATTGTGTGTGTGTGTGTCTGTGTGTGTCTTTTGTGTGACATAGAATCATGTCTAGAAAATAAAAATATGTTTCAAAAAACAGTGAAATTTTGCATCAATGAAAGAAAAAATGGTGAGAGAAAACAGAACCATGAGAGAGCAACTCAAATACTCATAGTTACTAAAATAATAATAGCGAAACAAAACATCTCATATTCCCTGTTCTAGTCTCTGATACCTCTCCCAAGAGAATCAATTATTATTGTATTGATTTCAGTTTGTAGACTTTTTCTCCAATGTGTCAATGGATAGCCCAAAACTAGTAAATAATTACACATTATACAAAAATACTGCTTGTCTTTTTACTGTAAGCTTCATAGCCCCAAAGAAAATTAATCTTCTGATTGTGTGTTCTGTTATTTAGGGAAAATACAGCATAAAATATAGTAGAAAAGCAAAATAAAACCTTTTTTAAATCACCAGAGACAAACTATGGAGAAACGAGTCTGATTACTATCAATCACGTGGAAGCATGTCTATGTTTCCACATGTAGAAAACACAATTTAGAAAGGAGGCTTAAGTTCATTATTATTTATATTTGCCTTCCATAAAGAACCTTACTATCAAATAAAGTAATTTAAATAATGTAGTAAAAGCAATGCAGAAACTGTTATCATTCCTTTTTCCAAATTTTTTTTTGCAACAATCCCACTTAACCTAAACATCTCCACTTATCCAAGACAGAATCTAAAACCCTACACCCTGTGTGGCCACTTTCCTGGTCTTTCCTTTGACTACACTGTGTAGGTAAGTCCTTTACCCAAAGCCAGTTTGTTCTCTTCCCTTCCATTCTGACCTCCACTCCCCATCATGTTCAGACCCTTACCACAGTCACCCTGACTCTCTCTTCTGCATCACAAATCAATGTCGTTTCTCCCCCTTACCTGTTTGTTCCTCAGCCTTCTTCACCTTTTAATGTGCCATCAACATCTACCTACATACTCAGTCCCATATCAGGAAGGAAGCTTTTACTTCACTTACTATCATTTCTAAACACCCAACTCCATCATGAAAAGTATCCATTCTAATGGACAGAATGGATTTTTTTTAAAGGCTACTTCCTATTTAGTCATTAAGTTTGGAAAATTAATGATAGAGACAAAAAATGTCAATCTAGTAATAAAGCAGCATGTGTGGAAGGTTGTAAGTGATATTTTTAAAAAATGGCATGATGAGGTAATAATGTGACTCAAGCTTAGGAAAATGGGTTATATTGCTGCCTTCCTTTCTTAATTTAAGGACTGTAAGATATAGTGCCTAAAAACAGATATCAGACTGATGCTTGGGATTCTGAGAAAAATCACGCTGAATATTGCAGCTTCACACCTCAGATCCGTGGCCTGTATTTCTAGTCTTTATATGAACGTAAGCCTCTGAAATGGTACATAGAAGTAATAATTGTTTTCTTAACATCTTAATAAAAAAATGTAGGGTTAAACATTAACTTTTAATTAAATCCTACCCATAGCATTAATATTTTTGTACTCTGAAGAAAGCTTTCAAATTTAAATATTTTAGTTAGTTATATGAAATTTCCAAATGTAATATTTTAGTTATAATGTTTAAGAGAATTTGCCCTTTTAAGTAAAATCTTAACCTTGCTATTCTAATTTAAAATGTTATTAAGTAATTGCTTTAGATTTGGAATTTACTAATACTATGTATTATATTGGGAAGTTTAAAATAGTTTAAGAATCATCATATTTATAGTTTTAATCCTGCTGGTTTTATAAAAAGCATTGAGGGAATCTTATTTTATAAGTTAGCTAAAGTACTTAAACAGGAAATTAACTATACTAAATTTATTAATTCAATTTAACACATTTTAAATGGTACCTTTATAAATGAGACCATTGCTAAAATTTGCTCAAAATATAAATAGAATAAAAATTATGTGTTTGATATAAAGCTTAGGGACAAACAAATGGCTTTAAATATTAAAAGAAAACTACTAAATAATTTTTGAACCCTAAAATTACTTTCAAGATATCAAGCCTGGTGAAATACAAAGCAGAAAACTATTTGCACTAATCTAGGAGTTTCGTAAATTAGAAAGCTTCCAAATACCAAACTAATGCATGAGTAACCATGTTCATAAATGCACAATTCACCATTGCCAAACTGTGGAACCAGCCAAGATGTCCTTTCACAGATGAGTGGATTACAAAACTCTGGGATTTGTACACAGTGGAATTTGCCCAGCCATAAAGGAGAACAAAATTATGACATTGGCAGTGAACTATCACGAAAAATAAGAAATCAGATGCTTTCCCTAATGTGCAAAAACTAGGGAGAAATGGGTAACAGGAGGAACTCTAGATGAAGAAGAGATCCTATAGAGGAGCAATTTAAGTGACCTATCTGAGGGTATGGGAGGGGGGAAGAAGGAAATCCTTTAAAGCAAATGATGTACTTAAACAAACATATCAAAGTTAATAAGGAAACCAGGCATGGGAAGGAAGGAGGGGGAGGGTAGGGGGTAGGGATTGGGTAAGGACTGATTGGGTGATGTGTGCATGTATATCTCAAGGGTTTTTTATCCTATTAAGAAATATGACTACAATGCACCAATAAAAATTTATTTTTTAAAAAAGAAAGCTTCACTGAGCCAAAATAAGTCACACTGTTAACTTATAAGCTATAGTAGACCATGGAAAATAGGTACACTAGAAAAATGAGTTGCAGAGTTTAGCCTTAAAATTCTACTCATTGCAATTGTATTGTGTACCCTGAAGTAGCCTACACATGAGAAAGTTTCTACATATACCTGAAGAACATGCTCCCCTGTGCACACACACACACATATACCTTTTGATCTTCACAAAATACTCTGACGTTTGATACTATTGTTCCCAGTTTTAAACAATTTAAAACATAAAATTATTTACCTCAAGTCATATGGGTAGAAAGTAACAAAAGCACAATTAAACTCAGGTCTTTGTTAACTCTGAAACTGTTGCTTTTTGCTTTTCTACCTTTGCCCACTTGCTAATCAATGCATTACGGGTTGATAGTTTGAGGTAGCTTGTGATAGCTTTACTTATGATTATCATTTTAAAATTGGCAAATTTTATCTATACATGATTACTTTTTCAGGAGTAAAGAAAAATTTTAAGATACTAGATATCATAGCCAGGCATAGTAGTCCACGCTTGTAACCCTATCACTTAAGAGGCTGAAACAGGAGGATCACAGGTTTGTGGCAAGCCTCAACTACTTAGCAAGATTTTGTTTCAAAATAAAGAATAAAAAAATAGGGCCAGGCATATAGCTCAGAGCTAGAATGTTCCTGGGTTCAATCCCCAGTTCTGCAAAAAAGATAACAGATATCATTGTATGACTTTATTGTGTACAACATGATATTTTTACATATAAAGTCATTGTGAAATGGTCAAATACAGTCAATTAAGGTATATGTGGACTCACATTTATAATTTTTGTAATGAGAACACGTTTCCCAAGAATGCTACTTAGGATCATTTATAGTCACCCTACTGTGTGATAGGTCTTTTGAACTTGCTGCTTCTATCTATAATTTTATACCAACATCTCCCTATAAACAGCACCTTGGCCTTAAACTATCAACTGCCAAGCACTCAGGTAGGTAGGCAGGTAAATTTTTCTAGGGTGAAAGACTGAAAATTAAAAAATGACTTTTATGTTTGCTAAAGTCTATCAGGTATGTAGAAGCGTAGGATTGGTAAGCTACATTTGCATCTTATTTGTTGTCTTTTTTTCATTTTTAAAACAAGGAACACATCCTTATGACCACTGCACTCTGACAATAACATGTTAAATTGTGATGGCAATTAGTTAATAACTTCAGAAAGCTGTATAATTCCTGTTAGAGCTTATAGGAGAGAATGTTTATTTTTTAACCTAGGGCTTCAGAGGTTAGCTGGTGAAGATGTGTGTGTGTGTGTGTGTGTGTGTGTGTGTGTGTGTGTGTGTGTGTGGTGCATGTGTAGCATGCATTTTCCAGTCTTCTGTGAAATCTGCATTAGTAACAGCATGTGAAGATGCCATTAAGTTCCACAAAATGGGGACCCTGGCCTTTGTCAGAGCGAAGAGTAATTTGCATTTTTCAGATTTTCCTGGTTGGGTCTTAACCTGTTTAACAGAGTCAGCCCTATGCCTTATGCTCTTCTGGGGCAGCAGAAGGGGTTTCATTAGCTCTTTAGACTATACTTCTTCAAATTAAATTATAAATAATGAATATTTATAATTTATTATTTATATTAGTTTTTTTATTAGTTCAATTAAAAAAAAACCCTCAGAGTTTGGGTCATTCATGTTGGACTTTAGGTGAGTGCTGAGTTGGGAAGATATTTGTATGGTCAGTTCACCTAGTAGTTTTCTGGCCATCATCCCTTGAGGTAGTGAAGACAATGTCCAGGTTAACTGAGAACAGCCATGTCAAGTCTTCCTGGACAGTGACATCTAGACATATGATTCCCTTAAAACATTAAAGGAAGCACCAATGCATTTCTTTAGTCTGGTTTCTGGATTATATAAAACATAACTCTACCACCAGTGAGAGGATGGAACATCCCTTGAAGCTGTATAAGAGGAAGAGTGATAGAGATGACAGAGGCTTTAAGAAGGAGGCAGTTTGGTCACCTGCTGCCTTAGCATTCTCATTGATATGATCTGAAATGCTGATCATGCAACAGAAGAAAGAAGATTTATTTGCTCATGTTTTGGAGATTTTGAGTTCAGTCAATGTGAGGCCTGGGAGCATGCATCTCAGGCATGGTGAGAGCAGAAAGTGGAGAGAAAGAAAGGCACTTTCACATCATAGAGGCTAAAATCAAGAGAGAGAAAGAGAGCAAGAGGAGGAGGAATCATATATGGAGAAGGACACACCTTTTCCAGCCACACCCTAATGGGCCAGCCCACCTACTAGCTAAATAAAGCCATTATAATAGCTGTAGCCACTGTTGGGATTACAACACTCATAATTCAATTACATCAACTCCAAATACCAATTTATGAGCTCCTCAAGGGTTTTTCTATGTCTAACTATAATACCAGCAAGTGTCCCAATAGCCCCAAACTAGAATTTCTTTTCACTAACTCCTGGTAAATAGTATGAGTTCATGGTGAGTGCACAGATTCTGTGGCTAAAAAAAAACATAGTTTTGCAGTAAAAATGATTCAGATCTCACAGAACCAATGTCCACATAGTCCATATAATTTGTTTGAAGTTTTGTCCAGATTTTTGGGGGGGTTGGGAGTACTGGGGATTGAATCCAGGTTCTGAACTACACCCTCAGCATTATTTGTATTTTTTTGAAATAAAGTCTTGCTATGTTGCTGAGGGTGTATCTTGAACCTGTGATCCTTCTGTCTCAGTTTCCCAAATCTGGGATTACAGGCATGAGCCACCAGGCCCAGCTAATAGCTTTTGATAAAGGCCCTTTATTCTGGACACATCTTAATGAATTTATAAACTTACAAATTTAAATTTTATTATTTCCTTGTCCATATGTGGAAAGTCATTCAAGTTTCTTATACTGGCCAATGTTCTATTTTTGTAGTATGACCAAAGAAGATTGGCGTGTGTGTGTGTGTGTGTGTGTGTGTGTGTGTGTGTGTGTGTGTGTGATATTCAGAAGAAACCCAGTGCCTACAACATGCTAGTCCAGTACTCCACTACTAAACTACATCCGCAGCCCTTTTATTTTATTTTAAGACAGTGTTTCTCTGTGTTGCTTGGGCTGGCTTTGAATTTGTAATCCTACTGTCTCAGCCTCCTGAATAGCTATAATTACAGGTGTGTGACACTATGCCTGGCTCAAATGGGTGCACTGGTGATAGTATGGTAATATTCCATGTGCACAGAGACAGACAGCCTCTCTGGAAAGAATGCATTGTCCTGTTTTGCAATATTCACTGAATAACATTGTCAGACAAGTTTTGACAGTGCTATATTCTTCTGTCACCTAATTCTATTTGATTGCTAAATTAGATCATATTCATAAAACATTCACACATTTCTAGGTGGCATGTGATGATCTGTCAGATTTAATTTATATATAGATGGAATGCCCTTTAGTGCTGACAAATTCATATTCATCATTCACTTTCTTTGAACAGCTAAACAATGTGATATCTCACAGGAGCTTTAGAATCCTGATATATATAAGCTGGATTGAGCCCTCCCCAGAGGACTTAGTCTAGTTGTGGGTGCCTTTATCTTGAGAGACAAGTATTTACAGAGAGACTGATCACCAGTGGAGGCAGAATGAGGAAAGGGGTGGACAACAGAGTAAGAAGTCTTAGGGTTTGAACCTGATTCCACTGTTCATTGTGTCATCCTAAAACCATACCCACAGTTAACTCATTGTAAATCTATGGTAAAAATTAGATGTGATGTTTAAATTGCGTGATACAAAGTCCAATAGGTAGTTACTCCAAAATAAAGATAAATTTTCTCACTTAGAACCATTCTGTCTTCAAAGCTTATATTCCTGGGTTATCCTCCGGGGACAGAGAGACTCAGGGGGTGATGGAAGTAGCAGATTGTGACTGCAGCAATTTGTGAGCTGAAACTGCTCAGAGGAAACCATTGCAACTAAAATCACACTGGGGCCCACACTTAGCGCCATTTACTTTTCTAATAATGGAGATAAACATAAGCCAATCTGTCTACCACAGAATAATTTATGTTTTCCTCCTAATTCTGAGATTTATAGTGTGATTTATTTCTTAAAGAGATGCTACTTAATCTATTTCCTCTTTAAATATTCTCATTCAAGTATCAGTAAAATTTCAGTAGGAGACTTTAGTATCTTTATCAGCAAAACTAATTTTAGTTTCAAATTTTCTGGCTTTTTTTCTCTCACCTTTTCTAAAAAAATGATTTTCTTACCTTTATGGTTATTGTCCCTGCTTACGAGCAAAAAAGATGACAGACCCATTTGATGATATTTGTCAGTACACACTTAATGCTATCATTTGGAAGTTTGCATTTTGAACACTTCATGTAAGAGCCTTGTGTTAAGTAGGTACTGTGAAATCTTGAAGCTGTCATGAGACTTCCTGTGCTTCTCTTCCATCTGTAAAATGGACAAAGCAATAGAAATAGAACCTACTTTATAGGATTGTTAAAAAGAATAAATATATAGAAGATTTAGTATAGAGCCTGCCAAATAGTAAGGACTTAGTAAATGCTAACAATAAACGTATTTACTCCATAAGATTCATTTAGCAAGAAGTGTAGTTTATTTCAAGTATATGCTTGTTTATTTCAAGTATATGCTTTGTTTTCTTGCCAACACTTACCTGCTCCTACTTCCTGAAGTATTTGAGCTCTATCTATATATATCTACTATAATCAAACTATAATCATATCTACTATAATCAAACTTATAGTAGATTCCAAATAAATACTATCTAAGTCTATAAATTAATGACACATAAAAGCAAAAGAAAGTTTCATTTCAGCTCTCTTAATGTATTTAGGATGCCATTGATGATTTTAAAAGCATTCTGTACTTAATAGTTAAGTACAAAGTCTGACAAAAATCAAAAGAACTTTCCCCTTCACATAGAGCATTCAGGAAGAGCCACATAAACAGAAAATTCATGGTTCCCAACATTTTGTAATAACATGTTTTAAATGTTCTTACTCCCCAAATTTAAGTACAACATGTTACGGTTTCTGGACTGTTATGATTTGGGAAACTGTCCCTGGGGACCTTCGTTAGGCTTCCCAAGACTATTCCCCTAAAACCGCAGGTTCTTGTCCTGAGCTAAGTATAGATATGCAATAGCCCGGACTTGTGCTGAAGATTTAAAGGAGTTTATTAAAAAGAGAGAGAAATACAGAAGATAGTTACAGCCTCATGTTACCCAGGGGTAACATGAGGGGGTGCTTTGAATGAAATCACCGATAATTCCTGGATACAGACTATTTTATAGTCAGTCCTTAGCCAGACCCGTCCCCTCTAGGGCCCGCCCTTTTGATGTGGGGGGCATTCTTTCCTGCCAGTCTTTCCTGTTTTTAGCACTGACCCCCCAAATGTGTTACTTGGTCATCAGATTCTGGTCTTTCTTGAAGGCTTCCGCATCCTCCCATGATTATGGAAGTCTGGGATCTCCTGAAAGTTTTTGGCATCCTTCCACTTCCTTGGGAAATCTTATCTTTATAATGGAAAAGGCCCTGAAACTATCTCTATTGTCTTGCTAATCTCCTTTGGTCCCTGGAACCCTGCAGCTTCTTTTTCTGAAGCTCCTGGCTTCTTTACTCCAAAAGATATATCTGAAAAATTGAAAATCTTTTCCAGTACTGGTACATTAATACATTTTGAAGCCTCTTCCCAATACTGGTACACAATAAAGTCTAGGTATTTAAAACAAAATGACACAAAGATTATAACATGGCTAAATTAAAATATACATTGAAGGACATTCTATAGTTTTTAGATATATGAACTATATTACTAAAAAATTTTCATAGGTAGAGTTTTTAAACCGGGAGAGTGTAAGAATTTTATGGAATTTTCTGATCAATTATTTCTATAAAAAATTGTAATGCTATGCTTGCAGTTTCCTCTTTTCAAATGATATATTACTACTATGAATCTTCTTATAACTAGAAAAACTGTATTTTATTTGAAAACTTTCTAAAAATATAAAAATGATGTTTACAGTAAACTTCAAATAAAATTTTAATAATAATATTTTATTTGGTGGTGATTCTAAGAACAAACTCTGGTCAAAAGAATGGAAAATGATTGTTGTAAAAGATTTCTTGACTCAGATGTACTTCATGAGAATTAATAGCTATTTCTAAAAGTTGTTGTAGAAATAAAAAATAAATCTATATTGGGCAGAAGTTTGAAATCAACAAATATCTGAAGATACCTTAATGTCAACCTTTCTAATTTTGAATTTATAACTTTAAGCTCTAATAGTTTTATATAATCAAATCTCTACTGATTGATAAAAAGAATTGAAAGCCAATCATTTGCAACATGATGTGGGTGCATTTCCTCAAATAGTATACTACATTAAAGAAAAGACAGTGTTGTTATTTCTTCAACAGTGTTTGCCACCATTATATCCATTTGGCATTCATTCAAGTCTGATAAATACTTTGCAAAAGATTTACTTGATGTCTCTTTGAGTAGCCCATGTGCTATCAATTGTCATGACAACAGATTCATAACACCGTAGCCGCATTAGAGCTCATTACTGGCAAAGGCATATATGAAAATATTCATAATATAGAGTGGTGAAGTCTAAGTGATTTTTTATCCTCTTTTATGATATTTTTTTCTCTGAAGGGATTTGTGCTTTATTTTTTTTTTCTTCTGAAGATTCAATTATTCCTGCTTTTTCCTTCCTGAGCTGTCAGGATTTCTATCAGAATCAGCATTTCCTTTTCCAAAGAATACAGGTCAGCTTCAGTTAGCAATGTTCAAAGTGTACAATTTGTTTCAGTGACTTGCATGAATTGTGTATGTGACTCCACCTCCGTTTGACCTGGGGATGTGCACTACTGAACACGGCCTGCTGCTTGCTCTATTGTTATGTAAATGTCTATCCCATCACTGAGTGGCTGAAGCAAATATTCATGAAAAGAGCATCTGTAAAAGTGTTTAATAGTGTTTTCTGTTAATTTGCTAGTGTTATCTTTGTTTCTTGCTGAACTAACTTGCTCTTTTATCTTTTTACCCTTTTTCTCACTGAGTACAAACAAACCTCAAGGCAAGCTACTGTCATGCAAGCACATTTATCAGAAGCCGAAAGACAAAGAGAATTGCTTTAATCTTAATTCAACTCAGTGCACCAATCACTTATTGAACTCTCGTGATGTCAGGTGCTAAGCCAGGAACTGGGGAAATAAGATGGAAATAGAACCTCTTTCTCAAGGAGTGTAGCAGAGAAGTTGGAATAAAAAAATAAAAATATTGTAATAAGCATTATATCTGTAAAGAAGTATATAATATTCTATGAGAGGCATTTGGGGATAGTAGTTAAAAATATGGACGCTAGAGAAACTCAGAATTTTCTGAGTTCAAACTCAGCGCTATAATTAATATCTATGTCACTTTGAACAAGCAACTTAATCTTTATGTACCTTGAGTTCTTAACTAGTGGAAAAAAAACAAAAATAGTCCCTACTTCATTGTGTTATAAGTTAATTAAAATAAATAGAAATTAATTAATATTGATAAACTTCTTAATATATATTTTAGTCACATACAGTGTGACTGACATTAGTGATGCTAAATGTTGGTTTGGTTAAATAAAGCAACAGAGATCGACTGACTGCTTAGTGGGTGGTACAAAGGTGATCCCAACAATATTAGAAAAGATACTTTGAAGAACTAATATTACTTAATTTTGAAGTCTATAAGGATGAGTGGGACTTTCCAAAAAACATTAGACAAAGCATAGGCAAGGGCACTAAACAGTTAGTTTGCTTTTGAGTATTGTAAAATACTCAAATACACACTTGTGAAGATGTGGGTACAAGAACTTCAGGTTTTAGAGTCCAAGCAATGGAGAGCTTTTTAATTTAGTTTTAAGTGCTGTTATTTGACTTGAATTTTTTTTAAAAAGTTGATTTTGTTTATTGTATTAAAAATGAATTGGAATAAGAGGTATAATATGATACAACTAGATAAGAGGCCACTAAGTATATTCTGGGCCAGGATATTTAGATGTCATCAACAGAGAAGTCTTAGGTAGCTGGCTACACATTAGCAGACAGGGTCAACTGGGACTGACTGGACCTGCAAGGATTCACTTTACCCCTCCCCTATGCGAAGGGGGCAAAGATAGGGTTGGCTGGGATGAACCTGAAGATGATCTGCAAAGCCTTGTTCACTTTGACCTCCTGCCCGATGGGAAGGTGGCAGGGAAATAACAAAAGGTAACTGAGATGTAACATGCAAAGGGCGGTTAATCACTCAAACGTAATTGTATAAAGGTGTCCAAATAGACTACAAAACCCAACATAGGGAACACTCCACACCACTCACTTTCCATATCTGGCAATAGATCACTCCATACCCCATCTCCGGAAAACCCCAGACCGCCTTTCCATTCTCCAGAAAGGCCCATTCCAGATTTACCCTGGAGTGTAACCCTTTCCCCGCTCTTCATGGCCTTTCTCAAATGATGTCTTCATGTCTCTAAATAAACCCTTTGCATTCCCACTTGTGCTTCCTCTTTGAATACTTTCTATGAGGATAAGCAAGGTCTGATGTCATGAGAAATAACTGTAATATCTCCCACCCTGTAGCAGAAAGAAATCAAGAATCAAGGCCCATTCCTGGTAGAAAATAGAACCTTTTTTTTCATTGAATGCCCTATGTCTTCCTAAAATGAAATTAACATACCCTATAAAATTTTGAGCAATATTATGATAGATTCTAATGTAACTAAGATCCTGCCAGGAAAATTGTTACCCACCAGTCTAGTTAATTATCAATCAAAGGTAATGACATTTAAACAATTATTCTTTTCCTTATATTTGGTCAATTTTGGTCTTGTAATTTGTTATCTAATCTTTTTTTCTTTAATAAAATGCCCCAAATAAAAAGGGGATTTTTGAATTATTTTTCTCAGTTTTTCTTCCTCAAAAGAAGCTTGAAATATTATTTGACATATGTTTGTCCCCCCAAAAAATTCAAAAAAGCAGAGATTTAGAGAAAAATGATGGCCTTTGTTAGCATATTTTGACAAATTTGTAATATATTTAGGTAAGGTGGGGGAGGATGAGGACATAGCAACTATTTATAGAGTGCCCTGCATGAAAGGCACAATGCTAGATATCTACTTATCTTTAATCACACAATTATTAAATAATATCTTCATTCTATTTTTTATGAAGAAGAAACTAGAAGCCATTATTAAATGTGGCTACAACAATTTAACTAGTAGTTCTCGGTCTCATTGGTCAACATTTGTACAAATTCCATTTTGCCAAAATCAGTCTAATATTTGGTAATTAGAAAGGGTTACATGTAGTTTTATTTTAAATATAATTGTTAATGATTCAAAAATCAGGTCTCTCTGAAAATATGTTTTTCTTCATCATCGAATCAAATTACATAATTAGAATGTAGAAGCCAGGCGTGGTGGTGCCCGCTTGTAATCCCCGCGCTTGGGAGATGGAGACAGGAGCATCGCACAGGTTCAAAACCAGCCTCACAGGCTTAAGAGACCCTGTTTCCAAATAAAAATTAAAAAAAAATAATAGGCCTAGGAGTGTAGGCCAGAGGTAGAAGGATTTCCAGGAACCCCAATACCTCCAAAAAAAAAAAAAAAGAATATAGAATAGCTATATCAGAATGGTTATGAGTTGTAGACTGTATACTCAGACAGACCCAGGTTTGAATCTGTTACTTTGGAGAACTTATTAAGCTATATCCATGTCCTATATCATGGAAATATTTGCCTCATAAGATTACTGTGAACATATGATCAAAGACTATTTCCCAAGTATTTTGTATAGAACCTAACAAGTACTAAATAAGGGTATCTCAAAACAAGGGTAGCTACCTTTTGTGATAACTTGGCCAGTAATATTTTTGAGGGGATACATGCTTGAAAATACAATGAAAATCAAAGGCAAATTATTTCACCCCAAAAGAATTAACTTAATCATGTTTGTTTTTAAAATAGTTGCTTACACACCGGGCATGGTGGTGCAAGCTTGTAATCCCCGTGCTTGGGAGGCAGAGACAGGAGGATCGTGCAGGTTCAAAGCCAGCTTCGCTCGCTTAAGAGACCTGTTTCCAAAAATAAAAATGCAAAATAGATCTGGGAGTATAGCCCGGAGAGGTTTCTAGGAATCCCAGTACCACCAAAAAAAAAAAAAAAAAAAGAATAGTTGCTTACATACAATTAGATCTAAAACATTCCAGTTTAAATTTAATTTTAGATTTATTTGTATGTTTTATGTAAATTAAGAAATACCAGGTAGTTTAGTATATTATATTTATAATAATTGAATAATTCAACATTAATATGAGATAGACTTTAAAATACCACTGTATATTAACTCAGACAAAACTTTATTCCTACTTCCTACATTTGGTTGTTCCAAATGCATATAAGGTTGACCAAATCAACTTCTTGGAGACACAGTGTCTCTTTGAACTAGGTTGCCTGTGGATACCTCGTGCCCCATCTCATTGTGCAGAGCATGAAGGAGACATAGGAGTGAGACCTGCCAGTCAGAGTCCATGCCTAGTCTCATCATTCACATGTTATGTGACCTTAGACAAATTTTATCGTCCCCAAACTTCATATCCATATCTGTAAATTGAGAGACTATGAGTTAAAAATTATAAGATATTGTCTGCTCTCATAGTCTTTAAGTCTATGTACATCAAAGAACTGAGATATTCACAGAAAATATTTAAATTTTTGGCATATTTTGAACAGATGTTACCTTTGAAGACAATTTAGCATTATGAGATAAGAAAATAAAATAGGGATTTGATTGTGATGGAGTGAACGAGGCTGACAATCATTCTAGACATTTTAAAGCCAAACTACTTTCTCTACTCATCTGTCATCAACCTGTCTATAGAAAGTCTTCCTGGCCCAACAGGCTTCATACATTTATTGTAATGAACATCCTTTCAAATTCCCACTTTCATTTACTTTGCAAAGGCCTTGTGGTTTACTTAAATATGCCCAATATTCTCAAAGATAATAAAATTCCATTAAATCATAAAATAGTACTTTTATCTTTAGTGACAAGTATACAGTAGAGCTGTAATAATACAATGGAACTATGTAAATGATGAATGACTGAAATATAACTATTAGGACGAATTTAAAAATAAAATATATGGCTGGGTCTGGTGGTGCACACTTGTAATCCCAGTACCCAAAAGGCTGAGACAGAAGATAAAAGGTTCATGGCCAGCTTCAGCAACTCAGTGAGGCCCTCTTCAACTTGGTGATACTCAATTTCACAATAAAAAATAAAATAAGACTAGGGATGTAGCTCAGAGATAGAAAGCCGCTGGGTTCAATCCCTAGTACTGCAATATATATATATTTGGAATTTCAAATATATATATATATATATATATATATACACACACACACATATGTATATACATACATATATATACACATATATACACACATATACATTGTGTATATATATATATATGTATACATTGGAATATATATAAAGCATTTATAAATATGTATGTTGTAGCCACACAAAGAGACTGTAGGAACTACAGAATTGATGAATTCAGTAGGAGCTCACCTGCTCCAAGGAACTACTAGGATTAGAATAAGAATTCCCTTAAACAGGGTGGCTTTGGACACTAACAATTATATATATGAGCAGTATTACTTTTGCTCTATCTACTAATTAAACAATTATTTATGGAGTACTAGTTGCTGCTATAGGTTCTGGGAATAGTCCATGAACTAGGCAGGGTACTGTAGTCTTCACTCTTTCTAGGGTAAAAAAAATAGCTTCAGAATTTTGACTCTCGGGAGTTCTCATTCATCCACACTGTGGACTGCTTTCACATGTGTCTCCGCTCCTTTTCCCACCTGCACTACTTCAGGAAATCAAAAGAATTACTTTGAGAGACACGGATAGAACACAAAACTAGAAGGTATCCTACAAGTATCCCAAACACTTCTAAACAAGACTAATAATAGACAGTAGGTCATTTTTTATTTTCACTCCTTCCAAAAAGGAAAAGTCACAGAGATCTATAAGTACCCCACGGAGCTACTGTGCAATGGTATGTCTTGTATTGTCACCATATTGACATACGATCTTCAAGGTATTTGCACTCTCGTGGTGAAATAGATGGGTCAAAATCAAATGCAGTGGTAAAAGAAGTAAAAGTACTGTGATACTGTCATGATGTACTTATTAGATTAATATGGGAACTTCTCTACTACAGAATAATGTGGAATATTTAAGTGAGTTACAAGGTAGGTGGATTTGGGAATTCAAGTTGAATTAGGATTTAATTGTGAGTCTGAAACCTAAGCTTCAATAGTGCTGAATCTCACACTGGCCTTCAAATTGACCCTCACTCTGGCCTTCCATGAAGCATGGTGTCATTCAGGGTGAGATCAGCCTTCTCTAGACATGAGAAATTTGCTCCATATGTAAAAGTACTATTCAGTTCAGTGGCTTCTGGGTTTTCATCTCAAGAAACAGAATGACCTAACACTGACTAATATGAGTAAGAGACTCTATATTAAAAAGACAAGAGGACATTTGTATTAAACTACATCATTATCCCTCTACTAAGCATTTGCTATGCTCTCATCCCAGGTCTGTGGACAGGTGAAATGAAAAAGGGGAGCAATCCATTGATCACTGCCCTCACATGCCATGTAATCTAATTTATAAGAGAACTAATAAACATAAAACTAGGAAATAATGTCCCAAGCAAATTAAATTCAGTATCTGCTATAGCCTAGATATCTTGCATGTACTATATCCCGCCACCTTAATACAAATCTTAAGAGGCAGATGATATTATCTTCATTTTAATTATGGAAAAAATGTCTAGAGAAGTTTAGAATTAGTTTTTCTTATCAATTCAATAAATAATTTTAAGTAGCCTTCAAATCTCTCAGTTTATAAGATTAAACATGGTACCTGATGTCTTTTTTCTCTTCTTTTAACATTGGTGAAACTCCATTTTGTCAGTAAAATGAGAATACTGGGCTAGAAATAAACAGTGGTGTGTTTTCTAATAATCTGAAAGTTTCATGAAAAATACAAGATGCCTGTATTTCTAGTATGGAGGTTCTGTTTCACCTGATGTGAATGAGTTAAATGCTTAGGAATCAGATCTTTTATGAGTAGTTTTATATGTTATCCACATGTCTATTTTCAAAAAACAAGTACTTAGGAATCAGTAAGCAAGACCTTGCCTCTGACAGGATGGTCCATCCTCACTGAGGAGCTGGTCACAATCATAGAAGCTTGATCTCACCCTTGATATACTAGGTTAAAAAAATGAGGTGCAGATAGAAATTTTGAACATATTTATAACAACTATTGTGTAAGAACTGAATTGAGAGAAATAAAGAGGAACAACAATTAAGGAAGGTTTTCTTTTGTACAAGTTGTAAATAAAATCATCAGCGCTAAGATTTATGTAAATCAATCCTTCTATTCCATTTTTAAACTCCCCAGGGTTGGCAGGCTCCTACTGGCCTCTCAGTTTGCTCTTAAATGTCACTAGAACTTCTGCTCAGAATTACAACCTAATTACAACATACACATTTGGGGATACTTTTATGTTAAGAATTTGTGTAAATTTAACAAATGAAACCACATGAATTGAAGCCAGGAGAACCCAAGAGAAACATAATGTACATGTAGAGATAAAAAAACATCAGGCAATATTCCTGACATTTTCTCCTTTAGCATTAAGTGTTTATAAAGGCTGCGCACTGTAATAATGGAGGCTAATGTTGCATGATATAATGGAAAATGATTGAGTGATATATTAGAGCAGTAGCTACATATCTGAGTGTGTACTTAACAGCTTGGCTGGTTTTAATATGTGCCATAATTACAGATACGAAGCTGGCAGGTTTAGCTGGAAATGGTTAAGTAATCACTGAAATAAAATGCAACATAGTAAGATCTTTTTTATCTTAATACTATTGCCCCCATTAACAAGTAAAAGAACTTTGCTGCTCTTCAGCAAAATGATTTTGATATAAAATTACACTTAGGCCATACAACAATTCTATAGGTGTTCTCCTAATTAGAGAGTGAAACTTCAAATTCATTATAGGATGGAAAAAACATAGCACTCATTGGCTTTCCACATGTCCCTGTATCTTGGAGATGATATGATTCAGTATGTCACTAAAACCCTAATCTGTGAGGTAATATAAAATAAGGATTTGCATAATTCTTACCTTCCAGGCCCTATAAAGTAATTGTGGCTTTTGCTGTTGAAGGTGAAAGAAAGTCTTTTTAATTCCTTGTAGGGGAGTTTCTTGCACATTTTAAAATGATTCCTTCTCCCCTCTGATTTGTGACTTAAAAGTAGAACTGACTTCTTAACTTTAATTCCTTCCAACAAGCCAACCTAACAAAGGAATATGTCCTAGAAAGTAGACTTTAAAGTAAATATCGAGTAAAGTAATTATATTTCCTTCATGACTTTCATTATAAAAGTGAATATTCAGTCCTTGGCAAATTTTTAAAACTAAAGTATGCTTTAAAAACATCTAGAAAATACAGAAATTCATTTGCATATATATGTATGTGTGTGTTTTAATTTATATTTAAGTTATTTTATAGTTATAGCTCTAAAATAATTGAAATATTACTGTTGCCCTAAAATGTGAAAAGTATAAATATCAGAAATAAACATATAAAAAAGTTTTAATCTATAGTTATAGTTTTAGTCTATGGTTACATAATCATTCCTTCTCTCTCCATTATTTTCCCAGGATTATAGCAACGTCCTAAAATTTCAATAATCTTCTTTTCACATTTAATGGCAACTTTATTTTCTGTCTTTAAAATAATAATTTTTTACCAGATATAGTTATGCATGCCTATAATCTCACTCCTTGTGAGGCTGAGACAGGAGGATCGCAGGTCCAAGGCTAACCTCAGCAACTTAGTGAGACCCTTAGCAACTCAGCAAGACCTTGTTTTCAAAATAACAAATAAAATGGGACTGGGGATCTAAGCTAAAAAATAGAAAGCCTCTGGGTTCAATCACCAGTATCAAAACAACAACAACAATAATAACTTCCTTTTCCTTTTTCTCCTACCATATTTGAACTTTCATGATAACTATTTCTGTTAAAAGTAATCAAAATTCATAATTTCCTGACTGAAATAAAGACCAAATTTATGATGTATTCACAAAATATTTATACAATGATGTTATGTTGACATTTTAATTAGCAGACATTAATAAATCTTGATTATCTTGAAGTCAAAACTATCCAAAACATACAGCATTAATTCTAATGCATATTTTTTTGTTTTGAACATCAAAAAACATATAGACAGTCTTAATTTCTGAACAATTTCTATGTACCAGTATAAATGTATATGTGATATAACAAACAAAGCTGCTATGAATATTTTCACCCATGTCTGTTGGAAGCCATGAGGACTCATTTCTGTTAGGTAGATACCCATCTGTAGAATTGCTGGGTCTTTGGGCATACATACTATGAAACATTTATTCAAAATTGTTTTATTATTTTATATACCTGCCAACAACTGAAGAGATCTCCAGTTGCTCTGTATCCTGGAAAAAATATGTATGACCAGATGTCCATTTTATTGTTATTTTAATTATTTGTATGCATACTAGTATAAGGACTATGCTGTTTTAGTAATAATCACATATTCAAAAAAATCAAGACAGGGCATATCCTACCACAGATCTTCTTACCTTAAATCTCTCTTTAGCTTGGTTTCTTTTTGCAAGTATTCTTTCCACTATATTGCATTTTTTGGTTTGGGGGCACTTTATCAACATCTTGAGGAAGTTTCCATCTTCACATATCCTACTAATGAAGTTCTATAGGTTTTTCAGGGGGAGGGATTTTTATTTTGTGTCACTTACAATCATGTTAACATCTATTTGCTGACCAGATGTTGATTGACACTGGTCAGGAGAATTGGTGGGAGAGGTTCATTTCTCTGTAATATGTACTATAGTGCTATCCCTGCCTTTCAAACTTCTATCAGCCTTTTGCATAGTAGACACTTAGTATTTGTTAAAGTGAGTCGACTGGCTTTTTTTTTTTCTCACTACAAAATTACCCCAACATGTATTTACCCTATTATAAACACTAAACTTTCCTGGAAAAATTGCTCGGTTTGTACACTCACCCTAATAGCCTCAAATTGTCCATGTCAAAGCTTTCAGACTTAAATGATTTGATAAGAGGGAAAAATACTGCAAACTTCCTGACACATAAATATGCACAAAATGTTGCTTATATGCTAGCTATAAACATTTTTAGGTAGAATCTGGAATAGCAGTATAGGAAACAACATTTTCAAAATTTTTTGGATGATGTTTGCTTCATACATTTGAAAGATCATGGTGCAAATTAGAAAAAGTACCTTTAAATCTCTTATAAAAATATTTGCCTAAACACAGGTAACTTGAGGGAACTAACAGTTACCTATTATACTATGTATAACATGTCTTGAATGTATGTTGTTTCAAACTATCTTATCAGTTCTATAAAGTTCTCATTTTATGAAAATAAAAAGAGTCTGGAAGATGAAATTTTGCTTGATTAAATTACATATAGTCTAAATGGAATTACTATTATTAAATACAAGTAAATGTATTTGATATCAAATTCTTTAAGGGATGAGGGAGCCTAATTATTTTAATTGATCATAACTGATATACATTTGAAAACACTGGCAAATTCAAAGAAATGAGAATGGCATCCTTTACAAAAAATTGTGAGCACCCATATTTTTATGAAATAGAGACTTTGATGGTCCATGACTGGAAGTACGTTGATAAAATGGGAAGGAAGTATCAGGAGAGAACTGAGACTTCTTACTCATTGTTTTTCAACTTGTTCTCAAACCATGCAGCTTTATTTGAAACATTTCTGGAGATTATTGGAGCACTGAGTTTTTCTTATATTCTGAAAAAAATAGTTTTGTTTTTCACAGCTTACTTTCTAGTGTTATTTGATAACATATTCCACACTATCCCTTGTGAAATCTCAGTGATGTGACAGTTTTCTCTATAGTAGTTAGTTGGAGACCTGCATTATTTCTTCTACTGTTCACTTTTTCAAGTAAATATGTGTATGTTTTCTCTTCTATTTTTGCCAGTGCCACTTATATTATTGTAAGTGCTAACTTTATGAATGTGCCTGATGAATGTGCGTAGCTATGAATAAATAGAATTTATCTGGGCCCTTTTTTTTTTTTTTTTTTTTGGTGGTACTGGGGTTCCTGGAAGCCCTTCTACCTCCAGGCTAAACTCCCAGACCTATTTTATATTTCTTTTATTTGGAAACAGGGTCTCTTAAGCCAGCGAGGCTGACTCAGAACCAGAGCGATCCCTCCTGTCTCTGCCTCCCAAGCGGGGTGTGTGTGTGTGTGTGTGTGTGTGTGTGTGTGTGTGTGTGTGTGTGTGATTACAAGCGTGCGCTACCACCAGGCCTTCTGGGCCTCTTTCTGCATCTCTGAATATGTATGTCTCTCCAAGCCCCATCTCTTAAACGTGAAACATTGGAAGATGATAAATGGGTTTTTAAAAGTTTCAGATAGCCAGGCGTGGTGGCCCATGATTGTAATCCCCATGCTTGGGAGGTGAGACAGGAGGATCATGCAGGTTTGAAGCCAGGCTTGCTGGCTTAAGAGGCCCTGTTTCCAAATAAAAATAATATAAAAAAATAGGTCTGGGAGTGTAGCCCAGAGGTAGAAGGGTTTCCAGGTACTCCAGTACCACCAAAAAACAAACAAAAAACAACAACAACAACAAAAAAACAACTTTCAGCTAAATTTACCCCTTCAGTTTGGCCTAGATCCATGTTGAAGAATTTATATATTTGACTATAAAAAACTTAATGACATTAAAATCGATCTACCTAATCATATGCTAGTGAATATCCTAAGCAGGGAATCAGATAGGCATTATTAGGCCTTTTTTTTACAGTTCTGGGGATGGAACCCAGGGGCATTCAACCTCTGAGCTACACCTCCTGCCCTATTTTTTATTTTTTATTTTGAAATAGGGTCTCACTGAGTTGCAGAGGACCTCACTAAGTAGCTGAGGCTGTCCGCGAAACACAATCCTCCTGACCCAGCCTCCCAAATGCTGGGATTATAAGCGTGCACCACCACGCCTGCCTTCAGGTGATTCTTTTAATGGTGCCATTTCTTTTTATTTAATGTTTGTTGGCTTCCAATTCCAAAGTTAAAGTTCAGTTGTTAATAGAAGGCACAATCTTAAAGGGCTCATGTGTCCAGTTAATGAGGGTCCTACCAGAGCTCAGGACATCTCTGCTTCCGAGTGTATCACACTGGCACCTACGTACTATATACATACCAGTTAAACTATACACACAGGCTCCAACGTTATCACCTGAATGACATCTTAGGTACTTTTACAACATCTCTGATTCTAATGGAAAGGAGCCATGATTCCCTTCCTCAAAGGGAGTAGAAGCAAGAATGATGACGTTTTAATAGTAATCATTTACATATGTTAGTTATATATACATGTTATATATCTATATATATGTTATATATGTATATATATATGTATATGTATATATATATATGTTAGTTATATATACATATGTTAGTTATATAGGTATAAAAACAGTTGATTGCCTTAAATTTTGTCCTTTGGGTACAACTGATAATTTTCCCTGTGACCATATGTCTCCTTTTAATTCCAAATCATTAGCATTCCTTTTTTCCCCAACTCCTTATACATCTTGTATCTTCTTTCCTTCTCACCTTATAGACTATTAGAGTATTTTCCAGTCCCTTTGCTATATGGGCATCATCATCATGGATACCCAACGAGAATACTGCCTGTTTATATTAATTTATAAATGCAGTTTGGGGATCTATGTTAGGAGAAAAGAATCCCTGTGGCTGAATGACCATTACTCCTTTAGCATCCTTAGATAAATAACATCTCTAGTTGTACTCAGGCAAAAAAAAATTAGCTCTTAGAATGATTGAAGACTTATTTGGGGGCATTTATGTGAAAGATCTTATGCTTCCTATAATCAATACTAATTTAAAGTGTTATATTTCACATATTTTGAAAAAAATAACAAAGGCCCACTGTCCATTCTGTGGATTTTTGTCTTCCAGAATTTTATACTCATTGGAAATAAAGCCTATGAGCATGATTTGAGGCTTTCTCTGTCCCTTTAGTCCAAGGACTTGGTCATTTCAAAATTTCAAAAGAATAGCTTGGAAAATGCATGTTATATGTACATTTGGGACAGCTGGTTGTCATGTCCTTTAGCACTAAGTTGCTTTTCATTAATAACTTATCACTCCTGATTAGAACTGTGGGAAATGAAAGTATATTAATGATTATAGGGATTGGCAGAAAGAAAAGTAATAAACCTTGGAATAATCTCACAACTAGAATTTTTACCTGTAAACTATTTTATAAGACAGCTGACGCTAAAAAGTCATCGACAGCTTGAGGTTGAGAAAATTGCTTTTCAGGAAGGCTTTTTTCTAAGAATGAATACCAGAAGATAGCTTGGTGAGCTGCAGGTTTTTCAGGTGCTAGGTAAATGTCAGGGAGTCTACCTGATGTGTTCTAAGTGTGGAGCTGATGAACATGTGTGTACCATCATGTAGAAAGTTCCTGGACACATTACTGGCCAGTTATCTAGGGAGCTTCCTACAATTTATCATTGTCTTGTTTTCTTCATCATTATGAAATATTCAGTAACAACATTAGTTTTGTGAAACCTACTTGAGTAATTTCCCTTGTGACTAGAAACTGAATAAAAGTTGTAGATAAGAACAAAAATATTAAGATTGCTAATTAAATAAAGTGTTTCCCATGCAGGTGTAGTACATGCTGGATACTGACTTGAGCTCTGGGGAACTTCAAAGAGCCTCCCTAAATGTAGCACTTACTGTAGTTTTTTGGAGTTCAAAGGTAGCTAGGGCACAGGGCTCTTGGCCAGGTTCTGAAATACAAAGCGTACTTTATAGGCAGATAAGACCCCCAGATAATTTGAGGGTACAAAGATGGCTGGGTTTTTTGGCTGTTAGTAGAGATAATGTGCTCCATCAAAACCACCTTCCTTATAGTTGTATATGTTTAGGAAGAGCTTGATATTTTAAAAATATATTTGAAAGGCAGTAATTTCTCAGTGTAATCAATCCTACATTCTTTACCCATTACACACTGATTTAGCTTTCAGTTACTTCTAGAATTTGTCCTTATCTTCACCTACTTGGTGCTTAAAATTTCATACATTTATCACTTTATCTCATCACTCTTGCAATTTTTTTAATTTTTTTAATTTTTTTAATTTTTTCTTCCTGTTTAGAGGCATTTTTGGGAAAAGGTGCTAGATTTACAGGCTTGGTAATGAAAAGTGCCTATTTTGAGAAACAGAATAAATATTGTATGGAGAGTGTTTGTTTAACTGCAGGCAAGGACCTGTGTCTGCTCCTGTGGTCTTCTCTGTAGGTAGATTCCTGCCAGCATTTACTGACATTTTCAGTAAGAGAAGCCAAGAAACTAGCTGAAGACCACTTTGTGACTAAACAGGATAAATAAATACTAGAATATGATAGTGTAATTAATTCTTCTTTCTGAGATAATAGAACCAGAGCATTAAAGAAGTCACCCCCAAATTACCAACATAAGACTTACAGTGTTTGGAGATGTTTTCCATGTAATTTGCTTTTCTCCTTGATTTCCTTATACAATTCAGAAACTAGAAGACCCACAGCACAAATTGAAGCCATGTTAGAAGACAGTATATAAAATAAAGAACTCTGACATGAATAATAATGGTTAAATTAGTATGCAAGGGAAGTGCAAAGTTAATGGTGCAGAAAGTAAGAGTTCAGAGTCAGAAAAATCAACAAGTGGACAGGAGAACTTCATGGAAATAAGTTGAATTTGACGTAAACCTTGAGCAACTAGTAGACTTTCTGATAAGTATAGAAAAGACATGTGGCAAGAAGCATTGAAAGAGCAAATATGGTGAGAATCAACTGAAGAGCATCTATTCTCAGGTTGTAAAGAGATCAGTGATACTTGATAGAGACTCAATGAATGGAGAAGTCAGCCTCTGACTTGAGAACTAGGCAATGGTTAATTGGAAATGTTTGAAAGGATTTCTTTTTCCTCCTTCCTTTTCTTTTCTTTCTATAAAATCTTGAAAGACAGTTTTAGAGGGAATAACTTGCTTCAGATGATTTGCTTGAGGAGACTTTGAAGACAGAATTCATTCATTCCATCTCAAGCTATTCACACTTGGAACTGTCATCTGTGTAAAATTGGCTGAGAGGACTTTGAAATCATTCTAAAAATACTCTACCAGGCACCTACCATGAGTTATAAATTTGATCTTTACAGAAACCCTACGAGGTAGGTGTTGTTATGCTCATTTCACAGACGAAACATTTCAGCTTCAAAGAAGTTGTTTGGCTTGCTTGACATCCCAGGAATAGGGGGTGGTAGAGCCATTTGTAACTTGAGGAGTCTGACTACAAGTTTACACTCTTCACTTGCCTACACTCCCTTGTCAAGCTCTGTTAGGTAGAGAGTTTAAGGCATAAAGAACAATGATCTAAGAGCTTATACATTTTTCATAGAGGATTATCATTACGTACAAGAAATTAAGCCAGAAACACACTTGACATAGTATACAATTCAGTGTTCTGCTGCAAGTTTAGGCTTGTCAGTAAATAGATAAAATTTCTACTTGTGCCTCATTCATCCCACCCACAAGCTCTAGTATAATCCCAGTTGTGCACATTTGTACAGTTCACATTGCTTTTTAAAAATATTTGTAGATAACTCACTAACCGTTTTTTTTAATTATTAATAAGAGGCAGGGGTCAGGTGCAGTGGTGCATACCTATAATCCTAGTACATGGAAGACTGAGACAGGAGTGTTGAAGGTTTGAAGCCAGAGAGCAGTAACTAGCAAAACCCTGTATGAAAATGAAAAATAGAAAGGGTTGGGGGATGTAACTACGTAGTAGAACATTTTAGGTTTAATCCCGAGTAACATGAACCAGACTATGTGCATAATTTTTCTCTTTCATTAGAAGAAAAAAACTAAGATTCAAGAGGTACTAAATAACAGAGTTAGCAGTGAAATCAAGTTCATGTTACCACATCCAATGGCATACTAAATTTCTACCATGTAGGACATGGTGGCACACGCTTGTAATTCCAGCATTTGGGAGGCTGAGACAGGAGGATTATGGTTCGTACAAAGCCTCAGCTACTTACTGAGGCCCTTTGCAATCAGTGAGACTCTGTTCCAAAATAAAGAATAAAAAATAGGGATGGGGTACAGCTCGAAGATAGAATGTCCCTAGGTTCCATCCTCAGTATCATAAAAATTAATAATAATAATAATAATAATAATAATAAATAAATTTCTACCAAGTATCCAAATACCAGCACTCAATAGCTATCTCAGCTTTTGGAAAGATGACTGGATATCACCTGTTCTCTTGGCTTTATATTTCCATTATGTCTATTGCAGCTTGTAATTATTTTCTAAATATTATTAAAAAATGTTTTCTTCTTTATTATTTTCTAGTCCAGAATAACTTAAAATTTTCCAGTTCGCTATTCTTAAAATGATCCTCAGGTTACATTTCTAATTTCAGTTTCTAGTTTTAAGATTTTTCTGTAAATTCAAAACCACCAACTTTTACATCAAACAGGATGAAGAATATTGACAACCCTGACTTCTGGACAGGAGCAGTAGGAATCTGTGTCAAGGAAACATCTGAACTTCCTGTTCCTTTGTGTAAGCCTAGTTACAGTTAATTATTAATTGAATAATTTCATTGCATTGGACAGGCAGAAAAAGAACAGAGAAAACCCTGGTATCTTCAAGCATATTGTTTCTTTCTTGTAAATAGAGAGATAAAGAAGGTGCTAGTTAAAATAATGATCTGTATATATTAAATGACCATTGCCAAGCCAATCTCAAAGACTTGTGCAGGGATAGGGAGAGGGCAAGGGAGGGAGGGAGGGAATGCTCCAAAGGTTGTATGCATATATATTTCTATCACTCTATAACTCAGAATGATATATAATTACAATGTATCAATAAAAGTATAAATAAATAATGATGTCCTTTTAAAACCAAATGAAGTTACAAATTGAACTTGAAGCTTGCTAAGACTTGGTCTCACTTTTAGCACTCTGGCCTCCTGTAGTTATTTAGAGCCTCCTGCCGCTCTTTCTCTGCACAGTATTCACACAACAAAAGCCTAGCTACACTTAGCTCTGCCACATAGAGCCATGGGAGAAAGTCAGGGGCCATCCATTCAGCATTTCTCACCCTAGAAATCATGGTCATTGTAGGAAGTGGGAGGGCAGCTCCTCTCTGGGTGGGAGAGATAGAAATAGCTCCAGTCTCACATTTACTGCACTGTAATGCAAAAGCATGCCTGCAGAGATCCCTGTTGCTGCGTTCTTCACTGCTAATCCCTCCTCAGGAGAAAAGCCTAAGGAAAAAGCCTAAAGTATTCTCCAATCATATCACAAACAGGGGAGACTTAAGAATCATGAGCGGTGTTACTACTGGAAGAGAAACAGAAAATGTACAGGCATCGTCCTCAGTATTAACTACATGTGAATGCACTCAGCTACCTGGAAGAGCTCTCACACACTAATAATACAACGAGAAGTCTCTTCAATGGGAAAATGACGTAGCAAAGGAAAGTTCCTGTGTCTCTGTACAGGGATCCTTGCAATTGAAAAGGGGAAAAAAAAGCAAACACAAAAGGACGATCTCAAGAAAACACATGGAGAAATGAATATTGAAGAAATCAATAGGAAAAAATCACTTCCCCTAAGTATAATGTCAAGGACACTCCAGTGGAAAAAGAAATTCGTAATACTTCCTCCCAAGAGAACATTCAGAAGCAAAGGCAAGCATTTTTAAGAGTAGAAGAAACTATACCGGAATTTAAAGCAAAAATTAATAATCTAGCTGACAGAGACCTATGGACGGTGTTTATGGGCTCCGCGGGGGAAATAAAATCAATAAAAAATGAGCATAGTGCACTTATACACAACACTTGCTTTATGCTATTCTTGTTCGAATGCTGCATTTTTGTTATTTGAAATTATTAAGGGCCCACTGTAGTCCATTAAGTTTGTCAGAGGACGGTGATAGAGTAGAATGATAATGAGTATTGTGCTGTGACTCACTTTAAAAGGCTTGGAGAATATTCTTGTGTGTTTCAGGAAAAGCAAATATACCATGCAGGATTTATTCATGTGCTTCTGTTAAGATGACATAAACATGTGTTTTTAAAAGAGTAAGCACCAGACCAGGCTCCTGAGCTATGAACTTAGATTAGTTGAATAGGTTCTTGATAGCCAGCATCCTTTATAATTGTTTAATTCTCAGCTGGAATCAATTAAATATTTAGAAAATTTCTCTGAGATTGGGTTTTTAGTAGACTTCTATCCTTTCTTTGATATAATATGAATTATTGAGATGTGCTTTTGGTCACAAGTCAGAAGAACAACACACTAGAGTGTATTACATGGTGTATTGTTTATTTTAGAGAGGAAAAAAAGGATGTTGGCTAAGAACTTTATATCCTTGTCTTAAAGAAAGAAAAGGATGAAATCATTTATTACTAAATGTTGAATGAAAAAATGAATATAATTGAAACAGTTTCCTTGCTTAGTATTTTCAATTTTTTACACAAAAAGCACTTTTCCTTAGCCTTAGAATATACTGTTTATTTGCTAATATTAAGAACATTATTTTAATTTTGAAAATACATAAATTATTTTTATTGAAAAGTTTTCCAAAACAGACATAACTACTAAATCTTGCACAATTAAAATGTAGCCATGACTTATTTGTGCAGAAGATAAGAATAATAAAATCTAAACTTATATCTTCCCATATATATTATTTATAAGGTTCCTGATTATTAAAACTGTAATTACTGGACATAGGGTTGGAATTGCTTTTCAAGTGGTGATGATAGTTCTTAGTTTCTCATTAAACATGGGTTTGCCAAGTACCAAGTATCAGGTGCTAGTGTAGGCAGTGAATTTACACAGTTGAAACCCACTGACTCCTCCAGAGTTGTGATCTACCTATGGTACTCCTTTTGGTTTGGGGGCTTATTGTTATGCTTTTAGTAAATTGCTCTGATCTTTTTATGCACTGTGATAAAGGCTAAAAGGTATATAATGTGTATTCCATGATGGTACAACTGGATGATAATATTCATCACAATGGTATGGGCAAGTATTAACTGCTGTCTATATGCCAGGTATGTTACATATGTTATAAATATTTTATCTCATTCTTCATGTAGTAACTGTGAGATGATTCTATTATTGTCCCCATTTTATAGATGAAGAAGCTGAGGAAAGCCAAAAGTCAAAGAACTTGTAAGTGGCAGAAGTAGTCTAAGAATGGAGTGTGACCTTGACCTTTTATAGGAATGTAAATCCTAACCTGATAATCCAACTAGTGTGGGGGGCCTTTAGTGCCAGTGATATTGCATGCATCATGCTGTCTCTAGCCAAATGACCTCCAATCTCTTAAGGAACATTTCTTTTATACTGTCTTCAGAGTTTAATTCAGTCTGGGGTGAACAAAAGATCCTCCATCTTTTATTGATAAAGCTGCTTGCCTTCTTCTCTGTAGTTGGATTATGGTCCTGGAAGCTGCTTCAGAGTCACACGAGGCCTGGCTCTGCAGAGATTCCTGTCCCACTAAGTGTTCCCGGAGCACACTGAGCTTTGCCTACAGGGACCTGCTCTCACCTGGGGAAGTTGTACAAATGTCTTGTGATTGTATTTTTCAGTATGTGCTCTATCAGAATCCTTTCCCTCTATGACCTAAAGCTTCTTAGACAGAAGACATTTCTGTCCCACCCTCACTGATTTGTTTTCCCTCCTAGTAATTTATTTTTTCTTTCTCAGAGATCGGCTCTTTCTTTGGAGAGTCTCCAGTGCTGGGACTAATGCAGCCCTTTTGACATCTTTGCAGCCCAGGTTTTCTTTGTCATCACTCACAACATGGAGGCTGTAGGGCTGTCTTTCCTTTTTATTTGGGGTTTCATCACCGAATCTTCTTTACTTCGTGCTGCACCTGCCAAAAGACTGCTTCTTCTTTACTGGCCCTATTGCTGGGGCCTTGGAGTGAGGGGCTTGGTCTCACCCATCATATTCTGGGGTTTCTGGGATTTCATCACATGAGTAGTTGACATGTCATCTGTGATTCTATTCCATGAACTCTCTTCCTTGACCTCAGCCAAGCAAATTTCTTTGACTTATTTCTTCTTAAAAATTCTTACAAATGTTAGAAATTCTTCAAATTACTGTTCTTGTTTTATAAATGCAATTTATTCTTTTACCCTTCTGAAGACACTCATGAAAGCTTTTTCTTTATCACCTTCTTCACTCCCTATTCTCCTTGTCTTCAAATTGCTTATTTCTCTTTTTTGATTTGTTCTCTGTCAAATTAGAAACTTTATTTAGGTCATTCAAACCTAGTGCACCTGGGTTGCTCCCTCAGATTTAAAAGTGGGTGCTTTGAGAACAAATGGAATCTTTGAGCATGTGTGAGGTTTCCCATCCTGAGCTGTAATATGAAGGAGGCCATTGGTGACTGTGCTATGGTTTTTATTAGCATCCCTCTAAGGCCCATATCCTAAAGGCTTGGTCACCAGCCTGGGACACTATTTGAAGGCAGTGAAATCTTTAAGAGGTGAGGCCTAGTGGGAGAAGCTGGATTATTGGCAGTGTGCTCTTGAAGAGTGTATTGGGACCCCACTCCTTCCTCTCTCTCTCTCCTTGCTTTCTGGCTGCCACAAAGTAGGCAGCTTCCTCGACCACATGTTCCCACCATAATATATTGCCTCACCAGGGCAATGGGGCCAAAAGGCCATGGTTTGATACCTCCAGAACCATGAACCAAAATAATTTTTTTTCTTTTTATCAATAAATTATATAGATTTTTATAGTAATTCAAACCTAGCTATCAGCCTATTTCCGTGAAGAGTCTCTGCTATCAGTAACTTTAGGATACCTGTCAGAATGCTCATATTTGACTTTAATGTTTTGAATTTGGAGTATCCCTCAGCACTCCTAGAAATAGGGTGGCCATAGCAGAAGCAGGGCTTGGTTTAACTCTCAGCAGTGGATAGATTCATCTGGTTGGTAGCCCAGGTGGGTAGGGTGTGGTGACAGAAGGGTCCCTGGGACTTCAACCATGAGGCTTATATATAGTTCACTGTCTTTTTACTCTCTCTCCCTTTTGCTTCTGGCTTCTATGATTTAGCAAAGCCTTCTGCTCCTCCCCCTCTCTGTTTCCTGCCACCATGCCTTACTCTCTCTTGGCTCCATTATGTGAAGATATAAGCCTTGTGCTCACACTCTCACTGCCTCCTGCCACCGTGTCCTGTGATTCACAGTACCCCACCTCACATGGAACGAACCCAGAAATTCTAAGGAAACTGTAAACAAATTTTTCCTCTTAGTTACATGGCTACGTCTTTGTATTATAACTGTGAAAATGCTGACTACTACACTACCTCATCTAAGTTCTGTGTGAAGAAATTAAGGTGGATTGGGGTTCAATATTCTGTTATCACTCTATTGTTGGTATGATGTTCCCACTCAACCTGTGCCTCAACCCTGATGTTTTCTATGTTACTCTCTGCAGGGACTAAGTCTTTACTCTTAAAAGAAGGTAGAGGAGAGGGTATGGTGTAGTGGAGATTTAATTGTATCATGAGCAACTTCATTACTTCAGCCCCAACTTCATTACTTATTGCAACTATACCTGATGCCACAATGTTTTTAGGGACCCAGCTCTGTATATCAGACCATGGCTCTGATTTCCTGACTGCTAAGTCAGTTTCAAGTTTTGTTTCTCAGGTTCCCATATTTTATAGTTCTTGTCTTTTGTTTCATTGTATTGCACATTAGGTTTACAATGTCTTAGAAAAAAACAAATTATTTTAATAGAGTTGTTGAAGTAAAGCAAGAATAAATTCACTCATTCACACCACACTGCACAAAATTAGCTTGAATTTGATTATAAATTCCCAAGAATATGGAAAGCCTGTGCATTTATAGGTCTTTCTTGTATTTTTATGCTTCCCTAAGGACAAAGATGTTATATCTTAGAAATATTCATTTTTCTACTAACTCTATATTATAATTGTCATAGAACTGAGATTTTTCTTATGTCCAAAGTTTCTCCATAAATACCTAATCTGTTTTCCTACAGGAGAGAAGTCATACTTTATCACATTGCTAATCTAGCTTATAGAAAAGTATCCATCATAGTTCTTTCATCTAAAAAATTATGACCTTTACACCAACACAATGAAAATAATTCCTATCTTAATTCTAAAACATTAAGCAAGAGATATTAACCACAAATGCCCACCCGATATCAAATTTTATCTATAACTAATGAGGGTCTCCACTTTATAAAAGATTGCTTACTCTTTTCCAGACAAACTTTCTCTTCTTGTCTTTGTTTTGTTGATGATTATAGAAATAGTATACAACTACCTGTTTTTTTGAACAAATTTAACTATACAAATATAGTATAATATAACATAGGTATATAATTTTACCATATCTCTGTCTGTATATTTATTCACTGTTGCAAAATAAACTATGCCCAAAACTGAAAGACTGAAAACAACATTTTATATTGTTTATAGCTCTATCAGTCTAGGAATTCAGAAGGGTTTGTCTATGTGTGTTGACTCTTATTCACAAGAAAGCACCAGGACTTTCCAGGATATAAAGATTGAGTTTCAAGATGAAATTGTCACATAAGTGTTCGGCATCATGCTGCTTCTTGGCTTTTTCCTCCGCCAGGTACTTTTTTATTCTAGGGCCTCTTAATGTATCTTGGCCTCTCACAGTATTGCAATCTCAGGGTCATCAAATTCCTTATACGACATTTGACTCTTTACAGATTATGTTCATGAGTGAGTACTTCACAAAATGAACGTGGAGGCTGAGTGAGAAGCTTTGTCTGCATGACATCATCTGTGTATGCCCTTTTGGTCAGAGAAGCCATAGAACCTCACATACTCAGGAGAAGTGACACACAGGCCACATTTCAAAGGTTGGAATAAGAGTCCTTTCTAATCCCAGGCATACATACACATGTGCACACACAATGAAAATTCAAAATATAGATTGTAAAAACATTTTTACTAATTTCAAAACCTAAATCACCATACTACATAATCATTTGCAGTGTGGGTCATAGAGGTTATAAATACCTGTCTTTTATAAGAGCACCTCAAATGCTTTCTTCTTTTCTGTTTTGGTTGTCTTTACTGATATTACTTCTGATCCCAGAGGAGAAGAAAGGAAGACATTACAAATAACTTTTTTAAAAAAGCCACCAAACTGCTGATAGGACCCTGCTAGGTTTGCTACCTATTTCCCCAGAGGGTGTGACTGTGTTTGGACCATTCTCCAAATGCAATTAAGATGGCAGAGGTGATATAAAACATCTCTGCCAGTGAAATATTTTTCAAAGCAACAGTGGCACTTCCTAATACCAGAAAACGTAACATCATGAAAAGACAGTTATTTGGGATGATCCAGCTACCTGACCTTCTGCACATGATTATATTTTCTATGAATTTTTATTTATAAAATGGAGTCAGTAATTCTTTTCTCATGTGTTTTTTGTGAGACTGTAATAAAAAGTCACTTTGAGCCACATATTTGGAAAATAATTGGATATGGTTTTTTTGCTATTATAATTAACACTATTATATTTAAGGAACAATATGAAAATGTAATGGCAGCTGCAGAGGTAATGGACCTTAGTATTCATTATGTATAACCCTATTGATATTTAATGTCAAGATAGAGTAGGTTGTACAGAATTCTTGAAGCAGTACCAGTTATAAGTACATTCAAATAATTAAAATAAGGAGCACTGATTCTTAAAATAATAGCATAACTTCTCATAGGATGAGCCCTACACATTGCCAGTACTTCCTTTTTATGCTTGTAGTACTTTGCCTTTCTCCCCCTCCTCCCACTGGTACACTGTAATTATACATCATACTGAGGTATGAAGTGATAGGAACATACATACACATAACTCATGGAGCATATTCCTAAGGATACAACCTTTCTTTTCCATGCATGTCTCTGAGATTGGCATTGGCAGTTTAATGTGCAAATGTATTATTATTTCAGTTGTTGCCTTCTTTATATCTCAATTCTCTCTTCTACCTCCTCTAAACTGCCTACGTCACTCCACTGGAGTCTTTGTTGTCTATTTGAGGTAATCCTTGTTTCCCAATTTCTACCTAGCATCTACATATAAAATAAAACACATAATTATTCACTTTTTGAGATTGGCTCATCTTACTTAACATACTATTCTGAATTTCCACAAATTTTCCTGTAAATAACATAATTTTATTCTCCTTTATGGCTGGGTAAAATTCCATTGTGTGAATATACCACAATTTTGTTGAATGAGAAATTTCTGTCTCAAATAAAAACAAAATTGCCTGGAAGATGAGATACAAGGAATCTATCCTGTTCCATATTTTCATCTAACTATCTAGTTCATTAGAATATGGTATTATCAATATAATATCCTCCTCCTTTTCCTTTTTCTTCTCTTTATTATCATCATCATCATCATCACCATCATCACCATCATCACCATCAGCTCACATATTCTAAGCACACATTGGTTTCAGAAAATGAAAAAGTTGAAAATGAAAACCAGGACTATATCCCTGACCTCAGTCCCTATCATTTTGAGGGTGAACTGTTGATAATAATGGAAACTAAAATAATAACGTGGATGGGAGAGTGGAAGCCATCATTGTTGCTAGAAAATAACACACATGGACATAGCCAGTCTCAGAAAGAACATGATATAGCATAGAGGTATAACCTGAATGAGTCTATGGTCTCTCAGCTCTGCTGACACTCAATCTCTATAGCCTTGAAAGCAGTGTCTTAACAAGAGAAATAAACCAGAATAAAACTGATCAGAGTAATGGAAATCAGAAGGCAGTAGAAGCAAAGCTAAAATTCAGAACAGAGGACAGAAAAGCACCCCACATGCAGTCACAGTGGCTGTGACTGCAGGGGCTGCAGGATGCCATCTTGCCTTATTGCGCTGGGACTACAGGCACTGCAGCCTCCAGAGATCCCCAACAATAAAGCCAGTGACTTGAAGCAAAGTAAGTGGGCTGTTAGCTCCTCAAAATTGTAAGTGGTTAGCTCCTTGTCCCATGCTTCACAGAGACAGAGACACTACTTCCTGGACCCCAGCTAGACCCTGGAACAGTGGCAGCTGATCTCACTGCAACCTCCAGAGATCCAGAGCAAATAAACAACACCATAAATGAACCAGCAATTTTCATGGGAGACTGCCCAGTGTGGCTGCAGGGACTCACACAGCAAACAATAGCCTCCACAGGTGAAACTTTGCAATTCACTCTCATAAAGGTGGGGATAGAGTCTTCTGTCAGATACCAATCAGGTAAAGAGGCCTATAGTCTCAAGGTGCACAGATTTAGTAGGGCCTTTAGAGTCCACCACAAACCACCCAATCATGGTGAAAAGAGAGAAGTCAGACCAACCCAGCTGCATCTGTGGAAAATGTGGACTTCTACATGTACACTGGGTCTGGTTTCAGCAACACCCATCACCTACACAGGTGGGGAGAGATGCAGGCTCAGGGTCTGTGGAAAGCATGGAGACCTATGCTTAACACTAGATCTAGCCCCAGTGATACCAGTCATCTACATAGACAGAGAGAGTCTCAGAGAGAGGCATTTTGTGAGGGCTCAGACACCAAGACTTGCAGTGAGAAAAATGCTGGTGGCAATCAGAGCCTGCACAAACAGAAAGAGAAACCAGTCCAGGGTCCCAATTATTGAAGGAGACTAAAAAGCAGGACTTTAAACTGACATCATTACTATAGGTTAAAGAGCAAATGAGAGTACTTGTAACGTACTCAAGAACCTATTATAGAATGTGAAACTTAAATGGCTGAAAGAATCCACACAGACCCAGGAGAACTGCAGAGGCCAAGTCTGATTAGTATTCATGTATTTGTAGGGCTATTTAGTTTAATTTTATTTTTATTGGTACGTTATAGTTATACATCTTAATGGGATAAAAGACTTGTGGAGACATACATGTACACATCACCCAATTATCCCTTACCCAGTACCTACCCCATTTCTTCCCCATCCCTCCTTTACATGCTTGGCTTAGTGAATGAATTTGATATGTTTAAGTACATCATGTGCCTTAAAGAGTTTCACTCTTCCTCCCTCCTATCCCCTCTGCTAGGTCACCTTATTTTCTTCTCTATAGGATCGCCTTTTTCATCTAGAATTCCTCCTATCACCCATTTCTCCCTAGCTTTCACATATTAGGGAAAGCATCCAATTTCTTCTTTTCTGTAGCTGACTATCTCACTTAGCATAATGACCTCCAGTTCCATCCATTTCCCTGTAAATGAAGTAATTGTGTTTTTCTTTATGGCTGAGTAACGTTCCATTGTGTACATACCCCATAGTTTTGTAATCTATTCATCTGTTGATAGATATCTTGGCTGTTTCCATAGTTTGGCAATGGTGAATTGTGCAGCTATGAACATAGATACTTATGCATTAGTTTGTTAGTTTGGTTTCCTTTGTTTTGAGTAAATACCCAGAAGTGGTACTGCTAGATCAAATGGTAAGTTCATTTCCATTCTTGGAAAAAAATTGATTAACCCCTGAAGAAAAATGGAAATCAATCCCACTTTCTTACCCTGCACAAGAGTCCATTCAAGATGAATCAAAGACTTGGAAATCAGACCAGAGAATTTGAGGCTCCTTGAAGAGGGTTATTTTATTGTGTGTGTGTGTGTGTGTGTGTGTGTGTGTGTGTGTGTGTGCTTGTTTGTTTCCTCTCTTCCCAACTCCTTTCACAAGCTTCTTTCCTCATTCATATCTATTTTTTTCTCTCCATCCTTTTCCTTTTCTCTGTCTTGTATTAAATCCACTCCATATCGATACTAAATACTCTACATACTAAATATCTACGTTGGTTGCTAGATTTCTTCTACATAGTCACTATCTCTAATCTCTATTATATATTACCTTACTAAACCAAAATTTTATCTGTTCGATTCTATTTGCTACTTAACCCTATTTTTGCTTTAATACTTTTTTTATTTTCCTCCTCACTCAACCTTCACCATTGAATAGAACACAACTTACCCTTGTGTATACCAGCTAACACCTACAGAGTGAAAGAAGCTATCAAAATAAAAAAAAAATTAAAAAACCTGAAATCATGAGCAAGAGGAATTAAAAGAATGATGCGAGGAGGGAGTCCCCAAACCCCACAATAACAGAATCTGACAATGAAGAATAGAAGATATCACCAGAAGGACAAATCAGAACTTTAATAGTAGAAATGAAACAAAATTTCTGAAAATAATTTAGAGAAAGCCTGAAATAAACAAAGGAACAAATAAAGAATCTGACACCCTGAACAAGAATTAAAAAGAAGCTCTGAAGGAAGTGAAGGATACAATCATTAAAGTGAACAAGGTAAGACAAACTACTAACAGTAGATTAGGCCACATGGTAAATGAAATCTCACTCTTAGAAGATGACCACTCTAAAAATGTATCTAATTTAGAAAAAAACAATTTGACAGCATGATTGGATATTGAAGAGATATAGGTCCATCTCAAAAGATAAGCATAGAGAGAGTATAGAAGTTGAAACTAAAGGAATCAACAATCTTTTCAAAGGAGTAACATCAGAAAATACCAAACATAAAAAAAGAGGTCAACATACAGGTACAGAAAACTTATAGAAGACCCTTTAAACAAGATCAGAGAAAAGGTTTACCACACCTTATAATTGTAAAGCTGACTTAGAGGCCAATGAAAGAATCTTAAAGGCAACAAAAGCAAAAGCAAATGATCAAGTGATATTCAAAGCCAAACTAATTAGAATTACTCCATACTTCCCACACCAAGTCATGAAAGCCAGGAAAGCCAGGAAATCCAGGACTAACATATTTCAAATTCTGAAAGAAAACAACTTGCAGCAAAAAATTTTCTACCCAGCAAAACTATTTCTCAAATTCAACAGGAGAATAAAAATCTTCCATGACAAACATAAGCTGTAATAATTTATGGCTTCCAAACTAGCAATAGATAAAATACCCAAAGAGATTAATTATAAAGAAAAAATAAGTAATAAAGACAGAAACAGAGAAACAATAATTTCAATCAAACAAACAACTAAGCAAAGAACAAATACTACCTCAAACAGAAGTTAAAACTCAAAGTGCTAAGAATAATATTTCATCTCTCAATAATCATGTTGAAATGGCCTCAACTCCCCAATAAAAATGCAACATAAGATGAAAAAATGGATTAAAAAACAGAATCCATCTATATATTGACTGCAAGAAACACACCTTACAAGTAAAGATAGTCACAAACCAAATGTGAAGGGTTTGAACAAGGTAATCTATAATGGAACTTGAAGACAACAAGGAGTAACATCTATGATATCAGACAAGTTAGACTTCAAATCTGAGATTATCAGAAGAGACAAAGAGTTCATTTTTTTTTTACTGGTAAAATGAACAAACTAGCAAGAGGAAATAAAAATAGCATCTATACCCCAAACATAGGTGCAAACACTTTCATAAAACAAACTCTTTGTGACATTAAGTTACACATAGATCCCAATACAATAATAATGGGAGACTTTAATACTTCTCCCACTCCACTAGACTGGTTGTCTAGACAAAACTTCAGTAAAGATGTCTCAGACAGAAAGAACACCATAAATCAAATTAACCTATTAGACACATACAGAATATTTCACCCAACTACAACAGACTTCACAGTTTTCTCACAGCTCAGGAAAACTCCAAAATAGACCACATCCTGGGCCACAAAATAAACCCTAGCAAATTCAAAAACTGTGACATATTCCCTTGCATCTTTTCAGATCACAATGAAATGAAACTAGAAATCAACTATAAGAATAGCAAGAGTAACTAATAAACATGAAGAGACTGAACACCATACTGCTAAATGAAGGCTGGGTCATAGAGGAAATTAGGGATGTAATTAAGGAATTCTCCCAAACAACTGAAAATAGAGACACAAAATATCAAAATTTCTAGGACACCTTGAAGGCAGTATTAAGAAGAAAATTCATAACTAAGAGCCCACATAAGAACAAAAAATCATCAGATAAACCGAATGACACACCACAAAGCCCTTAAAAAACAGAAACAGTTTAACCTCGATGCCAGAAGAAATCAGGAAATTATTAAAATTAGAGCAGAAGTCAATGAAGTAGAGAATAAAAAAAGCAATACAAAAATCAACAAAACCAAAAGTTGGCATCTTGAAAAATTAAACAAGATAGATAGACATTATCCAACCTAACCAAAAGAAAGAGATTCAATCCAAATGACTAAAATAAGAGATGAAAAAGGAGATATTACCATTGACAGCATGGAAATCCAGAAGACTATTAGAAACTACTTTGAAAAACTATACTCCAACAAGATGAAAAACTTAAGAAATTGACAATTTTCTAGACACACACCTTTCTAAATTGAACCAAGAAGATATAAAAAATTTAAACTGACCAATAGTGATCAAAGAGATTGAGGCAGCAATAAAGAGCCTACCATCAAACAAAAGCCCAGGACCAGATGGTTTCCAAAGTGAATTTTATAAAATCCTTATAGAAGAGATAATACCAATACTCCTCAATCTGCTACATGAAATAGAAAGAAATGGGACTCTCACAAATACATCCTATGAAGCCAACATCACATTAATACCAAAACCAAAAAAAGACAGCTCAATAAAACTATAGGCCTATATCATTGATGAACTTAGATGCAAAACTGCCTACCAAAATACTAGCAAAACACATTCAAAAACACATCAAGAAAGTCATACAACGTGACCAAGTAAGGTTCTTGCCAGGAATACAAGGCTGGTTCAACAACAACAAAAAAAAAGTCCATGAAATCCATCACATAAACAGAACCAAAGACAAAATTTACATGATCATTTCAATGGACACTGAAAATTCATTTAACCAAATCCAACACCAATTTATGCTAAAAATCAATGGAGAAAATTAGTATAGAAGGAATATATTTCAACATCATAAAGGCAATTACAATAGGCCCACAGCCAAAATCATATTAAGTGGAGAAAAAATATAAGAATTTTACCTACAAACAAGAACAAGACAAAGATGTCCATTATCACCACTTCTTTTCAATATGGTACTTGAGACTCTAGCCAGAGCAATAAGGCGAGAGAAGAAAATAAGAGGAATACAAATAAAAAAAGAAGAACTAAAAAATGTCCTTATTTCCAGATAACATGATATTATGCTTAGAATACTCAACAAGCTCAACTAAATGCTTATAGAACTGATCAACAAATTCAGCAAATGGTCTGGATATAAAATCAATCTTAAAAAAATCAGAAGTTTTCCTATATGTCAATCCTAAATCTATTGTAAAAGAAATCTAGAAAATACTTCCACTAAGGATATTATAAAAAATAAAATAAAATACTTAGGAATAAACCTAACCAAGGAGATAAAAGACCTCTACAAAGAAAATTATAAAATATTGAAAAGACTTTAGTAAATGGAAAGAGCTCCAATGTTCTTGGACAGGTGAATAAATATCATCAAAATTTTCATCATTTCAAAAGTGATCTATAGGTCCAATGCAATACCATTAAATTACCAAGGTTATTCCTCACAAAAACAGAAAAATAAGTCCTTAAATTCATCTGGAACAACAAAAAAAAACCAAAATAGCCAAAGTCATTCTCATCAACAAGAACCATGTGGAGAAATCATAGTATCTGACTTCAAACTATACTACAAAGCCATAGTAATAAAAACAGACATATAGATCAATGGAGCAGAATAGAAGATTCAGAAACAAACTTACAGCCAATTAATATTTTACAAGAGGCCAAAAACATACACTGGAGAAAAGATAGCCCATTCAACAAATGGTTTTGGCAAAATCAGTTAACCATATGCAGAAAAATGGACATAAACCCTACTTCAAGAGTCAGTTTAAGATAGATCAAAGATTTGGAAATCAAACCAAAGACCTTGCAGCTCCCTGAAGAGACATAGGTACAGGTAAAAACTTTTCAACAGGACCCCAAAGGCACAAGAAATTAAAAGGAGGATGGATACATGGGATTGCATTAAACCAATGAGCTTCTGTACAGCAAAAGAAATCATCAAGAACTTCAACAGAGGGCTGACAGAACAGGAGAAAAATTTTGCCTACTACTCTTCCAATAGAGGGCTAATATCTTGATTCTACAGAGAACTCAAGAAACTCACTTCTAAGAAAACAAATAACTCAATCAAAAATGGGCAAGTGAACTAAATAGACACTTCACGAAGGAAGAAATTCAAATGGCCAATTAATGCATAAAAAATGCTCAACATTATTAGCAATCAGAGACATGCAAATCAAAACTACCCTGAGATTTCATCTAACTGCAATTAGAATAGCGATCATTAAAAACACAGCAACAAATGCTGGCAAGGATGTGGAGAAGGAGAAACTCTAATATACTCTTTGGGGATTGCAAATTACTGCAACCACTTTGGAAAACATCATGGAAGATCCTCAGAAGAATGAGAAGGACTACCATATGATCCAGCAATACCATTGCTGGGTATCTACCCAAAAGAATGAAAACCAAAAACCAAACTAATGCATATGTATTTATATCCATAGCTGCATAGTTCACAATTGCCAAACTTTGGGATTAGCCAAGATATCTGTTCACAGATGAATGGATTATGAAACTATAGGATATGTACACAATGGAATTTTATTCAGCTATGAAGAACAAAATTATCTCACAGGGAAATGAGTGAACCTGGAGAAAATTATACTAAGTGAAATTAGTCAATCACAAAAAGTAAAAATTCAGATGTCCTCCCTAATATGTGGAATCTAGAAATTAAAGGGTTCATAGGAGGAACTCTAGACAAAGGAGGAGATATTATAGATTAGCAAATAAGGCAACCTAAGTGAGGGCATGGGAGAAGGGAAGAGGTAAATTTCTTAATGTACATGATGTACATTCACAAACATATCAAAGTCAATCACTAAGCCAAACATGAGAAGGAGGTAAAGGAGGGAATGCGGTAGGAATTGGGGAAGGGCTAAATGAGTGATGTGTACGTGTATCCCTCTATCCTCTTATACTCAATTAAGATGTATGACTACAATGTACCAGTTAAAAAACATATAAATAAATAAATAAGAAAATAAAAATAAAAGGTGTAGCTTGAAGGTATAATGCCCCTGGATTTAACCCCCAGTATAAATAAATAAATAAATAAATAAATAAATAAATAAATAACCTAGCAAGGTGATATAGAAAAACAGAGATTATTAGGACTAAATGAGAAAATAAATTTAAAAGGCTTAGTTTCTAGCCCTAGTTTCTAATGAATGTCAATTTTCTTTACTTCCTTCTGTCACCATTTAGCAGAGCAAGCTACTTCTTCATGGCTAGTAGCCTCCTTTAATCACGGCCTAGCTTCTATCAGGGGCTTTCAAAGCCACTAACCTGGAATACTCACTATAGTTTCTGACAATATAGGGGTGTTTCTCTTTCGGCATAAACTAACACTTAAACACCAGACACACATGAGAGAGATGCACACACACCTTTGTTCTATATTTCCCATAAGTGTAAGGTCCTTCCAAGCTAACATGTCCATCTCTAGTATGAGAAACATTATACTTGAAATCATAGTAACAAATTTGTGATCCTAGTATTTCAAAGCTGGTTGATCTAGATAAAAATAAAAAAATGTCAAAATGAGTAGTTACCATAACAACTGCATGCAAGTTGATTTTTGGCGATCACTTCATCATTATTTTAGCATTTCAGTTTCCATGACAACCAAATGCAGTTAACATTATCTCTAAAAACACTCCACAGGTATGTTTTTCTTCAGCAAATCAAGGTCTTTCTTTTTATACTAAAGAGATCAAGACTATCTGGATGAACTGAATGTAAATCAAATACAATCCTTTATCATGAAAAAAATAATCAAACTCAGAATAACATTGTAAGTAGTGCCCATGTCTTTATTCTAACAATGTGTATCAAGGAGACTTAAGAAAACAAAATACCAGAAATGACCAAAGGAAATTATCCTCTATTTCTAACACAGGTTATACCCCCAGAAAAGAAGTACTTAGCTCAGAGAGTCAAATCTCATTGTGTTGAGATTAGCTTGTATTTTTATAGCACAGCTAGCATTTCAATCACTTAGAGATGTGAAGCATGCTTAAGATTGTATGCTGCACCTACTGCCTAATTTTGCTAATCTACAAAGTATAGTTCACTTTTCTACAAAGACTCTACATATGGGGACCTATTTCTGCTGATAGTGAAGTTGGAACTTCATATTTTTCTCCCTTTAGTAGTACCAGTTTCTATCATTTTTTCTCTTTTATCACATTGTTGTTTTTTTTTATTTCCCGCCTAATCTCCTTTCTTGACCTTTTTCCTCTTTCTTCTCCTTTCTCTAATGACCTGCTAACCCTCATGTTTTATGGCAGTAACAAAATTGTGTGTGTGTGTATATATATATATATATATATATATGGTAAGATGTGTTCCATGTAAAATATTTTTCTGAAGAATATTTATTTATTTATTTATTTATTTTGGTGGTACTAGGGGTGGAACCCAGAGGCTTCCTATATATAATATATATTATATATTATATATTAATATAATATATTATATATTATTGATATAATATATATTGTATGTAATATATATTATATCAAAAAGCCAACATAAAAATGAATCTGTTTGTTTGTTTTTTGGTGGTACTGGGGTTCCTGGAAGCCCTTCTACCTCCGGGCTACACTCCCAGACCTATTTTTTTGTACTATTTTATTTGGAAACAGGGTCTCATAAGCCAGCGCACGCGGCTGGCTTCGAACCTGCGCGATCCTCCTGTCTCTGCCTCCCAAGCGCGGGGATTACAAGCGTGCGCCACCACGCCCGGCATAAAAATGAATCTGAATGAGATCTTTTAAAAGATTCTTCCACTACTAATTTGCCTGGGATCAACTTAATGTTTATCAACATAGTGATATCACATGATAGTATCATTTTTTCTGAGTATTTTGTAATCCAAACTCTGTAATATCTTAGATAACATTAAGAGCCAAACCAATCATGGTCCAGTTACAGAGCTGAATTATTTTCACTGTTATCAGATTTACCTTCTCATCAAATCCTCAGTAATTTCTACATTCCTTTTAAATATTCTTCAGAGCTGGGCGTGGTGGCATACTCTTGTAATCCCTGCACTTGGTAGGCTGAGACAGGAGGATCACACAGGTTCGAAGCCAGCCTCAGCTACTTAGTGAGGCTTTCAGCAACTTAGTGAGAACCTGTTTCCAAATAAAATATAAAAGAGGTCTGGGAGTATAGCCCGGAGGTAAGAAGCCTCTGGGTTCCACCCCCAGTACCACCAAAATAAAATAAATAAATAAAAATAAATAAATAAATAAATAAATATTCTTCAGAAAATATTTTACATAGAACACATCTTACCTATTCACTTAGGTTTCACTTTAATTTTAAGAACATGGTGTTGGGGGTCAGAATACTAAATTATGACAGAAAGTTTACAATCTTAGGAAATAGCAGATAATTTATCTAATTTAAAATTTCATGCATTGTAGCTACTATATTCTGTCAGCTATATGGAATACAGACACAAACTAGTGGTGATTTAAAGAAGATAGAGCTATTACATAGTCCCATAGCAGCCTACTGCAGAAACTGTACTGCATGTGGTTATTTAAGTGCCTATATTATTTTGCCTTTCTTGACAGTTTATTTTCAACTAGTATTTGAGAAAGTGTTGCCATCATTATTGTATTCCCAGCAATATGATGGAGGCAGGGTGTGAGAAAAATATGCCCTTTCTTTTGGGGACTTGAACTAGAAATTTTATATTTCGGCTAACAACCTACTTTCTAGAATTACTTCCATAACCATGCCTCCTGAGAGGGTTGGGGGTGCTAGAAATTGTTTCTGGTTGGTCATGTGATATCTAAAAAACATGATCCTATTCCCATGAGGATAAAGTGACAAATAGATATTGACAATTTCCATCTCCGTGGAATGTGCTTTGTGTGTTATTTCTTAATTCTCCAAATTCAAATGGGATGTAGAGGAAACTGAAATAAAAGTAGGACTTTTGGTCAAGTGACAACACTATTTTACACTAAGCAATATATTATTATAAAATTAACATTAATATACATAAACAATATATGCAATAACAAATTTAAATATATCCAATTTAATATAAACAATTTCTGTTGCTCTGCAAGATGGAGTCTTGATTCATTCACTGCTGAAACATTCATTCCCAGTGGGTGCTCGTATATTTATCAATGACCAGGAATCGTTGATCAGTGGTCTAATTATATAGAGTGTCCCAGAAAGCCATCATTTTGTTTAGTCCCTCAAATCTTTTATTTTATTTTTTATTTTTTCTATTCACTATTTCAGGGAGCAGCATTTTTGTTTCATCTTTCAGAGGCATTAATTATGGTTATTGTGGTCTACTTGTTTTCTGATTGAAATCTTAATTATTTACTTTCCTCCAATCTCCCTTTTCTTTTTAGCCCCTTTTCCAACTTCTGTTCTTCTCTCAATCTCTCCCTCTCTCTCAATCTCTTTCTCTCTCTCTCTTTCACATGCACACATACACTCCTGCAGATGTTAATGAGGGAAGTTACATTTTTCTTTACTGTTATGTTATCAAATGAATCTGGATAGAAAATAAAATAAAATAAATCATTATTCATTTGTACCCCAAGGATCCTGGTGTGAGTCCTGAAGTGGTCCACAGAGGATGTATTAATCAAATATCTCCATTGCTATCTTCTTCCATGCATTCATAGTAAACCTAACAGTCTATGGGGGTGGGGGGAGTGACTGGAGATTGAACCCAGAAGACATTCTATGTCTGAGCCTACCTCAGCACTATTTTATTTTTTATTTTGAAACTGGGTCTCTAAACTTTTAAGGCTGGCCTCAAATCTATGATCCACTTTTTACTGGGCAGCTAGGCTCATCCTCCTTCGCTGACCCATTCTTAAACTCTTTTGATTATAACCAAGAGGCAATGTACCCATATCAACTTGCCATCCATCTTTTCCCTAAAAATATCACGCTTCATTATTCATTTCTACAGATCCTTGTGGCTTTTATTCCAATCTTTATACACTTAGTGGCATTTGAATCCACTTGCTTTTAGGTATTTGTGTTGCTAAATGATCTCTGTTGTTATAGAGACCTAGCAACTACTACCATCAGCTCTGGCCCTACAGTGTTTACAGCTGATTTTATTATTGATGTCAACACCTCTTACAAGCGCTATGCATTGCTTTAGTAGATAGAGTGTCACCTGAGACCATTCTCAGTCACACAATCAACTGATAGGCTTTACATTTTACAGTCTTATGCAGTAGACCATTGCTTTACACATGTTAATGCCTTTCCATCCCTCTCTCAGTGGTCTACCATAGAAGTTTGGAATCTTTTTTTCTAAGTCTCATAGCAACATATTAAGACTAGGCCCCCATGGCCTTTCCAGGGTAAATCCCAAGGCACAAGAAAGGATTCCCATATTGACAAACTGCGTGACTAGGTTTATATTCTGCCCTCTTTGACCTGGCACACTTAGGTGTTATATCCACAAACAGTTGCTGTTGTGCCTAAGTTACTTATATTCACGTAACCAGAATTAAGCAAGCACCTTGCAGTCATGACAATTGTGCTAAATACAAGTCTACTGTCTCACAAAGCTTTATCAGATAAAACTAGGGTTCTATGAGGGTTTTTTGGTAAGTCTTCAAAAGACTGTTCCAAAGTTTACTTTAGATTTAAAATTAATCTTCAGTTTTTTATAGCCATAAATACAAAATCACATTTTCAAATCTGTAAGTTTAGCACACAAGTCTTTTCTTCCTATTTATAAATGTAGTGAATTTAAATAATCCCTTTCAAGGAAACTTTGAATAAAGATTGGCTTCTATAAATTTTATTAAACACCCTCAGATGTTTCAACAACATTTATAATTTAGTTTTATGAATTTCTCTTTTAAATGACTTTAATTGTCTAATGTCATGAATAAAAACTTCTAGATTATAATATAAAATGATTTTCACAAATTAAATAAACTTAATGAGTAGTATGAATAAAAACTTTATCTTAGTCCAAAACTATGCATCCTCTGAGTAAGATTTTAACTTAAAATTATAAAACTATATTAATTAGCCAGGTGTGGTGGTGCACGCTTATAATCCCCAGGCTTGGGAGGCGGAGACAGGAGGATCGCACTGGTTCAAAGCCAGCCTCGCTGGCTTAAGAGTCCCTGTTTCCAAATAAAAATATAAAATAAGTCTGGGAATGTAGCCCAGAGGTAGAAGGGTTTCCAGTGACCCAGTACCACAAAAAACAACTATATTAATTACTCAAGTTTACACTTTAAATTTGACTTCTAATGCCATGACAGTAATACACAAATTCAGAATAACTTTGAAAATATATAGAATGACAAATACCTATTACATATTTTCCTAAAATTAATAGTAATACTAGTATATTTTATTTTCTAAGTTATTTTGTACTTTATCTTAAATAAACTAAAGCTGAAATACATATATCTCTTAAGTAAAAATAACTATCTCAATTAGCTGAGTTTATATAATATCTTGAACATAAGCCAATGCTATCAACCTTTAGAAATATTTGTCTGAAAATCCTGACATTCAGACTGAGCCCTTTTCAATATTCACTGTAACACTGGCTTCAATCTTCAAAACCATTTCATCTTGAAGTTCACAGAACTTACTTATGTTTTTTTAAAATCTCATTCAGTTTTTTAACTTTCCATTTGTTGGGTATTTATAAAGCTTAAATGTCTTCCTGCCTAACTGCAAACGTTTCGAATTTAATATAATTTTAGGTTATGTATATGTTTGTTTGTTTTTTAATTTTTTATTGGTGCACTGTATTCATACATCATAGTGGGATACAAACTTTTGTAGACATACATGCACACATCACCCAGTGCGCCCCCCCCCCGATCCCTACCCCATTCCCTCCCCATCCCTCCTTCCCATGCTTGGCTTAGTGGTTGACATCTAGTATTATAGCAATTTATCCAAAATTAAAAATGATAATCTCACATAACAGTTTCATTTGTCTGATACCAAGCTTTTGATAACTTAAAGATAACATTTCAATATTTTTGCTTTCTTACCAGAGAATATTTTATTTCTTTTCTTATTTTTTAGGTGAAACTATCATATATTTTTATATTTATTTTTCAGAAAAAATCTATCCTAATATAGAATATGGACTCTAGATACCCAAAACAATCTCGAAAAAGAACAAAGCTAGATGATATATATTTTCTGATTTTAAACCGTATAAAGCTACAATAATTGAAACACTGTAGTACTATTCTAAAGGCAGATATATAAACCATTGGAGTTAAATAAAAGCCTAGAGATAAATTCTTCCATATATGGTCAAGTTATTTTTGACAAGGTTTCCACGAACATTTGGTGGAGGAAATAATAATCTTTTAACTAAATATTGTTGAAAAATAATAATTACATGAAAAAGAATAAAATTGGACCCTTACCTAACACCATATACAAGTATGTATATGTTTTTTTAAGTTAAAGACTTTGAACCTTGAAAAACTGAATGCCTCTGTGTCCTTAAAATAACACAACTCCTTTGTATATTTAAAATAATTCCCAGTGAATTTTGGACATTTCTCATTGACTTCCTTGACTATGGACACAATTTACAAAGTCCTCCAATTGATAAAGAAGATTTATAATTAGTGATTTCATACTCAAAAAGTAGTCATTTATCTGATCTTTTGGAATTCTAGCCCCTATCAAAATATCCAGCCATTCATTTATCCACTGAACATTTACCAAAACCCCTCACTAGCATTCAATGCCTTTGCCTGGAGAAAAGTAAACTTAACTGTGTATCTATCACTTCTTGTTGAAGAGTGCATGTCACAAAAGCCCCCAGTTACCTCATCTTCAAGATGAGAATAACAATAAATACATAACTCTGCACCAGACCGAGTATACAGTCAAACTTAAATAAATGGTAATGAAGGTATACTAGAGCATTTGGGACAGCACAGGTGAAATAGGGCATGTTTATCAGCTTATTTTATTTACTATTATAGATACATTGTAATTATACATGATATTAAGTTCAAAGCCATACAAACAAACATGTACCCAGGTCTTGGTGTGTTTCCCTTCAGGTCCCATCCCACTGTCCACCCCTCCCTTCACCATACTTAATAGTGAGATTGGTAGTAATATCTTCATACATGATCATTTTAATTGTTTCATCAGTTCAAATTTTAATCACCTCACCTTTTAATGAGCACTCAGGCGTGCGTGTCAGGTGTTTGTACTTGCTTGGTGATGGGAATGCATGTAAAACTTTTCATGTTCGGTCTCAGCTATTTCTTAAATGACAATGTAACATGGATCATCACAGGACTCTGCCACAGCCTGAAATAGAAGCAAAATGTTCATTAACAAATATCCTTGAGCGTACACCACTCATGCATAACTCAGCACCATTCTGGATGCTGATCACATAGGTCTGAACACAACAGAATGACAAAATTTTTGCTGTTGTAGGTTTTGCATTCTGGTAGCTACATTCTCCAGACAGCTAGGTAGAAGAAATGACTAAGAGAATCTTGAAAATCCTCTTAAATATGAAAAGGAAGTTTCTCACACCTGGTATAACCCCCTTTTACGGGGAAAAGATCATCAGGAGCCATGTGTCCTGGTAGTGACTCCATGCTCCCCTGAAAGCATTTGGGATTATTTCTTTAGCAATTAGTTTCTATGTATTTTCCATTAATAAAGGGTATTAGTTGTGCCTTTCCATTATTTTATCACCAACAGCAGAGAATAGTAACAAAGAAAAAATAATTTGGCTCAATGTAAATTGTTAGTAAATTATATTATAAAGGCCCCCTATATTCACAGTTACCTTATAATCAAATTCTATCTTTAAATTCAGTGCATTTGGAGGCATCTTGAACTTATCTCTTATTTTTATACAGTTTAAGACTTTTATGTGAAAGATTGAAGTCATCTAATGAAAGGTGACTAGACTTGAACTAGAATTACTGCAAGACTTAAAGTGCACAAAGATTTATCGTACAGGATTGAGAGCGCCTTCACCCGGCTGTAGATCCTTCTCAGGTAGTCTTCACGCGGTTTCATTGGTAAACACAATGCTGTTATAGTTCTTATCAGCACAACATGCTGACAACATGTAGCTGATCACTACCTATCCTAGAGTTTACATCTCTGTGTTTTCCTGGAGAATTCACACAGTCTGTATGTTACGAATATCATTTCTATCGTTTTCCTTTTGAGTTTCTGTGATTTGGAATGATTCAGTCTCCTTACCTATTGCTCTTTCTTAGATAACTTTAAATTCCTAATTGTACTCAGTGATAAAGCTTTGTTGTAGAGCTTCACCATGAACTCCACATCCTGCCTCATCAGAGCTGAAATTTTTATGAACCTGCAGTATTCGCAGCAGTATTATAGCAGTATTATAGTATATTTAAACTTATGAGTTTAAATCTTATAAGTGAATCAAATTGATGTGGTCTTGGGAGGAATAGCTCATGAATGTTCACAGAAGCATTATTTTGCATCTCTCCAAACTGGAAATAACAAATGCTATATACAGGTGAATGGATAAAATACTATATTATGTAGATGGCAAACTCTTCTTGGCAATGGAAAGAAATGCATTATTGACATACACAACACAACAGATGAATTGTACAAAATTATACTGTGTAAAACAAGCAATAAAATATCAGAGTATATGCCTAATGATTCTATCTCTATAAAATGCAAAGCTCACATAGAGTGGTTACCTGGGGTCAGGGGTTTAAGGAGAGATCAATTGCAAGGGAACATGTGGTATATTTTGAGGCTGATAAAAAATGTCTATTGTTTTATTACAGTAGCAGTTTGGGGGAGGTATATAATTGATAAGACTCCCAAAATTATTAAGAATAAATACATTTGTTGAATAAAATTTTTGCTTACTAAAATTAATAAGAAAGAATTTCTCAGGAGAGTAGGAGATGAAATCACAGCCTATAAAGCAAAAGCAACCTAGTTTAATAGAGTTATCCTCAACAGTATATTCTCATATTCACTAGAACTTCAAAATGATGAAGAAAAGAAGAATCCAGTCTTTAATCTAGAAGCAGTCCTATTCAAATGCTTCCCTCTTTCTTTCACTTACACACACACACACACACATACACACACACACACACACACACACTCATTCACACACACAGCATTTTATATTTCACATGCAAAGAAGGCATTTGTACTATCTCTTTTATAGTACTAATTTAGGCTCTAAAACCAACATAAGTTATGAGTTCAATGAAAACATTTGGAGGCTAATTTTGATAAAGAATAAAAAATTTTGGTACTCCCAAACTTCCAGTTCTTTAGTGATATGGTAGTCTCAGTCCATGGCTTCTATGGCATTTAAGGATGCCATCTATGCTGTCTGAGAAGAGGAAGCAACCAACCTTAGATGTCCCCAAAGCTTGGTGTACTGCTAACTGCCAGCAGCAACCTTTTCTCATAATAATCATTGCAGGATCTTGCCCACTAACATTTGGGATAATGAAGATGAAGTTACCACTTTTATACTTTTCTTAAGCATTATAGTTTTATGTCATAATGTAGTTTTGAGTGACATCCCTAGAAAAATACAAAAGTGAATCCCATTAAGAAAGCTAAAGAGGCAGGTGTGGTGGTGCATGCTTGAAATCCCAGCATTCAGGAGGCTGAGACCTGAGGATCGTGGTTCGCAGACAGCCTCAGCTACTTAGTGAGGCCCTGTGCAACTCAGTGAGACTGGTTTCAAAATAAAGAATAAAAAATAGGGCAGGGGGTGTAGCTCGGAGGTCAAATGCCTCTGGGTTCCATCCCCAGACCCGCAAAAAAAAAAAAAAAAAAAAAAAAAAAGCTTAAATTCCTAGTAGGCTGTTTGATCAGCTGAGCACTAGGGGAGATGCAGATTGTCTTCTGTTTGCTTCTTCAAGAGCAAATGCTGCATCTGGAAATATTTTGTGGCTCTCACAGAAAAGGAAATGTTCTGTAGGGTGGAGTTACAGAGTGTCTCCGTCAGTGTTCTCCACAGCTATAATCTAAAAGACTGACCACATAGCTTAGAGGAAAGATTTATTTTCTTACAATTTAGAGTTCAGTTCAGGTGAAGCTGGAGACTGCAGATCTCAAAGTATGGTGGTGGAAACCAGAGAGAGGGAGAAAAAATGGGCTGTGATCCTCATATCATGGAGGCCAGAAGCAAGACAGAGAGCATTGGGAGGAGGGACCGTATGTAATCCCAAAGCCATACACCCAGAGATCCACTTTGTCCAGCCACATACTACTGGCCTAGGCCACCACCCAGAAAAAAATCCATTAGAATGGATTTATCTATGTTAGGATTACAACCCTCATGACTTCACTACATATCCTGAGTACTAATTTATGAGCTCTTTAGAGGAATTTTTATATAACTATAGCTCATAGTAAATAGTAAAATTCTTCCTACAGTTGACATATGCAAGTTTCTTATTGTAACAGATGTCCTAAGTTTCCTTTGGGTTTAAAAATTGAATATTTTCTCATTGATAGAGCTGTTGTTTGAATTCTGCTTCACATTCTGGATGCTGCTATATTTATTCTAAAACTTGCATGACCTACTTTCTTTCTCACCTCCTTTACATCCTTGTTGAAATGTGACCTTCTTAGAAAACATTTCTGGTCTTCTATTTAAAATTCAACCATACCAAAACCTTCATACATGTACTACATGCAAGTACTACTCCTCATACATGCACAACATACATGAATTATATATATGTACTTCCCCTCCACTCATGTACTACATATATGTACTACCCCTTCACACATTAACTACATACACGTATTTACCCCTTCACACATGTACTACACTCACTCCATCATATGAAAAGTTTTGTTAATCATTTATTTTTTCTATTCCTCTCTTTCCATCAGACTCCAGAAGACTCTTTTTTTTAACATATTTTCATTAGTAAATTGGAATTATACTTTATAATGAAGTTCAGAGTGATACAAACCTGCACACATTACTTGTGAATTTCCCGTTACATTCCACTTTGACGTATTCCCATTGCATATGTTAATGAGATTAGTAGTGAGACCTTCATAAATTTACTATTGCATTATGTGAACTGTTTCTTTCTTAAGCCTCCTTTTCTTCTTTCCAGCTCTCTCCCCACTCCTTCCACTATCCTACTTGTCTCTTCCCTCATTCATCTGAAGTGCCTAGTTTCCTATTTTCTCTCTAGCTTCTACATATGAGGGAAAACATATGACCTTTGACTCTCAGAGAGTGGCCGATCTCAGGTAGTGCCACATTCTCTAGTTCTATCCATTTTCCTGCAAATGACATATATGACTGAGTGAAATTCTATTGTGTGTGAATATATACCACATACTTTATCAATCCATCTGTTGGCTGACACCTCACTTGGTTCCATAATTTGGCTATTGTAAATTGTGCTTCTATAAAAATGGATATACATGTCTTGATATAGTATTCTGACTTTAGTTCTTTTGGAAAAAAATACCAGAGAGCTTTATAGCTGAGTCATATGGTGGTTCTATTTCCAGTTTTCTGAGGAACCTCCTTACTGATGTCAATCGTGATTGTGCTCATTTACAATCCCACAAGAGTCTTTCTTGACTTTCTTATTTCTTCATTCTTGAGGTTTAGAAGAGAGTTTGATACACAATGGACACTAACATTGATGAACAAATAAATTAATGAGTGGATGAATGAATAATTATGATATGGAATGGAGAAGATGGATCCAAATTATAGAATAGAGTATAATTCATTAAAAATGATAAAAAAAATAATCAGGAAAACCTGTATTAATTTTAATCAAAAATTTTCTGAGCCTCAGTGAACAAAACATCTAAAATTTCATACCCCAATAATTGGAGCAGTACTTTTCCAAGCTATTTCAGTTGTTGTTTCATGAGATCTTGATAAGTATTTGTTATTAGAAAGCATCTATAAATGTATTATCTCTCTATTGCTGTGACAAAAGACCTAAGAAGAATAACTTAAAAGAGAAGCTTATTTTAACCAGAGTTTCAGAGGTTGCAGTTCATGTTCACTTTGCCATGCAGCTTTGGAACTTGATGGCAAAATTCATCATGATGGGAAATTATGGGAGAGGATATTCACATTATGGAAGTCAGGAAGCAAAAAGGGATGGAGAAAGAGAACAACTTTCCAATACTCCCTTCAAGGGCACACTCTCAGTGATCTAACTTATTTCCACTAGGCCCTATCTCTGTATTTATTTACTTAATTATGTAGTAGTAGTAGTTGTAGTAGTAGTAGTAGTAGTAGTAGTAGTAGTAGCAGCAGCAGCAACAGCACTAGGTATTGAAGTTAGAAACATTTCACCGCCAAATTACATCCCTAGCCTAATTTAAATTTTATTTTGAAATAGGTCTCACTAAGTTGCTGAGGACATAGCTACGTTGCTGAATATAGGAACCTGAAATCCTCCTGTCTCAGCCTCCCAAGCACTGGGATTACAGGCATGTGTCGCCATGCTTGCTGGCCTTACTTCTTACTGGTCTTACTGGTTTCACCACTTCACAAAAGTACCATAAGCCTTTAACACACAGGCCTTTGGGAGACATTTAAGATCTAAACAATAAATTGTAGAGGGTAAACTATGTTTACTTTCTACAGAAGTGTAAATCACAGAAAAAGAGCTCTCAGAAATCCAGCAGTAAAATCAAATTTAAATAAACGTGGCAGCCGGGCATGGTGGCACACGCTTGTAATCCTCGCACTTGGGAGGCTGAGACAGGAGGATCAAGCAGGTTTGAAGCCAGCCTCAGCTGGCTTAAGAGACCCTGTTTCCAAATTTAAAAAATATAAAACAGGCCTGGGATTATAGCCCGGAGGTAGAAGGCCCCTGGGTTTCATCTCCAGTACCATCAAAATAAATAAATAAATAAAGAAAGAAGAAAGAAAGAAAGAAAGAAAGAAAGAAAGAAAGAAAGAAAGAAAGAAAGAAAGAAAGAAGCAACAAATTAGTTTTAATTTTATATAACCCACTTTTCCAAATTTATTTGGCACAAGAGCCTTCTTCCACCTTGAAATATCTGTTAACATCTCATTAAGCAGTACTATTCATTGGAGCACAATTTGCAAAATTTTGGCATATTCAAACTCCTTTATCTATGAGGAAAATGAAAAAAATCTATAGTGATTATTAAGAGTTCAGAAGGTAAAATAGCATATATTTTCAATCTTTAAAAGGGTTGCTTAAAGATAAAATTAGGACAAGCAAGAAGTTAATTATAATAATGAACCAAAGAAGACAAATAGTTCACAGACTCAGGATGAGCTATAGGTTTATACTTAAGATCTATTAACGAAATTACATGGACTTAGGTCTATATCTTTGTAATGTTTATGATATTTGAAGTTTGATGCCACTTTAAGAAAATATTTTAAATAGGATATATTAAAAATAGTTGATAATACACAGGTAAATTTAAAAAAATAATGAAGTATATTTATAAATAGTAAGTATATTATTTACTAATTTGGGGACAATTAATCCTTCATTTGGTATGGTAGAGATACCTGCTATGAACACAATATTTAATTTCTAATTGCAGTTGAGTATTATATAAAAAATGAAATCACACCAAGAGGAATAAGAAATAGGAAAATATTTTGACCATTTGGAGCTAAAATCTTTCTGGACAGAATACTTTGGTCAGAAGAGAAACAGAAATTTTTGAATATATTTTCAGCAAATATAGTAAAGCATTGTCTTTAACATAGAAATCTTGTTTTGTTTGGTAAGGATAAAGACAAAAACCCTCAGTGTCATTACTTTGTTCATAAAAGGAAGAACTAAAACTTTTTAAGAGTCTGAAATTTTTTTTGTTGGTGGTGGTGGTACTGGGGTTTCTGGAAACCCTTCTACCTCCGGGCTACACTCCCAGACCTATTTTATACTTTTTTATTTGGAAACGATATCTTAAACCAGCGCGCAGCTGGCTCTGAAACTACGCGATCCTCCTGTCTCTACCTCCCAAGTGCGGGGATTACAAGCATGCTCCACCACATCCAGCAAAAGAGTCTGAAATTTTAAATTAGCACATAGCAAGCGGTTTGTCAAATTAACAAGATCTAGCCAGGCATGATGGCACACATTTGTAATCCCAGCATTCAGGAGGCTGAGACAGTAGGGTCATGATTCATGGACAGCCTCAGTTAATGAGTGAAGCCCTTTGCAACTCAGTGAGACCCTGTTTCAAAATAAAGAATAAAAAATAGGGATGGGGATATAGCTCAGAGGTAGAATGCCCTGGGTTCCATCTCCAGTAACGCAAAAAAAAAAAAAAATTAACAAGATCTATAATTCACATAGCAAGTATTGGAGGGGGTAATAGATACTCTCAAATATAACATTGGTGTGTTTCTTCCCAATGAATTGAAAATCTACTTTCACCCCTATAACTCCACCCACAAAAATTTCTTCAAAAGAAAAAAACTGTATGTATACAAAATGACATCTATACTCAGTGGAGCCTTTTATTTAAGAGAAAATAATTGTTAATTAAAATATGGAATGATTATAGCATAGTTCAAAAATATGAGTTTTAGAATTAGACAGATATCCTGAATACTAATTGTTATGATTTCTTTAAGTTTTAGCACCTCATGTAATAAAAACAGATCTTGATAACAGATATCAGCCAAGGTACTATATGAGTAAATTGTCTAATATGTAAAATGCTTTTCCGATTGCTGGAACGTAACAGATATGTGTATACAAACACACTCACATACACACATATGAACACATTAGTATATACTCTATAGAATATTATGTAACTCTTCAAATTACATAAATCATGATTTGACATGAAAAATATTCATGATATATTGATTAGTCAAAACACATGCCAATTAAATGAATTGTTTCATATTTGCATCATATACCAATTATATCTATCTACTATATTGTGAAAAAGTATATATCAAACTATTAATTAATTATCTCAGGGAGCAAGGAGTTGATTGGTCAGGCAAATAAACTAAGTATAAATATTCATTATCTATACATTCCATATTGTTCAAATATTTTGCAACAAGGTGCATTGATTTTATAAATCAACAACCAGAAAAATGCTCTTACTGAAAAAAATAACAAAGCCAAACAACCCTCACTGGTGTATCTTCATATACCACTGAATTTTCCCATAAAGGCAGAATATGTTATTAATGTTGATGAATTTTTTTCATTTCAATTTTTTTAAGTCAACTCCTGTACTTAAATTGTATATAAATGAAATTCATAGGTCCCCAACTATTAATCTTTTTGTAAGAAAACAACTTCCAATAAATTGTTTTTCAGTCCTAAGAAGTGAATTCCCCATGAAATAATTAATACTATTACAGGATTAGAATAAGATTCAATAATGAACTCAGGGGATGCCATTTGAAAATATTTTTTTTAATTCATTTAGATTTGAAAGTGAAGTAAGACACTTTCAAATTAAGACACAAAGAACAAGCTAATCTTGAAGTTAGAGGTTAATGCTGGATTATGTATTTTAATAGTTTTGTATGCCATTTCATCGTTTAAAAAGAATAACTTAAATGCTATTACCATATTTGCTTAAGCAATCTTTCACTGCAGCAATTCATTACAATTTAATTACAGCTTACATGGTAATTCTCCTGCCAGGTCTTCAAGAATGCTATAGACTCATCAATGCTCATTTTCAAATGGAATGAGTACAACACCAAGGGTAACTGCAGCAACGATGAAGGTGGAGAGAGAATAGATTTCACACACACAGAAAACACATCTGGTGAGTCTATGGCATAAAAAGGCACCATGAATACATACGTGAAAATACCAATGCCAATTTCAATATTTTGTATGAGAAAGGGGTGAGTGGGGAGAGGGCCTGGGGAAAACTCACCCAGTGCTGTGTGCTTGTATATCATTATTAATATAAACTACATTATGGTGTGAGACTATAATGCACCAATACAAATAATTTTCAAAAAAGCCTTCATGGAAAGATCTTGAATACTAGTAAAGGAAGATTCTTGAATATATTCCAAAAATGTTTTAAAATATCTTTCACCTCGAGAATCCTGTGACTGGTTTGTTTTTTCTCCTTTATCTGTGAAAGCAAATTAGCCATAGGTCCTGGATGGGTGGAAACTGGTATTGAGCTGCAGCTAGGCCAGCACATAACTTCTATTTGCCTGAAAGTCAAGGTAAATATAATTCTTGAACAAGAAGATGAATGTCTCCACTGATTCTCTGTGGGTTATTCACACCCCATCTGCTTTGCATTATTATACCATTGGATAATTGTCATTCTAAAAGCAAACATTTCTGGGGGAAATAGTATAACTGAAAAGAGATTTTACTGTTCACTTAGTAAATAGAAACTTATTATGGAGCTAGACCAGTATTTTTGCAGTTTATGGATTCAGAAACTTGATGTCATCAGTGCCATGTGCATGTGATATATAGAGATAGATAAATTATAAATATGGATATAGATATATAGAACTGTGATATATATATGTATATGTACATATATATAACAACAAATACAGTGAAACTTTTCATATTTACTTGTTTAGGGCATAATTCAAATACTTATGTTGGGAATATGTTGTAATATGAAATATTAATTAACATTATAATATATAAGCTCTAAAATATGATTTTCAACCAATAAATATTGTATAATATTATATATTATATAATAATATTATCAGAATTAAAAACTTGTGGCATAATGAGTTAAGATCTACTATGTAACTGAAATAGATAGTATTTGTATAGTATATGGTAGGGGTCAAATTTAATATTTTTCATGTAGACTTCTAACTGTTCCAGTATTAATGATATCAAAGAAAATTTAAATGCTTAACATATTTTTGTTATTGTTGTTGTTGTTGTACTGAGGATGGAACCCAGAGTCATTCTACCTCTAAGCTACACCCTCAGCCCTAATTTTATTCTTTATTTTGAAACAAGTTCTGAATAAGTTGCAGAGGGCCTCACTAAGTAGTTGGCCACAAACTCAGATCCTCCCGTCTGAGCCTCCCAAGTACTGAGATGACAAGGGTGCACCACCACACCGGCTCCAAATGCCTCACATCTTTAGTACTCTGTCAAGGGTAAAGACTATTCCTAATTGGATGTATCCTATTACCTTCTAAGTGAAGACGTGTGTTTGCAGAAGCCAGATTCTAATAACACAACAAAGTATGGAGCTTACATAAATTTTTGAGGAAGTACAGGTTTTAGTGAGTAACTGAATTTAAAAAATAAGGACACCAAAACTGATCTGTTGCCGATTACCTATTTCAGTCATGAGGATACTGCAGGAGAGATATAACGCAGAATATAGGAACAGATTCATGCTGCTGCTTTGTCTTTGGTATATGTCTTTAATCCTTGTATCCATAGGATAAACTTTTATCCTGATTTTCAAGGATATGGGGTAATATCTATCATCTTACTATATGTTTTCTACTTGCATTTCACTAAGATTGTTTTCTTCTCTCTTGTCTTATATTTGATCAAGATATTATTTTCTGCATTCCTTTTGTTGGCTTGGAAATGTGTGTGTGTATGTGTGTGTGTGTGTGTGTGTGTGTGTGTGTGTCTACACCTACCTTATAAGACTCTTTTAGTACTTACTCTGAGATTACAAAATGCCTCTTTGAATTCTAGGCTCTAATATTACAGCAAGAATCTTTTTTAACTACGTTTACATTCCTCTTTGACTTGGTGACTTGTAGCTATGGATCTCAAATCTATATGTGTGTTTTGCATGCCATAATATATTATCATTATTGCTTAATGCAGTCAATATTCAGTTTTATCTGTTCAATTATTATTTTCACAAAGCTTGATTACATCCTGAACCTTAGATTTTCCTTTCTTCATTAGAACATCTTATTCAGTGTAAATTTACTGATGTGAAATCCTCTTGTTTTTATTTTGTTTTAGTCTGAAAATATTTTGTCTGCATTTTTAATATTGAACACACTTTTTCTGCATAGAAAACCTAAACTGAATTTCCTTCTAAAACATTAAGGGTGACATCCTATCGAGTTTCTTTTTTTGCTTTTATTGCCAGTTTCTATCAGGAAGTCAGAAGTCAGCCTAATTTTTTCTTTACTTTAGTGTAATATCTATTCTCTCACTAAATCTAATATATTCCCTTTGTCTTTGATTTTCTGCAATGTAGTTCTAAAGGGCTGAAAATGGATTTCTTTTTATTTATTTTGTTTGATTTTTTTAAGGCTCCTTGAATCTCTGGACTTCTGTGTCTCGTCATTTTTTAAAAGCAGCCGTAATTTAAATATATCTTCTGTTTCATTCCCACTACTTTTCTTTCGAATCTTTAATTATTTTAAAATGTATGAGTATATCCTTTTTGTTCTCTACCTTTCCCTCTGTACTTTTTATTTTTGTCTTTTTTTAATTCTGTGTGTCGTTTTCTTACTCAAATATTCTTTCACTCACATTTTCTTCAATTCTTTATCCTCTTCTTAAGTATATCTACTGTTATCTCTCTTTTAATGTGTTCTTAAGCATTTCATGTTTTAATGTATTATTCTAAAATATTATATTTCTCTTTCATTTCTGCTGTTGTTTTTAAAAAGTTTTCAGCTGTCTATTGAGGTTCTCAATCTTGTCATTTCTCTCCTTGAACATATAATTACTTTAAACTCCCTTTCTCATAACTAAAATATCTTAATTTTCCAGAAATATGTTTGTTTTGTTGTTTTCACCTAGTTTCCATCACATCATCTTATAGCATTGTAAGTACAAGTACTCATTATTGTATACCAGACACTGACATAAAAAATAAATTAGAAATCATTTGAAGCGACCCGGGCGTGGTGGCGCACGCTTGTAATCCCAGCATTTGGGAGGCTAAGACCAGAGGATCGCGGTTCGTGGACAGCCTCAGCTACTTAGTGAGGCCCTCTGCAACTCAGTGAGACCCGTTTTCAAAATAAAGAACAAAAAATAGGGCAGGGGGTGTAGCTCAGTGGTCGAAGGCCCATGGGTTCCATCCCCAGACCCCCCCACACACACACACACAAAATCATTTGAAGCTAGAATTATATTACTCAAGATAAAACTTTAACTTGGTTTTGCCAGGTTTCTGGGAACACCAAAAATTTGAGATACCTGTGACCCAATTTCCAGTGTTAGATGAGTCAGTGCTAGGATTTATTTGCTATGAAAGCTACTCTATCCCTAAATCATCCTAGTTGCCAAGAAGCTGGACTGTAGTGTTCCCAATAAAATGACGAGCCTCTCCTACTTTTGAGAAACTTGAGACTAAAACTTTGTTTGTTAGCCACACGAAACTGTCAGAAATTCATCATCTAGTTTCTTGATCACTTACTCTGGAATTGGAAAATACCTCTACGCAAAGATTTCCCTAGAGACCAGTCTCGCACCCATCTAAAATTTGTTTACTCTTACTGGTTTTGGTTGAGTACTTCGTTACTCTGTTTTCTAGTACTTGTTTTATGTTAATATACTTTTCCAGCTAAGTTAATTATACTAAATATTCAAAATAATCTCATCCTCTATCATTGAAAATCAAAAGTGATGGTTTTAAATGAGAAGGTGAACATGACAGTAGATTCCAGAATTCCAAAAGAATGAGATGTGATGAGACCAAGCACTTCAGGTAATGTACATCTCAGCAGAGCAATTTCATCTGGTGACTATGAAAGACCAGCCCCTCAATATTTTGAAGAAATATATTGATATAATGTAAGTTCTCAAGGAAAAAGAAAACAAAAAGGAGTATCTTAATTGATAGAAACAAACTTGTCTCTTTAACTCACTTAAAATTATGAGAGAGGGATTACTATTGAAAGAATTATTAAAACAATAAATTAATCATTTAGAACACTAGTAAATTTATCTTAGCACTGATTTGTGCCTATTATATAGCTATATACTTAACCTCTGACAGAACAGTTGATGTTACTCAAAATTGACCATGGTGTTCAGAAAATGTTTAACTACTTTCTGAATGATATTTTGTCATATTTAATTTTGTTTAAAATTAGAAAAAATTATAAATTTTTAATTTATTAAAGTAAAAAATAATTACCAATTCTAGATGTTGATTCTTCAATATGCCAGGAATATATACTAAAATATATATATATATATATATATATATATATATATACACATATATATGTATATATATATATATTACTATATATAGTATACTATATATTTAGTAATATATACTAATATATATATCTCTTAGTATATATATATATTACTATATATGTATATTATTTAGTATATATACTAATACATAATATATACATTATCTAGTATATATACACTAATATATAATGTATATTATTTAGTATATATATTTAATTATACTAAATGATATATATATCCACTAACAGTAAATAACATGTATGTTATTACATGTAATATTAATTATAGAATATATAATATGATAATATTGTGTTCTTAAATATATCCAAGGATAATTAGTGTCTAAATCTTTTAGATACATTAAAGAGGCATTAGAGCCTATCTGCCTGGGTTTAAATTCAACCTTTGTCTCTTACAACCTACAAACTTATAAAAGTTATTTAACCTCTTAATACCTTAGTTTTCTTGTCTATAAAATGTTCCTCTACAATTAATTTTATTTATGTAAAAAGTGTTTTTGTTTTGTTTTTGTTTTTGTTTTGGTTTTGGTGGTACTTAAAAACCCAGGAGTGGCAGTCTATCTCCAAATCTTTTTATTTTTTGTTTAGAAACAGGGTCTCCCTAGGTTACCGGAAGTCTAAGTTGCTGAGATTGTCCTTGAACCTGAAATCCTCCTGTCTCAGCCTTCAAAGTACTGGAATTACAGGTTTGTGCCACCATGCAAAAAATAGGTAAAGTCTTAAAAATAGGACCTTCTATGTTTAAAGTGTTAAAGATATGTCAGCTATTTTTATCTCTAAAATTAAAATAAATTTTAAGACTGATGTTAATATTTCCATTTTTCAAGAAGTAGACTCAATAAAGGTGAACATCTTGTCCAAATTTCCAAAATAAATAATAGGACCTAGAAATGAACCTGAATTTCCCATTTTTGTTTCATCATATGGCCTCATTTGGCTGAGATCAAGACCATACATAATATAGAATATATCAAATTCCTTCCCTCAATACCCAAACCTTTCTGTATAATTTAATACTTTTCCTTCTCTTTTTATTTCCTTAACTAAATCATCTTTGTTTTTACTTTTTTCTCAATTGGATCCTCTCTACCTATAAATATTCTTGTCTTCTCCATTCCAAAAACAATTAAATAGACAATAAAGCATACATAAAATGCTCTTTCCCTTCTTCCTTAAACACCCCTATTTTTCTTCTTTCTATATTCAGTCTTTTAAAAATTAATATTTTTCAGTGCCCTGAAGCACCCATCCACCAGTAAATCCTTCATGACTTAGCTTCCATTCCCACTATTCAGTGAAAACTGCTCTTAACAATGAATTTTTATGTCAGCATTGTTGTACATCATCTACCTTCAGCCTTTCTGCAAGATTTTACAGTTAACATTTCCCTGTGGTTCATACCATTAGTTTTTGTGGCCCTGGACTATTCAAGATTACCATTTATGGCATGATTTATGATTGGTTAGGTTTTTTGAAATTGTTGTAATAGTCCTTCATCCTTTAAATGATGGAATTTCTTCCAACTCTGTCAATTAAGTATCCTTCCTTCTGAATTTGTGGTCACAGTTGCACTTAAATTTTGCCTATAAATTATATAGATGTTTCTTAAATCTTATTTTCATACTTAACATTCTACCCAAATCTAGGCACATTTTGGAAACTCAGAGATTCTTTTAATTGTGTCTGCATCAATCCTCAACTCCATAAATAATCTTCATTTACCAACTATCAGTAAGAAGTGATACTACAGCCTAGTTTCTTTATTCAACAATGTTCATTCTCACTTGTTCCAACTTTTCTTTCTACTTCTTACCCTGCTGGAATGGTGATACATAATACCAAGATTTAGGTAAGCTATATTGTCTATATGAGAATGTCCTAAAGACCAGGAGGTTATTCATAAATCATTATATTTTTAAGTTTTCCAATTATGAAGATATACTTCTTCTTTCTGTTATGAAAAGAACAATCATTATTAGATCATTCTAGATCACAATGTTCCATGACTTATTATAAGTCAACCCTCTATTGTTTGTTTTTCTCTAACAAGTGGTATGCTATTAGATACATAACCAGAAGCTCCCCAGAGCTATGGCTAGGATGGGAACTCTAACTTGTAGCATATATCTATTTTTGCTTCATGGCCTATTTAATTCTGCCCTCATAGTACCACTGAACAAAGTTTTAGAAAAGACCACAGTCGGCATTTCTGAGCCAGTATAAGCCAGCTCCAGGGAGGCATTGATGCCAACAAAGCAAAACCTATTGTCTTCATCTTCTTCTCTTATGCATTTATCTCAGGAATAATGTAATGATTTTTTTTCTAAAGGCTTAGCCTTAAATGTTTTGTTTAGTGAAGACCCAAAGGCCCTAACTTATATTGTGTAATATGAAACCAAATCATTTTTACTTGTTCTTGGAAGCTTGATACCATTTTAAAATTTTTGAAAATTCAACTCTCCAAAATACAAAATGATGGAATTCCATGGCATACATAAAATAAAAATGTGAACTCTACTACCACCCTGTCTACAGGGACAGAAGGGAAACGATGTTGTCAGAGGCTTAAGATCAATGACCTTTAATATTAAGAAGAAATGAAAGGTGGTCAGATGTGAAGTAAACCATTGTATTTATAGCTTGAGGGCCTCTGAGGCTCTGTGTTTATTTGTTTGCCTTTTTATAGGATTATTTATAAAAATACTTACAGAAATATCCATTATACCCTTGACAAGATTTGAATTAGTAATAGAACCATAATTTACCATTAAGCAACATTAAGCAATTATGTTGAAACAACTGCCAATTAGCTTCCACATCCTATCATCCCAGAGAAATGATTATAGTTTTCAGTTCTTGATCTAAGAACTATATACAATTAGTGAAATAGTTATTCATTCAAAAGATAAACACTTATAAATGTATTAGATCAGAGTCACAGACTATGTTTATGCCCCCTCTTTCACACAAATTTCCCACTATGATTTGATGGAGATATGACAATATTTTCTTATTGAAAATAAACTATGACATAGGGGAACAGCTTTCCTCTGACCTTAAGATCTAATTCAGGCATCTGTCTAGGGAATGAGAGTGCATGTATTAATATTTTCATTACCACATTATTCATTTATATAACATCTCTCTACCTCAAGGACCTTAAGGTGATTTACAAACATTAATTGCCAAATAACCATGGTGTTCCTTTGAGATATGTAAGCCTGAGGTTATGCTAATTAAAAATTATAATCAAACCCCAATCGTACACGTCTCTCTCTCTCTCTCTCTCTCTCTCTCTCTCTCTCTCTCTCTCTCTCTCACACACACACACACACACACACACACACACACACACATACACACAAAAAAATGCACACATTTACAATATAATCTCCTCTAGACTCTGAAATTGTTCATGTTCAGGAGTGAGTGGTAGGAAAACATGGTAGCAAACTGTTTGGTCAATATGATATCAGAACATATGACATGTAAGAATCTGGCTGTTTGTATTATTTATTTATTTATTTATTTTTTTGGTGCTGCAGATTAAAACCAGGGTTCAAGTATTTTAAATTGTAGTTCTACCTCTGAGCTGTGCTCCCAGCCTTAGGCCCCTATTTGGGAAGTGGTTCATCTATATCAGAAAATAAAACTGAGGGACTACAAACTAATCTACAAACAATTTGATTTGGTTGGAAAAAATTCTTCTTAGAAAAAGGAAGCAAAATTAAAATGTGAGGCTATAAAGCTAAGCCCCCATGAAAACTGTGATACCACCAACATAATTCTAACTCCAGGCTCGCACCCTTCTGGGATAAAAGAAGATCCCATCTCTACTACTACTGAGATGACTTCTCTGCTATAGCAGTGACTTAGAATGTCAGAGGTTAGCCGGGCGTGGTGGCACCACGCTTGTAATCCCAGCACTTGGGAGGCTGAGACAGGAGGATAGTGCAGGTTCAAAGCCAGCCTCAGCTACTTAGTGAGGCTCTCAGTCACTTGGTGAGACCACCCTGTTTCTAAATAAAATATAAAATAGGTCTGGGAGCGTAGCCTGGAAGCAGAAAGCCCCTGGGTTCCATCCCTAGTACCACAAAATAAATAAATAAATAAATAAATAAATAAATAAATAAATAAATAATAATGATGTCAGAGGCTGACATGCTATTTGGGGGACAGGTCTCTAGTTGTCCCTCTCTCTGGATCGCCTTCACTGTCCTAATGATGGTTCACTGTGTTCTGGTGACTTTGTTTCCATACCCCGTTCCCAGAAGATCCCTTCTCTTATCACACCACCTGGCTACCTCTTTAGGGAAGTTCTGTAAAGAATATAAACTGAGCCAAAGGTTGTTTTAAAAAATAAATCTGATGAACCTCTAGTGAGACATAATCAAGATAGAAAATGAGTAAACCCAAGTAAATAATATCAAGATTAGGAAGAAAATATCCCTATGGAAAACACATTTTAAAAAGATAATAGGATAATAATTCCTTTGTTTGGCAAAATTTGGGGTGCAATAAAATATGTCTTAGAAAACACAAATTATAAAAACAAAAAAAGAATAGGAAACCCTATATGTTCTTTCAACTGTCAAAGACATTGACTTGATAATTTCAGGGAAGTGAACTAAACAAATCAGATCCCCTGCTCCCAGTCTGTCCACTTCTAAAAGCACCACTCATTTCCCGGGCTTTATTTTTTCTTTTCTGTAAATAAGAAAATTAAACTATATTATCATTCCACAAACAGAACTCCAGACTGATAAGATTGGAGATGCTACAATATGTGAGGAAGAAATGGTACCAATGCTGCTCACACCCTTTCATGAACAGAAAAGAAAACAAGGGCAGTCTTCAACTCTTTACAAGGCAGTCATAATCCTGATACTAAGCCACAAGGAGAATAGATCAAAAGAGAGAGAACATAGGCAACTCACTCATGAACATAGACAGGAAAGTTATCTGTGAATTATTAGCAAACTATTTCAATAATCAACACACTATATCATGAGCCAGTAATATTTTTCAGAAATACAATGCTAAATGACCATTAGACAATCAATCATTGTATTCCATCAACCTAACAAAAGAGTAAAAATCATATGACTTTTCTACCTTAGTGAGACCCTGTTTCCAAATAAAATATAAAATAGGTCTGGGAGTATAGGCCTATTTTAGGTATGATCTTAAGGTAGAAAAATACTTTAAGAAAATTTAACATTGACTCCGTGATTTGAAAAGAAAATCCAGGCAAACTAGGAATGGCAGAGACATTTTAAAATCTTCTATAGGTTACTTATCAAAAGTCTATAGCAAACATCTTATTTAATGGCGGGTAGTCATAGAGAGTAGGATAGAGACAAGATAGAAATGTCACAAAATCCTGCCCGACTGCAGAATCCTAACCAGATGTAGGTAAATTCTTTGTGGCATGTGTGCCATGGCTGGCCATTTCACCAGTGGTCTGCTGCTGTGGATTTTCCATAGGCATTTCCTATGTATATTAGGAATCCCATTATGAGAGAGGTCTTCTTAAATCTGGTCATCTTTAATATCTTGGAAAAAGTAGGAAACTAAGAAAGAGAGTAATTTGGTTCAACCAACTCCAGAAGACCAGCTTCTTCCCAAACTGTAGCTTTCTCTTTCTAAGGCCATGGGGAAAAAATTATCTCCATTGGCCTCAGTTTACTTATTCATGAAATGAAAATATTATTTTCTTCTAACTCACAAAGTTGCTTTTAGGGTAAGGATTAAAACATGAAAAGCATTTAGAATATTACTTGGTATGTGTTATAGTTCAGATCTTGTCTGTCCCTCAAAGGAGCATATGTTAACGTCTTGGTCCCAGCCTAGTGATGTCGGGAAGTGGTAGAAACTTCAGGAAGTGGGGCCCAATGAGAGCCCATTAGGTAAGAGAAAGTGTGTGCTTGAAGTTACTGTGGGATCTCAGACTTTTTTTTTTTCTCTCTATGCTGATTGCTACACCACATATTTCCTTCCTCACCGCAGGTCCAATGCAACAGTGCCAACCAATCATGGACTGATTGACTAAAACTAAAAGAGGCAAGAGGAGACTTTTTTCTTCATAAATTTATTATCTCAGATATTGTGCTATAGCAGTAGCAGCTAAAACAGCAGATAATAACTGCTTAAATTCAATTTTTTATTTCCTATTATGGTAATCCTTAAAACCCCATGCAAAGTGACTTACCCTACCATCTCTAAACAACAATGATATCAGAACATAATCAGTAGGTCATGCCTTCTTGTTTGGTAGGTGGGTAGAATACTGCTTTGCCAATCCAAGCTGTGCTAGGAAAAGTAGAAGGCTATACCTTCTCATAGTCTTTCCTTCCTAAACAAAAAAAGCTCAAGTCTGAAAATTCTACTTGCTGATTCCCTCTCGCATGTCTTCCCTTCACAGGTGAAGAGCTTCTCAAACAAAAGCTCTTACTTTCTCTCACTCTCATTTTAACCTACACAGTAATAGCATTTCCATTAGCATGCAAGGCAAAACTTAGAACTGAGGTGCTCAAGTGTATCACGAGGAGGTCATCTCTTCCCCCACTGTCAAAACAGTGTTAGATCAACAGTATTCTTGGTCACCCACAGGATCCACTTTCCCCAATTTTCATTTAGAACCTCAGGTTAAGGAGCTGCACAAAAAAGTATTCATTTTCATGAAAGAAAATTAAGGGATAATTTTACCTTTGCATTTTAAGATGGGCACTAAAGGTTATGTGCAGGTGATTTTTTTTTTTATTTCAAAACATCAAAAGGGCAGATGATTCCAAAAGTAAATTCAAGAATCCACCTTTGGTAAATCAGAAAGTACTTACAGTTTGTGAATAACAATAATTAAACAAAACAAAACTCACTAGCACCAAGTTTCAACCAAGATTGCAAAATAAAATTTAATGGGCTACTCTTCAGGATCCGTTTTGTACAGATGCATAATTTCATTTTTTAAAGATCTCCCTCTGCAAATACGATGAAGATTGTCTCAGTCTGTGCATCTGTTCTTTGGATTCTTACTAGCTGTTTGTCCTTGAGGATACCAACATGAGTGATGGCTTGAGGAAATTAATATGGTAGCTGGTTATACGGAAGAGCTAGAAGCAGGCTAGTTCTGTAACACGGATGGCTGCTGTGCTGCTGGTACTGGTGTCATCGGGTGGGATCCTGGAGTCTTGGGGGAAGGAGGAATGGTTGAAGATGAGTTGTTACGTGAAAATCACGAAAGTAAATGCCCAGGTTTCATGCCCATAGAGAAAAGTAGTGGATGTACTTTAATCGTTTTCTCCAGGTAAGTTATCCATGAAGCTGGCAATTGCTCCCTCTGTGCTCACTAACCACTCCAGTAAGCCTCACAGTAATTAAGTAAGAGAGAGCTGTCCTATTGGCTCCTTGGCCCTGGCATACTTTGCAGAGAACATAAGTCAGGTTAGATGTGATTCTGTGTGAGAACCGGGCCTAATTAAAATTCAGTGGGAGAGTGCATATGCCTTCCTCACTCTTTTATTTCCTGCAAAGTGTTTTCAAAGTGAATTTGCCAACCCCAGGAAAAATTAAAAAGCAAAGCACATTATTTCTCTCACAAATGGAAAAAAAAGGATGTGCAAATACAAAAAAATACTTGCTTTTCTTAGGTACACATTTTAGATGGATTCCCAGGGCATATTTACTTCCAAAATGTTTTTTTCCTTTTTAATTATTTTCCTGTTCATATCTTACTGTCACGGCAGTCTGTTAATTTGGGGAACTATAAATACTTTTGCAGGTGCAAGAGCAAGACTTTAAAAATTGATAATTATTCTAATATTATAGAAATTTTATATTAAAATTCTTGATGAAAGTTATTCACATAAAATGAATTGTATAAATGATATAAAAACAAATGAGTATATCATATCTCTATCTACTTAGGTATAACCTTTCCCATAAAGTACATTGTCCCTGACATGTATCTTGAATACAACATTTGGCTTAGATTGGAGTCGAAATCCAGTCAGTAGCCAATCATCTTGGAGATCTTGCCAGGCCATATTTGGTAATAATATGTGTCATAGCACTTAATGAAATATCATATCTTTTCAATTAAAATTTTATATACTAGAAGTTTACTTAAATTACAACAAGTAATTTTCAGGTCTAGAGTTTACTGAGGCATCCAGGAGTAAACTGTGTGCTATTTTGAAGCATTCACATGAATACTTCAGCATTAATTTTCAGCATTAAAAAACACTTTTCCCCCAAATAATAAATATTGAGAGAAATGAGTGTTCTATAACACAACATCTATTTTTATTTTAAATGATTTATCCATTTCTGAAGAGCCAAAAGAGAATTAAGCTTCATCAAAAGTCCTATTCATGCTTTCCAAACCAGAATTAATAGCCTGTCATTTTACTTACACAGTTCTTTCAATTCTGTGATTATGGAACAGCGGTTTTCTGATTTGTTTCTTCCAATGTGGGCAGCTGATTGTACACTATGGTTAGTGGATATTTGTCTGGAAGGAAAGTTACCACCAGTGCATTGTGGGATGTGGTTCCACTTCCCAGTGGTTCTGTCTGAGAATCAGAAAAGCAGCAAAATATACTCGGCACCTCCTCTTTTAAGTCACAATTATAAAAGCAGCAGACGTGTACATGTTATAAAAGATTGATTAAATGCTGCAAACAGTCCTCTGAGATGGAATTGGTAGATGCCAGATTGTCATTAGGAGACTATCCAGAAAAAGAAAAGGCATTTTAGATGAAAGGAGTGCTTTGTATTTATTTATTTTACTATGCCAATGCATGTGTACAGATGACAAGCTAATGCCCCTAGGAATTATCAAATTAGTAGATTTGCATCTGCTGATTTCTCTATTTCTCAACCTCATAGCTAATTTATTTAACTGCTTCCTCATTAGGAGTTCTTAGCAAATAATATCACCATTTAATTATATAGGCTTTTTATGTGTGGCAAAACTCTCCAACATCTATATCTGATTATTTGATCTCCATAATACTTTGGCAAAATTGTGCTTATATTATTTAACCAGTAAAGAATTTGAAACTCAGCGAAGGTATTTGACTGATCTCCACTACATATTGATTGGCTTTTAAAATCTGGAACTAAATAGAATTCCCTCATTTCTTTGTAGAATGTTCTTTCTGCTGTGCCTATGGCCACTTCCAATGATCCTTCTTCATGAATTGTGTAACTGGCCCAAAAAATAAAAATAAAGACAAAATAATTACTAATTTTTCAGCATTTTACATGGATAGCTTTTTGTACCAATAGTTCCAAATAATACAGATGTGTACCAGCCACCAAGCATGTACTTAATTGTAAGAAAAAGTATCAAAAATAACTAGCTGGTTATTGCTAGAGAATAGACAGCTGGATTAGTCTGGGTTTTTTTTTGTTTTGTTTTGTTTTGTGGTACTGTTTTATTGTTGTTGCTGTTGTTAATAATGATTGCATAAGATTGCATAGATTGCTTATGTTCTAAAGAAAAAAGGAATATTTGGGTTCATGATTCTAGAGGTCCTTCAGGTCAACATATAGAGAAAGACAGCATAAATATATTTGTTCTCTGATCCCTCTCTCTCTTCTTATAAAGACATTGGTATTTGATTGTGGGGTCCAACTTGATGACTTTATCTTATCTTTGTCCTCCGCTAAACCCATAGATTAAGTGTTCACCCTTTTAGTACCTTGAAATGGGGATTAAAATCCAACATGAGTTTCAGAGGGGACAAGTTATATTCAAACCATAGCACCAGCTGATGGACTAGTGGGGATATACATAATCACAAACAGAACTTATGGAGGCTGCAATGCTGGTGATAATCTTTTTCTTGAGGCACATTTTCTGGGCCACTTAGAAGCTAGCACTGCCCTTTGCTTCCATTCTATTTCTTTATCTGAGTGTTGACAACCACTTTTCATCCCCTCTGTCTTTCCAGCACCAACACTTACTAAGAACATTGAAGAGAGGAAAAGAGCATACTTCCCTATTAACTCAGAGCATGTTCCCCCTATTAAGAAGTACTAGATACCCGTAATAACTTATACCAGTACACATTTACTCATGTCGCTGTGTGTTGACAAATATTATCTTATTTGATCATAAAATGTTGTGAAATAAACCAAGATGAACACACACACACACACACACACACACACACACCCCTACTTCTGAGAGACCGAATTAGCAAATTTGGTGAGGTGAACTGACATTTTCCAGGTCCCAAAGAGGCAGGTCAAAAATAATAATTTAAATATTTTGCATCCAAATTCAGTACTATTTGAACTGCATGTAGGAGAGCAGAAAAACTAGAAACTTGGTTTGAAAATCTTTTTTTTTTTCTTTTTCTTTTTCTGACCTTGTAAAAGAGGTAGCTAAGAGCTAATTGCCCTAGGGGGATTGCACAAAGTGGTTCTCTCACCTCTCTCAGGTAGACAGAGGTGAATGTCAGGACCTTTGGTCCGTTTTTTAAATTTTCAATTAAAATGGCATGTGTAGTTTCTCTCCATTAGGGAAATTCAAGCATCAGGGCAAGCAGGACAGAAAAAATGATTTTGGGGTTACTTGAAACTTACACATTTTTATCCTTTTAAAAAAATACACAAAATAATAAACACATAAATATTAAGTCAAATATTTATTTAAAATGATTAAGGCAATCCCAAACCAACAATAAATTAAAAAAAACTAATAATCTGTAAAATACAGAACACTAAGACAGCTTTTATTTACTAACACATATCTAAAATACTATTTTCCTACAGTTTGGGCTGTATAGCCTGTGATCACCTCTTTGTTGAACAAGGCATTTGTCATATATTTTTCAACAAAAGAACTGAAAAAAGAGGCTTGTCTTGTCTATGGCATGTTTCTATTTTCCACCCACCAAGTTGGGAGCCAAGCTTCGGGAAGGATGCTGAGACAGTAATAGATCTCTGACCTCCATCCATATGTCAGGATGCATAGGCACACTGTATAGAAAGAGTAATGCAGGGGAGACATTCGTAAACCAAGAGGGATGAAATCAAGGTTACTCGGGGCTCCCTAGAGGAAGAGCTCAGATACACCAGTCTAGGATCACTCTACCAGGTAACCAACTGTCTAACTAGAACCTGAACTGGCAGTACAGAAGACACACTGATACAGTGGGAAGTACTCACGCAGCCATGCCATGAGAGACGCAATGGCTGATCTGGTTTCTACTTGGCCTAGAAAGTGGCCCAGGGGAGATTTTTCCACTGGTACAGGACATAGAGAAGTCTGTTCTTGGGAGCAGTCATAAGGAGGCTTGGACTGGTTTTCCTGTTCATTCATTCATTCTTTCAACACAAAGAGCGAGACAGAGAAAGAGAGACAGACAGAGACAGAGAGCATCATCTAAGTGCCACACATTGTGCTAAGTACTGGAAATATAAGTAGCATTCCATCTGTGCTACTTTAGAGCTCAAATTTCACTCTAAAGAGGAAATTTTTATTTGCTGATGGATTAAAAAAAAAAAACCCAGGATGGGAAAAAAGAATTCCTTAGGAAATCCTGGACAATTGTCTTCTCAGTATTATTACGCAGGTTTTTTTTTTTTTAATTCTCAACAATTGGTGGATGTAGCTGTAACACTGCTCAGCTCTCATCATCACAGGGATTAGTCCCGTGCAGACACTTTGCACTCATCGACACTTGGCTTCCTATTCTTATAATCCAAATGAAGTCTCCCGAGCAATAATGGTGGCAGCCACATAAAATTACAGAAGCGGTATGAGCCAGAAAAGAAATGTCTCCTCAAATGAACTCTCTGACAAAGCTAAGCTGACCTGCCCTATTATTTTTTAATCCATATCATAACAGAAAAGCTTTAGAAGCCAAAAATGCCTGCAGCAGACTGTCTATAAGCACCCACGTGGCATGTCACATTCTGGGATACATTTTCATCACTGCTCATTGTTCATCACAAATATTGGATATTACAAACAAGACCTTCATTTCAGAACCTCATTTCCCAGCATCTAATTATCCTCCCCAAGCTATAATCCTTTGTTTGTGAAATCATAATTTATTCTTATGGAAATATGATTATGACTTCAGGTAAAAGAACAAACAGGAAAAAATAGATAAAACTTTTAAAAGTATCCTTTTTCATGCAAATTTCTTCAGCAAGAAAGTAAGAATCAAGGAACTAGAACATGCATGATGAGCCGGTAAAATTGTGGCTAAATATACTGTTTCTAAAATTTTCTCAGCACCAGGTGCTGAGAGTACACAGCTTATTTAGGCTGTCTGCAAGTGTTACCTTTGCAAGCCTTTCTTTATTCCAGTTTGATTTGTGGGTACTTTCAATATTTTGCAAAATTTTACCTCACTTGATTTTATATTTCATTCCTTCTATAAATATTTTTAACTTTTCCAAATTCTAATTTTATCCAAATGAGTATAACATTTCTGCAAGATACCAGTAGTTCTAGCTACTTGGGAAGCTTAAGTGACAGGGTTACTTGAACCCAGAATTACTTATTTTGAGACCAGCCTGGACAACATAGACAAATCCTCTCTCTCTCTCTCTCTCTCTCTCTCTCTATAAATATATATATATATATATATATATATATATATATATATATCTCTTTCTCTCTCCATATGTGTGTGTGTGTGTGTGTGTGTATTATACATATAATAAATTGGATATATTTTGTGATCACTGGATTTCCAACATTTTGTCTTTGGATATACAATATTTTTTTTATTTTTTAGTGAGTTTGTATACCCTTCTGTTGCCTGTGCATTGAAATCATATCCAAGAAATCACTGCCAATTTCAATGTTGTGAGGTTTTATGACCCAGATTTTCTTCTAAAAGTTTATAGTCTTAAGAGTTATATTTAGGTCTTTTATATATTTTGAGTTAATATCTGTATATGGTGTTAGGTAAGGGTCCAATTTTATTCTTTTTCATGTAATTATTATTTTTCAACAATATTTAGTTAATAGATTATTATTTCCTCTACCAAATGTTCGTGGAAACCTTGTCAAAAATAACTTGAAAATATATGGAAGAATTTATCTCTAGGCTTTTATTTATCTCCAATGGTTTATATATCTGCCTTTATAACAGTACTACACTGTTTTAATTATTGTAGCTTTATATGGTTTGAAATAAGAAAATATACATCTTCTAGCTTTGTTCTTTTTCGAGATTGTTTTGGGTATCTAGAGTCCATATTCCATATTAGAATAGATTTTTTCTGAAAAATAAATAAACGTATGATAGTTTCACCTAAAAAAAAAGAAGAAAACATATTCTCTGGTAAGAAAGAAAGCAAAAAGAAACATTAAAATGTAATCTTTAAGTCATCAAAAGCTTGGTATCAGACAAATTAAACTGTTATATGAGATTATCATTGTTAATTTTGGATAAATTGCTATAATACTAGATGTCAACCACTAAGCCAAGCATGGGAAAGAGAGATGCAAGGGAACGGGGTGGGGATCGGGTAGGGGCTAACTGGGCAATGTGTGCATGTATGTCTACAAAAGTTTTTTTTTTTATCCCATTATGATGTATGAATACAGTGCACCAATGAAAAAATAAAATCTAAATAAAAACAATAAAAATGCTTCTGAAGAACTTCACATACATTACCCTTAACTTATTTAATCTGAGGTTTTTCCCAAAAATTTTGCTTACATTATCATATCCAGTGATAGGTCTATTCTAAATTCTTGTTGCTGGCTCAACTTTATTTTTTATTTATTTTTTATTTTATTTTATTTTATTATTTATTATTTATTATTTATTTATTTATTTATTTATTTATTTATTATTTTTTGGTGGTACTGGGGGTGGAACCCAGAGGTTTTCTACCTCCGGGCTATACTCCCAGACCTTTTTTTTTTATTTTATTGGGAAACAGGGTCTCACTAAGTTGCTGAGAGCCTCACTAAGCAGCTGAGGCTGGCTTTGAACCGGTGCAATCCTCCTGTCTCAGCCTCCCAAGCGCGGGATTACAAGCGTGCACCACCACGCCCGGCCTCAACTTTATTTTGTAAGCTATTAACCTACTGACCCTTGTTGACCCTTTCTCCTTTTCTGCGGTCACTGACAGGACTCTGTCTGTATTCTCCTTCTGTCATCTCTCATCACTTTTTCTAGATCTTTTCTTGTGCCTCTGTGTATAGTCCAGCTCCTAAATGAGGCAATTCCACATGGTTCCAACATCCCATAAAATTCCTCCTCGTGGATATCTGTCTTACAAAACACACCAAACAAATTAAGAAAAATCTTCTTTTCCTACAGCTTAGTCCCCGATTTTAGCGTCTCTTGCTGCAGATATCAATGCTCTTTTTATCTTCACTAGAAACCTTGGGGTCATCTTTCACTTTTCTTGTGCCTCAGCCTCCAAATTCAGTCTCTTGTTACATGAAACATTTTTACATGTAGAAGTCTCATTTATCTTCATTCCCAGTGATTCCCTCATTCACCAGTATTCACTCTGCCAAACAAAAAATCAATCAACGATCCCCTAACATCCTACTGAACATGGTCTTTATTTCAGGACATGATGTCATTCCTATTTTTTATCTCTTCTTTCCAATCTTACATTTTCTTCCCCATCCTATTCAATTGGCCTGATTTCTGATTAATTCCCATTATATAGTTTGTAATCAGCTAGTCCCTTCTTCCCAGTATTGTTCTATTAATCTCTCTCTTACTAACTTTGTCTATGCCTCTCCTCTATCCATAAAGACTTAATTCTTGTTTCAATCTCTTTTAAACCAATTCCTTTTTTGAAGTCCACCAGACTTCCCTGCCTTGACTAAGTCCATCATGCAATGATCTATCCCATCGCAGATACCGTGTCACATTGAAGTTCTAAGCCACTTCTCATAATATTAATAAGTGTCTAAGGCTGCCTGGTTGTCCTGTAGCCCAGGTCTCAGAGGGTTGCTGCACCCTCATAAATTCTCCCTTATAGCTGTGATTGTTATCTTTGTGACATCAGAGATTCAAGTTGTAATCATCCAGTTATAATCAGGCCCTGACCAGTGGAAACAAGGGAAGACATCATCTGGATTGGCCCTAAATCCAGCCCAATAATCCACAGCTAAATGAACTAAAAAAAAAGTTACTCAAACTTTCCTAATTCTTTGATTTCTCATGGTTAAAATAGGAATATTAATAGCAACTTTCCCTACCACACTTGACGGTTATGAAAATTAAATCAGATAATTTATGTGGAAGAACACGGTAAAGCATTATGCAAACGTACAGAATTATTACTAATTCATGATAACAAAATTCATGAGATACTTAGTTCTGAGCCATAAAGTTAATTTAATAATTTATAAAGAGGAATAAATATTTCTGCTGACTGAAGAGATGTGTACACTCTTGAGGTAAAACTTGGATTAAAGGATCTAAGGAACTGAGTAAATAATGATAAGGTTTGGGGAACTAAATTGTAAAGGACTTAAATGATGTTAGGTAATAGCTTGCAGTAATCCTTGATCTTTTAGGGGGCTAGGTGATGGAGACAGGAGCCCTGAACTCATTTCTGTAATCACCCAACCTCACGATGGGAAGAGAATTTTTGTTAGTTTTAAGAACACAAATTGCATTTTCTGAATGCATATATTCCCCAGTGAAGTGAGAAGCTAGTATGTCTTGCCACTAACAATGAATGCACAAAGTTAAACTTTCTTATAATATTTACACATCTCTCAACATCATGCTAGCACGAAGAATGAATTGCTCCCTCCTCTGCATTGTAAGATAATTTACAGACTCTGTAAAACAGACTGCCTGAGATCATACATTAACTCTGTCATATACTAATTATGTTATCTTAGCAAACTATTTCACACACTTCTAAGCCTCAGCTTTTCCATCTATAAAAGGGGGATAATAAGATGCTTCATACATCATTGGCTGCACTGGGAATTAACTGAGTTAATGCATGGAATACAGCAAAGGTTCAATGAATGTCTTTGTTGCTTTAGCACCTACTTGACCTTGTTTTGGTTTTAACCATCTTTTTGCATATCCCTTTATTCTCCAGATGCCAAGCATCTTCATGACAGAGGTTCTGTCTTCTTCTTCTTGTTTAACTTCTCAGCATTTCCCATAGTGTTTTGCTCACTCAACATGTTCGGTATGTTTGGTGAACAAACCTAAAGCTAATTTTGTTCAGATGTCATTCTATCCCAACTAATATTTAATATTGGGAGCCTTGTAAGCCCTCCTTCAAGGTTAAGGTTATGTCTCAAGTTCTTTTTATTTCTCCTAAAAACCAGGCATTTAAGAAATATTGATTATTGATTAACAGTATATAAAGTCATTTCTAAAATCACCACGAAACCTGAATAATAAAGTGTGCTAGCTCAGAATCTTTATCCCATATTCTCCTTTACTTTCCCTTTTGCCGCATGTCCTCAGCGTCTCCATCCATATCAATCATGGCAAGCAATGACTGCAATAGTGCCAAGTGTGTTCGAAGCCAGCTAGAGAAGCATTATAAATTTCATCACAGAAGCAAGGAACTCTGAGACAATAAAATATTAATTGGTACTTTAGTAAGACTTTGGAAGAAACTGAACAGCACAAAGAATTAATAAGGAGGCAGGACAGAAAATAAAGCTATGAGAACCAGGCCCTTCAAACACTGCCTAGAGAGATTGCAAATTTGAAAGAATAGCATTCTCTGATGCTCCATCTTCTTCAGAAACATGGAACAATTCCATTCCTCTGCCAACATCTTAGGTAGATAATCGTAGTACCACCTGCAATGCACATCACTGTCACAGGACCATTCTCTCCCATCTTTCACAGAAACTTGCTTTGATGTTACTTTGTTTTCTAGGAAAGGATTTAATACTCCTATGTTAGTAATGTGGTTAAATTAATATATATATTATATATATATACTTTTTTTTTTGGTGGTACTGGGGTTCCTGAAAGCCCTTCTACCTCCGGGCTACACTCCCAGACCTATTTTATATTTTTGAAACAGGGTCTCTTATGCCAGCGCGGCTGGCTTCGAACCTGCGCGATCCTCCTGTCTCCGCCTCCCAAGCGTGGGGATTACAAGCGTGCGCCACCACGCCCGGCTAAATTAATATTTTTAATCACCAAGAAATACAAAGCTCCCTCTGACTCTCCCAGAGAAATGCCTTAGCTACTTTTTTCTTTGTTGTAATTTGTAGCTATGCACTATATTGTTTTTAAGAGTTCATTTTTTATTTATTGTTTTGGTACTGAGGATGAAACCTAGGGACATTCTACCTCCAAGCTATACCCCAGTCCTTTTATTTTTATTTTCAAACACAGTCTCACAGGCCAGGCGTGGTAGTGCACGCTTATAATCCCAACATTTGAGAAGCTGAGACAGGAGGATCATGGTTTGAGGACAGCCTCAGCTACTTAGTGAGGCCCTTTGCAACTCAGTGAGATCCTGTTTCAAAATAGAGAATAAAGAAATAGGGCTAGGGTTGTTGCTTGGAGCCCCTGGTTTTCATCCCAAGTATTGAAAAAGAAAACACACACACACACACACACACACACACACACACACATACACACACACATACACACACACACACACACACACACACACACACACACACACACACACAGTCTCACTAGGCTTATTAGAGTCTCACTACTTGCTGAATCTGTTCTAAATCCTGAAATCCCTGTAGCTCAGTCTCCCAAGTACTGGGATTACAAGCACGTGCCACCATGACTGGCTTTAAGAATTTATTTACATGTCTATTCTACAAAATACAGCACATCTTCAGTTTCTTTCTGTGAGGTAGATATAAGGGTTTGGGGTTTCAGAAGCTGAAGGTAAACCCAAGAAAGAATAATATGGGCCAATATAGGCAAAAGGCCCATGTTAATTATGTTTGTTAGTACCTAGGACTATGTCTCCCCTATGGTAGATATTCCATTAAAACTCTGGAATAATTTAATGAATGAAAAAAAAACACATATATGCTTACCAAATGCCAAGTTTGGGGAGTTACAAATAAAATAAGACAACTAATGCTTGTCTACAAGATGCTTACATTAAAGTTAAAGACAATATATATTCAATTCAAAGCTAATAAAAATGTAAAAGTTCAACTTTAGGCTGTAATAGTACCTGATCCTGAAATAATTATCCTATCATAAATGATCTTAAAGTTGAACAAAAGATAAGGGTGATCATGCAGATAAGGGAGCCCCATGGCTTCCCTACTTTTGTGTATGAAGACAGTTTCCACCAGGTAAGTGGAGCCCAATAGGACACAATGATCTGCTGAGCTGAGGAGGTAGATATAAGGGTTTGAGGTTTTGGAAGCTGAAAGTAAACCCAAGAAAGGATAAGACAAGCTCCTCACCCTCCCACACACACACCCAAAGAATCTCATTTTCCAGTAGTTTTAAATCTCAAGTTAGTTCCCATTTCAATTTTAACATTTTTTAAAAATCACCATGCCAGGGTTCCTGCCTATTTCTGGCTCCAAGGGCTCCCACTTCATGTTGACAGACCCAAGCTTTGATTGCTTTTAGTCATCTGTCTCGCCAGATTTTAGCACACCGGTTTGCCTGGGACCTCAGTTCTCTAATGAATAACTTGTTACTTTTCGGGGGTTTTTATTTAATTTTATTTTTCTTTCTGTGAGAACAGGAGTGGGAATATCCAAGCTCCACAAGTCAGAGGTCAAATAAGACATCATCAGTTGATTTTTGACAAAGGTTCTGAAGCAATTCAATAAGTATTCTTAAAAACTAGATACCTATTTGAAAAATAAATAAATGCCAAACAATACCGAATAACATACAGAAAATTTAAGTTAATTTAATATGGATTATTAACTGAAACATAAGAGCTAAAGCTTGAAAATATTTTAAAGAAACAAAATAATATCTTACAACATGAAGCAGGCACAAATTTACTAGAAAAAGACATGAAAAGTTTAAATTGCAAAAAACCACTTAAAATTAGACTTGATATAAAAATGTCTACTTTTGGCTATCATTTAATTTTTTAAAAAATTTACAAGACTCTGAGATATATTTGCATATCTGTTTGTGCATGCATACACATGTACATAAAAACTACTGTGGTTCAGTGATAAAATTCAATAAAAGTAGACAAAGATTTGAGAAAGCTCTTTATAAAATAAACAAATGGCTACTAAGCAAATAAGGACATGCTAAATATCATTAATCATTAAAGGAATGCAAATTAAAATCACAGTGAAATATAACTTCTCACTCACTCAAATAAAATTTTAAAATTTAAAAGATTGAGAATAACAAGTGCTGAAAAGGATTTTTAATAACTGGACCCATCACATATTTCTGACAGGAATATAAGTATATTTTTCTCTGACTGCAAGCAGTTAAAGAAAAAGCTTGAAAGTCATTACACATTAAAAAAAAAACACTTTCCCTATAAATTATCAATTTCATACTTTGGTTTAATTAAGAGAAATGCAAACATACTTTCTTCCAAAAATATTTTTCACAAATGTTTATAGAAATTTTATTGAAAACAGTCAGAAACTAAAATAGCCCAAATATTCATCAACAGAGAATTAAACAAAATATGAGTCTACATGCAATAAATTAGTACTTAATAATAAAAAGTTCAAATTTCTAAAACTACAAGAAAGATTGAAGATATAACAATAAGCAATAGAAGTCAGGATTAAAGAGGTAATATATATTTTTTAAAGTTTTAAAACACACATAACTATGCTATGATTAATGTATGGTACATAGATGTGATGGAAGAGAGATTATACAAACTACTAAAGTGCACAGAGAACATGGTTCCCTAAAGGAATGGTTCATATCTTGAGTATGGTATATTGTTCAGGTGTGAACGTTTGTCAAAACTCATTGACAAATGACTCTCTACTTTAAAAAATCTGTGCATTTTACTATAAATTAAACTTCATTAAAGTTGATTTAAGAATAAATTTTCATCTATTTGATTCTGAATTTCATTCTATGTCCAAGGAATTGCCTGACACATAGAATATGGGTAAACACTTGCCAAGTGAATGGATTAATTTGTAAACAAATGTACAAATTCATGAATAATTAAATTAATGTAAAATAACAAACAATTCAGTCTGGAATGCAGTATACAGATAATATTTACTGAAGAAGGTCAAAGAAGGCAAGAGTGTTTGGAGGAGGTTAAGGATCTTAAAAAGATGCATGAACTATAATTAGGAAATAGCTTCTTCTTTGAGAAAAGGAAACTGACACTGGAAAAAAAGGCAGAGAGACAAGACTGCATATGAATATTCTTACAATAATGAAGAAATAAATCTTGATCTTGTAATTATAATAAACATTTTAAATAGTAGTAGTGTTGTTCTGAATAGACTGAATTTATAAGTGAATGGAATTGTGATTGTATTCTATGAGGATGTAATAATGACCGACTAATACACTGATCTATGAAGCAGGAGATGAGAGTCTAAATTACAGTAACAGCAGTAGGAATAGAGATAATAAATAAATAAATAAATAAATAAATAAATAAATAAATAAATGAGAAGTTTGTGGAAAATAGCACAAGGATTTGCAGTCATTTAAATCAACAAATATCCCCTGATTACTTTTTCTGAGCACCTCCATTTTAACCCCTTTTCTCTCCCTCTTCTTGGTGTTCTCATTTTATTCTTTTACTCCTTTATCCCCAAGTCAACACTCTTTAACTTCAGGAAATAACTTGAGAAAGACTTTGAGAAAGAAAATTCATTTCTTCATTATTTTTAAACGTTTTTCTCAGCACCATATAAGTGGTCCCTGGGTCTCTGAAAAAAAGATTTCATGTGACCACACATCTTTCACAAGAATTTTATACATAAACCAGGTAGCTCCTCAACTTGTCCATCCATCCTATTGAAAATTACAACAACCCTTTCTTCAATGTCTTCTCTTTGCTATTACAAGTTAAATTTCTACCATAGCCAGGAAAGATTTTCATGATCTACACCTGGCTAACCCTCCAGAATAATTTCTCTCATCATTCTGCCTGGCCATTCTTGCTGTCATCAAAATATGTTGACATTTTTATCCAATTATTCATGTGTGTGTGTGTGTGTGTGTGTGTGTGTGTGTGTATGTATTTATATTTTAAACCCAGGGGATTTCTACCTCTGAGCTATACTTTCAACCCTTTTTTATTTTTGCTTTGAGACAGGCTCTCTCTAAGTTACCTCATATTATCCTCAAACCTGTGACCCTCTTGTTTAGGCCTCCCAAGTACTCGTATTAGAGGTGTGCATCTTGGCCCAAGGCTACTCTCTATCCTTACAGTCGTCACCTAGAATTATTCTATGCAAAATAGTTATGACGTTTGTTTATCACTCTGTTTCACGTTTTATTCAAATGTTATTGTTTCCAGGAAATATTCTCTCATCACCCTAAAACAAAAAAAAAAGGATCAAAATCTCTTTACCTTCTCTTCATTTTAATCACTCCTGCTTCATTTTTATCATAGATGCTATATTATTATGAATATGTGTTGCTTGGCTATTTATATGCTGCTGATTGTCAGAATCTTTCTCTAACTCTTGAGTTGTTCCATGAGAACAGAGGTCTTATTTACCAGTGAATTTGCCAGAGGTCTTTTTCAAGTGGATGAATGAATCAAAAAAGGCTAGTCCTGACACTTATTAACTGCATGAACTTAAAAAAAATTACTTAAATTTTCTAAGTCTCAGAATTGTTATGCCTTCAATAGAGATAAAGATAAGTTGCTATTAAACAGATTTATGAAGATTAAATTGGAGAATATATTTAAAAGACCCAATACAGTGCCAGCCCAAAGTAATGAATCAATAGTAATCCTCACTAGGTGCATAAATCAAATATATCCTAGCACCAGCCATAGAAAGTGAGGGGTCTTGCCGGGCATGGTGGCACACTCTTGTAATCCCCGTGCTTGGGAGGAAGAGACAGGAGGATCATGCAGGTTCAAAGACAGCTGCGCTGGCTTAAGAGACCCTGTTTCCAAATTTTTTTAAAAAGTATAAAATAGGTCTGGGAGTGTAGCCCAGAGGTAGAAGGGTTTCCAAGAACCCCAGTACCACCAAAAAAAAAAAAAGTTGAGGGGTCTTTTTTTTCTTCTTGTATGTGGAAACTGAGAGAAATCGGGATACAGAAGGGATTCTAGATAAAGTAGAAGAGACACCAGTGGAGTAATGAATGGGATTTAGTGGAGGAAGACCTGATGTAGAAAATATTTTCATTGATGCTATGTATATATTCAAAATTATCAATTTCAATCTCAATATTATGAATGAGGAAGGGGAAGGGGTAGGGTGGGAGCGAAGGGTGGAGAGAAATTCACCAAGTGCTTTTTGCATGTACGTCCCTATCACTCTGAACTTTATTAGGATTTAAAATTACAATGCAATCTCAGTGTAGTTTTGATTTGCATCTCCCTGATGGCCAGTCAGAGTAGCAAGCATAAAGAAATCAAACAACAAATGCTGGCGAGGATGTGGGGAAAGAGGAACTCTTTTACACTGTTGGTGGGAGTGCAAACTAGTTTAACCACTATGGAGATCTGTGTGGAGATTCCTAAGAAAGGTGGGAATAGATCCACCATATGATCCAGCTCTACCACTCCTGGGTATCTTTCCAAAGGGGTTGAATTCAGAGAAATACAGCAACATATGCATACCTATGTTCATAGCAGCACAATTTGTAATAGCCAAAATATGGAACCAACCCAAATCACCATCAACAGATGAATGGATAACAAAACTGTGGGAAATACACACAATGGAATTCTATTCAGCCATAAAGAAGAACAAAATTATGTCATTTGCAAGAAGATGGAAAACCCTGGAGAACATTATGTTAAGTGAGATCAGCCAAGCACAAAAGAAGAAGATACATATATTTCCTCTAATATGCCCAAACTAGGAAACACAGAGAATACCAGTGGGACTCCAGTTATTGAAGGGGAAATACTAGCTAAGTTTGGATGGTAAGATAGGAGAGGAGGAAGGTCGGTCTTGATTAACGAGGGTCTACACCTGAACATGTGTAAAATTATGAATAAGTCATGGTTAACCTGGACAGCCATTGGTGGGAGGGGGGAAAGGAAAACGGGGGCGGGAGGGGGAGGGCATCAAATAAATGTATACTATCTACGTTCAATAAAAAAATTGTTTAAATAAAAAAATAAATAAATAAAATTACAATGCACCAATAAAAGTATATTGTAAATAAATAAAATTTAAAACATATATTTTAAAAAGTTGACAAGTTTTAAGTGTTTTCCAGCTACAGTGTATGGGGATATGTAGAGATATCCCCCATTGTTTTGAAGGCTTTTCTTTTCAGAGTCTCTGTCTGCATAGCCACTTAAGGCTCAGGGAAAGCCCATGTAGAAGATTATTAACAATGTCCTGGGGCATAAAGCTTTATGTTTTCAGTTGTTTGATATTTTAAACAGACTCAGAGCTCATGTTCTACCTGTAGAATAACCACTTATAAAGATTACAGTTATTGTGATTCCTTGAAGCAAACTGACTATAAACTTGTTTAACAGAAAAAGGAAAAAAAAAGTCTCACTTTTCATGTGAGTTCAAGTTATTTGAGTTTTGGTTTGAACATAAAACCAGGTATATAAAAATTCAATCTGGAGAGAAGATGTTTACAGCACAGTTGGTGGGTACATTATAAGGGAATGAAACATTACATGACCCACGGCCAGGTGCACAATTGCAGTTTTAGGGCCAGGTCACACAAAAGGGTAAACATGTGTCTTGTGCACCACCAAGAAAAAGTGAGTTTCCAGCAGTGACGTACACAATCTGTGTCCACCTTGTATTGTAAAAAACACTTTCTAGCTTTAGGAAAAAGTTTCTCTCTCCATCCTTAGTTTAATATGTTTTATGCAAGTCCAGTAGAAAAAAATATGACCATGCAGCAATATTTTTTCAGTGCTTTCCACAGGTACTTGGGTTCCCCTTTGTTTATAATTCGAAGCCCAAGCTCCTGAAGTTGACATTCAAGGGCTGAAATTTTTGATGATTGATTCGTCTTCCTAATCTTATTTCATACCACTCCTTTTTGTATACCCTCACTTCTTGATAAGTATCATTCCATCTTGATGCATTTTTATCCCTGGACCCTTTTCACCTCATTTTCCATTACAAATAGACCATTACATTTGTCTCTTTAGTCCAAATTCTTTTGAAATTCTAGTCTGCCTTAAGAATTCCTTAGTTTAAATTTTACATTTTACTTCTACCATTTGGGGTACTACATGTTTTGGTTTAGATGGCTTGGTTTAGATGGCTTTGTACCTGTGATATAACACAGGTTCATTCATTTTAGACATCCCATAGAGTCTTACCAGGTACCAGGAACTATGAGCACTGGAACTTTCAGTATTGATCAAAAACAAACTAGATTGTGGCTTTCATGGCATTTTAGTTAGTGGGCCTTCAGACATTAGCTTAGCAATGGGAAAAAAAACAATGTAAAATTATAACTATAACAATGAATAAGAGTTACAAATGCTATGAGATTGTATTATGGTGGATTTCAAACAATCAAGACTGAGAAGGCTTACCTAAAGAATTAAAAACTGGAATAATAAAATCTGAAAATGACTTCAAGTTTACTGAATAAAGAGGTTGACAGAGTTTCTGGAGAAGTGACCTACACTAGGAGGAAATAGAGCAAGAAGAGAATACAGCGTCAGAGTTGGGAGAAGGATAGTGTGGGTACAGTTGAGGTTGGTAAGTCAGGTAATGGCTGGGCCATAAATAATATTCTCGTCCGTGCTATTCAAATGTTTTAATCTCAAGCAAGCTGTATATTCTTCTTTTTTCTAATTTTTTGCTTGGTACATTGTAAATCTTAATGGGGTACAAGATGGTAGAGGCATACATGTACACATCACCCAATTAGCCCTTCCCCAATTCCTAACACATTCCCTCCCCCTCCCTCCTTCTCATGTTTAGCTTAGTGATTGACTTTGATATGTTTGCGAATGTATGTCACATCACGTACATTAGGGAATTTCCCTCCCCCCCTCCCATTCACATCAATTAGGTCATCTTTTTTGTTCCTCTATGGTTCCTCCTTCTTTGTCTAAACCAAGAACCCCAAAGAGATTTTTCTCATTCATTCTATTGAGGCTTACTACTGTATACATTACACTTGAGAAACTTTTAAGTATTTGTCTTCATCCATTCATGCTGCAATAAAAAACAGCAAAGACTGAATAATTTGTAAAAAATGTGATTTTTTTCTGGCATTTCTAGAGTCCAAGAGCAAGATGACAGAAGGTCTGGCATCTGGTAGGCCAAAGCTCTGGAGGGAAACATGTGTCTTCAATGGCCAAAGGGATAAAAAGAGTATAAACTTGCTCCCTCAGCCCTTTTTTTAAGGGCCCTAATCCCATCCATGAGGGCCCTGTGCTTGTGACTTCATCATCTCTCAGAGCCCCACATCCTATTACTATTGCATTGGTGATTAAGTTGGGAAATTCAAATTCAAATTAGAAAATTTAATGGACAACAATTAGTTATATATGTAATATGGGAAAGGGAGAAATTTGCAAAAGCCCAATCTTAGCTCTATAGTTGGAACTACTTGGTGAATAATTTTTGTTTATCACTAAAATAGAAATAGTCTGGGGGGAGCATGCTTATGAGTTTATTTTGTCCAAGTTAAAGTTAAAGAGTTTAAAAAACCTCTCAAAAAATAAAAAAAATAAAAAATAAAAGTAATCAGTTGGCCATATATTCCTAGAGCACAGAAAAGAAGTCTTGGCCCTTGGCTACCAATACACGCATGATTAGCCACATATCTATGATGATTAGTAAAACTTTTGGTGGTATCAGTTTGCCTAGAAGAGAATACAGAAAAAGAACAGTGTAGGAAGCAACCTTGCAGAATTCCTATACACAATGTTTGAAGTAATGGCATTTATCACTTAAAAGACATAGGATAGGCACAGAGGCAAAAGAAAAATCAGGAGAGTATTCTCGTAGCAGATAAGCAAGAGTGTAAGATTCCTGAAAAGGACAGTGTCCAGTCAACATTTTTGTTTTGTTCTCTAATTTTACTCTGGAAGCAAAAAGCCAGGGACCTAAGTATACAAATATATGTGTGGGGGCGGGGGCTAAATTCTAAGGAAAAGAAACTAGAAGTCACAAAATCAGAAATGAGCCCTGGGTAAAAGTGTTACCTGAGAAATTACGTAGTCAAACTTGAGTTTAGGTAATTTAGGTAAGCAAGATTTTTGGCTGCTACACTAATTTACTCAACCCTTCAAATAAGCCTTAGGGAATAAGTCATATTAAAATATTTCATCTCTAAAGAAGAGTAGAGGGGTTTTTAGGCTCTACAGAATCTGAGTTGCATGACCACTGTATCTCTACTTATGAAGGCAGTATGTGTTAAGGTTTGAAATGCATTTGGAAATTATGATCCAATATACACTATAGTGTTTCCCTCCTAAAAATTTTTAGTAAGGATTCTATCTCATGTATCAGGTTCTATTTAATATATTGATTATAAAAATTAATAAATTTTATGTAATTTAAGTCTACAGAAAGAGCAGGAAACAAAAGAAAAAATATAAAATTGATGAAGCAAACAGCAGAGTATTTCCTTTTGATACAGAAAAGAAAGCCATAGGAAATGTGCTAGGTGACTAGGAGCTGCAAATATTTAAGCAATCAACCATGTGCCAGGTACCATGAGAGTTACTTCAGGTAAAAATATAAAAAGAGAACACATATACTCTGCTAAGAATGTGGCTTCTCCCATGGTCTTTCTCTTTCTACTGATTGGATGGAAGGAAAAGTAGAAGAGATTTAAATTAGCTGTTGGGAACAAGGGTTTTGCAAAGGTAGTGGGAAAATCTCTCCTGAAATTGCAAAAAAAATAAATAAATAAATAAAAAGAAAGTCTAGAATTTAGAGAAGAAGAAATAACAGTATGGCATATTTAGGTCCACCAGAAATGGCATCTAAATTTCAGAAACTCAGAGGTATTTGACAACAAATTAAATCAGCAGAAACAGAAACACTGAAGAAAATGTTACCTGTAGTTTTGACATGGGCTAATTGACAGCCAAACATTAGGAGTTGTAACTGAGAAATAAATGCATCTATTAAAAGAAAGCACAGGTGGTTTTTTTTTTTTTTTTTTTTTTTTTACCTGTTGCTCCAGACAGCTTCTTCAAATATTTGGGATAAGTCAATGTTACTGAGGAAAAAGTAAACTTAAATTTCAACTGAAGAGATATAATTTGTATAAAACATATCATTTTAATCCTATTTTCATATTTGCCTTAAGGTATTTTTTGCAGAGCAGTTTTTAGAGAGGATCCTTTTTTCCTGTAGAAAATTCTATTTTTCTGTGAAAATTTTATTCATTAATTTAAAAAGTTTTGTTTTGTTACACCTATAATCCCACTACTTGAGAAGCTGAGACAGGAGGATCACTGGTTCAAGACCAGGATCAGTTACTGTATTAGCATTCTCTCTGCTATAATGCCGGAGCCAGCTGGCAAAAGTACGGGTTCCAAAGAGAGGAGTGAGGATGAAATAATATAACTCTTAAGAATTAAATTCCAAATATTATTTATTCCTAAGCATGGAAGAATCGCCAGTCAACTCCCGAGTCCATATCTCTACTGGCCAACACTGGGACTTCTTCTCTTGTGGCATTTATAGTTTTTAGCTTTAGGTTACCCTGGAGGGAAAAACAATACCCTGTTGCCACAAACAATACAAACCTAGCCTTAGCTCAGACAGAACAAGAGCATCATTAGCATTAGTAACCTTGAAGCTTCCAAGGCCCCAAACCTTGTTGACTCTGGGCGGAGAGTCAGAAGTATGCTTTTAGTAAAGATAAGGGGAATACCTTAATAGCTCCCCACAATAAGCCAACGATCTGATCACACAACTTAGAAGAAGGGAAATTTATTTGCTCATGGTTTCCTTGGAGATTTGGTGTTTCAATCTAAGTAAGGCCAGGGTCCGCAGATCTCAGAGCATGGCGATGGGAAGCAGAGAGACAGCGACACAATGCTTCACTCTCACATCATGGAGGCTGAAGGCAAGAAAGAACACAGCAAGCAAGGGGAGTCAAAAGGCACCAGCAGGATCCCCAAGCCGTACCCCTCACGGGCCTACTTTCTCCAGCCACACCCCACCACCCATAATAATGATTTAGCCACCAGTGAGACTGATGAGATTACAACTCTCATGACTTAACATTAATAAATGAGACTTGTAGGCGATATTTTATTTCTAACTAGAATAGCAACTGAGTGAGACTTTGAGCGATCGAGTAAGACCCCATTTCAAAAACAAAAATTACAAAGGGCTAGGGCATACCCAGCTATAGCTCAGTGATAGAATGTCTGTGGGTTCAATTCCCAGTGACAAAATAAATAAATAAACAAATAAAAGGTTTTGTTAAATCTATGTGATGTAATGTGCTGATTATGGGGTTGAAAACAACTCAAATATGGCATTGATTTATATACCTCATTAAGCTATTTATAAGAAATTAAAGATGTTAATCCTTCCTCAGGATAATAGACTGTTTTAGAATAAATATAACATAGGATGTTAATATGTTCGATATCAGGATTGAAGAAGAAATAAAATAAGAGTATATGTCAGATATGCACAGCAATATTCTTGGGGATTTTGCTATAGATGAGGGATAAATGCAATTTTTACCATTTATCATGGCCACCAGTAACCCAGGTTTATCTCACCCATGACCTTAGGGTATAGCACATTTCATAGTGCTGGGAATATGGGAAGAGCTTGCTAACTGCATGTAGATTCAATTTTAAAACTGAATTATGAACCTAAATTTCACCTAAAAATTTTAGTTCAAACTTGCATCATGATGGAGTAACAACAAACGCATCAATGACTCAGACTAGGACTGTTATGCAAAGATGTTTTAAACAGATGAGATAAGCCAAGTACAGCAGTACTCGCCTCTCTGAGATAGGAGTATCAGAGGTTCAATGCCAGGCTCAGAAACTTGGCAAGAACCTTTTTCCAAATAAAAAAATAAATAAAAAGGGTGGGAGTATCTCCAAATTAGAATGTGCTTGGGTTCAATTCCCAGGGACAAAATGAATGAATGAATGAATGAATGAATGAATGAATAAATAAATAAATAAATGTACCCTGTGCAAATTAGTACTCCAGGGACAGATTTAAAAGCCACAAACTGGCCTAGAAATAAATCTTGAGCTGTGTTTGTTTGTTTGTTTTGTGGTACTGAGGGTGGAACCCAGGGGCATTGTATCTCCAAGCTACAAACCTATCTTTTAGACTTTATTTTGAAACAGGGTCTCACTGAGTTACAAAGGGCTTCACTAAGTAGCTGAGGCTGTCTGTGAACCAGGGTCCTCCTGTCTCCACCTCCCAAATGCTGGGATTACAAGTGTGAGCCACCATACCCTGCCTTGAACTGTCTTTTAAGCAATGAATGGACATTTGTCAATAAAAGAGGAAATGAGCAATGAATATAGTAGGTAAGGAAAAGAAATAAAGTCACAGTAGGGCAGAAGAGTTGGAATACTTGTAGGCCAACAATCATCTCCGTGTCATCCTTGAAGAAGATGAAGACAGTAAAACATCATGTCCCTGAAATGCCCCTGTGGGTTCCCAGGAACCTAGCCACATTAAGGAGACAAAGAGAACAAAACAGAATCGAAATGTCCAGATCATGTGTGCTGGGAAGTAGGGCAAGCTAGTGTTATCTAAAGAAAGCTGCTTTCTTACATGCAAATCAAGTTCCTTGGGATGTTGGTCATACAATGGGGAAAACCAAGCTAAGCTAGTGATGTCAATGCTCTTGTAACCCAGCAACCTAACCTATAAAAACACCTTTCTGTGGTAATTCCTGCAGAGAGCATAAGTGCTTGTCCAGCAAGCTACCACTGTACAGAGTGCCCACCGTACAGAAGACACGACATTCTGGTTATGTACCAGACGTGCTGAGGAGAATGGAGGAGCTAGTGGTCCAGCCTGTTGCTGGATCTTCCCTGTATTCATGTGTATGGGGGAGGGAGGTACTGGTGATGGAATCTAGGAGCATCTACCTCTGAGTTCCACCTCCAGCCTTATTTTATTTTTTTATTTTGCAGCAGAATCTCCCTAAGTTATGGAGGGCCTCACAATGTTCCCAAGTCTGGCCACAAACCTGTGATCCTCCTGCCTCAGGCTCCCAAGTACTGGGATTACAAGCACGTGCCACCATACCTGGTTTATCCTTTTTTAATAGATATTATGCCTTGCATCTCACCTCCAAGTATCTTTTTTGGTCTTTCATCAACCCATTCCATTTGGCAGGCTAGGCAATCATGATGTGCCTAGTACAACCTGACTGTGCTCAGGCAAGATATTTGGGTTGGGGCTGGAAAACTAGAGTCTGAAAAAAAATCTGAATAAAATTACAGATGAAGAATGTCCTCATATGCCATACAAAGAGATTTGGGCTTTGTGCAATGTATTTGCAGATTAAAGAATTAGCATTAAATATTTTTTTCTTAAATGGTGTCATATATAAAAAACAGACATCCAGGTATGGTGGTACATGCTTGAAATCCCAGCATTTGGGAGGCTGAGACAGGAGGATCGTGGTATGGACAGCCTCTGCTACTTAGTGAGGCCCGTTTCAACTCAGTGAGAAACTGTTTCAAAATAAAGAATAAAAAATAGGCCTAGGAGTGTAGCTCGGAGTTAGAATGCCCCTGGGTTCCATCCTTAGTGCCATAAAAAGAAACTTAACAGATAAAAGAGAATAATGATGAACAAGAGCAGAGCACCACATATTCAGTGTCCTCCAGATGTAATGGAAGGAGAAAGACTGAGAATCAAGAAACACTTGAGGAGCTCTGAAACACACCTACCCAGAAGAACTACCACCACACAACCTACAAGCCACTGTTCTGTGGATTTTCTTCACCTCTTTGTCCCTTATAAGTTGTCTGACAGAAGCCCCACTTTAAATCATTTCTTAGTGTCCACACTTTATATGGAAACTTATCCTCTCGTAAAGGATTAACAAAAACACATATGCCAATGACACCCAAAATCTGTCTCTAATCCTGGCTTCTTGCCTGAGATTCTGGCTGGGTTTTTCTACTTGGCTAGCTCTACATCTTAAAGCCACAATGCTAAAAGTGTTTCATTAGAATTTGCAGGATTTTCCCTCCCTCTGTCTGTCTGTAAATAAATCCCGGGAATGCAATTGGTCTTCCAAAGTTTGTCATTCTTCTCGGTGTCTGAAAAGGGCCTAAGATCCAAGTTCCCTGACTCACATTTCTCCTTTTCTCTATTACCTAGTATGTAACATGCTTTGACTCCATGAGACTCTGGATCATGGAAAAGCTCTGATCTAGGAACTTGGGGAGATACAAACACAAGTAAAAACACATCAAGCAGATAAAAATCAAGGGCAGAGAACAGATATGGACTACAGCACTGGGCAAAATACAAATGCTCTATGAGATCTATACAAAAGGTGCTAGAGAGGTTTTATATAAAGGATACATAGTTTCATTTGTATTTTTTAAAATGTAATATGCATTGGTATGTTTCTTCATGAATTTAGCTATATTCCAAGGCACATTCACTTTCAC